>NC_084806.1:29276996-29965028 GCF_963583255.1 Pyrus communis | reverse complement strand
AAACATACACTTTTAACATTATACAGGTTCGGATGCAACACATCCACACGAGAAGAAAAAAAATGATATTTACTGAATACTCACCAAAAATCACATGCCACTGTCAATGGAAATATATGATGGACAAAAGAAGTTGAACTGACTAACCGCTTGCAAAGTTCCATACGGACGAGGTTTTATTGAATCAAGTTCAGCCAATTTATCTTGCAATGCTGAACCTGTCAAACAGTTTTTAGAAGCTTCCTTTAAGAGAGCTTCCTTTCTTTCCTCCATAATTTTTCTCTCTGCTTGAGTATGTGTCTTCAAAAAGAGTAAGAAAAGAGACAAGTCATTCTTTGAATGATGAAATGCATAGTGAAGTTATCAACTTATTGGAAATTAAATCACATTACAATCATCAAAGCATTCAAGTATTAAGAAACTATGGTAAATTAAATAGGAGTTGATGGCATTGGCATATATTTGCCTTCTTCCGGGTAATGTTGTTACATATGTGATCTAGGAAAAATTCCATGAAAATTTTATCGCGCAAAAGACACTTCGGAGTTTACATATGTACAAACATAGGAAAATCTACGACGCATGGACACAGACACAGAAATACCACATGACAAACGTTAAGTTTTAAAAAAAAAAATGACAAGATACGACATGGATATGGCATTAAATATATATATCTAAAACAATATCAAATGAGCATTCAAATTCAAACTAAGACTCATTTTCCTGAACATGTCTTGTTTATAAAGTATTAGAAAAAGTAGAAATAATTCCAAACAAAAAATATGAGTACAAATATTTTAATATTATATAGTGGATAACAAAAGCATATATTTTGTGAGCTTTTAGACTAAGGAGGCGTTTGTTTGGCCTCGTTAGCTAGGACTAGACTGGATTGGACTACTTACTAACGTAGTCCCATGTTTGGTTTGTATTAGGACTAAGTTAAATGGGACTAAAGGGGACTCGCGTGGATTAGAGGCCTCGCTAGGAGTTCTTAGTGAGTCCCGTAGCGAGACCCTCCACAAACCACGGGACTCGCTAAGACTATCTTCGCTTAGCCCTTTTTGCTTCGCCCCTGCTTCTTCTTCTCCACTCCCGCATCCATTTTCATCTTCTTCCTCATCTCTGCTTCACCTCTCTACGAGTTCTAGGCTACGTTCTTTTGGATCTCAAAGGAATTTGCGTTGATTTGCAGATCAAGGGGAGGAAATGGGCATTGTGGCGGCGATTTGCTTCGAGCGTCATCGTGACCGCCATGGATGCCAAGCCCTTGCAAGCTTCAGTTCCCAACGCTTCAGCCCACAATGCATCAAGGCCTCCAATACCCACTTCCAATTTGGTCTCCCCCACCATTTCTAACATGCCGATAATTTTTTCCCAATCAAATCCTTGAAGAAAACTGCTCCATCCTCTCCAAGTTTCTTATTCTTTTGCAACCTCTCCCATCACGATTGCTTTTTTTTTTTTTTTTTTTTTTCCCTCAATTTTTTAATTTTTTTTTTCACATGGGTTTGCTTGGTGCTATGTTGTTGCTGATTAGCGAGACCCCTCGACTACCACCGGATTGCTAAGACCCTTCTTTTCTCTCGCGTCGTCCTACTCGACTCCTCGCTCTGCTCGACTCCTCATCCTGCTTGACAAGCTCGCCAGTCCATCCCAGGACCACCGCCACGTCCTCATAAATCACGGCTTCCTCTACCACTTTCTCTTCTTAGTTTTCTTTAGTTTTGTTTTGAAGATTCATGAAATTATTACTGGGTTTTGATAGATTTTTGTTTTTGATCGATTTGTGGGTTTGATTGATTTCTTAGATTTGATTGGTTTCTGGGTTTTGATTTTTGGGTTTTGACTGCTACCCATTTGTTTTCAATTTATCTGCTATTTTTCCTTTTATGAAATGAAATAGAAAGTTGTTCTATGTAAATTCTGATCGGTTTTGTTATCAACTCATTAATTTCTGCAGGTATATGATCTTACCTAGTTAATTAGTACCTTGTACATTAAGGCTTATGGTAGTCTTACAAGAATCCAACGAATTGAGTGGAACTATCGGTGAGGGTGAAGCACCTGCAATCCGTGAAGAAGAAGAGGGCTATGCCCTTTTATTTTTTCATATATTCATTTTGATATTTTTAATAGAAAACAAATTAAAATATAATAATAATAATAATAATAATAATAATAATAATAATTTATTGTTAGTCCAGTTTTTTAGTCCGACACTGTACCAAACGCTTCACCTAGTCTAGGCCAATCCAGCTTAGTCATTGAAGTTAGTCCAGTCTAAGACAGTCCGATGCAACAAACGCACCCTCATAGTCCAAAGCTCTTCGACCAAAAACAGTACGGACGGTCCAAAGCTTTTAGCCGAAGAGCCCAAAGCTTTTTGACCAAAAAAACAGGACAAAATGTTTACAGATGTTCACCAGAGAGATGTCATTGGCGCATCACTGAAACATCAACTAGTGCGCAGTGGGTTGATAGATGTCATCAGCGCAGTTCTCACCCACACCAGACTATCATAGGGTATTTATTAGTTTTATGAAGAACTGAAAATTCTGAAGATATGGGATTGAGGGAATTGTAGGGGACGTCTCTACAAATCAGAGTTTCAGATAATTTTGGACTTCTCTTAAACTTCTGTTTTAATTTTCCGTTTGAAGGTCAGACGTATCCAAAAAAGGGGATACCCGTATCTCGAAGTTGACACGCGTATATCTCGGAGTTGACCATATCTCTTGTCCAGGATACGTATCCGAAGTGTATCCGACTGTATCCATCAAGTATTGTATCCGATACTGTATTAGATACAGGATATGGCACCGGATGACGTGTCCATGCATCGTAGAGGAAAATCAAAAAACAAAGGAGGCAGTGGATTTTTAGACTATCATCAAGAGAAACATTCATTGCACCCATTTTGCCCCCAATAACTCACTTTGCTTTTGGAATTCTATTTTGAACTTACTTTGGCCCCAGTAACTCAAGAGTCATCACTTTCTTCCTTGAAACTCAAAATTCATTCAACTTTGACTTGTGGACTCGTTCTTCTCCTTGAAACTTATAGGTTGCCTCCTAAAACTTATGTGGGACACAACACCCAATAAGACTAAGCCACATGTGCAATAAATTTGATTATAAGTCTCCATTATGTGTTACCATTCACAGTCAGAGAATATTAAGTTTAAAAGAAATTGACGAGATGAAAAAAATAAAAAAGAAATTGATTAGCTTGGTGCACCCAAATCAATCTCACATAAGAGATTAACATAACTAAGGACAATGTGGAGCGAATTTTTGAGTTTTATAGAGACGACTTTCAAGTTTCAGGGGGCAAAATAGGATCAAAATCGAGTTCCAATGGGCAAAGTGAAGCGAACTTTGTGTTTCAGAGAGTAAAGTGGTGACTTTTGAGTTACAGGGAGCAATGTAAGATTAAATTCTAAGTTCTCCATGGGGCGTAGCCAAAATAAGCCCTTATTTGATAATCGAATAGGCATGGAGATTTCCAAAAGGCACCAGTCCTATAAATGTAACCAGTAAGCACCACCATAAAGGCAGTCTTTCTACACTAAGGATTTCCATAACTTTCTTAAGTTTCGGGCATTCTTCCTAAGGCTACCCGATAATGCAAATTAGAGTTTATCTGATCCGAATTAATATAATATATAAATTTGTATTGGTTTTAAAAATAGTGATTATATAAGTACTACATAATTATATGTCACTTAGTACTACGATCTAGTGGTATTCCTCTTCACTTGCTAGCCTATTCAATTGTGAGGCTTAGCCCATTCCCCCACCCCTTTAGTACATTACAACATGCAGAGGCAATCCCAAAACAATTATTTTCATTTTTATACTTTCAAACTTGGATAAGGAAACTGAAATCTAAAACAAAGTAATTATTTTGGAGCATCACAACTTGCTTAGCTTATAACTCATCCAAAAAATCATTGACTTGTTGAAGTAAAATAGAGTGAAGGAACCTGCATACGAGTGACGAGAACCCATATAGGATTTGTCAGCAACACGTTCAAGGAACTGCAAGGAAAAACATTGGTAAAAATTTCTTCGTCAACCACCAAAGTGAAAAATTCCCTGTCTTACCCAAGGCTTCCAAACTCCTTTGGGGGTAGAAAACAGATAGTTGTTTTTTCTCTTTTTATGATGGCATAAAAAAAGATTTTTTCCTTTTTACCCGGCAAAAGCCGCCACAAGAAGCCAAGAAAACATCCCAATAGTACCATCCCCGCGTCCTTTTGCTCTACGGGCAATTGCAATGGCCTCGGCCTTGTTTTTGAAAACCTGGTAAAAAAAGTAATAAATTCCCTGCAAGCATGAAACAGTGAATGTTAAGATAAACGTTACAACATACAACACAGTTTACATAGCATTGAGATACTAGGAATCATAAATCGTAGTTGGCAGAGCATAGAGTAACAAACTGAAAGATTGAATGAAGTATCAGTAACATTCATTATCTTGTCCATTGTAGGAGGGAAGGGAAATCAGAAATGTACAAGTAGAGCTAAGGCCTCGTTTGGTGTCTGGGGTTGGTTTGGAATAGGATAAATCACTAAGATTCAATGAATGTTGAAGAAATGTGGAAGGAACAAGTGGATGTCAGCTTGCTTATCTAATCCTTGTTGAAGAACGTAAAGTAATTTATCCAATCCAATCCAACCCAAACAAATGTCATACACCAAACGAGGCCTTGAAGGAATTAAAACTAAACATAAAAAATAATAAAAATGGAAGGAAAGAAGAACCTGTGAAGCGGCAGTCCCGAGCAGAGAAGGCTTAAGGCCGCTGTATAGTCCTCCCCAACCGTCGCTTCTTATGACCTTATAACAATTAACAATAATGAAATCGAATTAATTAGGAACAGCATGGCGAAACGAATTGAATTGAATATTGAAATTAAGCGAATGGAATGAGGAATTAATTAGATAATTATAGAATGATGACTACCTGGAGTATTTGGACAAGCGTGCCAAGCCGTTTGGAATTAGCGAATGATTGTTTGGATACTCTCTCCGTTTGTTGGCGCGTATTGACCTGCAATTCACCAAAAACAGACGACGGTGTGGGTGTGGTTGCGTTTGTGGGTGGTGTTGTACCAACTACCAACTCTGCTTTGGTAGAGAGAGAGAGAGAGAGAGAGAGAGAGAGAGAGAGAGAAAGATACTGTTTGGAGGGGATAAGTGATAATCTGGGCAATGATACCACCTCCGGCTCCTGCCAGACCATTCGCCACTGCGTTCGACATTTTTCTCTCTCTACTAGTAGAGTACTTTCCCTTCGTACTCAACTTCACTTTTCAACCGCCACTTCACTTCACTTGATTATCTTCAAACAAAGGCAATTTGGCTGAAATGCCAATTTTGGAAAATTCGTCTTCTAAAATAGCCCCTTCTGTAAATTGCATTTACATAGGATGGCAACGATACGATTTAGAGACAGAAATACTATATTTATTCACATAACCACAAAAATTAACCATATTTATAATAGTAAGTCAATCATTGGGTATTATCCATACCTATACTCACTAGCAATGGCTAAGTCAGGATTTCTCGGAGGAAGGGACGAACTTAAAAGAGTGCAAGCTTAAAGAAAAATGACAACAACTAAATCTTTTTATATAGTAATGTCTTCCATAATTAATCAACACAAACAAATTACAATTGTTGCCGGCGAGGTTTCATGTCATGAAAACGTCGCATAATAGGCTCATTATCAATAAAAGCAAATACATCTATTTTAATTAAACAACCATGCTATCACTCAACCATTGATCTCCCATTTTATTACGCAATAGTGTTTTCACAATCTTCATAGCAGAAAAAGCTTTCTCCACCGAAGTAGTTGCAACCGGTAACACCAAAGCCAATGTAAGAAGCTTATACATTAACGTAGCACTTTCACACCTTCCAATATTCACTGACTCTTTTGCAAGATCAATAATTCCTCTCAATGATGAAAACTAACTATGCATCTTCATATCATGAATGTAATTGTCAAGTTGAATTGGAAGATTCATGAGGTCCATACCGACACACCCCAACCCGAAATGTTCACTAGAACCCCGAATCGAGCTGTGCTGACCAACATCTGGAAGGTGACGAAGCCATAAAGTGTGATAGTGTATAAAATGTGAATAAATTAAAACCTAAAAGTGCTTAAGTACACGAATGCGCAATGAGCACGTCTGGACCCATTTCACGCGTGATGTGAGCATTTTTGGTTTTGTGTCTAATGTTCGAATCTTGCCACCTCGTCGAATACGGAAAAATACGTTAACATTTCTTCAGTTTTGGGCAATTTTGTGGTCTTGACAACTTTTAGGAAAATCATTTTGGCGTTTGTCCTTAGAATTAAGACGAAGTTATTCCTTGTGGAAGAAATGTGTAGATTTGAGGCAAGTTGATGCCCCAAGTTAATGTATTGATAACCGTGTACCCACTAGGAAGTTCTCGTGTGAGTTCCCAAAAACAAAACCATGAGGGCGTGGTCAGGGCCCAAAGCGGACAATATCGTGCTACAGTGGAGTCGAGCCCGGGTTGTGGTGGGGGCCTGGGCTGGGATGTGACAATTTGGTATCAGAGCCAATCCTTGGCCAAATGTGTGTCGACGAGGACGTCAGGCCTCTAAGGGGGGTGGATTGTAACATCCCACATTGCCCAGGGGAGTGGATCATGTAAGCCTTATATGTATATTCTTATCTCTACCTAGCACAAGGCCTTTTAGGAGCTCACTGTCTTCGAGTTCTGTCGAAACTCCGAAGTTAAGCGAGTAGCACGAGAGCAATCCCAGGATGGGTGACCCACTAAGAAGTTCTCGTGTAAGTTCCCAAAAACAAAATCATGAGGGCGTGGTCGGGGCTCAAATCGGACAATATCCTGCTACGGTGGTGAAGCGGGCTCGGGATGTGGTGGACCCCAGGCCAGGATGTTAGAATTTGGTATCAGAGCCAATCCCTGCCCGGAAATGTGTTGACGAGGATGTTGGGCCCCTAAGGGGGGGTGGATTGTAACATCCCACATTGCTCAGGGGAATGGATCATCTATACGTTATATGTATATTCCCATCTCTACCTAGCATGAGGCTTTTTGGGGACTCAATGGCTTCGGGTTCCATCGAAACTCCAAAGTTAAGCGAGTAATGCGCAAGAGCATTCCCAAGATGGAGTTCCCAGAAACAAAATAGTGAGGGCATGGTAGGGGCCCAAAGCGGACAATATCATGCTACTATGGTGGAGCGGGCCCAGGATGTGGTAGACCCCAGGCCGGGATGTGACAACTAATACACCCCGATCCAGAATGTCCAGTAGAACCCCGAATCGAGTTGTGCTGGCCGACACCTGGAAGGTGACAAAGCCATAAAGTGTGATAGTGTATAAAATGTGAATAAATTAAAACCTAAAAGTGCTTAAGTACACGAATGCGCGATGAGTGAGTCTGGACCCATTTCACACGTGATACAGAGCATAGGTATAATACAGAAAGGTAAGATAATGATTATACCATCATAAGAAGACATCTGTACTGAAAAGTGCCACGAATCCTCGTCGATACGGAACTCTGCTACTAGAACCTGGAGGGGGTGCAAAAATAGAAAATGTGAGTGAGCGAAACAAAACTTTTCAAATCAATTTCAATTACCAAAGGCAATAGCCCCTTGCTGTAACACCTGTATAATTTCCCAGAAAATAACAGGCGTGACTATAACTCAAAACCAAAACCAAAATATCAGTCTCACAGCTATGCCGTGTCAAATATCTCAACAAGAATAAGTAACCCAGGTGAAATAAATCAATATGAAATCGTATGTCAGCCGGATCCACCTATTGTGGCCTATACAGCTGAACCAATAGCTCATCAACATGCTAGCCAATAACTCAATAAGTATACCTGCACATGAGTCGGAACCACCTAAAGTCGTCTATACGACATGACTGGGTGTAAATAAATACGCTCAAGTGCTACGATTACGTGAAGACTATGCGAAATCGCGGGTCACATTGTGATCACCGAGAGAGTCGGTGAAGTTGCTTACAGGCTTGAGTTGCCACCAGAGTTGTCTAAAGTACATGATATGTTCCATGTTTCCATGCTTCATCATTACGTATGTGATACCTCTTCAACCTTTGGAAATTAATCCAAATTTGACTTATGATGAGGAGCCAGTGACTATTCTGGATTGGAAAGATAAAGTTCTGAGAAATAAAACAGTGCGTTTGGTGAAAGTTTTGTGGAGAAATCACTCGGTGGAAGAGGCTACTTGGGAGACAAAGGACCGGATGAGAGAAATGTATCCACGCCTGTTTTATGATTATTACTGGTTTGTTTATTGTTGTTGTGTAATTTCGAGGACGAAATTTTCTTAAGAAGGGTAGGTTATGACAGCTCGTCCCGAATTATTTTTTATCGACAGTGTGAAATGTCTATTTTTCCCTTAAACGTTGTGTGGTGTGTGTTATTGGGCTAAGGAATGGGACCAATTATTTCATATCCTACCTTGTTGGACCCAATTGGAAATTGGTATTGTTTTGTATGGATTTGGCATGCAACCCAATTAGAGCTTAGGGTGGTTTTTAGGTGCCCAATCCGGACACACATTCACACACTCGCATATACGCGCAACCTGCATCTTTCTCTCTCTTTCTCTCAAACTCTCTCCATCCGTACACTGGTTGACCAACCTCCAAACCTATGTTACTGTCATAGATCGAGTGTTTGGAAGGTACCATCACTTCCCTCGTGGTCTCACGAACTTGTACATATCAATTGCTCAAAGTAAGGGCCTTGAGAACCCCAGAACTCTGAACTCTGGCGAGGAGTCGATTTTGCTCCGACGTGATCGTCGAGGTTATACCAGATTTTAAGACTCACAAAGGTAATCATTAGTCTTCTCTAGCATGTTAGGTTAGTTTTGGTTAAGTTTGGACGTCGAAATGAGCTCGGTTATGGGTTTGTAGGATTAGCCGGTTTTCAAGGATTTCTCCAGCCATTTTTCTGTTGGTTTTAGGACCTTTGAAAGGTAAGAACATGTTCTACTCGTTTAGAGCTTCAATTTGAGACAAATTTTATGAAATTTGGTTAAGAAATGGCGGAGATATCAAGCTTTGAAAATTTTCCAGTTTCCGGTGACACTGACGGTGGCCGGCGGTGGAGTCCGGTGATCCACCGAAGAAGAAATGAGAATATTCCGTCAACTTTAATGAAATATTCCTAACGGCGATTAACAGCGTCAGGTGAGACCTATCCTCAGGACGAGCACAGTCAATTGAGGCTTAGGGGCCACGACCCTTCCACATATCAGTGAGTGGGTTTTTGCTTTTCCGTATATACCTATATACTTGAGATTTTTCCCAGAAAATCGATTTAAATGAAATTATGTTTAGAAATGCCATGCATATTGATTTATGCATAGATCATTGAATTAATAAAGTGTGCATATTGTGATTTGATGCGGTGGACGCTCATGTAAGTACCATGTGAGTTGTAGATTGTTTATGTTACTTGATGATTATGTGAGATGTGTTGAGAGCTCATAAACCTGCAGCCCGGTGTTAGTGCTCCTGCCCATGGTTAGGGCACAGTCCTTCACGTGATGTTCACCTCCCGCACCATACGCTTACCTTGGATCCAAGTTAGGTGCACAGTCCTGTCGTACATACCATTATAGGTGATTCCGACTCATAGGTGACCCGCGATTATTCGCACAGTCTTCACGTGATCGTAGCACTTGAGCGTATTTATTTACACCTAGTCCTGTTATACAGACCACTTTAGATGGTTCTGACTCGTGTGTAGGTATATTTGTTGAGATGTGGATTTGAGCCGTATAGGTCACGTTAGGTGACCCTGGCTAGATGGATGAGCTCTAGATTCAACCGTATAGGTCACGTTAGGTGACTCCAGCTGACATATCATTTGCATTGATTTATATCACTTGGCTTACATATTTTATTGCTGAGATATTCGACATAGCGTATTTGTGAATTTTGCTATTCTGAGCATGGTTGTGGTATAGATATGTATTATATTTTCTGGGAAATTATACAGGTTTTACGGCGAGGGGTTACAATCTTTGATAAATGAAATGGTTTCGAAAAGCTTTGTTTTTGCCTACTCACACTTTCTGTTTTGCGCCGCTCCAGTTCTAGTTAGGAGTGCTTTTTGGTGGCTTGCAAGGAATCCACGGCTGCTGTGACAGATTATCACCATTGTAGGTTTACCTTTGGTGTTGTATAATTAGTAATCGTCATGTTGGACTGCACTTAGGCTACTTATACTCTGGTTGTGAATTCACACTTATTTCGTTTTGCACCTTATCTTATCTAGTGCTCTAGTTAGTTGGGTTTTTATTTATTCGCATTTCTTATATTAATATTGCTTCCGCATCGTGCACATGGCTATGTCACCTTCACGTGACTGCCAGCACGCCCTGATTTCGGTCGGGGTGTGTTGGTTTGGTATCAAACTGACACACCCCGACCTGGAATGTCCACTAGGACCCCAAATCGAGCTGTGTTGGCCAACAACTGGAAGGTGAAGAAGTCGTAAAGTGTGATAGTGTATAAAATATGAATAAATTAAAAACCTAAAAGTGCTTAAGAACATGAGTGCGCTATGAGCAGGTTTGGACCCATTTCACGTGTGATACATAGCATAGGTATAGTACAGTAAGGTAAGATAATGATTATACCATCATAAGAAAACATATGTACTGAAAGTGCCACGAATCCTCGTCGATACGGAACTCTGCTACTAGAACCTGGAGGGGTGCAAAAATAGAAAATGTGAGTGAGTGAAACAAAACTTTTCAAACCAATTTCAATTACCAAAGGCAGTAGCCCCTCGTCATAATACCTGTATAATTTCCCAGAAAATAACAGGTGTGACTATAACTATAAAGTTTAACCAAAATAACAGCCTCACAGTTATGCTGTATCAATTATCTCAACAAGAATAAGTAACCCAGGTGAAATAAATCAATATGAAATGGTATGTCAGCCAGATCCACCTATTGTGGCTTGTATGGCTGAACCAATAACTCATCAACATGCAAGCTGGAGTCACCTTACGTGACCTGTATGGCTTATCCATATCTTATCAATCAATGCTAGTACATAAGTCTGGAGTCACCTGTAGTGACCTGTACGACTTATCCATATCTCATCAATCAATGCTAGCATATAAGTCAGGAGTCACCTATAGTGACATGTACGACTTATCCATATCTCATTAATCAATGCTAGCATATAAATCGGGAGTCACCTATAGTGACCTGTACGATTTATCCATATCTCATCAAGCAATGCTAGCATATAAGTCGGGAGTCACCTATAGTGACCTGTACGACTTATCCATATCTCATCAAGCAATGCTAGGATATAAGTCGAGAGTGACCCATAGTGACCTATACAACTTATCCATATCTCATTAACCAATGCTAGCATATAAGTCAAGAGTCACCTATAGTGACCTATACAACTTATCCATATCTCATTAACCAATGCTAGCATATAAGTCAAGAGTCACCTATAGTGACCTATACGACTTAATCTATAGCTCATCAAACATGCCTGCACACGAGTCAGAACCACTTATAATGGTCTGTACGATAAGATTGGGTGTAAATAAGTACGCTCAAGTGCTAGGATCACGTGAAGACTGTGCGAATAATCGTAGGTCACCTACGAGTCAGAACCACCTATAGTGGTCTGTACGACAGGCATTTGCACTTACCTTGAGTCCAAGGTGAGCGTAAGGTGTGGGAGGTGAACATTATGTGAAAAACTGTGCCCTGGCCATGGGCGGGAGCATTAACGCCGGGGTGCAGGTTTATGAGCTCTCGATGCATCTCAATATAACATGTACAACTCATGGGCAACCTGTACGACAGTGCCGAAGTTGCCTAACATTGCAACCTGTACGACAATGTCGGAGTTGCCTAACACATAAATGTAGTCATGCCATAACTCCATCAATTCAACTAATACCATAAACTCACCTGAACTTACCTGGATGTCCTGCGTTCACCTTTGCACTTCAAAGCATTCCCAATAATTGTGTGCAGGTAATATACATATGGATATACCATGATGCAATCTAATACTCAACCATGTCATAGCATTTTTAATTATATACACATATGTGTGTGTGTATATATATATATATATATATATATATATATATATATAATATGGCATAAAATGCATAAGTTGTAACGCCGTACTCCCGAACTATTTATTTTCGGGGATAATTATTGGTGATAAGTCCAACTAGACACTAGTTTAATTAACCATCACGATTTTGTTTGAGATGAAATTGTCCGCTTTGGGCCCCGAACATGCCCTCACGGTTTTGTTTCTAGGAACTGACACGAGAACTTCCCAGTGGGTTACCCATCATAGGAATGCTCTTGCCCGAACTCGCTTAACTTCTAAGTTCCCATGGAACCTGAAACCAGTGAGCTCCCAAAAGCCCTCGTGCTAGGTAGGGATGAGAATATACATATAAGGCTTACAGGAGCCAATCCCTAGCTGGATGTGTGCCGACGAGGACGTCGGGCCCTTAGGGGGGTGGGTTGTAACATCCCACATCGCCCAGGGGAGTGGATCCTGTAAGCCTTATATGTATATACCCATCCCCACCTAGCACAAGGCCTTTTAGGAGCTCACTGGCTTCGGGTTCCATGGGAACTTAGAAGTTAAGCGAGTTCGAGCGAGAGCATTCTCATGATGGATGACCTACTGGGAAGTTCTCGTGTGAGTTCCCAAAAACAAAACCATAAGGGCGTGGTCGGTGCCCAAAGCGGACAATATCGTGCTACAGTGGTGGACCGGACCCGGGATGTGGTGGGCCCTGAGCCGAGATGTGACACATATGATCAAAATCTTGAGGATAAAGTTGGGCCAAATGAACAATTTTTGCTTTGTCAAAAGATGCAAAATTATTCACTGAACTCAAACATGTCATACAAAGAAGCAACTCGGTGTTTACCCCATTGAAGCGATCATTCAATTCCTTTAGTTGCATATCAAGGACTTGAAAATAGAGGTCCACATGATAGTAATGGAAGTTTGTGATTTTTGGAGCTTTACGCCTTGATTTTCCAGGTACGAAATGCAAATCCTCAATATTAGGATCAGTTGACACCATGCTTCAAAGTCAAATTTAAATTGAGTACTTCAGAACTAGACAGGGGACGTGTTATCAAAATCCTGAGAACCATATGATTGTTTACTGGTTCTAATAACAAATAAAACTCATTAACAACATGAAATGAATTAAACAAGAAAAAGCATGCTTACTTGCATCGTCTCCCATATCGCAATCGTCCATGGCCTTAATATATAACAACTAGAGATATCATAGCATTCGATCATCTCACTATTAACAACGACCTAAGCACAAGAAACATAAAACTTTTCTACATCATGAAACAAGTCCCCAAAGTCATCATCTTTCAAGGGTTGTAGTCTTTGCTTGTATACTTCCACTAACGCCATCGCATTCACAATATCTTGATCTTTCTTTTGCGACGCTTGTGATAACTCATATGTAATTCCCAATATAAGTCTCATCAAGAAAAGGTGAAACACAAAATCAAAAGTTTGTATGTCTTTGAATAACCTAGTTGCTTCACCAAGATTATCTTGATTGCGATCACTTTTAATCCATTCAACCACCTCCACCACGACTTCAAACATAACAATAATACTAACTATAGTACCATAATGCGAGTTTCACTGTGTATCACATGGACACATGAGACTACTTTCTTGATTTAACCCTTTACCTGTTTCAATATTACCAAGATCAAGAGCTTTCTGAATTTGTTCTTGTTGTTTCTCTCTAAATGCATCATGACGCTTACACGATGATCCAATAAGATTCACAAAACTACTAGCATTTATGAAGAAATTGGCAACATCCTCATTTTCCTTTGCCACGAATACAAGAGCTAATTGGAGTTGGTGTGCAAAACAATGAATGTAAAATGCTTGAGGGTATTTGTTGAAAATCTTTGTTTTAAAACCATTTAACTCACCTCTCATATTACTAGCTCCATCATAGCCTTGTCCTCATAACATGGACATACTCAAATTTGTTGTAGCAAACAATCTCTCAATGGCCTCTTCAAGTGAGCTGCTAGTTGTAGAGGAGACATGCTGAACACCCAAAAACATTTCAATTGCTTCTCCTTTTTTGTTCACATAACACAATACTACTGCCATTTGCTCTTTAGTCGAAGCATCATGTGATCCATCAACCAAGAGAGAGAGAAATGTACCTTCCATATCTTTGGTGATTGGATTAATAGTTTCAATAGCACAAGCATGAATAAGATCCTTTTGAATATCAGAAGAAGTATACTTGAGATTCTTGGGAGCATTCTCAAACACAACCTTCCTAACTTTCTCATTATGATCGGCAAGAAATTGCAAGCTCCAAATAATTACCCCTATTGCTTGAGCTGAATGATTCATCATGGCCACGAAAAGGCAAACCTTGTTGCAACAACCATCTTGTGCAATCAAGTGCACCACGCAATAAAGTGTGATAATAAATGCGAGTTTCATCAGTTTGCTTAATCACAAATGTTTCAATATGTTGCTTTTGCGTCATCAAATCTCTAGCTTGTTGTAAAGCTTTATTATGAAGACTTCCAACACCTCCCTCGTGATCTCGAAAATTTTCGAGTCCTTTACTCCAATTTGTAAACCCAATCTCAGTGAAGACATCACTTCCGGCATTTCCCTTTATATCAAAATCACACTTGAATAGATAGCAATAACGGCAAAATGCAGCATCTTTTACTATACTATACTCCAACCACTTAAAATTATCGAACCAACGGGTGACAAAACATTGATTGTCACTAACTTTTCTAGGCATGATGTGATCTTTAGGTTGAGAAGGATTATTTTGGAGACAGTGTCGACAAATTGCTTCATGATAATTAGGTGGATAATCAAGCATTCGACGTTTATGTTCAGGGTCTATAGGAAGATTAGCCAGTATTTTATCCAACTCAATGCCCTCACTTTGTTAGGAACTACCCGGAATACTCGAAGAAGGAATATTTGGAATATTCGAAGGAGGACTACTCGGAATATTCAAAGAAGGACTAGCCGGAATATTTGAAGAAGGATTTAAGCACTGTTTCTTATAGTATGATTTAAGCATTGTTTCTTATAGTATCATTCCATTGTTTAACTGTATATGGAAAAGAAAAAAAAAGTCTTAGACTCTTAAATCTAGAGTAAGCTATACTATAGTCTATATGAGTACTAAATAATTAAACCAACAATTCAATTAATCAATACCAATATTCATATAAATTATTTAATACACAAAAATTCAATTAATAAATTAATATCAATAATCAAGAATTCAATTTTTACTCTAGACAATAATTTCATTCATCAATAATCATTCATAGGATTCATATTTATATGCAAAAATCAATTATCAATAACTATATTAGTGTATTACTCTATGATTCTATATTAATTAACTAAATTTTTGTATTAATTAATTAATTAATTAGGGTTAAGGATGATATAAATTAGAAGGTTAAAAAATTTACCTAAATTAAGAGAGAAGTGGAAAACCAACCCAACAGGTTGGTTGCTGTGCTGGAGGCTAGCGGCTGGCTCGGCTTGAAGGAGAAATAAGGGACAACGGAACGAGATGGAGGGAGGAGGGCACTGAAAGCCTGAAATGTGAAAGCTGTTGGGATTTGGGGGGGCACAAGTCTTCTGATTGGTTAAGAGGGGATTGGTTTTCAAAAAGTGAAGGTCTGCTTTGAAAAATGGAAGGCACTGGACATTGGTCCCCTTTAAAATTTTCTATTTTTTTAAGCAATTAACGAAACGATGTCGTTTGTTTAAGGAGTTTTTTTGTTTGTTTCAATACTAAATGAAATGAAGCCATTTCATTTAAAGGATTTAAAAACAAAAAAAAATTACATAAGCTGCTGCACACAGCAGCAGAAACCTAGAAAGGCAGAAACCGATCTGCATACTACAATGCAGCCATTCATTCCAACGAGACCAAAGGGACGGAACCACGTTCATAGGCTTAATTTCTGGCAAGGGGAGGGGTGGCCGCCCCTCCCAATCCCTCTGTAGCTTCGCCACTGCTCACTAAATAACGGATGCTCCATCGGTTAACGGCTATATCAATTTTCATCAATACAAAAAATATATTCGTTCAGTTGACGTATTATGATTTAGTAAATATAGATTTCATCGTTAAATATTTGATGTATAAAATGATCAAATGAATAGATCTTGTGGAGTACAAAAATTAAAGCTAAACGTCGATTATGTTGGCTGATTTTTTATTTCTCTCATAAGTACCATTGAATTCTTATTGATTTTGGTTCAAAACTTTTGACTTGCCCACAAAATATATATCACATAGGGCAACTGATGAGCCAATTTCATATTATATATTTTACCCTATTCTTAGTATGTTTTGAGTAATAATTTTGGTAGAATTTTGATACTTTGTTTTATATTTTCAATATAGGACATTCGACTTCCTCTGGAACAAAACATGATCAAACGGATGAATTTGGAGTGATTCAAATTGGAGGACGTTTGTGTTCCTCTTGACGTATTCGTGTCAAAATTTGGGATTATTTTCTGATGGTGGAATAAATGAGCAGTGCGCAGTACTGGAAAATGACGTTTGTGGGCTTAAATTACGTTTTTGGAGCCCAAAATGACCTCTAATGGCTTTGTGGCCCTCTGGAGAAGTGTTCAGAATATTCCAAAATTTAAATTTAGCTATATTGGGCTGGTTTTTTAGCAGATTACGTGTGACAGCCAGTCCCGGACTTTTCGTATCGTATGGGTGAAATGACGGTTTTTCCCCTAATGGATAATTGTTGTTTGTGTGGTTGTTTTGGGTTCTTGGTTGGTTGCATCCCAGCCACACATATATCATCATCCTCATCCATCTCTCATGTTCTCCTTATCTGTCCGGAGACCCTTTCTTTCTCCCTTTCCTATCCTTTTTGTACGGATAACACCACAAACCCTTGAAATCTTCACAGATCGAGGAAACAAACTACATATTCGTGCTCGTGAGGTCCTTAGAAGTTCAACCATACCCATTTCAGGTAAGGATACCTTCGTTTTCACGTCGAACTCGAGATCCCCGATTTTGGTCACTGTTCATACACACGTTAATTCTTGTGTTTTTGGGAATTTCAAGCTTGTAGGAAGCTTGGTGAGGTCTTTAGGAGGCTCAGGGTGGTTCGTTTGAAGGTTTTGGACGTCGGGATCGTGAGTTGTAGGTTTGGCCGGAGTTGGTGGTGTTTTCCTGGCGAGATTCCGTTGGTTTTGCTGCTTGAAAGTGGTATGGATTTGTTCCTCTTGTTGTAAGCTTCATTTTGGTACCGATTTTGTGAAATCTGGATGAAAAACAAGTAAGATATCAAGTTTAGAAAATTTCCCGGTTTTCCGGCGCCGGCGACGCCGGAGTTTGGCCGGAGAAGATGACGGAATATTCCATCAGTTTGGACAGAATATTCCTAATGGCGTTAACAGAATCAATTAGATTTAATGGAATATTCCTGATGGCGTTAACTGATGCCGTCAGTGTGCTAGGCACGTGCTTGCGCGTGGGCGACGCATGTGGCTGTGCCTTGGCCGGCGTGTGGGGGCGCGTGCGGTGTCGGAAAATTATTTTAAAAATATGGAGATGTTCGTGAGGTTGAGTAGATCACGTTGGTGTATTCATACACCCCATTTGAGCATTGTATGAGAAGTTATTTCGTAATGTTGGTTATGTGCTTTAAAGTTAACGTTTTTATAGTTGTTTCACATATAGGTGAGACCTATCCCGAGGACGAGCGCGGTCACTCGAGGCAAGGGGGTTACGACCCTTCTACTTACCAGTGAATGGGCTTTTGGTTTTCCGTATATACCTATATACTTATGTTTTCCCAGAAAGTGAAATGAAACATTTATACGTTTATATGCCATGCATTATGTTTGCCCATTTAATTATGCATTATTAGTTGCATATATATGTGTGTGCTGGTGCTGCGGACGCACATGTAAGTGCCAGGTAAGTTAAGGTTTATATTTATGTTCAGTAGTGATTTGAAATGCATAGAGAGCTCATAACCTGCACCCCCGGTGTTAGTGCTCCCGCCCAGAGTTGGGCACAGTCCTTCACGTGATGTTCACCTCCCGCACCACACGCTCATCTTGGATCCAAGTTAGGTGCACAATCCTGTCGTACAGACCACTTTAGGTGGTTTCGACTCGTAGGTGACCCGCGATGATTCGCCCAGTCTTCACGTGATCGTAGCACTTGAGCGTACTTATTATACACCCAGTCCTGTCGTACAGACCATTTTAGGTGGTTCCGACTCGTGTGCAGCTATAGTTAGTGAGTTAGAGATTTGAGCTCTAGATTCAGCCGTACAGGTCACGTTAGGTGACTCCAGCTGACAAATTACATGGCATTGATTTGACATTACCTGAGTACTTGCATTCTATTTAGAGGCATTTGACATGACATATTTCTGAGCATGGCTTATACATATTTGTATGTTCTATTTTTCTGGGAAGTATACAGGTTTTACGGCAAGGGGTTAGAACTTTGTTTATGAAATGGTTTTTGAAAAGCTTTGTTTTTGCCAACTCACGCTTTCTGTTTTGCGCCCTTCCATGTTCTAGTTTGGCTAGTGCTTTTGGTGGCTCCCCAGAGGATTTTCCCGGCTTATCTGACAGATTATCACTAGTGTAGGACCACCTATGGGTGTGTTTATTTAGTGTTGTTTCTCCCGGACTGCACTAGGTCTTCCGTACTCTGAGCTTTGTTTTTCACACTTACGCTTACACATGTATGTTATTTACCTTGTGTACAGCTAAGATTGTATTTATTCGTACTTTTATTATTATTTATTAGCTTCCGCACTATGCACATGGTTACGTCACTTACATGTGACAACCAGCATGCCCTGATCTCGGTCGGGGTGTGTCATTAGGGGTGCAAAACGTGGTTGTGCAGATTTTGGGCGAATTTTATCATTTAATTTAGAGTTATGTTTCCTATTTTATTTTAGTATTTAGTTTCCTAGTTTGATTGGGTGACCTTTTATTAAGAGGATTTAATTTTTACTAGGTTAAATAAGCTTGGCCTGCCCTATTATTTCTTCTACTTCTTCTCCGTGCGTTGTTTGAGAGAGGAAATTGGCCAAGATTTTCAGACTTTTACATTCAAGGTGTTTTCAATATTTTATTATTTCAATAAAGAACTTTGTGATTTTTATTATGAATATACGTAACTAATTCTCTTTTTGCTAGGGTGATGCCACGAGCCTTAGCAAGAATATGTAGTTTCTATTTAATTTGCTTATGATTATATGCATGCAGGTTTTTGAATTATTAATCACTGGGTTATACCATCTAAATATCTTTATGATTTGTGACCATTAGGATGTTTAGAAAAGTAATTTGATGCAATTTTGGTCGGAGGTCGGTCTCTGAAATTGACGAAGGCTTCTTGTGATTAATATGTGCAAAGTTCACTTGGGATGAATACCATGTCTTAAGGGTTTATGGTTTTTCAAAACGTTTCAAAAAACTTAATGAGTCATACATGTTTAGATTTGATCTGAATATCACAGAGGATTGCACATTTGATATACACTCTATATTGGAGGTCCAAGTAGGCATATATTAGGAAAAACTAACCTTTGAAATATGCATATATATATATAGGTCATAAGTAATTAGAAGAAATGTATAGGATTGTTAAGGTGACAACAGATTCCTAATGTTTTCCTTAATTTGATTTATACAAAATTGTTTCCTTTTTCCTCATCTTTAATATTACAGATTTTTTTTACTTAAATTAATTAAATTCATTTTTATTAAATTAAGTCATAAAAATCAATCACCTCAATTTTTTACTTCACAATAATTAATTTGAATTTGGTTTTCTTCGAATTATTTATTAATCCCTGTGGAGAACGATCTTTTTCAAGATCCATTTATATTACAATACCCTTGTGATTCTTGCAAGTATAATAGAAGTTTTTAACCATTTTGCATGTGTGGTAAAATCCCTATCAGCAACTTTTGTATTTTTAAGATAATGAATTCGGTGAATAATGAATATACACACATAGATGATTATCCACGATTATCAAGTTTAACGGTTATAATTCCGTTTAATTACTAGTATCAAGTCTTTTATGTTGAAGGAAAATTTGTATGCTGAGCGAAGACAGCGAAGGCAACAAGGAAAAAAAAAATCTTTTATTTTTATTATATTCTTAATGTTATATTATTGTTTTTTGAAAAAAAAGTCGGCATATTTATCCTTATTTCTTTTCTTTTAATACTACCTATCCACCAAAATATATATAGATATATATACAGGCACTTAAGTAGATGCTGAAGGATTATTTTGGAAGATGACATGTTCATTTAAGCAACATCATTAGCATGCAATTAACAAATTAAAGGCGGAATCATGCTAGCATGCACTTAAAAACAAAACATTACCCATGAATGTTCAAAGCCTAGTAAAATGGTGAACCAATAATCAACTCAAAACAAAGTGAGTTGAAATATATACCTTTGTAGATTCCTCTTTGTATTTAAACAAAGGCTAATCACCCAAAGAGAGGGCCTTCATTCCTTGCATCTTAGATCTATGGATTTGGATGGATGAAAAAGGTTTCTCCAAAGTTCCCAAAATTGAGAACCTCTAATGATTCATCACCAAGGCATAATGAAGAAGAAATGAGTGACCTTGGAGGAGTTTGATTGCTAGATGATCCCTCCAAGGTGGCCGAAATTTTAGAGAGAAAGGAGAGCTTATGTTCTCATCCTTTCCCCAAAAACAACCCTTAATGAATTTTAGGCTATAAAGTCCTTTATATAGTCCCTTCAAATAAGTGACCTAATGGACCAAAAGCCCTATTCTTCTAACATGGCCGGCCTATAGGGTTTATTGGGCTTTCAAGCCCTTTGTTTATTCAAGTTGTCATACAACTTGAGTTAATGGGCTTGACATTCAAATCCCATTGGGCCTTGCGGCCCAAAACTAACCCGAGGTCTTTAACGAACTTATTCGTTTGATTAATTAACATATTAATTAATCCTAGCCTTAGATAAATAATTAAACCATTTAATTATTCTTACTCATCTCCGTTGTTTCTTCAAACTCTACCTTATTCGGTGAACGATCCATTAGGTTCCTTTTAGCGAGGTAGTGGGCGATTAAAACTCTTTCTAATCGATTTTGAATTGAAACTTACTTTCAATTCTCCCGTTAGTGATAATACACTTTTAGGGCTTCCACAAACCATGGTTGACGCCTAGCAGCATGTCATGGTTACCCAAGCTAATCAGAAGAGGTGGAGAACCTATTCAGTTTTAGGATTACAAATGCAATACGGTCTTTCTCTAATACAATACTCTTGACCACATTGTTTGGTTTGATAGTTTATTCATGTCTACTATCCAATGTGAGTCTTGTGCTTATATGATTACCTTGAATGTGATTTGGAACACATTCCTAAATCTCATTCATACTTTGGCCAAAGATTCTTAATCATATCATAGAGTATTCTCCCTCAAACAGTTTGAAGGTTAGAGATCCCTTGTTGCGCATTCACTTGCCTCCATGGCTAAGTGGCTTAACCCCAACGATGCCGTGGACACCCTCCTGATGGAGTGACTTTGACATAATCAAAGATTAAGGACCTAACCATAAGACAACTGTGATGCCTCAGGTCAAAAGACTAATTTGCATTATCCCAACCATGAGTTCTCATGTGACATGAATATGAGAACTCTTCGTTGATCGTGTTCAGTGAACTCATTCTCTATTGAGCACCTACGTACTTGTCTTGATGTCACACACACCAATGACTCGAGACTAGTCACTCTCCCTGAGAGAAGACATAGCACGTACTGATCTTAATGGATTGTCAATGCCCAATTGACAATCCTATGATCAGGAACGTTTAGGATGTGTCAACGAAAGAATGGTCTCATGAATCTAACTTCTTTAGATCACATTCTTCCAATCACATATTCCTTGGACTTATCGTTTAAGCATATAACATTTATATGAGACGGCTCAAACAATAATCTTTGCCCTTTACATTTAAACTACATTAGTTTAACTTTGTGAAATGTCCGTAAAGTATCATCATATGATTGGTTTTAGGGCACATTTCCAACAGATGCTTGAGTATTTATTAATTTGATTGCCTGATTAAAATTGGTCATGTGAGTCTTGTTGTTTTTTTTTTTTTGTTTTTTTTGGAATGTTAAACTTGTTTTTGACTTGTGCACTTTTAATATTTATTTTCCAAAGTATTATATATATATATATATATATATTTTTTTTTTTTGTGTGTGTGTATTATAAAATATATATTGAAAAATTAGGTCTTGTGAGGCTTCGCCTCATGCCTCATGTGACATCCCACATCGAACAACGGAGAGGGGGTGATGTGCCTTATATGTACATGCCCACCTCCATATAGCACGAGGCCTTTTGGGAACTCACTGGCTTCGGATTCCATCGGAACTCCGAAGTTAAGCGAGCTTGGGCGAGAGCGGTCCTAGGATGGGTGACCCACTAGGAAGTTCTCGTCTGAATTCCCAGAAACAAAACCGTGAGGGCGTGGCCAGGGCCCAAGGCGGACAATATTGTGCTATGGCGAAGTCGAGACTGGGATGTGACAGAATGTTATTAGAGCCACTCTGCTGTGTGGTGCAAGTGTGCCGACAAGGACGTCGGGCCCCTAAGAGGGGTGATTGTAACATCCCACATCGACCAACAGAGAGGGGGTGATTTGCCTTATATGTACATGCCCACCTTCATATAGCATAAAGCCTTTTGGGAACTCATTGGCTTCAGATTGCATTGGAACTCCGAAGTTAAGCGAGCTTTGGTGAGAACGGTCTTAGGATGGGTGACCCACTGGGAAGTTCTCGTCTGAGTTCCCAGAAACAAAACCGTGAGGGCGTGGCCAGGGCCAAAAGCAGACAATATCATGCTACGATGGAGTCGAGATTGAGATGTGACACCTCAAGTGTGGTGACACATCTTGTTCGGAGCCGAGGCATATTGGCCGGCACCCGAAGGTGATGTAACCAAAAAGGAAAGTGAAACATAAAATTATGGATAATGTATATGAACATGCCATGACAATATATAAATCTCAACAATATAATGGCATTTTTTAAATTAAATAAAACATGGCATGTTAGGCTTAAAATTAATCAAAACACTTGTGGAAACTATAAAACTTTATATATATTATATAAAAACAAATGACCACTTACTGATATGTAGTCGGATCATAGTCTCCTAGCCTTGCTTGTCCATGTACCTCCTCAAGGTAATTCTCTCATGTATGAGAAACAACTATACTAATTAATTAATTAGGACATACACTAAAAGGCTAGGAAAATCCCCCATATTTTGCTCAAACAGAGGGTTTAAATATACGAAAACATTCTACATGATGTCATGGACCCGTACACAACAACCACTCATAGCCATGAGGCCGGATGTGCCCTCACGTGCTGCCACGCGCCGCCAGCTTGCGGCCACACACGCAGGCCATGTGCGTACATACGTTGGCAAATTCCCAAGGAATATTCCGTCAGATTTGACAGAATATTCTGTTAAGTCTAACGATGTTACCTAACGGCATTAGAATATTCCATTAACTTTAACAAAATATTCCCCTTCTTCTCCAGTTGTCCTCTGCCATTTGCCGCCGTCGTCTGGTTCGCCGAATTTTGGAAAAAGTCGCCAGATTTCTAGAAATATTTTAAAACTTCATATCTTCTTCGTTTCTCAACCATTTTTGATGTATTTTATATGGAAATGAAGCTTATGAAGAGTAGAACAAATTTATACCTTGAAGTCCAAAAAGTGGACGGAAATGGACTAAAATTAGCTCGAAGCTCTCCGACCTATTTTCAACTCCTTGAAATTGCATGTTTCAACGTTGGCTTAGCTTTAAGCTTGAACTAGAGACCTCGAGGAGTTGTGTGGATGTTTCCAAATCTTTCAAAAATCTTGTATCACAAACAAGAAGTCATCAAAGAACTCAATCCAAGTCGAAGCTCCGAGTTTCTCTAAGTTGGAAGCTTAAAACATCACCATTTTAGGATCGGTTTGCACGGATGGACTCGTGGGGATGAGAGAAGTACAATGGTGGTGGTTTGAAGTTTGATCTGTGAGGTTTGATGATGATGTATGGTTGTTGCAGAGAGGGGAAACACTGCTTGAAAGAGGAGAGCAGGAGAAGATGAGAGAGAGAGAGAGAGAGAGAGAGAGAGAGAAGTTTTCTGATTGGACAAAAGAAAGAGAGAAGCTATCTGATTGGGTGAGAAAGCGTGGGAAGTAAAATAATTGGTGGTGAGGTATGGTCACGAGACGAGTTTTTAAAATGGAAAGAGATTAGGTTTGTACAATTTGAAAGCACATGAAATCTAATGCACCTTATCAAAAATGGTATTTCTACCACTAAATTATTAGCACACACGTGTACAATTCTACCCGTTGTCAACGCATTTAACTAAATGTAACTTCTTCATTACAAATTTGATTCGGGCCTAACTTGCGCTCATGCATTCGTAACAACGAGTACTATTTAGTTACAATGATGAGAAGAATAATTTAAAAGACAAATAACTACATCCGTGTCAGGTTCCATTTTGCCAAGAAGGGCATAAACATCATTTTACACACTCGGGAAGGAAATTACGTGGAAAATTAGGGACGGGTCGTCACATATGGAGCCAAAAATAATTCCATAAATCCAAAAGAAGACACGTGAACTTTTTCTCAAAAAAACAAGATTGCCCTCATTAAATGTGTAGGATGCTCAACTGCTCCCACACGTAACTCAACATCCCTGAAGGTCCAAGCAGCTGACTATGACTGCACAAAGCTCCCATGCTCATGGCAAGGAAAAGTCAAAGGTATTAAAGATATGATTAATTACTAAATCCTATCTTTAATACATTCTTAATTGAAGATAAACTATTTGAAGTAAGTAATCGTAATCACATTGAATTTGGGCTATCCATCAAATGCCTCATCCACGCCTTCATCTTTTAAAACATTGTTAAAGACAAATGAAGGACTTATTTTTATAATCTTTTCAATGAAGCACATGATAGGAGTACTTCTTTGGGTGAGTTGAGTAACTCGGAAAAGTGTAGAATTACTCCTACTGCTGAATCAGGGATAAAGGAAGTGGTTGTAGCTTTGAAAATGAAGCATAGAAAAACACTGGGTCTCGACAATATACCGATTGAAATGTGAAAGGTCTTAGGAGGGATGGGTATAGCATGGTTGACAAACTTTTTCAATAAGGTTTAAAAAACGAAGGTGCTAAATGAGTGGTGAAAAAATACTTTGATGCATGAACTATAGGGAACAAATCATGCAATTAAGTTGTGGGAGAGTGATTAAGCATAGACTGAGGCAAGAGATATGGTTCTCAAAGAATCGATTCGTGTTCATGCAAAGGCACTCAACTATGAAGGCAATCTATCTTTTTTGAAGATTGATGGAACGATGTAGAGATATGCAAAAAGATTTGTTCATGGTCTTTATAAATTTGAAAAAGGCGTATGATAGGGTTCCAAGAGAAATTCTTTGGAGGATTCTAGAGAAGAAAGGAGTACGAGTGACATATATCCAAGCAATATGGTATATGTATAATGGAGCAAGTGTTGTATCAAGAACTCATGAAGGACAAAATGAAAGCTTTCCCATAATCATATGGTTACACCAAGGCTTAGCTTTAAGTCTTTACCTTTTTGCATTTGTAATGGACGAGTTGATAAAACATATCAAGATGATATCCCTTGGAGTATGCTTTTCGTAGATGATATTATGTTAATAGATGAAACGCATGAGGGTGTAAATGCGAAGCTTAGCCATTGGCAGGAAGTTTTGGAAGCTAAAGGTCTTCGCCGAAGTAGGTAAAAGACAAAATATAGAGTGCAACTTCAGTAGGAATGGGGTTCCAAATGAGATAAGGTGACGATTGGAGATCAAGGAAGTACTAAAGAGTGAATGATTTCTTTATCTTAGATCTATCTTGCAAAAGAACAGAGAGTTAGATGGAGATTTCACTCGTAAAATACAAGTTGGATGGATGTAGTGGGAGAGTGCATTGAGTTTGTTATGCGATCGTTGCATGCCACCAAAGCTCAATGGAAAATTTTATAGGACGACAATTTGCAATGCTTTATGGCACGAAATGTTAGGTGGTCAAAAAGCAACACGTGCAAAAAATAAGTGTAGTGAAGATGAGAATTCTTTGTTGGATGTTGGGGTAGAGGAGAAATGATATGATTAAAGACGAGGATATTCAAGGTAAAGTAAGAGTGACCGCAGTTGAAGATAAGATGAGAGAAAGTTTGTTTGGACATAGGAATCGGAGATCTACAGATGCTTCGTTAAAGGTTGCGACTATAGGATGGAGGCTCGGGTCAAAAAGGGTAGAGGAAGACTTAGAAAGACTTTGAAAGAGACTTTAAGAAAAGATATGGAGTACTTGGAGCTAATGGAACACTCGATGCAAAACCAAGTGCCGTGGTGTTCTAGAATTCATACGACCGACGCCACTTAGTGGGATAAACCTTTGTTTTTGTTATTGTATTGATGCATTTTCTTCAGAAGTTGTTTTGTGTCAGAGGACTTGGGTCCTGTTTGCTAGTGCTTATATATAATAACTTATAAGCACTTATGTATAACTTGTCCTTTCTCTTTTTTTTCACAAATATGACCATGTCAGCTATTAGAAAGATTACCATATATAACACAAAACTTCTCCACCGAGAAGTAGAAAGAATTACAACCCCCATTCTGCCTAAAAATAATAACTTATAAGCACTTATGTAAAACTTTAAAGCACTTGGAGGTGTTTCCTAATTGAGTGATTCTCTAGAAAGAACTAAAAGGTTCCTTTCTACAAAAAAAAAAATGTTGCCAGGACTTCTGGCCTACGAGGTCGTAATTGTATGTTTAGAACGTCTTTAGAAATAATTTATTTCAAACATGTACGAGACTTGAAATATTCTTATATCCTTAGTGATGTCCTGGTGCCGTGAAAATTGTTCATTAAAAGTTGTGGTTGATGATACTTTTTCATGTAGATACTGTGGAGGCAAAAATAATCATAGAAACCTAGAAGACGACACGTGGATTTATTCTCAAGAAAGACAAGATTGCCCTCATTAAATGGGCAGGATCCTCAATTGCTCCCATGCGCAGCTGAGCATCCTTGAAGGTCCAAGCAGCTGACAATGATTGCTCAAAGCTCCCATATTCGCAGCATAGAAAAGTCAAAGGTATTAAAGATAGAGTTAATTGCTAAATCCTATCTTTAATACATTCTCAATTAAAGATCAACTCAATCAAGTAAAGAATCCCTATCACAATCAATTATGGATATTTCCACCATTATCCCTAGATATTTTATCCTAATTAATATCTTGGGAATATTCTTTCCTCATTCATCCAACAGATGACACACCTTGGCCAATAAGATGCCGTCATGTGCACGAGAAAACCCTAACCCCATGGCCACCCACCTCATCCTATAAACACCTTCATCTCCACCAAATTTTGGTAAGCATTTGCTATGTATACAAGCCTAAATACACACTCTTTTTAGAGATACTGACTTAGGCATCTGAGATCCATCGGACGAACACAACACACACCCCCCCCCAACCCCCCTACTCGTTCAAAGATGTTAATTATTTTGTAGGCACAAATTCGTCAAAACTAAAGATGGCAAATTTTTGCTACCACAAATTGGTGCTTTCATAGAAAACTAATTCAAACACTAGAAGAAGACATTCATAATTGGTTTTTGGAATTTTCGGTTACTTTGAATTTTATTTTACCTGTACTTTCAACCACACGGTAGAGCAGAGAACGAAGTGAGAATGGCAGCCACCATTGAGAACTGCCATCATTGACGCTACAAAAATTGCAACTATGGACATTTGCTGCCTCAGCAAGCTTTGCGGCCAAAAGCCCAAAACCAAAAGGCCCGTGGTGAAATTCCTTCAGTGGCCTCTTTGGCATAGCTTAAGCCACGTGGGCAGCCATGCCAGGAGTTGAACACAGATATGATGCAGACTACGCGGCAACGGGCCCATGTCCCGAGGCACTCAAGCCCAGATGCAAGGCTTCCATAAGCCCATGTCTGCACTAGCCATGTAACCCAGCATGTGATGCCCAGGCCTCCAGCTCCAACGAGGCCCACAAGAGTAGACGGATAGTTGCAATGCCTAATCCAGCCCATTTCGCAAGCAGGCCCAACCTGCGTGAACAAGCGCGTAGTCGACACCGGTCAATCCGACCCGGATCCGCACCATTGCTAGCCATTTTTCAGTGTTCGGACACATTTTTTTGGTGTTTTAGACCTTTCCTTTTCTTTTTTTTTTTTTTTCTTTGGTAGGTGTTTTGACCTAATTTTATGCATATTTGGCTCATTAAAGCTCAAAATTTAAGCTCGATGTCCAGTACACTTCTACCACTCATGGAGATGCACTTCAGACAAGTTGCTCAACTCTAAATGGCGATCCACACATATCCCAGTAGACTACGGACTTAATAAGCGCCCTCGTGCAGCAATCCACCATGATGAATTGACTCCTTGAGCACATCAAAAAGCAGCACACTCTTGACGAGGTGTCCTGAAGTACAATGGAAGTTGATGACGATATTCTTTCCGAAGGCATCCTGACAAGTAGCCGCTCAACCAACCATGAACTAGGCATTCAAGTAGCATGAACTTCCTCATTAGCCTCGTGGAAACATTTTCTCCCACCTTGGTGAGTTGAGAAAGTGGCCACCCTCGAAAAGGCTAGCAGGCGAGTGCACATCCACGATTAGGTCCACACTCTAACGAACACTCAAGACCCAAATCTAGTGCAGTGTTCACTCCCAACATGGTTCACAAGGAGTTACTCCCACCTTATTCTAGAGCAGGTAGCATAGGGAACATGACACAGAAGAATAACATGTAATGCAGTCCTTACGAGCAGCTCGTTGGGTAGCTAGAGACAAATAACATGTAATGTAGTCATGACATAGACAAGCAAACCTCCGAGAAAAGCAGTACAAACATACAAACCAACTAGCAATCTATGCCAAGTGTGACCACAAGCAGCCATCTTGCTACCTCTACAAAGGAAGATTTGAGTGATCTTGGATATTAAGTCCCCTACTACTCTAAAGGAAATCCAAGGTCTAATCAGGCAAGCAACATCACTCAACCATTTTCTTTCGCAATCTACTGACTGATACAGGCTTTTTTTAAGATGATCAGAAGGCACAGCGAGACAAATGGAATGATGAAATACAAGAAAGCATTTCAGGACTAGAAGAAGTACCTAACATCATCTCCTCTACTATCTAAGCCAAAAGCAGTGGGGGACCTATACATTTATTTAGTGGTATTTGAAGCAGCAGTGAGCTGTACCCTTACACAAGAAACTCTAGAGGCTCGACTACTTGTATCCTATAGTTCAAAACCTCCCCTCGATACGAAAACTAGATATCTGAAAATCAAAACTTTGATTTTGGTGCTAGTTGTTCTAACCTGAAAGATTAAGTCATACCTTCAGCCCAAAGGTACGCTGGGGGCAAACGAGTGATAATTGCTCAAAAGTGCATGTCTAATGTGCTTTGATTATACCTGTTACATGTTTTTCTCTAGTAATTTATCAAATTTATGTTTTATCATGTATAACTGGTCAAATAGGTTTTATATCTAATTTGTTTTAATTTTTTACTGATCTTTTATTAATGTTAATGTGCAAGACTATGAGAATGTTGCAAGGCAATTAAGAGGTAAGGCACAAGATAATAAATTGGTGATTAACTCTATGTCGGTTACCCAAAAAAAAAAAAAAAATGAAGAAAGGAGAAGGCAAAGAAGAAGAAAAAGAAACGCCAGTGATTACCATTTGAATATAGCATTAAGGCTTATCAATGACCATTATTCAGAGGGTTATGGGGATTGGCATTAAATATTAATAATGGGCTTATCAATGACCATTATTCAAGAAGAATACGAAGGGAGGTTGGTTGCGGCAGTAGCTTATATATCTCCATTTGATTGTTTTCCAAAGGGGCCCAGCTCCTTCATAATTTTAGAAATTTTTTTTTTCTATTTAGTTTATGGAGAACTAATCTCCTTAGCTAAAGCTAGGGGGAGAAACCTATATTACGAGTATGTAGTTTTATTATTTCGATTCCATTTTGGAGTTTTAATGTCAATTTTACATTGTGGATTTTCAATAGAACTTCTTATTTATTCTATTTTTGGATTGATGAATGTTGGTTATGATTCATAAGTTTAATCGTGTTTTTCCTATAGTTTTGTTTCACATTCATGCTTTTAGTGAATTGAATAAATTAGTAGATTGATACGATTTCTGTCGATGCAAATTTATTCCTCCTCGCTCTTGGACAAAATTGCACCTACAAAACAAATAACAACTTAGGTCAAGGCCAAGAGTCTCAAGAGAATTGGAATTGAGTTTTGGAGAGAATGTGGAGATTTATATAGGGGTGTGGCCGGCCCCGTTGGGGAGGAAAGACCGGCCACTTGGATGGTTTTGTGGGTTAGGTTCTTGATTTGTAGTTAATTAGCTAATTAATGGAATAATTAATTAATATAATAAAAGAGGAATGATTTGGGGGTTACATTGTGGAGAAGATATGTTGAGGATGGATGAAATAGGTTATAAATAAATACCTGTTTTGGGCACTTTTGACTTGATTGAGGGATGATTGTCCATTGCTCATGAATAGGAATTCCAGTGTGCCTCAAGGGTAATTTTGTCTTTTTCACCCAAGAATCCACGTGTCACCTCCATATTCTTCTTGATTATTTTTGGCTCCACAAATGCCCCTGTGGATGCAAATTTCTTCCTCCTTGTTCTTGGACAAAATTGCACTTTCAAAACAAATAACACCTTAGGTCAAGACCAAGAGCCTCACGCACCCACGATGAATGGGGTTGGGGGGGGGGGGCTTTGGCCGAAGAACCTTCGATGCCAAAGTTAGAATTTTGAGGGAAAAGCGTTTGGAGAATTTAGAGAATTTAGTAAGAGAATTGGAAATTGAGTTTTGGAGAGAATGAGTGGGCTTTTATAGGGATGTGGCTGGCCACCTTGGGAGGAGATGGACCGGCCCCTTGGATGGTTTTGTGGGTGATTTGTGTTTAATTAGCTAATTAATGGAATAATTATTTAATTAATTAGCTAATTATTATAATAAAGAAGGAAGGATTTGTGGGTTACCTTGTGGAGAAGATATGATGAGGATGGATGAAATAGGTTGTAAATAAATACCTATTTGGGCACTTTTGACTTGATTGAGGGATCATTATCCACTGCTCGCGCATAGGAGTTTCGATGTGCCTCGAGGGTAATTTTGTCCTTTTAACCCAAAAAATAATTATTTAATTAATTAGCTAATTATTATAATTAAAAAAAAAAAGAATGATTTGGGTGTTATCTTGTGGAGAAGATATGATGAGGATGGATGAAATAGGTTGTAAATAAATACTTATTTGGGCACTTTTGACTTGATTGAGGGATTATTATCCACTGCTCGGGCGTAGGAGTTCCGGTGTGCCTCGAGGGTAATTTTGTCATTTTAACCCAAAAATCCACGTGTTGCCTCTTGATAGGAGCATATTTATGCGACTTAAATGGCTTGTTCTCGTACATTTACGTTATGTTTCTTTAGTTATTTTAGTACTTTAAGCTATTTTCGTGTGTTTGTAGGTCCAAAGGGCTAAAGGAGCAAAAAGATGCATTTTGGAGACTTTTGGAGCACTTTTGGGCTAAGGACGGATAGCTTATGCTTGAAGCCAAAGTGTTGGACGAAATTGAAGACCTAATTGGAGCCAAAGTGTTGGAACCTTGTTCTCTTTAGTTTTAGGACATTTAAACCTTTCCTAATCCCAATCATGCCATGCATAACACACATCCATTCTAACACATTGTCATTGCACATGCATTTCCTTCATTAGTTAACCCACATGCACTTATCACTTATCATCACCACATATCATATCACTTAATCACTTATCACTTATCATCACCACTTAACCACTTATCATATCATAACCACATATCATATCACTTATCACTTATCACTTAACATAACATCCACCTACTTCACCTACAACATCCACTTCACCTACAACATCCACCCACTTCACCTACAACATCCACCTACTTCACCTACAACATCCACCTACTTCACCTACAAATGACATAGCCATATGTTCCCTCCACTACTCCTATAAATACCCTTGCATTCATTCATTCAATTCACATCTCATTTTCATACACAACACATTACAAACACATTCTCCCTTCCCTAGCCGTGAGCTTCCCATCTCTCCCCTTATAATCCAAACACCATTTTTCCATTCCCCTTCCACTTCTACACCACTCCTCATCCATTTCCATAATCCCCCAAACCTCACCTTAGACCTTGTGCTACAACAACGAGGAAGATAAGAGGGCCTAAACGTTCATACAATTCAAGTTTGAGTTGTTGGAATGTTTAGGTGTTTCTTTGATTTCAAAGTTTAAATTCAATTCTCTTTGTTTTGTACGTATGAGGAATGGAAGAGAAGAGTGCCTAAACGTTCATACAATTCAAGTTTGAGTTGTTGGAATGTTTAGGTGTTTCTTTGATTTCAAAGTTATGAGGAACTAATCCCCCTTTAGCTAGGGGGTGATTCGAAACTATGTTTATATTTGCAATATGAATTGATTAACTTTCGTTGGAATTTCATAAGTTGTTGATTCAATTTGTTTAACCGTTTGATTGATAACTTATTTATGTATGTTTATTAAGAATGCGCGCTTAATTTTCATGCATGAATATGACGCTAGAATATAAGTGAGTTTCACCTAATCGTTATGAACTTATATTCACAAGTAGTGGAGGTTGCTTATAAACAATCGCGTTAAATGAATTCTTGGCACGAGTTTCATGCTCATCATAGTAACGAATGCCTTGTCAACACTTATAGTTTTCATGATGCTTAATGATCTTTGATTGTATCTTTATTGTGCTGTTCACGTAAAGGACTTTTGGAGAATGTTGTGAATTGCGTTGCACTAACCCATCCAATTCATTAACTTAAGGAAAACTTGACGGTTAATTTAAGCGGACCTAATTAACCCGGAGTGTTGAGTTTCATAATTTATCGAAAGACCAACTGAGAATCAATCTTGTATGCAAGTGTAAAATGTGTTGAGAAGAACCCCTTAGCTATTCCATCATCCATATTTTTATCATATTTATATTTACGTTTTGCCTTTAATTACAATTTGTGCATTTTAGTTAATTTTCGTCAAATCAAACCCCCCCCCCTTTACTTTCTTGTTCTTTAATGCTTAGAATTTGTTTAGTTTATGTTTTAAAGTATTTTTGAATTTTTGGTTTGTCTTAGTGTTTTAAACTTTAATTTTGCATTCTTTGAGTCTAGTTTAGTGTTTTAAACTTTATTTTACGTTTTTTTCCAAGAGATTTGCAATCCCTCCTAATCCCCGGTCCAGAACGATCCCTACTTATACTTATACTACAATTGTCAAAAAGAGGGTTTAATTTGTGTGCGTATAAATCACGCATCACCTCTTGATTATTTTTGGCTCCACAAATGCCCCCACACCTATTGGGCTACTCGTGGAAAACGGTAGCAGGTGTAGAGATTTTCTTACTCTGGGAAACATGGGATTGTTTCCTATTTTGATGCAAATTCCCTCTTTAATAGGAAATTAGATCATTCTAGGAAAGGGAAATAAATATCTCTCAAAGCCTATTTAAGTCCACCTTAAGTGGATTATTAAATCATCTTTGGAGAGACATTTATTCTACCCTACAAGAGAGAAATAGATGTGATGGTCGGTCTCGAAATTTACCTTCGATGGTGTGGAATGACGATTTTGCCGTTGGACATTAGTTGGTGTTTAGGTGATTTGTTTTCTTTTGTTTTGGGTTGGCTACCATCAGGACACACACACACACACACGTAAACCAACCCATGGACCCTCCCTCTCTTTTCTCCCTCTTGAATTTTTCTATAAATTCCGTACAAGTCGTACGGACAACCTTTGATTCAGCAATTTTCTGCACGGATCGAGACCTTGAAGGTGGATTTCATGTTCCTTGCAAGCTCCTGAGTACATCCATACCATTTTTAGAACTTGAAACCCTTAAAAACCCAAGAACCCGAGATCCCAGTTCGAGGTACTGTTCATGCATACGTAGGTTTCAGAGGATTCTAAGGTTATAGTGAGCTTTAAGACACTCTCACGAAGCTCGGAGAAGCATTTTGGAAAAAATTGGACGTCAGGAAACTCAAGAATAGTGAGTTGCAGAAGTGACCGGAATATTGCGATTTTTCCAGCAATATTCCATCGTTTTTGGGGCTTCAAACAGTTTCCGGCGACGACGACTAGCCGGAGAAGAAAGGGGAATATTCTGTTAATCTTAACGGAATATTCATAACGGCAGTTAACGGCGTCAGTTATTTCGCATATAGGTGAGACCTATCCTGAGGACGAGCACAGTCACTCGAGGCTAGGGGGCTACGACCCTTCCATATACCTATGAGTGGGTCTTTTTCTTTTATCGTAATTGCATTAGCATCTATCTAATCTGTTCATTGTTATCCACATACTTGTATCTTATCTGCATTTCTTAATCGTCGGTCCTCAGTTCTTCTTTCTTCCAGCCAAACAGTAAGACGTGGTCCAAACAATAAGTCCCAGGAGAGGCATGAGCGGAGCGCATGAGCGGGGGAAGAGTCTAGACATACGAGGAAGGTGAATCTTTTAAGTCTTGCATATAGTATACTTGTTTTGTGCATTTCATGAGTAGATTATTTAGATCTAGTTCAATGGCCAGCACTAGCTCTAGATCCACCTTAGGAACTATACCTGACATTGTCAATGAAGAACAAAAATTGGATTTTCAAACAGACGAAAGTATTGATTTTTCCGACTGGAACATTCCAAAAGTTTCAACCCAAAATATTTACAAGAAAAAATGGTCTTTGACCTCTTTCAAATCCGAACATCACGTCAAAACAGTTGAGAAGGCTTATGCTCTTAGCAAAGAACATGAGACTTGTCAATTATTTTCTCCAGAACAAATCAAAGCGCATCGCAAAAACGGTCATAACTATCTTCACATTGGTTTAGTTCAAATCGCTGTTAAACCTTTAACACGAAAAGGTCTTAATACGTCTATTCTTTTATGTCTTCGTGACGCCCGATTTACTGATTTTAACGATAGTATTCTTGGAATGATTGAATCAAGTCTTTATAACGGACCTATCCATTTTGATTGTTTTCCAGATCTCACAATAAGTCTTTCAGACCCACATGTTTTAAAAGCTCTTACTCTTAATATCAAAACCTCCGGGTACCAAGTCCTGGAAGGAACACAACCTTTGGCACTTATTTTTAGAGTTTATTACAAAGTCACTGGCACAAACATGAATTTTCAAGCTTTGAACAAAAGTCCTCGCGACCACACTCTTTTAATCCAAACAACCCAAGAAAGCGCAAACATTAGAGTACCAAGAACCATTAGGTGGTCAGACATCAGTCTCCCCTCAGATTGGTGTTTAATTAATGAAAGTAAGCCGGTTTCCGTCCAAAACAGCCTCGTTAATCTTGACAACATTGAACAATATTTTGATGGCACAGTTAAAATCAATTTTGATCGTCCAGCAAGAAAATCTTGTGAATCAGTTTTGTCACACAAATCTTTTACTCCTAGCAGACAGTCTTTTTCTGGATCCACGTCAACCGATAGACTGGGTCGAGATCAAGATTTGATCAAATCTTTAGTAAACAAAAAGTTAAAAGAGCAGGAAGCTGCACAACAAGATCTAGTCAATGATTTACTCAAATTAAAGTCTGTCGACACTTCTTCACAAGTTGCACATCCTGTTTATCATCCTCCAAACCAAGAAGAACCCACTTCTCCAACTCCTTCTGATTTTGAAACAACATCGGTGAATCACCAATTACTTGTTTTGAATAAACCACATAAAATCCGATGGAGGAAGCTTAAAGCTGACATCGCTTCTGAGGAAAACATCCCCAGAAGAAATATTTTTAGAAAAAAGTATTGTGATGAAGAAAAGCTAGCCATATATGCCGAATGGAAAGCTTTTGTAGAACAATACCAATTTGAAATATCTTTCTTTGATTTTATTGAAAAACATTTTGAAACAAAAAATAAAGTTACGGTTGTTACCAAAGAAAATTGGGTTAAGGAAGACAAAACTTTGATTTCCTCCAATCATCCTCCCAAAGAAACTATTTTGATTTCCACTGGTAATACCAACATCCCCGCAACCCCTTTCAAAATTCCAAAAGAAGATTCTGGTTTTAAACCTGTCATTGAACAGAACAATTTTACAAACCAAAGTCTTCATACTATTGGAAAACAGTTAGACAAAATCGAAACCAAAATCGACAAATTGTCTCAACCAATTTCTTCTCCAAAAGAAAAACCTTTAGTAAATTTTACTGATACTGCTTCAAGTTCCACTGCTTTAAAATCCATGACTACTTTACAAAAAATTGATCATATGCTCACTGAGCTCAAAAAAGAGAAAGTTGTTAATGTTTTGCAAAACAATGATGTTTCTGTCGATGAAGAAAATACTTCTGATTCTTCTCAGGACACGGAAACTAGTTCTGCTATCCAAAATATTGAAAATATTTTTCAAAACATTGATCTTCAACCAACTTTTGATTTAAAACGTATTCGTACTCATCCGGTCAACCCTACTTCTCTCACAAAAAACTGGTATCCCAGGCCAACTCCTCCTGACCTTCAATTTGAAGAACGAAATATTCAAAATCAATTTTCAGTTTCAGCCGACAAACTTTATGAGTGGAACATAGATGGCTTATCCGAACAAGAACTTTTGAACAAACTTCAACACATGTCCATGGTTGCTAATAGCTACATTTCAAATCACAATTTTACACAAACACAAATCGTTGATCTTCTCGTCACTGGTTTCACTGGAATGCTTCATTCTTGGTGGGAGAAGCACTTAACTTCTCAGTCCAGAGATGAAATACGCTTTGCGGTCAAAAAAGATGAGGAAGGATTTCCCATTTTTGACGAAACGATAGGACAGGGAATACCCGACGGAGTAAATACTTTACTTTATACGATTATAGAACACTTTATAGGAACACCCAGCAACGTTACTACGCGTATTCACGACCAACTGAGTAATTTAAGGTGTCCAACCTTAAGTGATTTCAGATGGTATAAAGATGTTTTCATATCCAGAGTTATGCTTCGGGAAGATAGTAATCAACCTTTTTGGAAAGAAAAATTTATCAATGGTTTACCAAATCTTTTTGCTCACAAAATTCGAAATGTTTTAGTAAATGAAGAAGGTGTCATACCTTATCATACCCTTACTTATGGTAACATAGTTAATGTTATTCAAAAGGAAGGATTGAAAATGTGTATCGACATGAAGATTTCAAAACAAGTTCATAAAGATAAATCTATTGCTAAATACGAACTTGGAACATTTTGTGAACAATATGGTTTACCTCCAATCGCTCCTTCGAGTAAAAAGAAAAAAGCCCAACAAACCAGCAAGTTTTCTAAACATCAATCCAGATTTTATAAAAACAAAAGACCTTCCAACAAACCTTTTCAGACAAATAAATTTTATGAAAAACCATCTTCAAACAAAAAACCTTTTCGAAAGTCTAAAAAGGATTTTCAAAATAAAAAGGGAAAGTGTTACAAGTGTGGTAAATTTGGTCATTATGCAAATGAATGCAAGGTTAAAAAGGTTATTAACCAACTAAAAATCTCTGAAGAAGAGAAGGTTCAACTTATCCAGGCTTTAGAAATTAGAAATACCGACTCTAGTCAATCTGATAAAAATCCCGATTTTTCCGTCTCCGACTCTAGCAGTTCTAGCGACGTCTCCTCGCCAAACATTAAGTTTGGGTGCACAGACACTTGTTGTAACAAAATTTCAGTGCTTAATAAGCAAGAAGAACAAGAAGAGTTTTTAATGGAATTAATTAGTAAAGTCGATGACCCTGATTTAAAATCTTTTTATTTGAAAAAACTCAAAAATTTGATTTCTTCTCATGAACCTGGCACTAGTCAAATTTCTTCTCAAAAGATTTCTCTCAGTACCACTTTGGAACGTTTTAATAAACACAAAAAGGAGATCACCCTCAAAGATCTGCAAAAAGAAGTTAATCAAATCAAATCGGAAATTAAGTTTTTAAAATCCGAAAATACCGAAATTCGTTCACAACTCAGTAGAGCACGTACGCAAGAGCTCGTCCAAGAACAAAATGGTTCTTCCTCAAATTCCGATTCCGACGCTCACTCAGCTAAATCTTCTTCTTCAAAAGAACTTGTTTTAAGTCTTTTAGACAAAATAAGAATTCGAAAATGGTATTCTAAAGTTACGATAGTAATCGAAGATTTTCATTTAGAAACCATCGCTTTAATTGATTCAGGTGCAGATTTAAATTGCATTCAAGAAGGGTTAATACCTACTAAATATTTTCACAAGTCCACGGAAACACTTAGCGCTGCAAATCAATCCCCGATGAAATTAAAATATGAAATTCCCAAAGCCCATGTTTGTCAACAAAATATTTGTTTTAAAACTCCATTTGTTTTAATCAAAAATATTTCTGATCCAGTTATTTTGGGACTCCCTTTCATTGCATTAATTTATCCTTTCAAAGTTCATCATAACTGTATTTCTACCAAGGTTTTTGGCCAAAAAATTACTTTTGAATTTTGCATGGAAACAGATCTTAAAAAGTTAAAACAACTTCAAAAAGATAATGTTTCGAAAACTCTCAACCAGATTACTGCAAAATCCCAACAAATTGCTTTTTTACAGGAAGAAATTCTTCACAAAAGAATTGAAGAACAATTAACAAACAAATCTTTATTAGATTCTATTCGCCAGTTTTCCGATAAGCTTACTAAAGAAATTTGTTCCGATCTTCCAAATGCTTTTTGGCACAGAAAACAACATATTGTTAAACTACCTTATGTTAAAGATTTTATTGAGTCAAAAATCCCCACAAAAGCACGACCAATTCAAATGAATCAAGAAGTTTTAGAGTTTTGTAAAACTGAAATTAATCAACTTTTAGAAAAAGGAATTATCCGTAAAAGCAAATCTCCATGGTCATGCCCTGCTTTTTATGTCCAGAAAAACGCAGAATTAGAACGCGGTGCTCCACGACTGGTTATTAACTACAAACCATTGAATGATGTTTTAGAATGGATCCGATATCCAATTCCTAACAAAAGAGACTTGATAAAGAGACTTTCTCAGGCAACTGTTTTTTCTAAATTTGATATGAAATCAGGCTTTTGGCAAATTCAAATTCATGAATCTGATAAATACAAAACTACTTTTGTAACTCCTTTCGGACATTACGAGTGGAATGTAATGCCTTTCGGCTTGAAAAATGCACCAAGTGAATTTCAAAATATCATGAATGAAATTTTTAATCAATACAGCCATTTTTCAATTGTTTATATTGATGATGTATTAATTTTCTCAAAATCAATAGAAGAGCATTGGAAGCATTTGCATGCATTTGTTAGGATCATTAGGTCCAATGGGTTAGTTGTATCGGCATCTAAGATTAAGTTATTTCAAACCAAAGTTAGATTTTTAGGTTACCATATTTACAGGTCTACCATCCAACCAATTGATCGAGTCATCCAGTTTGCTGATAAATTTCCAGATCAAATTATTGATAAAACCCAGCTTCAAAGATTCCTTGGATCCCTCAATTATGTTTCAGAATTTTATCCTCATCTGCGTCAACAATGTAAGCCCTTGTTTGATCGTCTCAAGGAAAATCCTCCATCATGGTCACAAAATCATACTTCCATTGTCAAACAGATCAAAAATCATGTCAAGACTTTGCCTTGCCTTGGCATTCCAACTCCCGGTTCTCTCAAAATAGTCGAAACCGACGCATCTGAAATCGGTTATGGAGGTATCCTAAAACAAAAAATTTCTTCCGAAGCTCCTGAACAAATTGTTCGTTTCCATTCAGGAGTTTGGAATTCTGCTCAAGATAATTATAGTACTATTAAAAAAGAGATTTTATCTATTGTATTATGTATTAGCAAATTCCAAGATGATTTATTAAATCAAAAATTTTTAGTTCGTGTTGATTGCAAATCTGCAAAACATGTTTTACAAAAAGATGTTCAAAATATTGCATCAAAACAGATTTTTGCACGCTGGCAAGCCATATTAAGTATTTTTGATTTTGATATTGAATACATTAAAGGCAGCCAGAATTGCATCCCAGATTTTCTAACCAGAGAGTTTTTGCAGGGGAAGAATGGGTACTAATCCTACTCAGCAACGAAGGCTCCCAGCCACCCTTACCCAAACCCCAGCACCAGTAAAACAAGAGTCTATTCCCGACTCTTCATCGGCCCTCGCCATTACAAACAGATTTACTCCCTTAGGTTCAACAGTAGGAAATATCCGACCAAATTACCAAACGGCCTTAGCCACCCCTTATGATCCCTACTCTTCAGTTCGTTCTCCAGCACCTTCACAACCAAAAACACCTAGCTATGCTAAAACATCACCATATGTCCAGAACCCTCATTCTGAAAAGCTTTTTAGCATTCCTCTTCATATTGACAAAAACCAACCTCCAGAACGCATTGCTAAATTACTCCTTCCTCCAAATTTTCACTATCTCCCAACAGAATCATACAAAAGCCTCAAATACTACCAGGCCATTCTCTCTGAGACAGAAAGCATTGCTATTAAGCCCATTTACAGCACCACTCATCAAAGCAAAATATTGTACCATTCTCTCCATATTGGAAAATTCCTTACCGAACTCGAATGGGGAATTCCCCTTTATCACACAAAACCCCTTCATACTCAGCATGTTCTCATCCCAAACAATCATTACAATTACTATGATTATATCCAAGCATGGACCAACATTTTTCTCCACCAGACAGAAGACTTTAGTCATTCATGGTTCATAACCTTTGATAAAAATTTCAGATTGCGGTTTCCTGCATGGTTTCCAGATTGGTGGGCTTCCCATGGCCCAAGCTCTTCTATCATTCCAGATGACCTTCGTCATGTTCTCACAAACAACTTCCAGCCCAGTTTTGACAGAAGTCGTTTCGACAACAGAGTTACTATTTTTTCACTGCTCATGGCCAAGTACAAGATCCCATGGATTCTCAAATGGAACTTTGAAGTGGACACTAGTGGTCTTTACAGAACCCGATGGGTAAAATGGTGGGATAAATTCAACCACCAAAAAATTATTGATCTTGTAAAAGTGGAATTTCCCCAGGCATCTTCTCAGGCACTGCCATTCAAAGCTTCAACTTCGTCCTCACAGGCTTTGCCAGAAAATCAGCACTTTCCTGAATTACCAAAAGCTCAGGAACCAGTTCAGTCCTTATCAGACATTAGTCCATCTTCCTCTCTCAAAGGAATTTCCAAGTCAGCCAAGTCCTCCAGTTCAAAGAAAGAAAAAACTACCCAACTACTGGATATGGCTCAGCTGCTAATGGCGGAAGCAGCATTGCTGCAAAAGAAAAAAGGTTCAGACTCAGATTCAGATAATTCTGATGCCTCGTCTCAGCTTCCCGCCAAATGGGCTGATCAAGCAGATTTTCAAGATGCCCAGGACCCATTTGATATCTGAAGAGCATTATTTGCCCATGTGATTGTGTCAGCCCAGCAGCATCATCAGCAGTAGCTGTTTTCTTCTCTTCCGCAAAAGACAAAGAATTATTCTTCAATAGTGAAAAACAAAAAGGTCACTATTCACAATAGTGAAAACAAAAAGGTCACTATTCACAATAGTGAAAAACAAAAAGGTCACTATTCATTTAACTTTTGTAAAAGAATCAAAGCATCTTCACTATTCTTTCACCCAGCTTTAGCAGTCAGCGGGATTCCCGGATCATTTGGCCACGTCTCATTCAACCTCCTCGCTCTATATAACGAGGATTCATCTTCAGAAGAGATATAAGTTTTTAACTTCAAGAACAACTCAGTTCAACAACATCTCTCTGAGATTATTTTTCAAACACTTGTAATACAATATATTCAGGATGCCTGCGAGCTCCATCTCTTTGTTTACTTGTTTCATCTGCCATTAGGCAATACCTGTTTGTTATCTGCATTGCAGTAAGTTTTCAATAAAACTTATTTTCCAAATATATTTGCATCATTACGTTTAATTCATTATTTTGATATGCTACTCTGTTTTTATATGTTTTACTTCTGCACTTTAAATTCTATGGAAGGCTATGCCTCCTGCTGCTATTTTATATTTTACTTCCGCACTTTACATTCTATTTACTTCCGCATTTTACATTCTATGGCCGGCTTTGCCGCCTGTTGTTAGTTCCGCCCCATTTGGTAATATATATATATATATATATATATATGACTGATAATTCCACAAACTTTTACAAATTGAATTTCATATAATTTCTGTTAATGCTTTGGAGGACTAGTATGAACTACGAATGACTTGATCCCTGTTTAGGGTACATAGGCAGTCTAACGAGACATTAGATGCACCCATACAATAAAGACTAAATAATTGAGACAATAGCCTTGCTTGTGGAATTGAACGGTGTGAGGGAGATTGGTGAAAAATGTGAGATTTAACCTTAGGGTTTGGTATAACTAATGTTGGTCATAAATTAAGATGTGAAGAATCAAGAAATTGAGGTAAGGCAAGGTAAGTAGTGATAATTAATTTAATTAGTGTCTATTTGGACTTGTCACTGATGATTATTCTCAAAAGTAAATAGTTTGGGAGTAGGGTGTTACAGTTATGCATTTCATGCCATTTGTGTATATGTTTATATATATGGTAATATTATATATATTTGGAAGCACTATGAAATGTTTGGGTTTAGATTGTATCATGGCATATTCATACATATATTACCTGAATCTAATTATTGTGAATGCTTTGAAGTGCCAAATGACGCTGCGGACGCTCAGGTAAGATTCAGGTATTTACACTTTGATGGTAATGATGGTAGTGAGTACGATTGTATTGAGATATGTTAGAGCTCATAAACCTGCACCTTGGTGTTAGTGCTCCTGCCCGTGGCCAGGGCCTAGCCTTCACATGATCGTTTACTTCCCACACCATACGCTCACCTTGGATCCAGGGTAGGTGCCAGCCTGTCGTACAGACCACTTTAGGTGGTTCCGACTCGTAGGTGACTTGCGATACTTCGCACAACCTTCAAGTGATCGTAGCACTTGAGCGTATTTATTTACACCCAGCCTGTCGTACAGACCACTTTAGGTGGCTCCAACTCGTGTGCAAGATTTGGTAGATGAGCTATTGGTTAGCATATTATTGAGCTATTGGCTAGCATATTGTTGAGTTATTTGCTAGCATGTTGATGAGTTAATGGCTAGCTTGTTATTGAGCTATTGACTAGCATTGATTGATGAGATACAGATAAGTCATACAGGTCAGGTCATGATAGGTAACTCCAACATATATGTTAATATTGATTGATGTGATATGTGTATAGTTGCACAGGTCACCATAGGTGATTCTGATTTCCATGCTAGTATGGGTTATTAAGCACGTGATTATTTGGATTGCTACTGAGATGCTGGATAGTGGTATATTTCCGGGTTTACAATTAGTATACTTTTGATTTCATACTCTTACGTAGTATGATTTGTTGGAAACTATACAGGTTTTACGGCGATGGGTTACTACCTTTGATAATGGAAAATGATTTTGAAAATCCTTGTTTCGATCACTCACTCACATTTTATATTTATGCACCCCTCCAAGTACTAGCAGCAGAGTTTCCGTATCGACGAGGATTTGTGGCACTTCCCAGTACAGGTGGCTTCTTTTGATAGTATAATCATTATCTTACCTTACTGTACTATACCTATGCTCTGTATCACGCGTGAAATGGGTCCAGACCTGCTCACCGCGCACTCGTGTACTTAGGCACTTTAAGATTTTAATGTATTCATATTTTATACATTATCACACTTTATGGCTTCGTCACCTTCCTAGTGTCGGCCAGCACGCCTCGATTTAGGGTCTTAATAGACATTTCAGGTCAGGGTGTGTCAAATAGCTTAGAGGATATTTGTTCCCCATCCTCTAGCAATCTTTTATATCTTGCCCGCGCAAAAGATCGTCTTTCGTTGCTTGCTTTGTCTTCTCTGCACTGCACCGAGGTAAGAAAATTTTAATTTTTCTTGTTTTCTTCTTAGATAGTGATGCCACGGGGCAGCTGTTAAGGTGGTGCGGTGATAGGAGCATATTCATGCGACTTAAATGGCTCGTTCTCGTGCATTTACGTTATGTTTCTCTCGTTATTTTAGTCCTTTATGCTTCTTTTGTGTGTTTTCAGGTTCTAAGGGCCTAGGGAGCAAGAAAGTGCATTTTGAGGCCATTTGGAGCATTTTTGGGCATGGATTGGATAGCTTATCCATGAAGCCAAGAGGATGGACGAATTTGAAGGCCTTGTATGCACTTGAAGACACAAAACAATGGCCCTAACCCAATCACATTCACCTTGCCTTGGGCTTAACACAAACACCATTCCTTGCCATGCAAGGGGGAGCAATTTGGGTCCATTTCATGTACTTAAACTCTAGCCCAATCCACATTCACTTCAAAGCCATGCAAAACCTTTCAAAACCCTTTAATCATTCCCCTTTAAATTATGATTTTATTTCCTAACACTACATGCATTATTTATTAGCATCTTCACATGCATTCACACACCATCTTCCCTTTTACAAAACACATTGCCGTGCCTTCCCTTCACAATTTCAGCTTTCCTCCTTTTAATTCCACATGCATTCACTTCATCATTACACCACCACTCATTCTTTAAATCCACATGCACATTCAATCATTCATTCAAGCCCCCTTGTGCCATGTTTCCCCCTTTGTTCCCACCTATCACATGCATCATCATCAAACAAACTCTAAATGTCGTGGGTTCCCTTTGCTCCCCTTGTGCAATTCCAGTTTTCACATGTGTCCTAGCTGTTTTTCCATCATTCCTCCACACAAATGCTTAAACAAACAGCCATATGTTCCCTCCACTACCCCTATAAATACCCTAGCATTCATTCATTCACTCCCCATTCAATTCACATCTCATTTTCATACACAACACACCACAATTACCTCCATTCTTGCCGTGCATATCCCTTCATTTTCTGCATATTTTCTCTTCATTCCAACCACTCCAACCACTCCTCATCCCCCAAAAACTCACCTTAGACCTTGTGCTACAACAACGAAGAAGAGAAGAGTGCCTAAACGTTCATACAATTCAAGTTTGAGTTGTTGGAATGTTTAGGTGTTTCTTTGATTTCAATGTTTAAATTCAATTTTCTTTGTTTTGTAATGGAAGAGAAGAGTGCCTAAACGTTCATACAATTCAGTTTGAGTTGTTGGAATGTTTAGGTGTTTCTTTGATTTCAAAGTTATGAGGAACTAAACCCCCTTTAGCTAGGGGGTGATTCGAAACTATGTTTATATTTGCAATTTGAATTGATTACGTTTGGTTGGAATTTCATAAGTTGTGGATTCAATTCGTTTAACTGTTTGATTGATAACTTATTTATGTATGTTCATTGAGATTGCAAGCTTAATTTTCATGCATAAATATGACGCTAGAATATAAGTGAATTTCACCTAATCGTTATGAACTTATATTCACAAGTAGTGGAGGTTGCTTATAAACAATCGCGTTAAACGAATTCTTGGCATAAGTTTCATGCGTATTCCATAGTAACGATTGCCTCGTCGATGTTTATGATTTCCGTTGAACTTAATGATCTTTGTTGAATGTCTCTATCATGCGTATTCCATAGTTAGGGACTTTGATTAAGAATAATTTGGTTGTAATGCGTATTCCATTCAATCCAACGAATTTAGGGAAATCTGAAAGTTAATCTAAGCGGATCTAATTAACTTGGAGCATTGAGTTTCACAACTTATCGAAAGACCAATTGAGAATCAATATTGTATGCAAGTGTAACATGTGTGGAGAAGAACCCCTTGGCTATTCCATCATCCATATTTTCATCACATTCATATTTACGTTTTGCCTTTAATTACAATTTGTCCATTTAATTTAATCTCGCCCAACCACAATCACCCCCCTTATTTTGTTAAGTCTTATTCATTTGATTTGTCTTATTTTATGTTTTTGAGTATTTGGAGTCTTTTAAACTTGTTTTGATTCTTTTAGTTTGTCTTAGTGTTTTAAAAGTTAGTTTTTATGTTTTTAAGTCAATTTAGAAGGTTTTAGCAAGCTCTCCTAATCCCCGGTCTAGAACGATCCCTCACTTATCCATTCTACTACAATTGTCAAACGAGGGTTTAATTTGAGTGTCAAGTAAATCTCGCATCAAATTTTGGCGCCGTTGCCGGGGATTTAGCAACTTTGCTAATCCCTTGTCTTTATTTTTATAATTTTTTTGTTTTTCGTGCATTCTTATTTCAGATTCTTAGTTTGTTTGTTTCCTTGTTTTTTTTTAGGTACTGTGTATGACTCGTAGCTCTCGGCCTATTATAGAGAACATCTCCGACTTTGACGGTGATTTTGAACACACTTTGAGGAGAACGAGGAGTCAACAAGAGCCACCACAACCTGTGTTGGAAATGTGCCCTAAAACCAATCATATGATGATACTTTACAGACATTTTCAAACTAATGTAGTTTAAATGTAAAGGGCAAAGATTATTGTTTGAGCCGTCTCATATAAATGTTATATGCTTAAACGATAAGTCCAAGGAATATGTGATTGGAAGAATGCGATCTAAAGAAGTTAGATTCATGAGACCATTCTTTCGTTGACACATCCTAAACGTTCCTGATCATAGGATTGTCAATTGGGCATTGACAGTCCGTTAAGATCAGTACGTGCTATGTCTTCTCTCAGGGAGAGTGACTAGTCTCGAGTCATTGGTGTGTGTGACATCAAGACAAGTACGTAGGTGCTCAATAGAGAATGAGTTCACTGAACACGATCAACGAAGAGTTCTCATATTCATGTCACATGAGAACTCATGGTTGGGATAATGCAAATTAGTCTTTTGACCTGAGGCATCACAGTTGTCTTGTGGTTAGGTCCTTAATCTTTGATTATGTCAAAGTCACTCCATCATGAGGGTGTCCACGGCACCATTGGGGTTAAGCCACTTAGCCATGGAGGCAAGTGAATGCGCAACAAGGGATCTCTAACCTTCAAACTGTTTGAGGGAGAATACTCTATGATATGATTTAGAATCTCTGGCCAGAGTATGAATGAGATGTTGGAATGCGTTCCAGATCACATTCAAGGTAATCATATAAGCACAAGACTCACATTGGATAGTAGACATGAATAAACTATCAAACCAAACAATGTGGTCAAGAGTATTGTATTAGAGAAAGACCGTATTGTATTTGTAATCCTAAAACTGAATAGGTTCTCCACCTCTTCTGATTAGCTTGGGTAACCATGACATGCTGCTAGGCGTCAACCATGGTTTGTGGAAGCCCTAAAAGTGTATTATCACTAACGGGAGAATTGAAAGTAAGTTCCAATTCACAATCGATTTGAAAGAGTTTGAATCGCCCACTGCCTCGCTAAAAGGAACCTAATGGATCGTACACCGTGTAAGGTAAAGATTGAAGATTCAACGGAGATGAGTAAGAATAATTAAATGGTTTAATTATTTATGGCAAGGATTAATTAATATGTTAATTAATCAAACGAATAAGTTCGTTAAAGACCTCGGGATAGTTTTGGACCTTAAGGCCCAATGGGCTTCGAACGTCAAGTCCATTGACTTAAGTTGTATGACAACTTAATGAATAATGATTCACAAAGGCCCAAATAGCCCAATAAATCCCCTTAAATTCGGCCATTTAGAGGAGGGTAGTAAACTTGGCTTAATTGCAAGTTTGCCACTCCATTGTGAGGTGGTATAAAGACATCTTTATAGCCATTTCATCCTTAGGGTTTTCTAAGGAGTAAAGATGAGAAATAACTCTCCTTTCTCTCTAGAAATGGCCGGCCACCCTTGAGGAAAACATCTAGCAATCTTACTTCCTCAAGGTCACTCATTTCTTCTCCAATCTTACCTTGGTGTGGAGACTTAGAGGTTCTCAATTTTGGGAACTTGGAGAAACCTTTTCATCCATTCAAATCCATGGATCTAAGATGCTAGGAATGAAGGCCCTCTCTTTGGGTGATTAGCCTTTGCTTATGCAAAGAGGAATCTACAAAGGTATTGATTTCTCAACTCACTTTGTTTTGAGTTGAGTCTTGGTTCACCTATCTACTAGGCTTTGAAGTTCATGGGTTAAGTTTTGTTTTTGAGTGCATATAAACATGATTCCGCCTTTTAATTGTTAATTGCATGTTGTTGATGTTGCTCAAATGAACTTGTTTTTCACAAATCTTCCTTCAAGTGGTATCAGAGCCTAAGTCTTGTAGTTGGTGAATCCTTTTGGGTTTTGTAATTCATAGTTTGTGATTTGAATGTTGTAATTGTTACAAGCTTTATTCTTGCTTCTTTGAATGTAAATTTTGTTAGAAAATTTGCCATCTCAAATGTTGTAGATGTAGGTCATATGAGCATGAATTTTGGAGCTAAAATTTGGTGCCATGTTTTTGGGGAAATTCGGCCAAATCCAAAGGGTGGATTTTTGGGTTCTTGTTTGACTTGTTAAAAGTGTTTTAAAGTGACTTTTGGAACCCCTAAGTACCCTAGGATATTAACCCTCTTTTGAGTTGTGAAAATTTGAGTTTTTGGTGAAAGAAAACATCCATGGAGCTATTATGAGTTTTCATGTATGTTCTTCATATTTCTTGAAGTTCTTACCAAGAACAAAAAGTTTTGAAGTTTTGATTCAAAAGTTTTATGTTTTTCATAAAGTTTTGTTTTTCAAATGGTGGGTGATAGTTATTGGTGAGATGTGACTAAAAGAATTTTAAAGTTTTATAAAAAACATTTTCTTACAAACCATCAAAGTCACCTTTGTCTCACCTACCAAAAACCACTTACAAAACTTTAGATTTTTTCAATTTTTCAACACTATGGCCGGCCACCTTTGGTAAAAGGTGATGGAGGGACTTTTGTGCAATTAAATAAAGTTTTGTTACTTTTGTGTATTTGCATTTTGACCCCAAAAGTTTTTGTTTTAACAAAGTGACCCAAATTGTTGTGGTCATTGTTTTTGGCCCAAATTAGGTAGAGAACAAAATTGTTTTGTCTCTTTAAATGAGAATTGGATTTTCATTTCATTTAGCTCCATTTAAATCAATTCTATGGATACAAAAACCAAATGAAAATGTTGCATTCATGTTTAATTAGTTAAAGCGTTAATTAATTAAAGAAAGGGTGATTATGAACCTTAGCCTACGATAATTGAGCTATGTAAAAGGCCGTTTCAAATTTGTTTGAACCATGGGAATGTGTAGATTAAATTTTGGTTGTAATTTGATATGATCAATTGTTGTAAAAGAGCATAAGCTCTTCTTTACTTTAAAGTAATTTGATTTGATCAATTGTTGTAAAAGAGCATAAGCTCTTATTTACTTTGAAGTACTCCTTTCTTGTTTTATTCGATATGCATGAATTTGGAGTAGTTGGGTCCAACGCCCAATAAGACAACACGCCTTAATGTGATTAAACGCGTAACTAAAATCAATCACCATCCCTAGACCGAGATTCAACACTAGGCTCGTGTTGAATCGAATCAAAGGTTCATAGTCATCCTAAGGCCCTAAGGCAACTATATAGTCCATCAATGAATGCAAATCTTATGTTAGTAGTACCATATAGTCTTGCTTTAAAAACCGTTTTAAAAGCATAGTGGGAGTATTATATACTACTAAATCAATCATATGAACCAATAGTTGTAATAGGACCAAAATGTTTTAATTGGATTAAAATGTATGTTTATATGTGATGAGACCTAAAAACCCTCAACCAAATGATTATTAAGTTGATAAGCGAGAGATGCTTTGAATATCTCTTCGTAGGCCTTCCACCGTGGTGGGCTCCAATCATTTGTGACTCATGCATGGGCTTCACCCTATAATGGGGAAGTACAAAGTATGTGCTTACATCTAGGAGGAGTCCATAAACATATGATGAGGTGAGTGTAGACAACGAGTATGACCAACATGATATAATTCTGAGGTTGTGCTTGAACCTCTACATAAACTAAGCATGGTGGGAATAACTTAACTAAGTGCAATGGTGCCAACATGATATAATTCTGAGGCATTCATTCTCTAGAGGCCAAACTAGATGGGTAATTACAAGAGTTGTAAATGACTAAAGTGTTATTCTCTCATCATTATTTTTGCTAACCAACATGATATAATTCTGAGGTGGGCTTGGTAATGGTGAGTCTCCCATACCCCGCTAAGAGTTCAACAAAACTCTCGAATTCCGATGAGGGATATGGAATTTGCCAAAAATAGTGGGTGGTGCTATTTTGATTTAAAGACCCGGATCAAATAGCTTAAAATCAATCAATTTATATTCGTTATGTATTTGTTTACCAATATATTTGCAAACGCTATCCAAAAATTGACAAAGAAAAACCGAACGCTTAAGTTTCTGAACTTGGTACCACAATCCCATAGATTGTCTTGAATGGATTGTAAAAGTGCCTAAGTAGTCTCATCCTCACAATCTTCCTATTGATAATGTATCAATGGAAGAACATGTTAGATAAGTCTATCATGAAGAGGACAATGCAAACTCTAGTGCTTGTCTCTTTGTTACACGAACAAGGAACTTGAGAAGTAAGCACAAGGGCATGGACACTTTATGTGCCATGATTCTTCACTTACAAATTGTTGTATGAAGAAATGAGAGTTGCCTTGAACAACTCTTGAAAGTTTGTAATTATGTTGAGAACATAATGGTTGGTTGACAAAAATAGTCCATCAACATGGACTTATGATGATTTTGAATCATTGAATGTTGAAGTGTCAAAACACTTAACGAGACGGAAACTAGGCAAGGACTTCACCTTTGTGTCCCTATCCTAATGGTTCACTAAGTTTATTGTAAACTATATAGTGAACAATAACCGCACGCTCTCCAAATCGTTTGATGTGTATAACACATTTGAAATAAGTTTCAAGAGAGATAGTGGGAGTTTAGGGACCATGACTATTGTAGTCAAAAGAGAAGTCAAATGAAGAAGGCAAAATAACTCCAAGGGAACAAACTTTCTTTATGAAAGGATGGACATTGGAAGGGGTATTTGCAAGAAATGTCTTGCAAGTGTCAAGAACACACCTTTCGAAGGTGTTGTAAAATGTTCTTGAATAATTCGAAACAGTTGGTTCTTCTACTTGAATATATGATTCTATATTAGCAACTATGTTTTACAATTGTTGTAAAAATGTGCTAATAAAAAGTAGAAGATTAATGAGAGAAGAGAAAGTACTTCACATTCGGAAAGTGAATAAAATATAGATCTCTGCGAAAGCGGATTGTACTTACTTCCTCATATGAACTACCAAAGAAATTGGAAAATACTAAAGATTGTCTTTACATTCCAATTTTAAGGAACTTAAATCCGTCACTATAGTAGAGATGGATAAATGTTTTGTTTGACAAAACATTGTTCTTTATTAATCAATAATTAGATTATTGTAATTTAATTGGTTGTCTCTATAGTAGAGATGATGTGGTAGTTTAACTGTTTAAAATACGATGATGCTTAAAACCCAAAAGGTTGCAAGGTAGTGACTAATCCCAACTGAGTTGTGATACCTCTAAAACATAAGTTATGAGTTGGTCATAGATGGATGCTTTGGATCGTTAGATCCGGATCCAATACCTTCTTGTTAAAATTGTATAGAGGCGAAATGTTCGAATCTTTATTCTTTTGGAAAGAAGAAAGAATCACAAAGTTGTTGAGGTTAATTCACTTAGATATTAGTGGCACTTGTCCACAACATAATGCTACTCATGCTGTATGACATTCACCGAAGATCACTCTCGGTTGGACTATAGTTTATTTTGAATAAACACAAGTCCGAATACTTTGCAAAAGGTTTCAAAGAATTCAAGAAATGTAAGTAGATGAGTAAGACGTCTAAAGTATTTACCTCCTTAGATTTGATCCAAGGAAAGATAACACTTTAGATGAGTTTCCTTGAAAGATATCAAGGAAAATAGCATCATAAGATAATGAATTTCTCCATTAGGAGAAGAACGAACTTGAATAAAATTTAGTTCGTTGGATGTTATCTATTACCCATATATAGGATATACATACTTCTAAAACAATATGATTGTCAATTAGAAGATCTTCCAAAATTTTCATAACTCCATAAGATGTAGTTGGAAAGAAAGACAAATCTTAAACATGTTAAGATTTGGGGTTGTGTGCTAATAAGCAATATTTGTTTGATATGATTAACAAATATAACAACCTAGTTCCTACACCACAAGCTCCAAGGTAGTCGAGAAGGATTTATAAATCGTCTCAATTGAATGGTTTGAACTTTATGACTATGTCATAGAGTTACACCTCTTAATTCGAAAGAAATAAGAATGAAAATCCTTATGACTACACTTAGTGGGAGCTATAAGCATCTTATGAGAAAAAGGATCAAATCGTTTGATTTCTCATAAAGATGTAAATGAATCTTTTGTTTACTAGGTTTACAAAAGATTAGTGGGAGTTAATCATATTCCTAAATTTGAATATATATATACATGATATATATTAATTTTGAAAATGAAAGGAATTCTTCATCGTTAAAGTTATGACTTTAAACATTCTATAATGATAGAATGTATATGGGAGACATAGTCTACATACATGGGATGGAAATCTATAATGATAGATTTCAAGATATAATTGGATTATATCAATCCCTAAAATAGACAAGAGATGCTAGGAAGTTTCTCGTATGATGATAAACTTCAATTAGAATGACAATTCTAGTAAGACTAGGAAGTTGTTCTTCTCAAAGGGAATGTACCCTTTGACTCCCAAAGAAATAAATAGAATCCTTTATGCATACGCAGAAAGGTGATTTATGTATTTCATATTGTATGAAAACATTGATATAAGTTGTACCTAGAACGGTACAAGATGATATCAGTGCAAGCCCAGGATCAGAACCATGGCAACTGTCAAGTGAATCCTTAGGTATTTAAGAAATACTAAGGATGGATTCCTCAAGAATGAGGAAGAATTAGAGTAACGTAATGGAAGCGTAAATGTATTAGATTATGAATCTAATCCATCATAGAATATCTCTTCATTATGAATGAAGTAATAATGAGATATCTCTTTATTATGACTAAAGAGATATTTGGGTGGAAACGTTAAAAGTAATGACTTTAATGTGTTCCATCATGTATGCAAAATATATTGCCATATAGAAGCTTACAACATTGTTGTTTGGATGGGAAAGTTCATTTATGAACTCTCCATTCGGTTCCAACCAGAAAGTGTATGACACTAATGGGGCGATAGCTCAAGCCAGGGAATCAAGGTCTCATCAAGGTCCGAACTCAAATGAGAGACTGAACCACATGATTGAGAATCATGTATAATGGTGACGTCGTTATTCTCAAGGTTGCTTCTATGGATAACATATAGATATCCATTGTTTAGGCCTACTACTCAGCCATTTATGAAATGAATTACAGAAGAGGTATCATCACTGATGACTAAGCTGATTGGCTCTAGTGCAAGTGGGAGATTGTTGGAAATGTGCCCTAAAACCAATCATATGATGATACTTTACAGACATTTTCAAACTAATGTAGTTTAAATGTAAAGGGCAAAGATTATTGTTTGAGCCGTCTCATATAAATGTTATATGCTTAAACGATAAGTCCAAGGAATATGTGATTGGAAGAATGCGATCTAAAGAAGTTAGATTCAGGAGACCATTCTTTCGTTGACACATCCTAAACGTTCCTGATCATAGGATTGTCAATTGGGCATTGACAGTCCGTTAAGATCAGTACGTGCTATGTCTTCTCTCAGGGAGAGTGACTAGTCTCGAGTCATTGGTGTGTGTGACATCAAGACAAGTACGTAGGTGCTCAATAGAGAATGAGTTCACTGAACACGATCAACGAAGAGTTCTCATATTCATGTCACATGAGAACTCATGGTTGGGATAATGCAAATTAGTCTTTTGACCTGAGGCATCACAGTTGTCTTGTGGTTAGGTCCTTAATCTTTGATTATGTCAAAGTCACTCCATCATGAGGGTGTCCACGGCACCGTTGGGGTTAAGCCACTTAGCCATGGAGGCAAGTGAATGCGCAACAAGGGATCTCTAACCTTCAAACTGTTTGAGGGAGAATACTCTATGATATGATTTAGAATCTCTGGCCAGAGTATGAATGAGATGTTGGAATGCGTTCCAGATCACATTCAAGGTAATCATATAAGCACAAGACTCACATTGGATAGTAGACATGAATAAACTATCAAACCAAACAATGTGGTCAAGAGTATTGTATTAGAGAAAGACCGTATTGTATTTGTAATCCTAAAACTGAATAGGTTCTCCACCTCTTCTGATTAGCTTGGGTAACCATGACATGCTGCTAGGCGTCAACCATGGTTTGTGGAAGCCCTAAAAGTGTATTATCACTAACGGGAGAATTGAAAGTAAGTTCCAATTCACAATCGATTTGAAAGAGTTTGAATCGCCCACTGCCTCGCTAAAAGGAACCTAATGGATCGTACACCGTGTAAGGTAAAGATTGAAGATTCAACGGAGATGAGTAAGAATAATTAAATGGTTTAATTATTTATGGCAAGGATTAATTAATATGTTAATTAATCAAACGAATAAGTTCGTTAAAGACCTCGGGATAGTTTTGGACCTTAAGGCCCAATGGGCTTCGAACGTCAAGTCCATTGACTTAAGTTGTATGACAACTTAATGAATAATGATTCACAAAGGCCCAAATAGCCCAATAAATCCACTTAAATTCGGCCATTTAGAGGAGGGTAGTAAACTTGGCTTAATTGCAAGTTTGCCACTCCATTGTGAGGTGGTATAAAGACATCTTTATAGCCATTTCATCCTTAGGGTTTTCTAAGGAGTAAAGATGAGAAATAACTCTCCTTTCTCTCTAGAAATGGCCGGCCACCCTTGAGGAAAACATCTAGCAATCTTACTTCCTCAAGGTCACTCATTTCTTCTCCAATCTTACCTTGGTGTGGAGACTTAGAGGTTCTCAATTTTGGGAACTTGGAGAAACCTTTTCATCCATTCAAATCCATGGATCTAAGATGCAAGGAATGAAGGCCCTCTCTTTGGGTGATTAGCCTTTGCTTATGCAAAGAGGAATCTACAAAGGTATTGATTTCTCAACTCACTTTGTTTTGAGTTGAGTCTTGGTTCACCTATCTACTAGGCTTTGAAGTTCATGGGTTAAGTTTTGTTTTTGAGTGCATATAAACATGATTCCGCCTTTTAATTGTTAATTGCATGTTGTTGATGTTGCTCAAATGAACTTGTTTTTCACAAATCTTCCTTCAACCTGGGCTTGAAGAAGACGAAGTAGGTGTGGAAGAAAAGCCCACGGATCAGATTTTTGAAGAAGAACAAGCCATGGCAGCAGATAATAAAACCATCAAGGAGCTTTCGGCCTCGGGTTTGGATAATGCATTGCCTCTTTGTATCCAATACCCCACGGCTGCAGAGGGGAAGACTGAGGAATTTGAACTCAAATCCAGTTTGTTACACCATATTCCGAAGTTCCATGGCTTGTCTATGGAAGACCCCAACAAACACTTGAAGGAGTTCGAGGTGGTTTGTTCGAGCATGACCCCTGTCAATGTGGATGGGAGTATATTGAAGATGAAGGCCTTTCCATTTTCACTTATGGACAAGGCCAAAGATTGGCTCTACGAACTAGCCCCGGGAACTGTGACTTCGTGGGAGAGTATGAAGCGTGCTTTCTTGGAGAAATTCTTCCCTACTTCGAGAGTAATTCTCCTACGGAAGAAAATTAGTGGTATTCAACAGAATCATGGTGAGACATTCCCGGCTTATTATGAGCGCTTCAAGGGCCTTGTAGCTTCATGTCCTCAACATCAAATGAAGGAGGAACTTCTCCTTCAATATTTCTATGAGGGCCTCCTTCCTATCGAACGTCAAATGCTTGATGCATCAGCGGGAGGAGCATTGGTGGACAAAACACCAAGGGATGCCAAGATTCTCATAGCCAACCGAGCGCTCAACGCTCAACAATATGAAGGAGTGGGTCAAAGGGAAGCCCCACGACAACAAAGTGTAAATGAGGTGAGTGCTATTTCTGAAATTCAATCACAACTTGCTAATCTTACTTCTCTTGTTTCTCAGGTTGTGATTGGTCCAAAAGCACAAGAACACCAAGTTTGTGGCGTGTGCTCAATTCAAGGGCATCCATCCGACAAGTGCCCTCAACTAATCGAGAATGGTGGGTGGGAATCTGCCAATGCAATTGGTTTCCAAGGACAAAATCAAAACAACCCATACTCGAACACTTACAATGCCGGATGGAGGGACCATCCAAACTTCAAATGGAGGAAGCCACAACAAGCTGCCCAACAAGGAGGATTTAGGCCAAACCCCCCTGGTTTTTATTCCAAGCCGTATGCACCCCAACAACCCCAACAACCTTCGGCATCATCTCATTCAGGTACGTCCTTGGAAAGTGATCAAGCTATGCAATTACTAACCTCTATTTCGCAGGGGTTGCAAAATCAAAACAACCGGATAGCAAATAACGAGAAGGAGATGACGGATATGAAGAAACAAATAGGGCAGATTTCTGAGTTCCTTGGACAGATTAGAGAGCAAGGAAAGCTTCCTAGCTCAACCACAGTCAATCCAAAGGGAGGATTCGAATCCGCCAAGGCCATCACCCTAAGGGGTGGAAAAGAAGTTGGGACCGAGCCAAACAATCCCAAATCTGCCCAGAAAGTAGATGAAGAGACGACACAACCTGAGGCAGATCACCCTAACTCGGCCAAATCAGGTAATTTAAGTTCAAATTCATGTACTTCACATCCTAATCTGCCCAATGTACCTTTTCCTCGCAGGTTCATGCAAGAAAAAAAGGAAGAAAGCGAGAAGGACATTCTTGAAACGTTCCGGAAGGTGCAAGTGAACATACCGCTTCTCGATGCAATCAAACAGGTTCCAAAGTATGCTAAATTCCTCAAGGACCTATGCAATACAAAGAGAAGAAGGGCAAACAAAGAGGTAGTGAAGGTAAGCGAGAATGTGTCCGCTGTTTTGCAACGTAAACTGCCTACCAAGTGCAAAGACCCCGGTAGTTTCACGATTCCTTGTGTGATTGGACATAATCGTTTTGAACATGCCATGCTTGATTTAGGTGCATCCATAAATGTCATGCCTTATTCTATTTATGCATCTATGAATTTGGGTGAATTAAAACAAGATGGTGTAATTATACAATTGGCTGATCGTTCTAACGCGTATCCAAAAGGAGTTTTGGAGGATGTGCTTGTGCAGGTGAACCATTTAATTTTTCCGGCTGATTTCTACGTCCTAGACATGGAGGATTCAGCCCATTCTACATCTTTGCCGATTCTCCTTGGTAGGCCATTCATGAAGACGGCCCGAACGAAGATTGATGTATACAAAGGCACCTTGACAATGGAATTCGATGGGGAAGTGATTGATTTTAATATTTCTGAAACTATGAGATATCCCGTTGATGACCATTCTTGTTTTTCCATTGATGTTATCGATTCTTTGGCGCAGGTATACCTTGAAGAATTGAACGAGGACGCCCTGGAAACAACCATCACTAAGGCCATAGAGCGCAAAAATGAAGGATTTGGGCCAATGCAAGGCCACGGCAAGGAGGAGGAATTCTTTGCAATGGGTTCTAGTGAAGAAATAATTGAGGTTGTGGCAGCCCTTGAGTCATTGCCACAACAATATGGTAAGGTTCCACTCTCACTTTCAAATTCAGTTTCCACTAAGATGCTACCTTCTGTTGTTCAGGCACCATCGCTTGAACTTAAGCCGTTGCCGGACCATGTGAAGTATGTGTTTTTGGGAAAAGGCGAAACATTGTCCGTCATCATTTCATCAAGTCTCACGGCAATGGAGGAGGAGAAGCTTGTGAGGGTGCTGCGAGAGCACAAAACGGCCATAGGGTGGACTTTGGCCGACATTAAAGGAATAAGCCCTACCACATGCATACACCGTATACTTCTTGAGGAGGGGGCTAAACCAACTCGAGAGGCTCAACGCCGTCTCAACCCTCCGATGATGGAAGTGGTGAAGAAGGAAATAATCAAGCTTTTGGATTGCGGAGTGATCTACCCTATCTCCGATAGCCGTTGGGTCTCTCCAGTTCAAGTCGTTCCCAAGAAGTCCGGAGTAACTGTTATCAAGAATGATGAGAATGAGTTCGTGCCTACACGCATTCAGACTGGATGGCGAGTATGTATCGATTACCGGAAGCTAAATGCCATGACTAGGAAAGATCACTTTCCTTTGCCATTCATCGACCAGATGCTCGAAAGGTTAGCCGGTCATGCTTTTTACTGTTTTCTTGATGGATACTCTGGATATAACCAAATTGTGATAGCCCCTGATGATCAAGAGAAGACCACATTCACATGTCCCTTTGGAACATTTGCTTATCGTCGCATGCCATTTGGCTTATGCAACGCACCGGCCACTTTCCAAAGGTGTATGGTAAGTATATTTTTCGATTTTGTTGAAAAGATCATTGAGGTTTTCATGGATGATTTCAGTGTATTTGGGAGTTCATTTGATAATTGCTTAGATAATCTGACCTTAATTTTGAAACGATGTGTTGAAACTAACCTTGTCTTGAATTGGGAGAAATGTCACTTTATGGTGAAACAAGGTATAGTTTTAGGACATATTGTTTCAGAAAAAGGAATTGAAGTAGATAAATCGAAAATAGACCTTGTACGTCACTCACCCTCTCCTACTTCGGTTAGAGAGGTACGTTCGTTTCTTGGCCATGCAGGGTTCTATAGGCGTTTTATCAAGGACTTCTCCAAGATGTCCAGCCCTCTTTGCCGATTGCTTCAAAAAGATGTGCCATTCAAGTTTGATGAAGAGTGTAATTCGGCATTTAACCAACTCAAGAAGAAGCTAGTCTCGGCCCCCATTATTGTACCTCCAGATTGGAGCCTTCCGTTCGAGCTCATGTGCGATGCATCCGACTATGCATTAGGAGCTGTTCTAGGACAAAGAAGAGACAAGCGGCCGCATGTCATATACTATGCCTCTCGGACTCTCAATGATGCCCAATTGAACTACTCCACGACGGAAAAAGAACTTCTAGCTGTGGTTTTTGCTTTAGATAAATTCCGTTCATATTTAATTGGTACTAAAGTAATCGTTTATTCTGATCATGCAGCTTTGAGGTACTTGATCACGAAAAAGGAAGCAAAGCCGAGGCTTATCCGTTGGATTCTTCTTCTTCAAGAATTTGATATTGAAATCCGGGATAAGAAAGGAAGCGAGAATGTAGTGGCTGACCATTTAAGCCGAATGATCCACGAGGAGCATGAACATGCCGTACCTATCCCTGAAACTTTTCCCGATGAGCAGCTGCTATCCATTGAGGTAAGTGAACCATGGTATGCAGATTTAGTGAATTACTTGGTGGCTAAACAAATTCCAAATGAACTAAACAAGCACCAACGTGATAAGCTTAAAAATGATGCACGTTTCTATGTTTGGGATGACCCTTATTTGTGGAAGTATTGCTCAGATCAAATTGTACGTAGATGTTTGCATGATTCTGAATTTCACTCAATTCTAAGCTTTTGTCACACATATGCATGTGGTGGTCATTTTGGCACACAACGCACTGCCCTCAAGGTTCTAGAGTGTGGTTTTTATTGGCCGACTATATTTAGGGATGCTAGAACCTTTTGTATGTCTTGTGATCGTTGCCAACGAATGGGTAACATAGGTACCAAGGACCAAATGCTGCAAACCCCTGTCTTTAATGTTGAAATTTTTGATGTTTGGGGCATTGATTTCATGGGCCCTTTCCCTCCATCTTATGGTTTCACTTATATCTTGCTAGCCGTTGATTATGTTTCTAAATGGGTGGAAGCAAAAGCCACCCGTACTAACGATTCTAAGGTGGTTGCAGATTTCGTGAAAACTAACATTTTTGCTAGGTTTGGAATGCCGAGAGTAATCATAAGTGATGGAGGGTCTCACTTTTGCAATCGGACCATTGAGGCGTTGCTAAGAAAGTACCATGTCAACCATAAGGTCTCCACACCTTACCATCCTCAAACAAATGGCCAAGCCGAGGTGTCTAACCGAGAAATCAAAAAAATTTTGGAGAAGACCGTTGGACCAACAAGGAGGGATTGGAGCTTATGTTTAGATGATGCACTGTGGGCATATTGTACGGCATACAAAACACCCATTGGAATGTCACCTTTTCGGCTCGTCTATGGTAAGCCATGTCATTTGCCCGTAGAGTTAGAGCACAAGGCACATTGGGCCGTGAAGACTTTCAACATGGACATAGATGCAGCGGGAGTTCATAGGAAGCTCCAATTGAATGAACTTGAGGAGATTCGGAATGAAGCCTATGAGAATGCCCGGATGTACAAAGCCAAGACCAAAGCATTCCATGATAAAATGATTCGAACCAAGACCTTCACAGTTGGGCAGAAAGTGTTACTTTTCAACTCTCGCCTACGTTTGTTTCCTGGTAAGTTGCGTTCTAAATGGATTGGCCCGTTTGTTGTTACTAATGTTTTCCCTCATGGTGCAGTGCAAATCAAAAGTTCAAGGACGCAGCAAGAATTCAAAGTGAATGGACATCGATTGAAACCCTATTACGAGATGTTTGAGGAGCATGTCGTGGAGGAGGTACCCCTCCATGCCGTGGAACCTAGTCAAGCTTAAACGGAGGTACCGTCCGGCTGCAAGACGTAAAAGAAAGCGCTACTTGGGAGGCAACCCATGCATTCAACAAAGGAAGACTTAGAAAGCACTCCAAATCCAGATTCCTAAAAAAACTCTTCTCTTTGTTGCTATTTCGTTTCTGCCTTGTTAGGTTGTTTAGTTGTTATTGTTTGTTTGTTTATTAATTGTGTGAGTCTATGATTGTAACATTGAGAAAATGTTTGATTTATTGATAGGCACTGCTAAACAAAGAAAGATGGTGCTTCACAAAGGTTGTTTGCTTGAGGCCCCACTACGTGGCTTTACTCTTGAAGCGGAAGGCGTAGGAACAGAAGGCATCGGAGCGGAAGGCGTAGGAGCAGAAGGCATCGGAGCGGGAGGCATCGAAGATAGAGCATTCCAGGCCTCAATACTTGGCCAAGCGCTGGATGAGCCAGGAAAAAGGTGCCTCTGGAGGAAAGACGAAAACCTTTGACGGTCACTGTGAATCCGACCTTCAGACTCTTGCAGCTCATCAAGCTTCCTCTTCATGCCCGTCGAATAGTTGTTTGCAAGCACGTGCAAACTTCTATTCTCATACTTCAGCTGCTGGATCTCCTGCTTGAGACTTTCCACCTCTGCCATCAATGATTCCACCTGACGGGAGCGGGCAAGCAGGCGTTGGCCCATGTTGGACACAGAACTCGCACACTGAACACTAAGTGCGAGGGACTCTTGAACGGCCAACTCATCGGACCGTCCTGACAGCAGCCTACTATCTTTCGGAGTGAGGAGGTTCCTAGCTACTATTGTAGCTGTTGTGGCGTCCTGCATCATGGAGTCTTCACCTGTGAGAGGACCGTTAGAAGAAAAGAAAGAAGGGCGCCATACGTTACCTTGACGCGGCGCGCCCGCATCACTGCTAAGGCTCAATTCCAAGCTAAGGTTCGATGAGTTTGCCATTTTTCAAAAGTGTTCAAGGAGAAGGGATGGAGTTAAATTTCAAAGGGCCGGAGTCGATTTTCAAGAATGGGAAATCTTCAGAGTGTGTTTGTTGTGGTGATCGATAGCTCAATAAAAAAAGCCAAAGCGACGCGTCCACCAATTCAAAAAGCCAGAATTTCTGGCGTAATTTAGGCGACGCTTTCTCGGCTTTTCAGAAGGCGCGTTCAACTTTGTCAAAAGATTTCTTCTTTTCAGACAACACGTGGAGGCCATAATCACAACTACACATCTTTAGCCGATAAGCGCAAAGTTCGGCGACGCTTTCTCTGCTTTTCAGAAGACGCGTGCAGCTTTGTCAAAAAGGAGCCGCATCTGCACTACCACGTGTCGCTCAGAAATCGAAGGGGCGCCTGCTCAGAAATCGAAGAGGTGTATTCAAAAATCGAAGAGGCGCCACTATTTCAAAAAGCCGGAGTTGCAGGATCAAAACGTTTGTCGACAAAGGTAAAAAGTACCACCACTTGCTATTATCTCTATATATGTCGACCTTCGTCTTTTATGGCAGGGCAAACGTGAAGAAAATGCCCAACTCTCCCTCACCTCTGAGAGTGCACTCCCAGCAAAGCCTTTCGAAATACTCAATTATTTCTTCTTCCCCAAAGATGATACCAGATGCCTGGAGTACATATGACCCAGGAGGAAACAGCACAACAAATACATGTGCTGATTCATTCACCGCTTCTTCAAAAGCAAAGGTATCTCATATCATCAAGGTCAAAAGCAAAAGTATCTCATATCATGCTCTTTCCCTGTCTTTTTCTTTGTCTTTGTTCTTACTCGCATGGCAAAGTAAAAGAAGCAATCAGCCGGCACTTGGAGTCAGTCTTCCGTTCTGGAGCCAACTGCCTGGAATCTATTCCTGATTGCTTACCTAGCGTTGCTCTCAAGTAGTCATCTTCAACGGTTGATACACTTCCGGAGAAGAGACCACTTCTGCAAAGGGGAGCGAGTAAGGCAAGTGAAAATGATACATTGAAGCATGTGGAGACAAACATAGGCTGAGTTATCCTCCAACCCTTTTCAATACGAATTGGAAATATTGAACAAAGAAACAGATAAAAGGGATAGGCTCAGACCTTCGGGGGAGACCAAAAGAACCATCCTGCTGCCCAGTTCAAGAAGTAGCACAAAGGAAAATCAACGATGGGCAGAAACCAGTTCAAGAGTAAGCCTGTGGAATCACAAAGATCAAAAGCCTCAATGCAATTACCAAGGAGAAGATGGAATTTACACTCTATAACCAGATTTGCGTCTCTAAACTCTTCTCTTTGTTAATTACATTTTGCCATGTTTAGTATGTTTAAGTGCTTTTTGTGTATTTACTTATGCTTTGTGTGAATCTATGCTTAAAACATTGAGGACAATGTTTGATTTAAGTGTGGGGGGGTAACTAAGTATGTTAATGCAAATTCGTTGAATTTTATCACCCATAACTTCAAGTGTTGTTCCTTGCTGTTTTAAATGTTTTTAAGGTGTTTTTAAACTGTTTTAGCGTGTTTTGTTTTATAACTCCGAAAAGCACATAAAAATTTGAAAAAGTGTTTTGAAAAGCCTAAAAAGAGTGTTATGAGTCGTTTTTTTGTGAGTTTGTGTCTTAGGGTACCTTCCAACACAATGATAAGGATTTGGTTTATAATTGCATGACGGTTAGAAAGAGTTATAAACATAGAGAAAAGTTTGATTTACTCTTGGTATATGCTTGGTTATGGTTATAATGTATGACTTCACATGCAATCATAAAAAAAAAAATAAAAAAAAAATTCGTTTTTGTAACATGCTTGAAGGAAGGAACTCAAACAAACGCTACAACCCTGAGAGACTTGAGCCTATAACGTTCTTTGGAGAGTATAATCTGTGATTTCTTGTTTTCTAAAGTCGTTGCATGATCTCATTATTCTTTGCTTGGTTACTACTTAGAAGGCGTTTCATCATATAGTTCCAAATGCTAGAACTCATGCCCATTTCATTCAAAGCATGTTATTGATTTGCATAACACATATTCAAGATGAAGTTGTGTAGTTGCCACCATAGCCAAATAGCCTCATTTCCCATATTTCGTATATGTTGTAAGTTGTACCCCCGTTGAGCCGTGTTAGCCCATGTTCTTTGTTAACCCACTTTTTCCTCACCTAGCCTAGTTTAGGACAATCCCCACCCTTGTTCTTAAAAGATAGTGAGCATGACTTAATTGAATTCCTTTTGAGTTACATTATGAAAGAAAATAAGTGTGGGGGAGAGAATGTTTAAGTGTTTATGTTTTGAGATTCAAAAGAAAAGGAAAAAAAAAAAAAAAAAAAAAAAAAAAAAAAAAAAGAGAAAAGAATAAGTGATTGAAGAAAGGTTCCAAAACACCAATTCTGGGCGTAAATTGTCTAAATTCTCCCTTTTTGTTCAAAAGTTGAGTTTTCATTCAAAAGTGAATTTTAAGTTGATTCAAATGCTTTGCTCACTATTTTTTTTTAAGAACCTTTGTTTTCCATATCCCTTCTTTGCTATCCACATACCCCAAGCCCCGTTACAACCCTTGACTTCTATCTTGAGTGTTGTGTATTTCAATTTGTGGAGTTTGAACTTGGTATGAGCTTATGGTGTCACTGGTTCTCGCGTCTAAGTAGTAGCATTCCATTCATGAGATCATATCTAAACATGCTTATTAACTCCAGAAATTGCGTTCTTTGTGATACTTATATGTGAGTGTTCGTTTTCATGTTACATCAATCTTCTCACATATGACTAGATTAGGGTGTGTAGTTAGAAATTCTGAGTGAAAATCGAGTGCATATCTTGTAAGGAATTGAGCAAATTCTCTAAGGCATGTTACTACATTCAAAACATGGTTTTAAATGCTTAATTGTGAACTAGTATATGGTGACTATGATTAAGAATGTACTTAAGTGTGAAGATGACTAAAATCTGTGAGAATGATGATTTTTTAACATGTCATGTGCATTGGAAATCCCTAAGACGGTTGTTGGAAGGTTTAGGTTGTGTTTTACGTGTTTAGTGTCGTTTTGTTTATTTGTTTTTATTCTGTTTTGCTCGAGGACTAGCAAAAGCTAAGTGTGGGGGTATTTGATAGGAGCATATTCATGCGACTTAAATGGCTCGTTCTCGTGCATTTACGTTATGTTTCTCTCGTTATTTTAGTCCTTTATGCTTCTTTTGTGTGTTTTCAGGTTCTAAGGGCCTAGGGAGCAAGAAAGTGCATTTTGAGGCCATTTGGAGCATTTTTGGGCATGGATTGGATAGCTTATCCATGAAGCCAAGAGGATGGACGAATTTGAAGGCCTTGTATGCACTTGAAGACACAAAACAATGGCCCTAACCCAATCACATTCACCTTGCCTTGGGCTTAACACAAACACCATTCCTTGCCATGCAAGGGGGAGCAATTTGGGTCCATTTCATGTACTTAAACTCTAGCCCAATCCACATTCACTTCAAAGCCATGCAAAACCTTTCAAAACCCTTTAATCATTCCCCTTTAAATTATGATTTTATTTCCTAACCCTACATGCATTATTTATTAGCATCTTCACATGCATTCACACACCATCTTCCCTTTTACAAAACACATTGTCGTGCCTTCCCTTCACAATTTCAGCTTTCCTCCTTTTAATTCCACATGCATTCACTTCATCATTACACCACCACTCATTCTTTAAATCCACATGCACATTCAATCATTCATTCAAGCCCCCTTGTGCCATGTTTCCCCCTTTGTTCCCACCTATCACATGCATCATCATCAAACAAACTCTAAATGTCGTGGGTTCCCTTTGCTCCCCTTGTGCAATTCCAGTTTTCACATGTGTCCTAGCTGTTTTTCCATCATTCCTCCACACAAATGCTTAAACAAACAGCCATATGTTCCCTCCACTACCCCTATAAATACCCTAGCATTCATTCATTCACTCCCCATTCAATTCACATCTCATTTTCATACACAACACACCACAATTACCTCCATTCTTGCCGTGCATATCCCTTCATTTTCTGCATATTTTCTCTTCATTCCAACCACTCCAACCACTCCTCATCCCCCAAAAACTCACCTTAGACCTTGTGCTACAACAACGAAGAAGAGAAGAGTGCCTAAACGTTCATACAATTCAAGTTTGAGTTGTTGGAATGTTTAGGTGTTTCTTTGATTTCAATGTTTAAATTCAATTTTCTTTGTTTTGTAATGGAAGAGAAGAGTGCCTAAACGTTCATACAATTCAGTTTGAGTTGTTGGAATGTTTAGGTGTTTCTTTGATTTCAAAGTTATGAGGAACTAAACCCCCTTTAGCTAGGGGGTGATTCGAAACTATGTTTATATTTGCAATTTGAATTGATTACGTTTGGTTGGAATTTCATAAGTTGTGGATTCAATTCGTTTAACTGTTTGATTGATAACTTATTTATGTATGTTCATTGAGATTGCAAGCTTAATTTTCATGCATAAATATGACGCTAGAATATAAGTGAATTTCACCTAATCGTTATGAACTTACATTCACAAGTAGTGGAGGTTGCTTATAAACAATCGCGTTAAACGAATTCTTGGCATAAGTTTCATGCGTATTCCATAGTAACGATTGCCTCGTCGATGTTTATGATTTCCGTTGAACTTAATGATCTTTGTTGAATGTCTCTATCATGCGTATTCCATAGTTAGGGACTTTGATTAAGAATAATTTGGTTGTAATGCGTATTCCATTCAATCCAACGAATTTAGGGAAATCTGAAAGTTAATCTAAGCGGATCTAATTAACTTGGAGCATTGAGTTTCACAACTTATCGAAAGACCAACTGAGAATCAATATTGTATGCAAGTGTAACATGTGTGGAGAAGAACCCCTTAGCTATTCCATCATCCATATTTTCATCACATTCATATTTAGGTTTTGCCTTTAATTACAATTTGTCCATTTAATTTAATCTCGTCCAACCACAATCACCCCCCTTATTTTGTTAAGTCTTATTCATTTGATTTGTCTTATTTTATGTTTTTGAGTATTTGGAGTCTTTTAAACTTGTTTTGATTCTTTTAGTTTGTCTTAGTGTTTTAAAAGTTAGTTTTTATGTTTTTAAGTCAATTTAGAAGGTTTTAGTAAGCCCTCCTAATCCCCGGTCTAGAACGATCCCTCACTTATCCATTCTACTACAATTGTCAAACGAGGGTTTAATTTGAGTGTCAAGTAAATCTCGCATCATGCGGCACATCGATTGGCAAGGGCCAGAATCAGCTTGGCATGGGCCGAGGAGGTGTTGTGGCAGGGACCACTATTTAGGCTGCTCGACTTGGCTAGAGCCAAGGGCAGCTTGTGCGGCTGAGGCTGTGGATTGTGGCACTGGGGCGCAGTGTTAGGCGAGCCACATGGCTTATATCATTTAGGCTCTTAGACCTAACGCGAGCCAGGCTTGTGATTGAGGGAAATGATGAGGTCATGGGCCTTATGAGCTGTTAGAATGCTGGGCATGCAGGCCTCCTGCCTGTTGGTCTGAGAGAAAAACTGAGTGAAAAATCAATATGGGTTGAGCTCCCTTACTAAGTACCGTGAATAGTGTTGGTTGCTTAGTTCTCTTTACTGTGAGAAAGGTGGGCTGCTCGCTAGAGAAAAGGTAAAGAGGATCAAGACGGATGCCTTGCCTTGTCTGATCGCCATCCTGGAACCTATTGTGAATCAAGGTGGAAATAAGAGATCTTCCCTGCCTGCTCAAGAGATGCCGGTTGAGAAAAAACTAAAGACTTCCTCCGCTGCTCGTGAGGGTCCGCCTGTTGCCAAAAGGCCTGTGATTGACATGACTTCTTCCAATGGGAAGAAAAATAAGGCTGCTAGATCTAAGCATGTGGTGCCTTCCATGTTAAGAATGGCTAGTACAATTGTTGATAAAATTGCTCATTGTGGAGGCCCTGTTATGCCTCCAGTGCCGAAATCTATACCAAAACATCCATTAGGAGCTAAGTCTGATTCACCCTTGGAGAGGCTTGTTATTATGAAGAACGATAAGGTGGACTCTACTGCTAAAGTAGCGCCAAGGCCCACTCCCCATGCTATTGAGACTAATTCGCCTATTGGGAAGGAGGAGATTACTCGCATGGGCAGTTGTGAGAAATCCACTAAGCCTGCTTTTGGGGAGGCTATTGAGATCTATGCACTTTTGAAACTAGATTTGCTTGAAGACATGGACGTTTGCGCAAAGTTTATCATTGGCATTAAAGGGATTGTTTGCTCAAGTTCCTTTGTGAAGCATACGGTCGAGTATAGGAAGATTGCTCTACTTACAATGATGCAGAAGATGGCTATTATGGCAGCTGAGTTTATGCTCATCGACCAAGAGGATACCAACGCTGCCAAAGAGGTGGCAAAAGCTGTTGCAACCGAAGCTTATTCTTCTGCCTAGAAGATCGAGAGGTTGGTATCTGAGCTCGTTGCTTTGAAGGGATCTATCTTTGCCCCCACTTCTCTGCTGCTTAGATTCAAGATCTTGAGCATGATCTTTCTGAGCTTCGTTCCGCTGCTTATGCAAAGGAAGAAGAGTTGATTGCTGCTTATAACTAAGTGATCCACTTCTAGAAGGTTGTTGATAGGCTTGAACCCTAAGTGTTGGAACTCCAAGGTGCACTGAGGATCAACTAAAGTTTGAAGAACTAAGTGGATGAGCTGCAGTGCGTCCGTGTTGGTTTGCTCGGGGAGAACGAGTAACTAAAATGTGAAAAGGCTGGGCTCAAGGCTTTCTTGTTTAGAGTCGAGTCGATTTCTACAAGTTAGGTTATGTAGATCATCTCTTTCATAGGCCGTCTGACTTCAAATTTGCTTGGAAGACTTCAAAACCTTCTCTTCCGGAAGACTTGCTCACCTTTACTTTTGATTCTTCTATTGGTGAAATAGTCAGAGAGGTTGGTGCCCAAGCAGGGGCAATTGAGGGTGAAGAGCCGGATGGTGCCACTGCTAAAGGCATCATCGCTGCTGAAGGTGTAGCGACCGAGTAGTCGTGGGATGTCCAAGCTACTAGAGAATAGTCTTCTAGGTAGCCTTTAGGATTTTCTTTGTTTTTCCTTGTTGCTTTTGCTTTGCTTGAACTCCTTTGGTCTTTGCTAGTTGTTTATCAATTTTGCTAGAAAATTTAATAAACTTGTTTCCTTCATTTTTCTCCATCTCCGCTTCTTTTGTTCATGCCCTAACCTTTAGACTATATAGACCAGTGGCAGGTGTGCTACTTTTCTATAAACAGACAGGTTGTGTAGCCTATGCAGTCGTAGGTGTTAGTGTAGAACTTTGCAAAGTTGTTAGCCATAGGGTCGGCAGCCGGACGCCTTACTTACAGAAGTAGATAATTCCGTGTGACCACTAGGCTGTTAACCTTGGCTTTCTCCAATTCTGTAGGTTGCGTAGCAAGTGTCACAACACTTTAGGACTTGGTGTTGGTTGTTTCGCACTTGGTAGAGATAAAGCTTATCGACTACATAGCAAGTCGGTAGTGGGTAAAGCTTCGTATACGCGTGCTAGCTTGTTTAACCTTTCACAAGAATATGCGGTTGTATAAGTCTAGCGTGGCTTTACTGCTCAAAGGGTAAGTCGTAAGCAGTCTTCCGAAAACTGTAAACTACCTTAGTGCACTCGATAGCAGCTTTAGGGTTCCATGGTAGCTGTTTATAGGGCGTACTGCGTAATGTGCCTCCTCCGTCTTTGAGGCCTGGTTCCCCACGGATGAGGCCAAGAGACCCAAAATCCTTCAGTTAGCTAAGCCTTGAAAAAGGCCATTATGGCAACTTCTAGGAATCTCGATGCAAGTCATCATGCACCTAGTTATACTAGGGTAGTCTAGCTCATCCATGTCTGGATATTCGGAGTGTAAGTTTATCTTTCCACCTTGCAAAGTAGACCTACGTGGGTGTTGGGGAATTGGTTTACCCTCTCACAGTAGAGAGCACGGTTGGTCTCTCGGGGGGCGCAATTCCTGCGATAAGTCCTTAAGAAGGGTGTAGTCTTCTTTTGAAATGCAGGAGTGATCAGTTGTTATAAGCATGCAACCGAGCCAAGTTATAAACTACTTCTGAATTCCTCATTGAAAAATGAGTGAAATGAATGAGAACTTAGCTGTAAGGTAGAAACTGCATAACAACTGGATAGTCATCGGCTTACGAGGTAGTGCCCATTGATGGTCTACTTGCGCTTCTTCTTTGCCAGATCTAAGCTTATGGCCACCTCCTTACTGTTCTGCTCAATGCTTGGTAGTAGAGTGCTGATACTTGGCTCCATGACATTGGGATAAATGATTGCTTTTGAGCCAAATGCCAAAGAGAAAGCAGTATGACTGGTTGCTCATCTTTTGGCGGTGCGATATGCCCATAGACTTTTAGGGAAGATCTTTTATTGGGTCGTGAAGGCGTGGAGCCATCATTAGGACGTGAAGGCATAGAGCCATCATTAGGTCTCCCTGTTGTGTCGTGAAGACATGTCAAGGAGTTGTAAAGCTGGGGCCAAGTTATACGCAGCAGGAGATGCTCAACTGCTGGTATTAGGCCTAAAGTTGAATTATAGGGTAAGGGTCAGCTGGGGCTGAGTTACACGTAGCAGGAAGTGGTGTTCAATTGTCGGTACATTGTGCTCCTATGTAGAATCTTGTGGGGCGATGAGGACAAAACTTGCTTCCGAGTGCATCCTTCTAGTGTTTGTTTTCCCTTGGCGCGCCTTTTAGGCTGAGTTGTTACGTTCGTAAAAAAACTTTGCATCCGCCAGTGTTTACGCCTTTATCATTATGCATCTAAATTGATCGGAATAATGCGTCATGAGGATGACTGTGTGCGTCTGAAGGTAAAACTTGAGCTTCCAGGTTGCAACAATTATCGCCAAAGTTAGCTTTTGAATTTTTGGTAGCATCAATGAGAGCTTTTGAACTGTGAAATACAGGTAGTCGGGCCCCCAGCTCCTCTCGTATGGTGGTAGAGCTTAGTGCTGTTTCAGATACGGCTGCTCATCCAGCCAGACCTTGAATCTCATTCAGAGTAATGGGGGACTTCATATTCAAGATCGCTCAGATTTACCTTGAATATGCATCGGCGAACCTTGTCCCAAAGTGCATGTTTCTCTGCTAGAGCAAAAGAGTATGCCAGCGTTAGATCTTCTTTCAGGATCAATTCTCTGAATAGTGGGTGGTCTATTTGGAGTCCTTTTTGGAAGGTAACTCTTGCTATCGAGTCATTGCATCTGACTATCTTTGCCTTCTATGCTTTGAACCTTTTCAGATAGTTGTGAAGCAACTCCTTTGGGTTCTTCTTGACATTGAACAAGTGGTAGGACTTTTTCTTGATCGAGTGATAGGATGAATATTCTTTAGTAAAAATTAAAGAAAATTCGTCCAAACTTCAGATGGATTGTGGCAGCAGGGTGTAGAACTAATCTTACGCCTCGCCTTGTATAGTGGTGGTGAATATCTTGCACATGAGATCGTTGTTGTTTCGATAGAGGATCATTGTGCTTTGATAATGCTTTAGGTGCCTCTCTGGGCCTCTATCCCCTTTGAAGGATGTGAAATGTGGCATGTTGAACTTACATGGAGGCTTTGTTTACTCGATCTCGTCCGTGACGGGTGACCTGCTTAAGTTGGTCATGTCCCATTGTGGTTTCTCGTCAATGACCTCATTGTGTTGGAAATCGTGCAATCGTTTAGTCAGGAGCCTCTCTATTTCTTCCTGAATTTGCCTTTGTTAGGGTAGCGAAACTCTTAGCTGCCCCTAGTCGTGACCTGCTGGTCTAGGCTCTCTTCCATGTGGTTCGTTCTTAGCAGGCAAGTGAGTTCTTTGCAAGTTGCTGATTGAACTTGAGCTAGATTAAGTGACTGCTTTTCTCCATCCGTTGTGCTGCAGACTTCAATGTGAGGTGAATGATGCTCTTTGTGGGCCTAGCCACAAATAAACATTTTGCCTGGAAGGTTACTCATGTTGATTATCGGAGTGTGGCCCCAACCGTGAGTATATGCTCGTCTGTTGGCTTGACCGAGAGTGTACACTCCTCTGCGTGCTAAGACGGGAGTATACGTTATCTTAGGGGCCTAATCAGGACTGTACACTGCCCAAACGCTCAGTTTGTGGCTGGTCAAGTGGCTGCTTGCCGAGACACTGCTAGAGAGGTTTTTCATTTACCGTTGTCCTACTTTAGGACACCTCGTTTGGGGCATGTTGCATCTCAGTGCGCTACAAAAGCTGATTCACCAAGGTCGTCTGCTGTGCAAGGGCATTCGTCAATTTTATGACTTGTCGAGACAAATGTTGTTCTCTAACTGGATAGGAAGAGCTTGGAAATAATGTGTCTGCTTGAGCAGTGGAAGTGTGGTAGACTCCGTGCATGAGATTTGAGTTGGGAAATGTCAAATTTGCGGAGAAATATGGTGAAAATGCTCCCAGCTCGATGGCAGGTCTGGATGGTTGAGATAATCTTGGGCCGATCGCAGGAAAGGGCAACAAGTGTAGAGATCTTCTTGCTTTAGGAAACATAAGATTGTTTCCTATTTTGATGTAGATTCCCTCTTTAATTGAAAATAAGATCCTTCTAGGAAAGGGAAATAATCACTTCTGAAGTCTATTTAAATCTACCTTAAGTAGATGATTAAATCAACTTTAGAGAGCAATCTATTCTACCCTACAAGAGAGAGAAAGCTAGAAGATATTTGTTCCCCCTCCCTTAGCAATCTTCTACACTTGCCCGTGCAAAGGATCGTCTTTCGTTGCTTTCTTCATTTTCTCCGTGCCGCACCGTGGTAAGAAAAAATTAATTTTCTCTGTCTTCTTCTTGGATGGTGCTACCGTGGGGCAGCTGTCGGGGTGGTGTGGCATGTCTGTTGGCAGGGGCTAGGAGTTGCCTCGACATGGGCAAATGAGGTATTATGCCAGGGACCACTGCTTGGGTTGCTAGGTTTGGCTAAAGCCAAGGGCAGCTATGCTGTTGGGGCCACAAATTATGGCACTGAGGCTGCGGATTGTGGCGCTGGGGCGCAGTGCTAGGCGAGTTGTATGGGCTACTGGTCTGAGAGAAAAAATGAGGGAAAAGCCAGTATGGGTTAAGCTCCCCTGCTCAGTACCATGAATGACATTGGCTACTTAGTCCTCTTTGCTAGAAGAAATGTGGGCTGCTCCCAAGAAAGGAGCTAAAGAAGATCAAGGTGGATACATTGTCTCGTTTGATCGCTGTCGTGGAGCCTACTATAAATGTTAGGGGAAGGAAGAGATCTTCCCCGCCTACTCAAGATATGTCAGTTGAGAAAAGATTGAAGACTTCCTCCACTGCTCGTGAAGGTCCGCCTGCTGCTGAGAAGCCTGTGATTGACATGACTTCTTCCAATGTGATGAAAAATGAAGCTGCTAGATCTGAGCCTGTGGCACCTGCCGTGTCAAGAATTGCTAGTACGATTGCTCATCGTAAAGGTCATATCATGCCCCTAGTGCCAAAGTCTGCACCAAGACGTCCGTTGGGAGCTAAGTCCAGTTTACCTTTGGAGAGGCTTGATGAGGTGGACTCTGCTACTAAAGTGGCACCAAGGCCCATTCTCCCTGCTTCTAAGACTGATTCGCCTGCTGGGAAGGAGGAGACTGCTCGCATGGGTAGCTGTGAGAAATCCACTAAACCTGCTTCTGAGGAGGTCACTAAGATCTGTGTGCTTTTGAAACCAGATCTGCTTAAAGACATGGACGCTTGTGCCAAGTTTGGTGACGACGTTAGAAAAGTTGTTTGCCTAAGTTCCTTTGCGAAGCATACAACCGAGTATAGGAAGATTGCTCTACTTGTAATGATGCAAAATACGGCCGAGCATATGGCAGCTGAGTTTATGCTCCTTGACCAAGAAGATACCAAGGCTGCCAAGGAGGTGGCAAAGGCTATGGCAGCCGAAGCTCATTCTTCTGCCGATAAGATCAAGAGGTTGGAATCTGAGCTTGTCGCTTTGAAGGGGTTTAATATCTCTGCCCCCACTTCTCTGCAGCTTGAAACCGCTCGCCAAGAGATTGTTGACTTGAAGACTAAGCTTGGCGCAATCCATGTGAAGTAATCGAAGAAGTTGGTGCCCAGGTTAGGGTAATTGGGGATGAAGCATTGGATGATGCCACTGCTGAGGGTGCCGCGACTGTTGAAGATGTGGCGACCGAGCAATCGTGGAGCGTCCAAGTTGCTGAGGTGTAGCCTTTTATATAGTCTTTAGGATTTTCTTTGTTTTCCTTGTTGCTTTTGCTTGAACTCCTTCGGTCTTTGCTAGTCGTTTATCAAGTTTGCTAAAAAATTTAATAAACTTGCTTCCTTCGCTTTTCTCCATCTTCGCTTCTTTTGTTCATGCCCTAACCTTTAGACTTTATAGACAAGTGGCAGGCGTGCTACTTTCTATAAGCAGACAGGCTACGTAGCCTATGCAGCTGTAGGTGTTGGTGTAGAACCTTGCAAAGTTCTTAGTCATGGGGTCAACAACCGGACTCCTTACTTATAGAAGTAGACAAGTCTACGTGACCACTAGGCTGTTAACCTTGGCTTTCTTTAATTTTGTGGGTTACGTAGCAAGTATCACAACACTTTAGGATTTGGTTTAGGTGTTGCAAAGGTGAAGCTTATCAACTACGTAGTATGTCGGCAGTGGATAAAGCTTTGTATATGCACGCTAGCTTGTTTAACCTTTAACAAGAATGTGTGGTTGTATAAGTCTAGCGTGGTTTTACTGCTCAAAGGGCAAGCCGTAAGCAGTCTTCTGGAAATCGTAGGCTACCTTAGTGCACTCAGTAGCAGCTTTAGGGTTCTGATGCGTGATTTATACGCACACAAATTAAACCCTCTTTTTGTCGATTTGTAGTATAAGTATAAGTAGGGATCGTTCTGGACCGGGGATTAGGAGGGATTGCAAATCTCTTGGAAACTGACTCAAAAACGTAAAATAAAGTTTAAAACACTAAGACAAACCAAAAACTCAAAATGCTTTAAAAACACAAACTAAATTGAATTCTAACTAAAATGAACATTAAAGCAAAAGGGGGATTGAGGTTTTTACGAAAATTGAAATAACGAAACAAGTTAATAAACTAGACAGAATGTAAATATGAAATTTATGGATGAATGCTAGCTAAGGGGTTCATCTCCATACATGTTACACTTGCATACAAGATTGATTCTCAGTTGGTCTTTCGATAAATTATGAAACTCAACGCCCCGGGTTAATTAGGTCCGCTTAAATTAACCGTCAAGTTCTCCTTAAGTTAATGAATTGGATGGGTTAGCGCAACGCAATTCACCACATTCTCCAAAAGTCCTTTACGTGAAAAGCACAATAAAGATACAATCAAAGATCATTAAGCATTATGAAAACTATAAGTGTTGACGAGGCATTCGTTACTATGGAATACGCATGAAACTTATGCCAAGAATTCGTTTAACGCGATTGTTTATAAGCAACCTCCACTACTTGTGAATATAAGTTCATAACGATTAGGTGAAATTCACTTATATTCTAGCGTCATATTTATGCATGAAAATTAAGTGCGCATTCTTAATAAACATTCATAAATAAATTATCAATCAAACGGTTAAACAAATTGAATTCAAAACTTATGAAATTCCAACGAAAGGTAATCAAATCAAAATGCAAGTATAAACATTTATTTCGAATCACCCCCTAGCTAAAGGGGGGTTTATTTCCTCATAACTTTGAAATTAAAGAAACACCTAAACATTCCAACAACTCAAACTTGAATTGTATGAACGTTTAGGCACTCTTCTCTTCCATTCCTTATACGTACAAAACAAAGAGAATTAAAATGAAACATTGAAATCAAAGAATCGCCTAAACATTCCAACAACTCAAACTTGAATTGTATGAACGTTTAGGTCCTCTTCTCTTCCTCGTTGTTGTAGCATATGGTTCTAAGGATAGTTGGTTTGGGGGAATGGAAGTGTGGAATGGAGTGAGGAGTGATGGAAATGGAAAGATGGTTTTGGATTCTAAGGGGACTCACGGCAAAGAGAAGGAATGGAAGTGTTTGTGGTGTGTTGTGTATGAAAATGAGATGTCCATGAATGAATGAATGCAAGGGTATTTATAGGAGTAGTGGAGGGAACATATGGCTATGTCATTTGTAGGTGAAGTAGGTGGATGTTGTAGGTGAAGTAGGTGGATGTTGTAGGTGAAGTGGATGTTGTAGGTGAAGTAGGTGGATGTTGTAGGTGAAGTAGGTGGATGTTGTAGGTGAAGTAGGTGGATGATATGCTAAGTGATAAGTGATAAGTGATATGATATGTGGTTATGATATGATAAGTGGTTAAGTGGTGATGATAAGTGATAAGTGATTAAGTGATATGATATGTGGTGATGATAAGTGATAAGTGCATGTGGGTTAACTAATGAAGGAAATGCATGTGCAATGACAATGTGTTAGAATGGATGTGTGTTATGCATGGCATGATTGGGATTAGGAAAGGTTTAAATGTCCTAAAACTAAAGAGAACAAGGTTCCAACACTTTGGCTCCAATTAGGTCTTCAATTTCGTCCAACACTTTGGCTTCAAGCATAAGCTATCCGTCCTTAGCCCAAAAGTGCTCCAAAAGTCTCCAAAATGCATCTTTTTGCTCCTTTAGCCCTTTGGACCTACAAACACACGAAAATAGCTTAAAGTACTAAAATAACTAAAGAAACATAACGTAAATGTACGAGAACAAGCCATTTAAGTCGCATAAATATGCTCCTATCAAATACCCCCACACTTAGCTTTTGCTAGTCCTCGAGCAAAACAGAAAAACAAAACAAAAAGAACAAAACACAACCTACACCTTCCAACAATCGTATCAGGGACTTCCAATGCACATGACAAGTTAAAAATCATTATTCTCACAGATTTGAGCCATCTTTACACTTAAGTACATTCTTAATCATAGTCACCACATACTAGTTCACAAGTAAGCAATTAAAACACATTTCAAATGTAGTAACATGCCTTTAGAGAATTCCCTCAATTTCTTACTAGATGTACTCTCGTTTTTCACACAGATTTTCTGACTACACACCCTACACTAGGTATATGTGAGAAGATTGATGTAAACATGTAGACGAACACTCACATATGTTATAATAAGGAAAGCATTTTCTGGAGTTAATAAGCATGTTTAGATATGATCTCATGAATGGAATGCTACTACTTAGACGCGAGAACCAGTGACACCATAAGCTCATACCAAGTTCAAACTCCACAATTGAAATACATAACACTCAATATAGAAGTCAAAGGGTAGTAACGGGGCTAGGGTATTGGCTAACAATGAAAGGTGAAGGATAAACAAACATTCTTAAAGCAATAGTGAGCAAAGTATTGAATTAGGCACTTAGAATTCCCTTAAGAACGCAGAAGTCAACTTTGAACACCCAAGGGAAAATCACACAAAACTTAGGGCCATATTCAACTTTTTGGACCCTTTCTTCAACCATCAACGCTCGTGAGTTCATTCTTACTTATTTTCACTCCTTTTTTTTTTTTTTTTTCTTTTCTTCTTTTTCTTTTAAATCTCAAAACATACATATAAACGTAAGAACAAACTTTTACTCCCCCACACTCATTTTCTTGCATAATGTAACTCAAAAGGAATTCATTTAAGTCATGCTCACTAAACTTTAAGAACAAGGGTGGGGATTGTCCTAAACTAGGCTAGGTGAGGAAAATGTGGGTAAACAAAGAATAAAGGCTAAACAAGGCTCAACGGGGTTAAAACTTACAACATATACGAAGTATGGGAAGTAAGGCTATTTGGCTATGGTGGTGGTCACTACACAACTTCTTCTTGAATATGTGTTATGCAAATCAATAACATGCTTTGAATGAAATGGGCATGAGTTCTAGCATTTAGTTCTATCATGATACAATTGCATTCTAAGTAGCAACCAAGCAAGGAATAATGAGATCATGCAACAACTTTAGAAAATAAAGAATCACAGAAAATAACTCTCCATAGAAAGTAATGGCTCGAGTCTCACAGGGATGTAGCGTTTGTTTGAGTTTCTTCCTTCAAGCATGTTACAAAAACGAATTTTTCTTTTATGATTGCATGTGAAGTCATACATTATAACCATAACCAAGCATATACCAAGAGTAAATCAAACTTTTCTCTATGTTTATAACTCTTTCTAACCGTCATGCAATTATAAACCAAATCCTTATCATTGTGTTGGAAGGTACCCTAAGACACAAACACACAAAAACGACTTTTAAAACAACTCTTTTTGGGTTTTTCAAAACAATTTTTCAAATTTTTATGGGATTTTCGAATTATAAAACAAAACACACTAAAACACTCTAAAACAACTTAAAAACACCTTAAAACAGCAAGGAACAACATTAGAAGTTATGGTGGATAAAACCCTACGAATTTGCATCAAAACACTTTAGTTACCCCCCCACACTTAAATCAAACATTGTCCTCAATGTTTTAAGCCTAGATTCACACAAAACATAAGTAAACACACAAAAAGCAACTAAACATATTAAACATGGCATAATGTAATTAACAAAGAGAAGAGTTTAGAGACGCAAATCTGGTTATAGAGTGTAAATTCCATCTTCTCCTTGGTAATTACATTGAGGCTTTGATCTTTGTGATTCCACAGGCTTACTCTTGAACTGGTTTCTGCCCATCGTTGATTTTCCTTTGTGCTACTTCTTGAACTGGGCAGCAGGATGGTTCTTTTGGTCTCCCCCGAAGGTCTGAGCTTACCCTTTTGGTCTGTTTCTTTGTTCAATCTTTCCAATTTGTATTGAAAAGGGTTGGAGGATAACTCAGCCTATGTTTGTCTCCACATGCTTCAATGTATCATTTTCACTTGCCTTACTCGCTCCCCTTTGCAGAAGTGGTCCCTTCTCCGGAAGTGTATCAACCGTTGAAGATGACTACTCGAGAGCAACGCTAGGTAAGCAATCAGGAATAGATTCCAGGCAGTTGGCTCCAGATCGGAAGATTGACTCCAAGTGCCGGCTGATTGCTTCTTTTACTTTGCCATGCGAGTAAGAACAAGGACAAAGAAAAAGATAGGGAAAGAGCATGATATGAGATACTTTTGCTTTTGACCTTGATGATATGAGATACCTTTGCTTTGAAGAAGCGGTGAATGAATCAGCACATGCTTCAATCCGCCGTTTCCTCCTGGGTCATATGTACTCCAGGCATCTGGTATCATCTTTGGGGAAGAAGAAAGAATTGAGTATTTTGAAAGGCTTTGCTGGGAGTGCGCCCTCAGAGGTGAGGGAGAGTTGGGCATTTTCTTCAGGTTTGCCCTGCCATAAAAGACGAAGGTCGACATATATAGAGATAATATCAAGTGGTGGTAGTTTTTACCCTTGTCGACAAACGTTTTGATCCCGCAATTCCGGCTTTTTGAAATAGTGGCGCCTCTTCGATCTTTGAATACGCCTCTTCGATTTCTGAGCAGGCGCCCCTTCGATTTCTGAACGACGCCCCTTCGCTTTCTGAACGACACGTGGTAGTGCAGATGCGGCTCCTTTTGACAAAGCTGCACGCGTCTTCTGAAAAGCAGAGAAAGCGTTGCCGAACTTTGCGCTTGTCGGCTAAAGATGTGTAGATGCGATGATGGCCTCCACGTGTTTTCAGCTTTGTCAGAAAACTTTTGACAAAGTTGAACGCGTTTTCTTGAAAAGCCGAGGGGGCGTCGCCTAAATTACGCCGGAAAATCCGGCTCTTTGAATCGGTGGACGCGTCGTCTTGGCTTTTTATAGAGCTATCAATCACCCCAACACACACACTCTGAAGATTTCCCATTCCTGAAACTCGACTCCGGCCCTTTGTGAAATTTTAACTCCATCCACCCCTTCTCTTTGAACATCGTTGAAAAAAAATGGCGAACTCATCGAACCTTAGCTTAGATTTGAGTCTCAGCAGCGATCCGGTTGCGCCCCGTCAAGGTAATGTATGGCGCCCTTCTTTTTTATCTTCTAACGGTCCTCTTTCAGGTGAAGACTCTGTGATGCAGGACGCCACAACAGCTACAATAGTAGCTAAAAACCTCCTCACTCCAAAAGATAGTAGGCTGCTGTCAGGACGGTCCGATGAGTTGGCCGTTCAAGAGTCCCTCGCACTTAGTGTTCAGTGTGCGAGTTCTGTGTCCAACATGGGCCAACGCCTGCTTGCTCGGTCCCGCCAAGTGGAATCGTTGATGGCAGAGGTGGAAAGACTTAAGCAAGAGATCCAGCAGCTTAAGTACGAGAATAGAAGTTTGCATGTGCTTGCAAATAACTATTCATCGGGGATGAAGAGGAAGCTTGATGAGCTGCAAGAATCTGAGGGTCGAATTCACAGTGACCGTCAAAGGCTTGCGTCTTATCTCCAGAGGCACCTTTTTCCTGGGTCATCCAGCGCTTGGCCAAGTATTGAGGCCTGGAATGCTCTAGCTCCGATGCCTCCCGCTCCGATGGCTTCCGCTCCGATGCCTCCCGCTTCTATGCCTCCCGCTTCTATACCTTCCGCTTCTGCGCCTCGTAGTGGGGCTTCACGCAAACAACCTTTGTGAAGCTCCACCTTTCTCCATGTTTAGTATCTTTCTTTCTCTCTTTTTTTTTTTCTTTTTTTTTTATTTTTTTTTTTATTTTTTTTTATTTTTTTTTATTAACATAAATAAAATCAAACGGCATGGAATTGGTCCTTGAATGGAAGGTGATACTTGAAGTGAACCGGCAATGGTTTGAATTCTAGTGTAGGTGCCTGATTCATAAAAAACAACAAGTTAGTATAAAATGTAAAGGAATTTGAAAAAAACTTACTTGTTTTGTCCGACAAGAACTCAATGACAAACACCACTCCTTTGAAAGTTTCAGGGATATTGGACTTGGCCAGATTGCAAGTGATGGTTATGACTTGTCCAATGTCATCAAATTTAACTTCTTTGGATTTTGTGGTTTCAAGAACGTCCTCTTTGATGAATTCATGACATTCCCTACTTGTCACCTTTGAAAGGGCTTCCAAGATGTCTTTTTCACCTTCTTCTTCCTTGGAAGTCATGAATCTGCAAGGAATAGGGATACTTGTTGGAACAGGGTTAAAAATAATGAAATTTGGAACAACCATACCTGTATTAGATGGCATAGGAGCAATAGGTGCCTCCGGTAAAGGTGTTTCCACCCTTTCCGTGGGTTGGGTGTATTTCTCTTCCTTGTGATTTGATTTTGATGGTTGAGGGTCCGTTCCAACCTCCTTGTCACTTCTCAACATGATAGCATTGGTGTTTTCAAATTCTCCCTTCTGATTTGCAATGGTTGAACTAGGGAGTTCGCCTTGGTCTCGAAACTGTCCTACGAACTCCGCGATCTGCCCAATTTGCTTATCCAAGTGGTCCAACCTTTGTGGTGGCTGCATAGGCGTTGAATAGAACTCCTCATATGGCTGCCAATATCCTTCTTGTTGAGCCTCATTGTCTTGATTTTGTGAGCCCTGCACCAAACAAATTAATTCATTAAGCTTTTGATTATAATCTATTGACGAACTTGAGTTTGGTTGGGCATATTGAATATGAGGTTGTGGTGGCTGCCAATATCCTCCTTGTTGAGCATTTTGAGGTTCCCACCACATAGAGTTTGAATGATCACTCCAATCCGAATTGTAAGTATTGGAAAACACGTTATTCCTTGATTGAAGATTAGATATATCAACTCCTTGCATTTGGGACCTTTCCATGAGCTGTGACAAAAGAGAAGCGTTATCAAGTGCCATGTTGTTCTTAACAAACAAAACACAAATAAAAACTAAATCTAAAAGACAATACAGAAACAAACAATCCAAGGGATTAGCAAATTTTCTAATCCCCGGCAACGGCGCCAAAATTTGGTGCGAGATTTATACGCACACAAATTAAACCCTCTTTTTGTCGATTTGTAGTATAAGTATAAGTAGGGATCGTTCTGGACCGGGGATTAGGAGGGATTGCAAATCTCTTGGAAACTGACTCAAAAACGTAAAATAAAGTTTAAAACACTAAGACAAACCAAAAACTCAAAATGCTTTAAAAACACAAACTAAATTGAATTCTAACTAAAATGAACATTAAAGCAAAAGGGGGATTGAGGTTTTTACGAAAATTGAAATAACGAAACAAGTTAATAAACTAGACAGAATGTAAATATGAAATTTATGGATGAATGCTAGCTAAGGGGTTCATCTCCATACATGTTACACTTGCATACAAGATTGATTCTCAGTTGGTCTTTCGATAAATTATGAAACTCAACGCCCCGGGTTAATTAGGTCCGCTTAAATTAACCGTCAAGTTCTCCTTAAGTTAATGAATTGGATGGGTTAGCGCAACGCAATTCACCACATTCTCCAAAAGTCCTTTACGTGAAAAGCACAATAAAGATACAATCAAAGATCATTAAGCATTATGAAAACTATAAGTGTTGACGAGGCATTCGTTACTATGGAATACGCATGAAACTTATGCCAAGAATTCGTTTAACGCGATTGTTTATAAGCAACCTCCACTACTTGTGAATATAAGTTCATAACGATTAGGTGAAATTCACTTATATTCTAGCGTCATATTTATGCATGAAAATTAAGTGCGCATTCTTAATAAACATTCATAAATAAATTATCAATCAAACGGTTAAACAAATTGAATTCAAAACTTATGAAATTCCAACGAAAGGTAATCAAATCAAAATGCAAGTATAAACATTTATTTCGAATCACCCCCTAGCTAAAGGGGGGTTTATTTCCTCATAACTTTGAAATTAAAGAAACACCTAAACATTCCAACAACTCAAACTTGAATTGTATGAACGTTTAGGCACTCTTCTCTTCCATTCCTTATACGTACAAAACAAAGAGAATTAAAATGAAACATTGAAATCAAAGAATCGCCTAAACATTCCAACAACTCAAACTTGAATTGTATGAACGTTTAGGTCCTCTTCTCTTCCTCGTTGTTGTAGCATATGGTTCTAAGGATAGTTGGTTTGGGGGAATGGAAGTGTGGAATGGAGTGAGGAGTGATGGAAATGGAAAGATGGTTTTGGATTCTAAGGGGACTCACGGCAAAGAGAAGGAATGGAAGTGTTTGTGGTGTGTTGTGTATGAAAATGAGATGTCCATGAATGAATGAATGCAAGGGTATTTATAGGAGTAGTGGAGGGAACATATGGCTATGTCATTTGTAGGTGAAGTAGGTGGATGTTGTAGGTGAAGTAGGTGGATGTTGTAGGTGAAGTGGATGTTGTAGGTGAAGTAGGTGGATGTTGTAGGTGAAGTAGGTGGATGTTGTAGGTGAAGTAGGTGGATGATATGCTAAGTGATAAGTGATAAGTGATATGATATGTGGTTATGATATGATAAGTGGTTAAGTGGTGATGATAAGTGATAAGTGATTAAGTGATATGATATGTGGTGATGATAAGTGATAAGTGCATGTGGGTTAACTAATGAAGGAAATGCATGTGCAATGACAATGTGTTAGAATGGATGTGTGTTATGCATGGCATGATTGGGATTAGGAAAGGTTTAAATGTCCTAAAACTAAAGAGAACAAGGTTCCAACACTTTGGCTCCAATTAGGTCTTCAATTTCGTCCAACACTTTGGCTTCAAGCATAAGCTATCCGTCCTTAGCCCAAAAGTGCTCCAAAAGTCTCCAAAATGCATCTTTTTGCTCCTTTAGCCCTTTGGACCTACAAACACACGAAAATAGCTTAAAGTACTAAAATAACTAAAGAAACATAACGTAAATGTACGAGAACAAGCCATTTAAGTCGCATAAATATGCTCCTATCAGGTTCCTGGGTGGCTGTCCATAGGGCATACTGTGTAATGTGCCTCCTCCGCCTCTAAGGCCCGGTTCTCCCGCAGATTAGGCCAAGAAACCCAAAATCCTTTCGTTAGCTAAGCTTTGAAAAAGACTATTATGGATACTTCTAGGAACCTGGCGCAAGCTATCGTGCACCTAGTTATACCAGGGCAACCTGGCTCATCCACGTCTAGATATTTGGATAGTAACGAGGTGATGTCAGGTACTTCTTGAAGTCCTTGAATGTGCATCAGCAAGCCTCATCCCAAACTGCATGTTTCTCTACCAGAAGGAAAAAGTATGCCAGAGTTAGATCTTCTTTCATGATCAATTTTCTGAACAGCGGGTGGTCTGCTGGAAGTCCTTTTTGAAATACTACTCTAGATATCGAGTCGTTGCATTCGACTATCTTTGCCTTCTCTGCTTTGAACCTCTTCACATAGTCGCGAAGCGATTCATTTAAGTTCTTCTTGATGTTGAACAAGTGGTCGGACTTCTTCTTGATCAAGCGATAAGATGAATATTCTTTGGTGAAAACCAAAGAAAGTTCATCGAAACTCCGGATGGATTATGGCAACAGGGTGTAGAGCCAATCTTACGCCTCACCTTATAGAGTGGTGGTGAATATCTTGCACATGAGATTGTCATTGTTTCAATAGAGGATCATTGATCTTTGGTAGTGTTTTAGGTGTCTATCCAGGTCTTCATTTCCTTTGAAGGATGTAAAATGTGGCATGCTGAACTTGTGGAGGCTCTGCCTGCTCGATCTCGTCCGTGAAGGGTGGCTTGCTTATGTGGATCATAACCCATTGTAGTGCCATGTTAATGACCTCGTTGCGTTGGAAATCGTACAATCGCTTGGTCAAGAGCCTCTCTACTTCTTCCTAAATTTTCCCTTGTTAGGTATCAAAGCTCTTGGCTACACTTAGTCGTGACTTGCTGGTCTAGGCTGCTCTTCCATGTGTTTGGCTCATCTTTGTCGTGGATGCAATGCTTGTGGTGTGTTCCTAGTAGGCGAGTGAGTTCTTCGCAGGCTGTCGGTTGAACTTAAGTCGAATTGAGTGACTACTTCTCTCCGTCCGTCATGCTGCCTACTCCGATGTGAGGTGGATAATGCTCATTGCAGGCCTAGCTGCGAATGAACACTTCGCCTGGAAGGTTGCTCATGTTGATTATCGGAGTGTGACCCTAACCGTGAGTGTATGCTCATCTGTGGGCTTGACCGAGAATGCACGCTCCTCCACACTCTAAGATGGGAGTATACGCTATCTTGGGGGCCTAGTCGGGAGTGTACACTGCCCGAACGCTCGATTTGTGTCTGGTGGAGTGGCTGCTTGCCAGGACGCTGCTGGAAAGGTTCCTCATTTGCCCTTGTCCTAGTTCGTGACACCTCATCTGAAGGACAGATTTGTGAACAAAAGTTCATTTGAGCAATATCTATGCATGCTATTAACAATTAAAAGGCGGAATCATACTTGTGTGCACTCAAAAACAAAACTTTACCCATGAAATTCAAAGCCTAGTAGTTGGGAGAACCAAGGCTCAACTCAAGAAAAAAGTGAGTTGAGAAATCTTATACCTTTGTTGATTCCTCTTTGCATAAGAAAAGGCTAATCACCCAAGGAGAGGGCCTTCATTCCTTGCTTCTTAGCTCCATGGATTTCTTAGAAGAGGATGGTTGAAAGGATTCTCAAAGTTCCCAAAATAGAGAACTTCTAATTTTTCCACACCAAGGAGAGTATTGATGAAGAGATGAGTGACCTAGGAAGAGATAGATGCTATTAATCTCTTCCAAGGTGGCCGGCCTCCTAGAGAGTCAAGAAAGCTTTTGTTCTCATCTTTTCTCCAAGAAAACCTTAAGGATGAAATGGCTATAAAGCTGCCTTTATACCACCTCACAATGTAATGGCAAACTTGCAATTAAAGAAAGTTCACTACCCTTTCTCTATATGGCCGGCCTTAAGGGTTTATAAGGCTTTCAAGTTGTCATACAACTTAAGTTATTGGACTTGGCATTCAAGTCCAATTGGGCCTTGCGGTCCAAAATTAACCCGAGGTCTAAAACAAACTTATTCATTTGATTAATCATCATATTAATTAATCCTTGCCATAAATAATTAAACCATTTAATTATCCTTCCTCATCTCCGTTATTTTTTCCATCTCTACCTTACACGGTGTATGATTCATTAGGTTCCTTTTAGCGAGGCAGTGGGCGATTATAACTCTTCATATCGATTGTGAATTGAAACTTACTTTTAATTCTCCCTTTAGTGATTATACACGTTTAGGGCTTCCACAAACCATGAGTGACACCTAGCAGTATGTCATGGTTACCCAAGCTAATCAGAAGAGGTGGAGAACCTATTCAGTTTAGGATTACAATGCAATATGGTCTTTCTCTAATACAATACTCTTGACCACATTGTTTGGTTTGATAGTTTATTCATGTCTACTATCCAATGTGATTCTTTTGCTTATATGATTACCTTGAATGTGATTTGAAACGACTTCCTAAATCTCATTCATACTCTGGCTAGATATTCTTAATCATATCATAGAGTATTCTCCCTCAAACAGTTTGAAGGTTAGAGATCCCTTGTTGTGCATTCACTTGCCTATGGCTAAGTGGCTTAACCCCAACTATGACGTGGACACCCTCTGATGGAGTGACTTTGACATAGTCAAAGATCAAGGACCTAACCATAAGACGACTATGATGCCTCAGGTCAAATGACTACTTTGTATTATCCCAACCATGAGTTCTCATGTGACATGAGTATGAGAACTCCTCGTTGATCGTGTTCAGTGGACTCATTCTCTATTGAGCACCTACATGTTTGTCTTGGTGTCGGTCACACCAATGACTCGAGACCAGTCACTCTCCCTAAGATAAGACATAGCACGTACTGATCTTAACGGACTGTCAATGCCCATTTGGCAATCCTATAATCAGGAACGTTTAGGATATGTATACGAAAGAGAATGGTCTCATGTATCTAACTTCTTTAGATCATATTCTCCCAGTTGCATATTCCTTGGACTTATTGTTTAAGCATAGAACATTTATATGAGACGGCTTAAAACAATAATCTTTGCCTTTTATATTAAAGTAGATTACTTTAACATGTGAAATGTTCGTAAAGTATGATCATATGATTGGTTTTAAGGCACATTTCCAACATCATCTGGGGCACGTTAGATCTCGGTGCACTGCAAAAGCTAATTCACCCAGGTCGTCTGCTGTGCAAGGGCGCTATCAGCTCTATGTCTTGTTGAGACAAGTTTTGTTCTCCATTTGGGTTAGAAAATCTTGGAAGCAATGCGTCACCTTGAACAGTGGAAGTGTAGTAGACTTCGAGCACGAGATTTGAGTTGAAAAATGTCAAATCCGTAGAGAAATGTGGTGAAAATGCCATCGGTTCGATCATACACCTAGAAATTTGAAGTCAGGACAGTTTAACTAATCTTGGACTGATTTGGGCTGTTTGGAAGGCCACAGGAGCAGGCTGGGCCACAGAAGTAGGCTGCTTGGTGTGTGGCACACGTGGGTGCGAGGCTAGGGCTCAGCTTGGCAATGCGTTGGGTTCACGTCGGGCTTGAGTGGCTCAAGACGACTCGCCTTGGGCTTGGGCCCATGTGGGCTTGAATGGCACGGCTTGACCAGTGGTTGTGGCACTGTAGGATTTGCCAAAGGTGGCTACCATGGTGGTTGCCACTGTGGCGCCCCACAGGGGTGGTGCCACTCCACTCCTCGTTATGTTGAGCCTTGTAGATTGTCGCGGTCCTGATCCTTGAACGTTGGAATTACCATTCATCGAGGTTTTCGAATCTCTTGCCATTGTACTTTTCTTTTACGTTTTATCAAAGTATTTTTTAGAAATAAAAATTCCAAGAATAAGAACATACGAAAAATCTACAAATAAGCAAGGAAACAAAAAACCTTAGATGCGAGAGTCTTCTACGAACGTGTGACTCAATTCTCAATGAAACACCAATTTGTGGATGCAAATTTCTTCCTCCTTGCTCTTGTACAAAATTTCACTTACAAAACAAATAACACCTTAGGTTAAGGCTAAGAACCTCACACGCCCATGATGAATGTTTTTTTTGTGGGGGGGGGGAGGGGGGGCGGGCGGGGGCGCCTTTGGCCAAAGAACCTCTGATGCCAAAGTTAGAATTTTGAGGGAAAAGTGTTTGAAGAATTTAGAGAGTTTAGCAAGAGAATAAGAATTGAGTTTTGGAGAGAATGTGGGGGTTTATATAGGGGTGTGGCTGGCCCCATTAGGAGAGGAAAGATCGTCCACTTGGATGGTTTTATGGGTTAGGTTCTTGATTTGTGGTTAATTAGCTAATTAATGGAATAATTAATTAATTAATTAATTAGCTAATTAATATAATAAAAGAGGAATGATTTGGGGGTTACCTTATGGAGAAGATATGATGAGGATGGATGTAATAGGTTATAAATAAATACCTATTTTGGGCACTTTTGACTTGATTGATGGATGATTGTCCACTGCTCGCGCGTAGGAATTCTGGTGTGCTTTAAGGGTAATTTTGTCCTTTTCACCCAAGAATCCACATATCACCTCCATATTCTTCTTGATTAATTTTGGCTCCACAATTTCAACGGAGTAATTTCTTAATATTTTGTTGCCATAGGTACAAATTATATTTGGGATTACTTCTATAAGAAATTGAATGGGCGTTCTATTTTGAATATCTACAATGAAAATCACTTTTCAAGAAATTTTAAATGAGGAAAACTTAATTGCTATATTTTCCGGTTGAGATCACTTGTTGTTGGTATCTCAGTTAAGTTATGAAAAAGAATCGAAATAGTGAAATTGCATAGTTGTATGCAAGTGGAACCCTGACGCTTTAGTGTTTTTAATTGTTGAACTTTTCTTCTATAAGTTACATCTCATTCGATATTATTCTTTGTTTCAGTCTTGATAATTCTGCATTCTTTTTCAATGCTCTTTAAGGAATACGACACTCGGACTTCGAGTTTATACTGCTACGTGACAACTGCACTTGGGTTTAGCAAGCAACGAGCACCAAAGAACGTATCAGCCTAACTTGCAGGAGAGTTCCTTCAATTACATGGGATCGGAGGCATGCCTTGTCCTCATTACCTAAACGGTACCATACATGGAGCAGGCTCCCACGAGTAGTTAAGCACTGTTGTGCATAACTCAGCACTAGAACGGCCTAATATCGACAGTTGAACACTACCTCCTACTATGCGTAACACGGCCCCATCATGTCTCATCTCAGTGGCCCCCAACATTGCCTATCATGCATAACGATTCTCAACCGTGCCAAATCTGTCCCACAAATCCCTCCACACCGATCAAGCCACCGACATTCCTAACTTCAAAGCATCCAACGATGGAGCAGAATACAAGGCATTACCAACAACCCTTGCTAGCTAAAAGCTTAGAGGTGAAGCCGATTGAGAAAAGCTCAATTCTAGAGGTAAAGCCGGCGGATTCCTAAAGCTTCCATGCGTCGATTCCTAAAGTTAGAATTTGAGGGAAAAGTATTTAGAGAAATTTGGAGAATTTTGCAAGAGAGTTGGAATTAGGTTTTTGGGAGAAATGGGAGCTATTTATAGGGGTGTGGCCGGCCCCTATTTGGAGAAAAGGGGTCCAGCTACTTATGGTGGTTTTTGGGTGTAATTGCAAGATATTATGTGAAAATAATATCTTGCAATCAATTAGGAAATTAATCAATTGATTTAGGTAATTAATCCTAATTTGAATGAATAATTGAGGGTTACCTTGTGGAGAGGATTTGATGAGGATGGATGAAATAGGTTTTGAATAAATACCTATTTTGATCACTTTTGACCTTCATTGAGTCGTGATTGTCCGCTGCTTGCGCATGGGAGTTTCGGTGTGCCTCGAGGGTAATTTTGTCTTATTTACCTGAAAATCTACGTGTTGTCTCTAAATTCTTCTTGATTATTTTTGGCTCCACAAATGCCCCCACACCTATTGGGCTGCTCACAGGAAAGGGCAGCAGGTGTAGAGATCTTCTTGCTTTAGCAAACATTGGATTGCTTCCTATTTTGATGTAGATTCCCTCTTTCATTGGAAATTAGGTATTTCTAGGAAAGGGAAATAAATTTCTCCCAAAGTTTAAGTCTACCTTAAGTAAATTATTAAATTAACTTTAGAGAGCGATTTATTCTACCCTACAAGAGAGAAAAAGCTAGAGGATATTTGTTTCCCCTCCCCTAGCAATCTTCTACACTTGCCCATGCAAATGATCGTTTTTCGTTGCTTTCTTCGTTTTCTCTATGCCGCAACGATGTAAGAAAAATTAATTTTCCTTGTCTTTTTTTTAGATAGTGCTACCGCGAGGCAGCCGTTGGGGTTGTGCTGCACGTCGGCTGACAGGGGCCAGGAGTTAGCTCGGCATAGGCTGAGGAAGTGTTGTGGCAGGGACCACTGCTTAGGGCTGCTCGGTTTGGCTAAAGCCAAAGGCAGCTGTGCAGCTGGGATCGCGGATTGAGGTGATAGGGCGTAGTGCTAGGTAAACCGCATGGCTCATGTCCTTTGGGCACTTGGACCTGACGCGGGCCAGGTTGGCGATTGAGAGAAATGAGAAGGTCGCAGGCCTCGTGGGCTACTAGAATGCTAGGCATGCAGGTCTGCTGCTTGCTGGTCTGAGAGAAAAAATGAGGGAAAAGTCAGTATAGGTTGAGCTCCCCTACTGAGTACCGTGAATGGCGTTAGCTGCTTAGTCTTCTTCACCGGGAGAAAGGTGGGCTGCTTCTAAGAGAGGAGATAAAGAGGATCAAGGCGAATGCATTGGCTTGTCTGATCACTATCATGGAGCCTACTATGAATGAAGATGGAAAGAATGGATCTTCCCCGCTTACTTAAGAGATACCGGTTGAGAACAAACTGAAGACTTCCTTTACTGCTCATGAGGGTCTGCCTGCTACGGAGAGGCCTATGATTGACTTGACTTCTTCCAATAGGAAGAAAAATGGGGCTGCTAGATCTGAGCATGTGACGCCTGCCATGCCGAAAATGGCTAGTATGATTGTTAATAGGATTGCTCAGTGTAATAATTCTATCATGGCCCCAGTGTTGAAGTCTATACCAAAACATCCGTTGGGAGTTAAGTCCAGTTCACCTTTAGAGAGGCTTCCTACTATGAAGAGCGATAATGTGGACTTTGCTGCTAAAGTGGTGCCAAGGCCTATTCTTCTTACTGCTGAGACTGGTTCGCCTGCTGAGAAAGAGAAGACGGCTGGCATGGGCAGTTGTGACAAATTCATCAAGCCTGTTTATGGAGAAGCAGTTGAGATCTGTGCACTTTTGGAGCCAGATGGACGCATGTGCTAAGCTTGTTGATGGCGTTAAAGGGGTTATTTTCTCAAGTTCCTTTGCGAAGCATATGACCCAATACAGAAGGACTGCTCTGCTTGTTATGATGCAGAAAATGGTGATTCTGCTAACTGAGTCTATACTCCTTGTCCAAGAGAATGCCAAGGCTGCCAAGGAGATGGCAAAGACTATAGCAGTTGAAGCTTATTCTTCTGCCAAGAAGATCAGAAAGTTGGAGTCAGAGCTCGTCACTTTGAAGGGGTTTAATATCTCTGCCCCTACTTCTCTACAGCTTGAGATCACTCGCCAAGAGATCATTGACTTGAAAACTAGGGTTGACGCGATCCAAGTTAAGTATGAAAGTGCAGAGAAGGAGATTAGATCTTACATACCTCAGATTCAAGATCTTGAGCGCGCCATTTCTGATCTTTGTTTCACTACTTATGCAAAGGATGAAGAGTTGATTGTTACTTACAAGTAATCCACTTCAAGAAGGTTGTTGATAGGCTTGATGAAGGAAATATTTGTGAAAACTAGTTCATTTAAGCAACATCAATGCATGCAATTAACAATTAAAAGGCGGAATCATGCTTGTATGCACTCAAAAACAAAACTTTACCCATGAAATTCAAGGCTTAGTGAGCGTGGTGAACCAAGACTCAACTCAAGAACAAAGTGAGTTGAGAAAAATTATATGTCACATCCCAGCCCGGGCCCCCACCACATCCCAGGCTCGACTCCACCGTAGCACGATATTGTCCACTTTGGGCCCCGACCACGCCCTCACGGTTTTATTTCTAGGAACTCACACAAGAACTTCCCAATGGGTCACCCATCATGGGATTACTCTCGCGTGAACTTGCTTAACTTCAGAGTTCCAATGGAACTCGAAGACAGTGAGCTCCCAAAAGGCCTCGTGCTAGGTAGAGATGGGAATATACATATAAGGCTTACATCATCCTCACCCCTGGGCAATGTGGGATCTTACAATCCACCCCCCTTAGAGGCCCGATGTCCTTGTTGGCATACTTCTGTCCAGGGATTGGCTCTGATACCAAATTGTCACATCCTAGCCTGAGCCCCCACCACATCCCGGGCTCAACTTCACCATAGCACAATATTGTTCGCTTTGGGCCCCAACCATGCCCTCACGGTTTTTTTTTTTCTAGGAACTCACTCGAGAACTTCCCAATGGGTCACCCATCATGGGATTGCTCTCACACGAACTCGCTTAACTTCGGATTTCCAATGGAACCCGAAGCTAGTGAGCTCCCAAAAGGCCTCGTGCTAGGTAGAGATGGGAATATACATATAAAGCTTATAGGATCTTCACCCCTAGGCAATGTGGGATCTTACATTATACCTTTGTTCATTCCTCTTTGCATAAGCAAAGGCTAGTCACCAAGAGATAGAGCCTTCATTCCTTACTTCTTAGCTCCATGGACTTCTTGGATGAGGATGGTAGAATGGATTCTCCAAGTTCCCAAAATAGAGAACCTCTAAGTCTCCACACCAAGGAGAGCATTGATGAAGAGATAAGTGACCTAGATGAAGTAAGATTGCTAGCTATTTTCCTCTAGGGTGGCCGGCTTCTTAGAGAGAAAAAGGAGAGCATGTGTTCTCTCCAATTTCCTTAAAGAAAACCCTAAATGAATTTTGGCTATAAAGTTCTTTATATAGTCCCTTCGCTTAAGTAACAAAAGAACCAAAACCCTTCATTCTCTAATGTGGCCGGCCTTAAGGGTTTATTGGGCTTTCAAGCCCTTTGTGTATTCAAGTTGTCATATAACTTGAGTTATTGGACTTGACATTCAAGTCCTATTGGGCCTTGAGGCCCAAAACTAACCCGAGGCCTATAACAAACTTATTCGTTTGATTAATTAACATATTAATTAATCCTAGCCGTAAATAATTAAACCATTTAATTATCCTTACTCATCTCCGTTGTTTCTTCAATCTCTACCTTACACGGTGTACGATCCATTAGGTTCTTTTTAGAGAGGCAATGGGCGATTAGAACTCTTCAAATCGATTGTGAATTGAAACATACTTTCAATTCTCCCTTTGGTGATTACACACCTTTAAGGCTTCCACAAACCATGAGTGACACTTAGCAGTATGTCATGGCTACCCAAGCTAATCAGAAAGGTGGAGAACCTATTCAGTTTAGGATTACAATGCAATACGGTATTTCTCTAATACAATACTCTTGACCACATTATGCGATTTGGAACGACTTCCTAAATCTCATTCATACTCTGGCCAGAGATTCTTAATCATATCATAGAGTATTTTGCCTCAAACGATTTGAAGGTTAGAGATCCCTTGTTGTGCATTCACTTGCCTCCATGGCTATGTGACTTAACCCCAACTATGTCGTAGACACCCTCTAACGGAGTGACTTTGACATAGTCAAAGACTAAGGACCTAACCATAAGACAACTATGATGCCTCAAGTCAAATGACTACTTTGCATTATCCCAACCATGAGTTCTCATGTGACATGAGTATGAGAACTCCTTGTTGATCGTGTTCATTAGACTTATTCTTTATTGAGCGCCTACATGCTTATCTTGGTGTCAATCACACCAATGACTCGAGACCAGTCACTCTCCCTAAGAGAAGACATAGCACGTATTGATCTTAACGGACTGTCAATGCCCAATCGGCAATCCTATGATCAGGAAAGTTTAGGATATGTATACGAAAGAGAATGATCTCATGAATCTAACTTCTTTAGATCACATTCTCCTAATTACGTATTCATTGGGCTTATCGCTTAAGCATATAACAATTATAAGAGACAGCTTTAAACAATAATCTTTTCCCTTTATATTAAACTAGATTAGTTTAACATGTGAAATGTCCGTAAAGTATCATCATATGATTGGCTTTAGGGCATATTTCCAACACTTGAACCTCAAGTGTTGGAACTCCAAGGTGCGCTGAAGATCAACGAAAGTTTGAAGAAAGAAGTGGATAAGCTGCAACGCGTCCGTGTTGGTCTACTCAAGGAGAATGAGCAGCTGAAAGGTGAGAAGGTTGGGCTCGAGGCTTCATTTGTTCAGAGTCTGGTTGATTTCTACAAGTTGAGTTATGTAGATCATCTCTTTGGTAGGCTATTTAACTTCGAGTTTGCTAGGAAGGACTTTGAAACCTTCTCTATTTCTCTGGAAGACTTGCTTGCCTTTACTTTTGAGGCCCCTATTGGTGAAGTTTGATGCCCAAGCTAGAGCAGCTGGGGGTGAAGCGTCAGATGATGCCATTGCTAGGAGCATTATGGCTGTTGAAGGTGTAGCGGCCGAGTAGTCGTGGGATGTCCAAGCTGCTGAAAGGTAGTCTTCTAGGTAGCCTTTAGGATTTTCTTTGTTTCCCTTATTGCTTTTGGTTGCTCGAACTCTTTCAGCCTTTGCTATTTGTATATCAATTTTGCTATAAAATTTAATAAGCTTGCTTTCTTCACTTTTCTCCATCTTCGCTTCTTTTGTTCATGCCCTAACCTTTAGACTTTATAGACCAATGGCAGGCGTTCTACTTTTCTATAAGCAAAGAGGCCCACGTAGCCTACGCTGTCATAGATGTTGGTGTAGAACTTTGCAAAGTTGTTATCCATAGGGTCGACAGCCAGACGCCTTACTTACAGAAGCAGACGAGTCCACATGACCACCTAGATGTTAACTTTGGCTTTCTCCAATTCCGTAGGTTGCATAGCAAGTGTCACAACACTTTAGGATGTGGTGTAGTTCGTTCTATGCTTTAGCAAAAATGAGGCCCATCAACTGCGTAGCATGTCGTGAATGGATGAAGCTTCGTATATACGCACTAACTTGTTTAACCTTTCATAGAAACGTGCGGTTGTATAAGTCTAGCGCGGCTTTACTGCTCGAAAGGCAAGCCGTAGGTAGTTTTCTGAAAATCATAGGGTACCTTAGTGCACTCAATAGTAGCTTTAGGGTTCCAGGACAGCCGTTCATAAGGCATACTGCTTAATGTGCCTCCTCCGAATTAGGCCAAGAGACCCAAAATCATTCAGTTAGCTAAGCCTTGAAAAGGACCACTGTGGCTACTTCTAAGAAGCCCGGCCCAAGCCATCATGCACCTAGTTATACCAGGGCAGCCCGACTCATCCACGTCTGGATATTTAGAGTGTAAAGTTTATCCTCCCGTTTTGGAGAGCCAACCCATGTGGATGTCAAGGAATTGGTTTACCCTCTCGCACTAGAGAGCAGACCAAGATGGGTGTTGGGGAATTGGTTTACCCTCTCGCACTGGAAAGCATGGTTGGTCCTTTAAGGGACACAATTCCTGCGATAAGTCCCTAAAAAGGGCGCGGTCTTCTTTTGAAGTCCAGGAGTGATTAGTTGTTGTCAGCATGCAGCCGAGCCAAGTTGTAGATTACTTCTGAATTCCTCATTGAAAAATAAGTGAAACGAACGAGAACTTAGCTGTAAAGTAAAAACTGCATAACAACTGGATAGTCCTTGGCTCGCAAGGTGGTGCCCGTCGAGTTGCTTTAGTCTTTGGGCTTTAATGTAGCAGGAGGCCATGCATGGTACTTCCTCAAATTGTACGCATTCCACTACTTTTCGATTTCTTTGTCATCTATAATGGCGAGGGTGTAACTACCCTTGCCGCCTACTCTGCTAATCTTGGAATCCATCTTTTTAAAGCCTTCTCTGCAAGCAATGATCAAGGCTTTTCTCATGACTAGATCTTCAGGCTAAAATTGCCGGATCTTGGCCCTCTTATTGTAGCTGGAAATGAGTTATTGCTAGTAGGCTGCGATCCGGGTGATGGTCTGCTCACACTTCTCCTCTGCCAGATCTAGGCTTGTGGCAATCTCCTTACTATTCTGCTTAATGCTTGGCAGTAGAGTGCTGATGTTTAGCATGATGACATTGGGAGGAATGATTGCTTATGAACCAAATGCTAAAGAGAACGAAGTCTCACCGGTGACTCGTCATTTAGTGGTGTGATACGCCCATAGACATCCGAGGAGTTCGTCTGGCCATTTTCCCTTCTTGTCGTAGAGGGACTTTTTGAGGTAGTCAAGAATCGTCTTGTTGGATGCTTCGGCCTGCCCATTGCACTGAGGATATATCGACGTGGACATATGCTGCTTAATGCCAAACTTTTAAAAGAACTTTGCCAAATCTTTACCTACGAATTGCGGGCCATTGTCTGTGATGAATCAGCAAATAATGTTCCTATATATGAAGCGCTCTATGTCCATCTGAGTTGTGGTTGTTATGGGCTCTGCTTCTACCCATTTGGTGAAGTAATCGGTTGCCATGATCATCATGCCCTTGCCCTTAGTCTGCGGGTATAGTTCGCTGGCAGGCAGTGCTAGTATCGGCTTGTAGCATTGGTAGCGGTAGTACTTTTGTACTAATTCTTTAGCATCTTGGTGCATGGTAGGACAGTAGTAACCCGCATTAAAGGCTTTCTAAGCTAAGGATCGGCCTTCAGAAATATTAAAACAAACGCCTTCGTGGATTGAGCTTAGAACCTTTAGGTTGTCAAGAGACGCTAGGCAGCGGAGATGTGGTCTGGTGTAGGATCTTCGGACGAGAATCCTGTTCCACATGTAGTGGCAAGCCGTCTTTATTTGGAGTTTTCTAGACTTTAATCTTTCCGTAGGGAGTGTGTCATTTACCAGGTCCTCTATAATAGAACTTTGCCAGTTAGGAGTTATACTAACTTGTGACACTTCGGTTGCTAGCTCCACCTCTATGCTTAGCTCGTCTAGATACTCCACCGAGATAGAGTGTTTGAGTTGGTGGTCGAGGGTGGAGCCTAGGCCGGCTAGCAAATCTGCGTGAGCTTTGTCTGCCCGCAGAACTTGAGTAGGGGTATAAGTCTGAAACGCTTCAAGTTGCTTTCATACCTTCTCTAGGTATTGCGTCATCTTCATATTTTTTGCCATGTACTCCCTATTAGTCTGGCTAGTGATTAGCTGAGAATCAGAATGAATTGCTAGCTTTTTCACCGCTAAGTCTTTTGTCATTCAGAGGCATGCTAGTAAGGCTTCATACTACACTTTATTGTTGGATGCTTTGAAGCCTAGAGTGATTGCCTGCTCGAGCATCGAACCATCTGAGGTGACAAGGATCACGCTTGCTCTCGAGCACTTATAATTAGATACGCCATCGACGTGCAAATGCCAAAACTCTCTATCGGGTGAAGCAGGCCTGGCTAGGGCGTGCTCGGTTGCCTCCGAAGTGTCGTTGGGTCACTCTGTTGTGTCGCCTAGGCTAAGCGTGTAAGCACAGTAGAGAGCCGTGGAGCTGGGGCTCTGTTACACGTAGCAGGAGAAGCTCAACTGCCGGTATTAGGCCACTTTAGAGCTAAATTATGGAGCAAAGGTCAGCTGGGGCTATGTGACATGCACAAGGAGGTGGTGCTTAACTACCGGTATATCTTGCTCCTATGTAGAATCTTCTGACTAGGACAAAACTTGCTTCCGAGTATGTCATCCTAGTGTTTATCTGCCCTTGGCGTGTTTTTTATGCTGGGTTGCTATGTTCATCAGAAAGCTTTGCATCCGCCAGTGTGTGCATCATTATCATCGTGCGTCTAGATTGGGCAAAATAGTGCACCATGAGGATGACTGCGTACGTCTGAAAGTATAACTTGAGCTTCTGGGTTGCAACAATTATCACCAAAGTTAGCTTTTGAATTTCTGGTAACTGGTTTTCACATCCAAGAGAGCTTTTGAACTATGGAATACAAGTAGTCGGGCACCCAACTCTTCTCGTATGAGGGTAGAGCTTATTGCTACTTCGAATACTATCAAGCATGTAAATAAGTCATCCGCTGCTTTCGGCTTGGTTTTGTTATTGTACTCAAGGTTACTTGGGTGCCTTGTCTACTCACTAAGCCTTATCCCAAAGTGCATGCTTCTCTGCCAAAGCAAATAAGTCTGCCAGAGTTAGATCTTCTTCCACAATCAATTTTCTGAATAACGGGTGGTCTGGTGAGAGTCCTTTTTGAAAGGTTGTACTAGCTATCTAGTCACCGCATACGACTATCTTTGCCTTCTCTACTTTGAACCCCTTCACATAGTCGCGAAGCGACTCCTTTGGGTTCTTCTTGACGTTGAACAAATGGTCGCACTTCTTCTTGATCGAGCGGTAGGATAAGTATTCTTTGGTGAAAACCAAGGAAAGATCATCAAAACTTCGGATGGATCATGCCGGTAGGGTGTGAAACCAATCTTGCGCCTCGCCTTGTAAAATGGTGTCGAATATCTTGCACATAGAAGCATCGTTGTTCCGGTAAAGGACTATGGTGCTTCGATAATGCCTCAAATGTCTTTCCAGGTCTCCATCTCCTTTGAAAGATGTGAAATATGGCATGCTAAACTTGCATAGAGGCTTTGCCTGCTCTATCTCGTCCGTGAAGGATGACCTGCTCATGTTGGTCATGTCCCGTCATAATGCCACATCGATGATCTCGTAGCATTGGAAGTCGTGCAATCGCTCGTTTAAGAGCCTCTCTACCTCTTCCTGAATTTGCCTTTGTTAGGGTAGCGGAGCTCTCGGCTGCCCCCAGTCTTGACCTGCTAGTCTAGGCTGCTCTTCTACGTGCTCAACTCGTCTATGTCACGGCTGCAGTGCATGTGGTTTGTTCCTAGTAGGCGAGGGAATCCCTCGTAGGCTATCCCTCGTAGGCTACTGGTTGAACTTGAGCTCGATTGAGTGACTACTCATCTCCGTCCGTCGTGCTGCCTACTCCTATGTGAGGTGGAAAATGCTTCTTACAGGCCTAGCTGCGAATAAACACTTCGCCTGGAAGGTTGCTCATGTTGATTATCGAAGTGTGGTCCCAACCGTGAGTGTATGCGCATCGGTGGGCCTAATCGAGAATGCACGCTCCTCTGCGTGCTAGGACGGGAGTATACGCTATCTCGGGGGCCCAGTCGGGAGTGTACACTGCTAAAACGCTCGATTCATGGCTACTAGAAAGATTCTTAGTATGTCCTACTTCAAGACACCTCGTCTGGGGCACGTTGTATCTCGATCGGCTGCAAGTGCTAATTCACCAAGGTCGTCTACTATGGGAGGGCACTCGTCAATTCTATGACTTGTCAAGACAAGTGTTGTTCTTCATTTGGGTTGGAAGAGCTTGGAAGGAATGCATCTCCTTGAGCAGTGGAAGTGTGTTAGACTTCGGGCATGAGATTTTGAGTTGGGAAAATGCCCCCAGTTCAATCATCGGCCCAAAAGTTTGGAGCCGGGACGGTTAAACTGGTCTTAGGTCAATTTGGGCTACTTGGGACACCACGTGAGTGGGTTGGACTGCATGTGGCATATGTTGGTTCAACGCACAGGAGTGGGCTGGACTGCATGTGGCACATGTTGGTTCAAGGCTTGGGCTCGGCTTAGCAACACGTTGGGCTCGCGTTGGGCTTGGGCGGCTCGAGTGGGCTCGCCTTGGGCTTGGGCTCGTGTGGGCTTGAGTGGCACAAGTTGGTCTGAGGCCTTGGTGTCGAGGGTGGCTGCTACGGTTGCTCCCGTGGTGGTTGCCACGGTGGGGCCTCGTCGTGGTGGTGCCACTCCACTTGTTGTTGTGTTTAGCCTCGTGGATTGCCGTGGTCCCATTTCTTGAACGTTGGAATTTTCGTTTGTCGAGGTTTCCGAATCTCTTGTCATTGTACTTCTTTTTTACGTTTTATCTAAGAATTTTTATAAATAAAAATTCCAAGAGTAAGAACGTACAAAAAATTCTACAAATGAACAAGAAAACGAAAAACCTTGGATGCGAGTCTTCTACGAGCGTGTGACTCAAGCTCTCATGAAAGCACCAATTTGTGGATGCAAATTTCCGCCTTCTTCTTCTTGGACAAAAATGCACCTAAAAAACAGTTAACACCTTAGGTCAAGGCCAAGAGTCTCACTCGCCCACGATGAATTGTGCCGAGTGGGTGCTTTGGCCGAAGAACCTCCCGATGCCAAAGTTAGAATTTGAGGGAAAATACTTAGAGAAATTTGGAGAATTTTGCAAGAGAGTTGGAATTAAATTTTTGGGAGAAATGGGAGCTATTTATAGGGGCGTGGCCGGCCACTGATGGTGGTTTTTTGGTGTAATTGCAAGATATTATATCAAAATAAGATCTTGCAATCAATTAGAAAATTAATTAGAAAATTAATTAATTAATTAGGAAATTAATCAATTAATTTAGGTAATTAATCCTAATTTGAAAGAATAATTGAGGGTTACCTTGTGGGGAGGATTTGATGAGGATGGATGAAATAGGTTTTGAATAAATACCTATTTTGATCACTTTTGACCTTGATTGAGTCATTATTGTTCGCTGCTTGCGCGTGGGAGTTTCGATGTGCCTCAAGGGTAATTTTGTCTTATTTACCCGAAAATCCACATGTCATCTCCAAATTCTTCTTGATTATTTTTGGCTCCACAGTCATGGCTGGTCGGGATTTACTCCTAGGAGGAAAGGCTACAAGTCCCAGGTGGTGGTGTCGGTCATCACTTCGCTGATTTGCCGAAGAATGAAAAGGGTGGTCGAAACACTATTGATTTTCGTCAGCTCTCATGGCCTCGCACCATGTATGGTGGTTAATCAAGATGTTTCTTGGGCAGGTTTTGTAGAGGGGAGGGAAAGCCTCAAGATGGTGGTGGTGGCGTCGAAATATTCCACAGAGGTTCACCAGAATTGACGTCGAAAATTCATGGGTCACTATGGGTCGATTTGGGTTGGTTTTTTGGGTTTTTGGGCTTCTTAACTAGGTTCCCCCTAATTGGAAACCTCCTAATTTTTGGCTGACTAATTAAAGATTACTACTAATAGTAAGTCCAGATATCTAAAATTTCTCATACTTCCGAGCTCATAAGTTCGCCGTTCTAACTTGGAATTAAGATCCATTTGCACCTAAGCACTAATGGAATTGAACTCTACCTAATCAACTCAAGAGTTGACCGAAAAGGTCAAGAAAATTAAGAAATGAATGAAATGCCCCTCACTTTGTTTTCTCAAGATCAGAGAATTTAACGAATTTCAATTAAATCTTTGGAAAACTTCTAAAATAAAATAAACCATTAAAATCTGGAATAGGATATCTCCCATTAAAATAAATCTCATCCTCAAGATTTTCGATTACTAAATAATAAAAAGGGATATGAAACCAATTCCACAATTCCATTAATTTTGAACAAACCAAAACCTCAGTCTATGATTCCATTCATGTCCGAAAATAAATAATCACCATGATCTTCGTAAATATTAGAATTTCCAGCCCCAATTATTGTTAATACCAATAATTTTCATTGGTTATACGAAATGTTACCGTGATTCTTTCTCAGAATTCGAGTACACAATAATCCAACTTGATGACCGGTCCTGCGGTCGATTACCCATACTTTAATCTCACCACAACACAACAAGTCATATTTCAAACCAACGAAGAACTCAAGAATATAGCATATTTGAAGTCTTAAGCAGATCAACGAACAAGACTTCATAGGCTAAGGATAACTTCAGATGTTCAGCAGTCCAACTTTCCTCGGTTGCACTCATAACAACAACTTTCATGCATTCTAGTACGAGAGGGTAAACTAATTTTGCGACACCTATCAAGGTCTGCTCTCCAGTGTGAGAAGGTAAACTAATTCCTCGACACCTATCTAGGTGACTTCTCCAATGTGAGAGGGTAAACTAATCCTCGACACCTATCTTGGTAAGTTCTCCTGTGCGAGAAGGTAAACTAATTCCTCAACACCCATCTTGGTCTACTTTCCAGTGTGAGAGAGTAAACTAATTCCCCGACACCCATCTGAGTTTGCTCTCCAATGCGAGAGGGTACACTAATTTCCCTACACCCATTTGGGTTTGCTCTCTAGTGCAAGATGGTAAACTAATTCCTCGACACCCATTTGAATTAGTTTACCCTCTCGCACTGAAGAGCAAACACAGATGGGTGTCGGAGAATTAGTTTACCCTCTTGCACTGGAGAGCTTACTAATATGGGTGTTAGGGGATTAGTTTACCATCTTGCACTAGAAAGCCTACCATATGGGTGTTAAAGAATTAGTTTACCTTTTCACATTGCAGAGCAGACCCAGATAGGTGTCAGAAATTAATTTACCTTCTCGCACTAAAGAGCTTAAGCAGATGATGGTTTGGGTAGTTGTAGTAGACAGCAGTTGAGCCAAGCTTATCAATAACTTTTTGGGTCTTCATTGAGGATAAAGTAATGTATCAACTATGTTGAAAGGTAAAAACTGCATAACAATTAATTAATTCTCGGCCTATGAGGTCTTATTCATCGATGTGCTTAAGACCTTGAACTTATATGGATAAGCGTTAACGGGATTCAGGGGGGTGATGGGAGATTTCCCCAAACACTCATTCGTATCATTACTTAATGAAAGCTGAATGCTTCGTTCTTCTAGAGCTGCCTGTGGCCTGAAGGTGCTCAGACCTAACAAATATGCCATTAATCTGCATCGTCTTCAAGGGGGTTCAATGTTGGCTTTCACTGCTTGCGTAAGCCGTGCCACTGACTTGTCGAGATACTCATCGCACTGACCCTCATTCATCATCTTCTCGAGGTACTGCTTCCACTTCAGGCAGTCGTTATAGTGTGGCCTGGTCTTTGATGGAACACGCAATACTTTGTCTAATCCAGCCTGGTAAGACTGCCTTCATGGGTGGTGGCAGTTCGAACCAAGGTTCATTCTTGAGCTTACGGAGAATCTAGCCAATTGAAATTGTGAACTTGGTGAATGTTTCGGGCGTTAATTATACTCTAGTCAGGAAATAGGTCTTGTGCTTATTTTCTGACTCATTCCCGTTGGACTGCTTAGCCTTATCCCATAGTGCATGCTTTTTCTGCAAAAGCATAAGAAGATGCTAGGGTTAGTTCATTGCCCATGATTAATTCTCCGAATAAAGGGTGCTCGGTGGGAAGCCCATTTATAAATGATGTTGTTGCTATGCCTTTATTACAGCCAAAAATCTTGGCTTTCTCCACCTTGAACCTCTTGACATAGTTGCGAATTAACTCCTTCGGGTCCTTCACGATGCTGAAAAGGTGGTCAGACGTTATTTTGATTAAGCGGTTAGACGAATATTCCTTAGTGAAAACTAAAGAAAGTTTGTTGAAACTTTGGATTGACTGTGGTAGTAAGGTGTGAAACTAGTCTTGTGCCTTGCCTTGTACAGTTGTGGTAAAAATCTTGCACCTGAGCGCATCATTGTTCCTGCAGAGGATCATGGTATTGCGATAGTACTTGAAATGTCTTCGGATCTTCGTCTCTCTTGTACGGGGTGAAGTGAGGCATAGTGAACCTACAAGGTGGATCTGTCAACTTAATCTCATCCGTGAATTGTGATCTACTCATATCAGTTATGTCTATTCGAAGCACTCGGTCCACCATCTTGATGCACTAGAAGTCACACAGTCACTCAGTTAAGAGCCTTTCTACTTCCTCTTGAATCTACCTTTGCTAGGGTAGCGGGAGGCTCTATTGCCCCTGGTGTTGACATGCCAAGGTTCTAAAAGAGGCTAGGTGCTAGTCGAGCGGCGGGCTAAGGCTTAATGCCTATGCTATGAGCTAGGGCCTAGACAAAAGCCTAAGCAAACTAGGCAGATTTAAGTAAATTTATTATATATTGTATAAATAAGTATCTATTTATACTTTAAAACACATAATTGTATACAGAAATTGCAAAATAAAATGATATATAGGTTACAAAGTATTAGAACATATTGAAAACATGAGAACAAGTATTTAATGAGTATTCACCCAAGTATTCAACAAGTCTCTTACATTTTATTAAAAAATAAAATGCAAAATGAAAGTTATCGATTTTCTATCTAAGTGAAAGTTGAGACCTAGGTGATGTCTAGGCAGGTTTAGGCGAGCTAAACAGGTGCTTAGGCTGGCAAGACAGAGGCCTAAGAGGGTCTAGGAGCACTTTCTTAATTTTGACATGCCTAAAGACTAATTAGGGCGGTAGCCAACCACCTAGGCGGCATTAGGCATGGATTTTTAAAATAGTGCGACCTGCTAGTCTATGATACTCTTTTGTTTTTCCTGCTTGTCTGTGCTGCAGTTGCGGTGCACATGGTTCGTCTTTGGCTAGTAAGCGAGATGCTCATAATAACGTTTAGTGTGGGCTGCTAGTTGAAGTCGAGCCAGACTACGTTTGTGTTTCCCTCTATCCATCATGCTGCCTGCTCTGGTGCATGGTAAAATGAACTTCTTGCAAGCCAGGCCGTAAGTAGACACTTCGACTAGGATGTCTGGAACTCGTTGGCGTGCGATCCCAACTGTGGACGCATAGGTCGGGTGCTGTTAGAATGCACGGTTCGCGACTGGTCAAGTGGCTATTTGCTAGGACATTAGTGGAAAGAGTCACAATCATCTACCCTTGACCTACTTCTAGACACCTCACTTGGGGGGTTTTGCATCTCGGCGTGCTCTAAGACGTTACTCACTAAGGCCATTTGTTGCGCGAGAACACTCGTTAAATCTACGACCTGCTGGGACAGGTATTGATTGCCATTAGGGGTGGAACACAGCATAGGCCTCCTGCCGTAGTTTGCGGCTGCAATTGCAGTGTAGGCTACTGCTTGGTGGCCATGTGGTGGCTGGTGGGCAGTGGCCACGGTGGTGGTGGTGGTGCTCCGTAGCAATAGGGCTCCTCATGTCATCGTGTTAAGCCATGAGGATCGCTGACGCATAGCTGTGTCTTGGTCTCCGTTCTCCGATCCACATCTCCGATCCAAATCCTTAAACATAGGGTATCCTTTCTCCAAGAACTGATCAAGAAACTTTTCTAAGAAAAATGAAATGATACTGCATGTGAGAAATTCAATGTAACAGAAAATTCCAAAAACCAATTGCAAAAGTCTTATTCAAGTGTTTGAATCAAGCTATGAATGAAAACACCAATTTGTGGTAGCAAAAATCTACCGTCTCTAGTCTTGATGAATTTGTGCCTACAAAACAATCAACCCTTTTAATCAAAGACCAAAGTCTCATGCGCCCACGAGGTGAGGGGTTTGGCCATGGATCTCCGATGCCTAAGTTAGTTTCTCTGAAAAGAGTAAGTGTTAAGGGATTTTAGGGGTAGCCAATGCTTACCAAAATTTGGTGAAGATGAAGGTATTTATAGGGTGTGGCCGACCATAGGCTTAGGATTTTGACTTACACATGGCGACTTCCCTTTGGCTAAGGTGTGTCATCCATAGAATGGATGAGGAAAAAAATATTCCCAAGATATTAATTAGGAGAAAATATCTTGAGATAATGATGGAAGTATTCTACTTATTGTGATAGGGATTCCTTACTCGATTGAGTTGATTTTCAATTGAGAATATATGAAAGTTAGGATTTAGTAATTTTTAGTATCTTTGACTTTTCCATGCCATGAGCAAGGGAGTTTGAGCCGTTGTTGTCTGCTTGGACCTTTAGAGATGCTGAGCTGAGCGTGAGAACTATTGAGAGTTGACACACCCCGACCGAGATCGGAGCGTGCTGGCCGTCACACAAAGGTGACGTAGCCATGTGCACGTGCGGAAGCTAGTAAAGTAGTAATATAAAAGTACGAATAATTAAAAACTAGCATACAAGGTACTAAAACAAGTGCTAGTAAGTGAGATACAATTTCAGAGTAGGTCTATAGCAGCCCAAACGAAAACGACAACAGTAGTACGCCCGAAGGCGACCCTACAATGGGGAGTGTCTGTCAGAAACGCCGGAAAGCCCTCAAGGGAAACCACCGCAACGGCTAAGCAACTAGAACCTGGAGGGGCGCAAAACAAAAGCGTGAGTGGGCAAAAACAAAGCTTTCGAAAACCATTTATAAAACACTTACTAACCCCTCGCCGTAAAACCTGTATACTTCCCAGAAAATATATATACATAATACCTATGCCAAATATGCTCAAGGTATATCAATCATGCTCGATAATATGCCATGCCGAAATCTCATAACGATAAGCAAGTGCCCAGGTATAAACATAATCAATATCATGTAATCTGGCAGCCGGAGTCACCTAACGTGACCTGTACGGCTACATCTAGAGCTCAAATCTCAAACTCAATATCTAAACCTGCCCACGAGTCGGAACCACCTAAAGTGGTCTGTACGACAGGCCTGGGTGTAACATATATATACGCTCTAGTGCTACGATCACGTGAAGGCTGTGCGAATAATCGCGGGTCACCTACGAGTCGGAACCACCTAAAGTGGTATGTACGACAGGCCTATGCACCTAACTTGGATCCAAGCTGAGCATGTGGTGCGGGAGGTGAACATCACGTGAAGGACTGTGCCCTACTCTGGGCGGGAGCACTAACACCGGGGGTGCAGGTTATGAGCTCTCTAAGCATCTCTAACCACTACTGAAATATAAACGTGAATAATACTTACCTGGCACTTACCTGCACGTCCACAGCACCAATATGCATATATATGTATGCCACTACTAATGTGTGCAATGATGCATAAACGATAATAATAACATGCATGGCATAAGGCAAATAACCCTTTTTAAATCAATTTCTGGGAATATAAATGTATATAGGTATATACGGAAAACAAAAGCCCACTCACTGGTATGTAGAAGGGTCGTAGCCCCCCTGCCTCGCGTGTGCACGCTCGTCCTCGGGGTACGTGTCACCTAAATGCGAAACAACTATAAAAACGTTAACTTTAAAGCACATAACTAACTTCTCGTAATAACTTCTCATACATTGCTCAAAATGGACAAATGAATATACCCACGTGCTCTACACAACCTCAGGATCACAACCATATTTTTAAAATAATTTTCCTTCGCCGCACGCGCCCCCACGCGCCGGCCAAGGCACGGACCTACGCGCCCCCCACGCGCGGCCACATGCCATGCACACTGACAGTGTCAACAGACGCCGTCAGGAATATTCCGTTAAAACCCTAGAATATTCCGTTAAAACTAACCGGTTCCGTTAACGGCGTCAGGAATATTCCGTCAGAATTGACGGAATATTCCGTCGCCTTCTTCATTCGATCGCCGGCGACGTCGCCGGCGCCAGAACTAGGAAAACCTGCAACTTGGGTTTTCTCGCTCATTTTTCCACCATTCTTCACGTTTCTTGCACCAAAATAAAGCCCTAAACTAGTAGAACACGACCATACACAATTTAAGGCCTAAAACTCACTAGATTATACCTGTGCAAATTCTCCAAAACCGGCCAACTTAGAACAGGACGATCCCGACGTCCAAATTCGTCCAACGAGCTACTCCGACGCTCCTTAGGACCTCACCAACACACCTACAAGCTTCAAATGTCCAAAAACTAAGTAAATTAATGTTGCATGAACAGTACTCAAATCGGAGTTTAAGAAATCGACGTGAAAACGTCGATGTTCTTACCTGAAAAGGGTATCACTGGACTCCTCACAGCCTCACCAACTCAATGGTGTCCTTGGTTCCCTCGATCTGTCCAGGTTTGAAGGATTGTGTGAGTGTCCGTACGTTTTTTTTTTTTGAAGAAGAAGAAGAAGAATAGAGGACTCGGGGGGAGAGGGAGAGAGAGATTGACAGTGGGTGAGGGAGAGTGAGACAATGTGTGTGTGTGTGTGTGGCCCTAAGCTTGCCAACACCACACAAAACAACCAAAAACAATAATACGAAAACAAGCTAGGGGTAAAAGGGTCATTTCATGTGCACGTTTCCGATATTTCCGGGACGGGATGTCACAAGAGTCATGTGCATTTAATGAGGGCAATTTTGTCTTTCTTGAGAAAAAAAAATTAGCATATTGTCTTGTGGATTTTTGAGATTATTTCTAGATCCACACCTAAATCTAAATAATCTACCTATATCATAAATCATTTTTAGCTACCTATTTTATATGTAATTTTTGCTTATAATATACATCTTCAAAATTAGTTACGTTCAATTTTATCTTAAGCATGCTTCTTTTATAAAAGAAGGAAACAAAGACAGAGCATTCACGGCTCTCACCGTTAAAGCCAGAGAAGGGGGGAGGCGATTGATTTCTTTATTTTTTTTCTTTTTTATTTTTTTTTCTTTTTTCTCTTTAAATAGAATAAACTAGGTCAGCGCTCTCACTTTTTCTCTCTCTAACTAGCACAGGGGAAGAACTCTCCCTAGTATTCATTATTATTTTTATTTAGACACGAAAACTGATTTAAGAACAGCAAGCAAAAGCAAGCAAACAGGTTTCTCTTTCTCTGTGTCCGACCGATTGGTTTTTTTTTTTTCTTTTTTTCTGTGTTTTTAATTTGGTTGTTAACAACAACAATAATAATATTTGGGGATGAGCAATTGTGCCTTTCTTATTAGCATCTATGTGTGTATTGGTTTAGGACAAATTTTGATTATTCTTAATTAGTTGGTCGGTAGAATTTGGTTGAATACTAAGAATTTATTGTTTTTTGTATTCCATCAACTAAGAATTTGATCTGGATTCTGGAGTTCAGTCTTACGAGTCCCCCATACACTGATTCTAATACTCTTCTCTTTTTTTCTGTTTCATTTTTTGAAACAGGGAAATGGGGAATGGGGAATCAACATATGATGATGCTTCTCAGGACGGCTCTGTGCATGAACCGCCTTCCTATGCAGGGACTTCAATGGGTTCTAATCATCCACCAAAGCGACAATCCACACACATAGCCGATAACTTTAACTCTTTGGATCAGGTTTAACCGCTGACTTCTTTTTTTTTCCCCTACAAGATTAGCATCCCAAGAATTCTTTTATCGGACCAGTATAAGCTTCTTTTTCACTTTTCCATTTAAAGTGTTTACATTTCAGTTTTGTCGGACCAGTATAAGCTTCTTTTTCACTTTTCCATTTAAAGTGTTTACATTTCAGTTTTGTCGGACCAGTATAAGCTTCTTTTTCACTTTTCACTATGGTAAGAAGAATGAAAGAACATTTATGATATGCCATTTTCAACAAAATTGTACAGATGACATTAAACTGCAAAAGATGTATGGCCGTCGTATCTTAACTGCCTTTTGCAAGTGCCATTAAGGTCAAATAATTTATCACTATCTGTTATTATTCGAGCAATCATGTTTAGTAACCAGAAGCATATATATTCCCAGGTTATTTCGGCATTGAGAGAAGCTGGCCTTGAATCATCAAATTTAATACTTGGTGTCGACTTCACAAAGAGCAATGAATGGACAGGTAATTTTCCTATTAGATCAGCTTCTTTACATGAGTTCCGGATGGAGATAAAAGTCACCTTTCAATGATTTGCAGGAAGATATTCATTCCATAGGAAAAGCCTTCACGCAATTGGTAGCACATCTAATCCTTACGAGCACGCGATCTCAATAATTGGCCGTACATTATCTCCATTTGATGAAGATAATCTAATACCTTGTTTTGGATTCGGCGAGGGTTAGTTTTGAACCACAACTTTACTTTGGTTGAAAGTACCTTGTGATTTTCCAGCTGAAAATCGTCTGATATTATCTTCTTGTGTAGCATCAACGCATGATCAATGCGTGTTCAGTTTCTATCCTGAGGGTCGATACTGTCATGGTTTCGAGGAAGCTCTTGCACGATATAGGGAGATTGTTCCCTTTCTAAAGTTGTCAGGTTCTTCAAAATTTCCTTATTGTTTATGCTATTTCCTTCTGCAAGGTGGCATAATTTATATTCCTTTATTGTGTGTATAGTTTTGTTTTTATTTTGGGGTCTGTCTCGTAGAGTTTCATTAGCTAAAATTCTCTCCCTCTCTCTCTCGCTCTCATGAATCCCATTGATTCTGGATCTTGACCTCTGTAGAAAATCTGGAGAAATCATCTAATGCTTTATTCATAAGAAATTGAATTAGTAGTTCAAGCAATCACAGGAACTTGCCAATACTTTGACAACTTTACTAAAATGTTAGTCAACTATACTACTCCTGCCAACAAGCTCACCCTCCAGCTCATAGATGGGGGGAGGTTACGTTCACTGCTGCTAAAGTGGCCTTTACTGTCACAAAGGTCCAAAAAGTTGCAGGCTATTGATCATTGCCTTTTATTTATTCTTCCTTAGTTTTAATTACGAATAATGATTTTCATGTATTAGGTTGACTAACTTACATCGTAATTTTGCTTAGCCAACAACAAAAAAGTGGATTACGGATCGGTTGTTTCTTAGATTGAATTTAAAGGTGCACAACTCCCTTGAAATTAACTAATTAAAAAAGGGGCCCGGAATATGCCAAGATCTAGCTAACTATAGTTCAAACCATGCCAGGTGTTTTGAGTATTTTGAAATTTTTTCACGTTCTTGTTAGAATGATCCTAACAACGTCTTGGCATGCTCGATTATCTGTTTATCTAGCTCTGTTCGGATCTTTAACCATTGTTGTAGCTCACCATATGTGATTATCTCCTTTAACAGCTGTGAACGAGATTGGTATTGTGTTAGTTCACTGATTATATTACTCTCTTGAGTCTTGCCATATTTCTTAGTTTGTGATGTCATTTGAGCTTCAAGTTTGTTAAATAATTCTGTTTATGCTGTCCTTTAGCTTTTTAGTGGATCCTTTTGGTACAAGATAATTACTGCCACACTATAGCTTTACTTGAGTACGATAGTAAGCCAGCTTGAGTCCATATACCTGATCATGATTGTCTGTTTATATCAATAGCTATAGTCACCTTAGGCTCAACTATTCTTATTCCAATGTGGTGCATACACTGGATGTGTTATTTTTGTTTACTTATTCTCAGGTCCGACCTCATTTGCCCCCATAATTGATGCGGCAATTGACATTGTTGAAAAAGGCAACGGGCAATACCACGTTCTTGTCATTATTGCAGATGGACAGGTTGATGAAACATGTTCGATGCATTTCTTTTTCTTCTGTATCGTAGGTTCATTTGCTTTTTCTATTTTATATTCTACTTATGGTTTGGGAATGCCTCTATTTTGACACAGGTTACTAGGAGCCCTGATACTCCTCCTGGAAGATTCAGTCCACAAGAACAAGCGACTATAAATTCCATTGTTGCCGCTAGGTAAAGAAACATATTCTTCATCTTGGGTTACGCCTGTTTTTCTTCTAGTGTTGACCACCAGAATCCTTCAACAGTCAATATTCTCTCTCAATTATCTTGGTTGGAGTTGGGGATGGACCATGGGATGCAATGCAGCAATTTGATGATTATATTCCACAGCGCTCATTTGACAACTTCCAGGTATTGAATAACGTCTGGCACCAAAATTGGATTTTGCTTTCCTTCTGTAGGTTGGACCCTGATCGTCCCTGTTTTAAACCCTTTTTTTTATTTTTTATTTTTTATTTTTATATATCAATGTTTGACATACCTGTGGCTTCTTAAGATGTGTTCTGATTTGTTGATAATTTAAAATGGATTCTGTCTACAAGTAATGAAACATAATTTTTTTTTTTTTTATTGGGATTGCTCTATGAAGCATGGATAAAGGCATGAAATATGCTGTGATACAAGGACATATTGAAGTGGCTAATCTTGAAAACATTGACATGTTGAAGTGGCTAATCTTGAAAACATGGTTATTAATCATAGGACATGGGGTTAAATAAATATTTCAAATCAGGTATTTTTGTTGTGATATTTAGTAGTTAGTTGATATATCAACTTGCTTTTTTTTGTCCTTTTACTTCCATAAAATCGAAATCCTTAAAGATTCAGTTTAAGTTGATAATTAAAGTGTTACTAGTAAAAGTACATATTGCGACTGTATTTTCTTCTTCAAAAATAAAAAATAAAAAGGTATTGCGACTGTACCCCAGTAGTATTGGATTGGATTCTGCAATAACAAAATAAATTGAAAGTTCACTGAGGGAAACCAGACACCAGAAATTTATTGTTCTGCTACATACATAGTAAGTCAAGCAAACCTTCTTAGTACCAATTTTGAAGTGGATGAGATCGATAGAGTGGTCTTATTTGGAGAGCAGATGGTACATTATGTCAACCTCCTTACATGTTTTCCTCCTACAGTTCGTCAACTTCACCAAAATCATGTCAGAGAACACAAATGCATCAAAGAAGGAAGCAGCGTTTGCACTTGCTGCCCTCATGGAAATTCCATTTCAGTACAGAGCCACCCAAAGGCTTCATTTAGTCAGGTACGGACTTGGGTGTAAGTTTCTAGGAAATGCGTGATTTCAGTTCATGGATTTGCAGATGTTTGACTCTTTCTACTTAAAGCAGTCGCGAACCTGTAGCTGGTCCTCGTACAAGGGCACTTCCACCTCCACGTGAGGTGATGAATCATGATATTGCAGTTAATTCAATCCCACCCATGGTGAACATTCAGCAAGTCAAGCCCACAGCTCCTACAGCTCCTACAGCTCCTACAGCTCCCGAGGAACCGGTATTTCTTTCTCCTTCCCCTCATGTTTCTACTACTATTTCTAGCCCAAACGTTGGTTCAAGTGACCTTATAGTTTGAAACGTGTTCATGCTTAAGGTCTGTCCCATTTGCCTGACAAATCCAAAGGATATGGCTTTCGGATGTGGTCATACGGTAAGTGTTGCTATGGAAGCATTTTGAATTTATTGATGGAGTTTTTATTGTGCTTAATGTATAGTTGTATGTTATTAAAGTGAACGTTGCCTGCAATTATTTACTGTGTATTTTTTTGTCTTTTCTTTTTGTTGGTTTAAGACATGCAAGGATTGCGGGCTTAGTCTTGTATCGTGCCCTTTGTGTCGGGAACCCATATCAACACGCCTGAGACTATATACTTGAGAGTTGGGGATTGCTTGGTTTCTTTGATGGCTCAAAACTTATTAAGGTGCTGTTGCTGCTAATGAAAATCCCACCGCAGATATTGTATGTACTAATCTCTTGAGCTATTTGCATGATACATTACTTTGGAGTATCATATTTTGTAAGTAGCCTTTGTTTACCGCCAGCAAGCCGATTTCATTGGTTTTACTTTGTTGAACATATTTCCTGTGGCCACATATTTATGTATCATGTTACTATCCGGATTTGATTTGTGTTTTTTCTTGTCCAAAGCCCAATGTTTCTGTGGCAGAAATTATAGACGGCATATAGCGTAAGCATCAACGCATTGTCACGTAAGCTTTTGATTGAATTCATTGATTGATTAATTTCGAAAGATAGGACTTAGGAGATATATTCTATTAAGTGCTTTTTTTCCAGGTCATAAGTTATCTAAGGAAAGCTAATGAAGTCTAACGAAAGCCAGGGACTGAGCCATCTGACTGGATAACATGGTAGCTCATGCCACCGTCAGAAAGGTTGGAAGAGAGTGATTCGATCCGTCTGGAAGGCACCTTGTCGACTACCCCCGTGTAGGTTTCCATCCAGAGGAAATCGGCGGCTAAAAGATAAGATAGAAGACCAAGAAACATTGAGAATGAAAAAAAATAGGGTAAATTACACAGAACTACCTCAATTATTAGGTCATTAACAGTTTCATACCTCGTCTTTAAAAAGTTTCATTGTCATACCGTATCTACGAATTTGTTGCAATGTCATCCGTCAATTTGTCTGTTAATTCTCTGTTAAATGCTAGCGTGTCTTAAGCGGGAACCACTCTTTATTAAAAAAAAATTAAATATTAAAAAAAAAAATTTAAACGGGGGACCCACTCGTCCTCCACTATCCCTCCTCTCTTCCCCATATCCACGCCGATGAGGAACACAACATCAACAATCCACCCAAACAGTCCCTTAAACCCACTAATCCATCCAAATAGTCCGTTAAACCCGACCATCGCCTCCCCTAACTTGCAACTCACCTCTACCAGCACATCCAGGTCCCGAGAGTGTCACAGCCAGCACAATCGCCCTTGCCTGCTTCGTCGGGTTGTCACTCTTGAACATGCCCGACTCGACAAACACCTCGTCTAGGTTCGGGTTGACGTCCTCGTTGCGCACATCCGGGTGCAGATTAACGGAGGGGAAGGGGGATTTATGGGTGAGATGGAGGGAGGTGGAGATGGAGGAAGAGAGGGTGACGGTGGGGTGGTGAAGGAAGGTTGGGGGTGTTTGGGGGGGGGGCACGAGTGGATGAGGAAGAATAGAAAAAGAAGAAGAAGAAGAGAAGGAGGGGGTGGGTCGAGGGGAGAAATGTTGGCGTGGGTCGGGAAGGGGTCGGGGGAGGAGAAGGTGGTGGCGGGTGGAGATGTTGGCATGGGTGGGGAAGGGGTCTGGGATTGCAGGGAAGGGATTTGGGTTTTGGGTGGGATAAGGGGGGCGGGGGAAGAAAGGGTGAGGGAAGGGGGTGGGTCCCCATGCCAAACAAAAAATGATTTTATTTTATTTTTTAATTTTTAAATATTTAATTAATTAATTTTTTAATAGAAAATGGATCCCGTCACTTGCCACGTCAGCATTTTAACGGAGAAATTGACAGACAACTAACGGAAGGTATGAAATTGTAACAAATTTGTAAATGAGGTATGACATTGAAACTTTTTAAAGACGAGGTATGAAACTGTTAATGACCAATAGTTGAGGTAGTTCTGTGTAATTTACTCAAAAAAAATAAGTCTGTTATTCTTATACGATAAGAGAGATGCCCCAATTTGATGAGTTTTGAGTGAATATGGGGGCTTGGGGTTGCGCGACAAACATTTATGCTATTTAAAATTGTGGCAACTGACGATTGGCATGCGAAACCGTTGATTTATTTTATGTGGTGATTTGATTATTTGATATTTAGGCGTGTTTTTCTTTGTACATTAATTGGCGGTAAGAAGAAAACAAAAAAACTATACTATATACATGAGGTTAGGATAGGATTGTCATGTTTTGCTTTGTATATAATGGAGGATATGATTACTTATGTTTTGCTCGCAGTATCTCGATTGCTGTTCATGAAGACTTCATCCATCCCAACACATTTTATTTTAGTCACCTCTCCCTTCTCTAAAATTGGATGGATTGGAGGATAGCTGTTAATGAAGATTTCATCCCTAAACATTTTATTTTAGTCACCTCTCCCTTTTCTAAAATTGGATGGAATGGAGATAGGATAGGAAACGAATTTCACATAAGCGTAGAGTTATTCGGGTGTGCCTAGCTACAACCATGAAAATGGTTACCACATATGCACAGGATTCCATCTATTATCGTTTTCATCATATGAATAAGCTCAGTCTCATTTTTTTTTTTTTTTTTGGCAAAAAGCTCAGTCTCGTTTAATGTCATTTTTGTCAAATGTCATCACAATCTTAATATTCATCGGCACATTTACAAAAAAAATTACGCTACTCGTTGGTATGTCAATAATATTTGGTAGATATAATTAATTTAGTGTCCAACTGTCAAAATTTAATATCAATACGACTCGACAATATAACATCATTCAAATGACGTAAATATTCGGCATTAAGTTCTTTGTTTGCGTCGTTCTGTGTATTGTGGCGAATTATATGTTTTGTATGCCTATTTAACTGAACGGCCCCTATACATTGCGCAACTATACTTGGCATCAAAACCCCCCACACCCATTTCTGGCATCACTGTTACGGACAGTGTACGTAGGGTCCAATTTTCCCAATAGGATCCTCTTCGGATCCTGGAGATCCTAGGTATCCGTGAATCGTGTTCGTTCATTGTATATTGTGCAGTTAGTTTTTATCAAGTACTGTTTATATTTAATTTAAAATTAAAATTTTTAAAATTTTTTTTCACCGTACAATATACGATACACAGATACAACTTACAAATTTTTGAAATCCTAGCAAAGAAGATCCGGCGATGTTGCGGATTCTTTTCCCAATTTTCATTTCGACATTTCTGAGCGCAGTAGCAGGTTGGCAAAATAAGAATAAAATAAAAAGAATTATAATTAAGCAGCAGCTCTAACTTCAATGGCGTTCATCTCTTTCCGTCATGCCATTCTTGTCTTGTAATTCCCTCATTGTCTTATCCCGGTTCAAGGCCAGGCTTTCACGGTTCGCCTTCCTTGTCTCATTGTAAACTGAAACGCACCGTATTGTTTTTATTAATATTATTAATTATTATTTTGTGGGCATATATTATAAAATAAAAAAAGAAAACAGAAAAGAAAAGATGAGCGGTGTGAATTATCAAGGACACGCAGGCAGTCTCAGTCGTCTTTCTCTTTCCCTATCACTTCACTTGGATCTTTGCTTTCCCTTTCGCTTTTGTCTTTCCCTGTCTTTGATCTGCACTGCAATTCTCCCCTTTTCTTCCATTTTCCATGTACAATTCTACATCCTTGGAATGGCAAGGGGAATGTCAATGAGAATGGGAATGGGATCGCATCCTTGATTGATTACTTTAGATTTCATCGTTTTAGCCTGTCCAATTTTAAAGCGACAAGAAATTGGTGACTTTAGAGTGAGAGTGAGAGTGAAACAAACGGAAGCGGTGGTGTTGGGTGGTGGGTGGTGCCTGGTGGCAGTCACCGGCGTCTGCTGCTCCTGGTTTGCTGGCAAAAGGAATGCTGGAGTAGCGAGAGTAGTGAGCTTGTGGTTGAAGGAGCTCAAAACACACTGCTCTAATGGGCTCCGAGCAGAATAGATTCCCTCAGCAGGAGCGGGTAATGCTTCTCTCTCTCTCCCTCCCTCCCCCTTTACCTCTTTCTCTCTCTAGACTCCATGTTGTTACTCTGCTCTTTGATTAAGAGAGAATAGATATATAGTGTGTTGCTGGTAATGGGTGAGTGAGGGGAGGAGAGGAGAGTGTTACTGTCAGATCTGGGGCCATTTTTGCAATGTTTGGGTTTTGTTTCGTGGGTTTCAGTCAGATCTGGGGATGACGTGACTTGATTTGCATCGTGTGGACAGATCTGCTTCAGTAAAATATAATTCAGGGTGGGCATGTTTCTTGCTCGCCGATCACTTTCCAGTTACAACATCATACCCAATTTTATCTAGCTGCGTCTTTGTCATTATCTCTCATATGATGCTACTGCGTCCTCCCAATTTCTGATTGTTGATTAATTTATCTGACTGCTGTCATTCATCAATTTCTAAATAATTTTGCCAATAAATTGTTGCTTGGATCACAATCTATCGAATGCATTATACTCCCCTTTGGGCCTTACATTTGATTTTCCTTATGCATTTATATGTTGGTTGCTTTGTGTAGTTAAACAGAACGGATGCATAACATCCAGAATGGTTTCTGAGTTTGCTTTGAGATCAATTTCCAATCTAACCGATAATGCCCATTTGTATCGACAGAGAAAGAGATGGGGAGGATGTTGGGGTGCATTCTCTTGCTTTCCCTCACAAAAAGGAGGAAAGCGCATAGTGCCTGCAACTCGCATTCCTGAAGGCAATGCATCAGCAAATCAGCCAAATGGACCCCAAACAGTTGGGCTTGCCAACCAAACAACGTCGCTAGCTCCTTCTCTTCTAGCTCCGCCTTCTTCTCCAGCATCATTTACAAATTCAGCCCTTCCTTCAACAGCGCAGTCTCCTAGTTGTTTCTTGTCTGCCAACTCACCTGGAGGTCCTTCATCCACCATGTATGCCACCGGGCCATATGCCAACGAAACACAACTTGTCTCTCCTCCTGTTTTCTCAACCTTCACAACTGAGCCGTCCACAGCCCCTCTCACTCCCCCACCAGAGTTGGCTCACTTAACTACTCCATCTTCCCCAGATGTACCGTATGCTCATTTCCTCTCATCTTCAGTAGACCTTAAAAGTACTGAGAAGACCAATTACATTGCTGCAAATGATCTTCATTCAACATATTCCCTCTATCCTGGAAGTCCTGCTAATAGTCTCAGATCACCAATTTTAAGGGCATCAAACAATTGCTCATCGTCATCTTTTCCTGAGCGTGATTTCCCCTCACATTGGGATCCATCAGCTTCTCCCCAAAATGGCACCTATCCAAGGCGTGGTTCTGCAAGGATGTTTGGACATGACCCAGTTGGAGCCTCTGTGTCATCTCAAGACTCAAATTTCTTTTGTCCTGCTACATTTGCACAGTTTTATCTGGATAATCCACCATTTCCTCTTGTTGCTGGAAGGTTAAGTGTGTCCAAGGATTCAGATGTTTACACTACTGGTGGGAATGGAAGTCAGAGCAGACACAGTAGAAGCCCCAAGCAAGATGTGGAAGAAATAGAAGCGTATAGAGCATCCTTTGGGTTTAGTGCTGATGAAATTATCACCACAACACAATATGTGGAGATTTCTGATGTAATGGAGGACTCGTTTACCATGACACCTTTCCCCTCGCATAAATTGCCTTCCGAAGAAAGTATGGAACCGACATCTGTCAATGAAGGACTAAAAGGACATAAGACAAAAACAAACTTGCAGAGTCAGGATAGTCTTAAATCAGAACCAGATCTTGATGACGGTGGACATTGTGACTTGGCCATATCGTGTACTGGATCCGAAGGTGAACTGTCATAACTTTATCTAAATTTCTCTATTTTTCATTAGTTTTTGAAAATCATAACAGGTATTAAGTAAAAAATAAATTAATTAATAAAGTTCTCAATTTAGAAAAGTCATTGTTCGACTGCTGGAGCAGCTTCTTGAACCTTACTTATTCACAAGCCTCTGATTTATCCGTGTTTTCTTAGCAACCTGATGAAGTACTAATCTCATTAAAATGTATTCTAGTACATCTCTGACAGCTTCATTCATGCACATTTAATTAAGTCTTCTTCATCGATTGATTTCATTTTCGCCAAAAGAACTGGAATTTATCAGTCAGTGCCTTTCACGCTGGTTTATCGAAATTTTAGAGGCAAGGCAACTAACATTTACACTCTTCATTTTGCAAATTTCTCCAATAACGGCTTTTGCTGTCATGTGTGCTTTTAAAATGGAAGAAAATTGTCAAGGGCAGACAGAGAAAAGTAATCAGGGAGAGTTCTGTGGGATGAATGAGTGTTTCATCTTACTTGAAGTCTCTCTTTCCCCTTTCTTCCCCATCTGGTTCCGCCTTTATTGTTAGATAGTAATGTTCCTTTCTTGTATGACTCAGATCACAAATCATGGAGGCAGTCTAGTGACGTCTCTCGATCAGGTACACGTGGAATTCGTATTGTGGCCGATGAAGAGGACATTTTTTCAAAGATGGGGTCGTCTAAATTGAGCAGAAAGTATCAGATGGGTCAATCTAGCTCAGATGCAGAAATTGATTATAGAAGGGGGAGAAGCTTACGGGAGAGAAAATGAGAATTTGCGCGGAATGACTAAGAGTAAGCAATAAAGCATTATTAGTTGTTTCACATGTGTATGAATTTGATGCTGTGTTTTTGCTTACGCTTCTGTGTGGTGTTGTGTGATAGGTGGAATGATCTAACCGATGATGTAACCTGTTCTTTCAGTGGTTTGTGATCGGTCTCTGTGATTGATGAATGCTGTTGCTGTAGGTGAATGAAACAACTGGTATATGTGTTTTTGGTGAAATGTGGTTAGATATATATATATTATATTCTTGGAACGTGTATTGCAACATCAGTTTAGCTATTGTTCAGGCAGTATTTTCTGTACCATTTCGATGTGGCGTGGTCAGATAATGGGAGATAAAGGGTTTTCGCTTTGAGTAGTGTGTTTTTTTCCTTGCCCAAGGTCCAAAAACAGAGAAAACTTGCTTAAAGCAGGATAAGTAAACTAGCAAGATTATCAGCTATATAGTTGTTTCCCGTGTAGATATGCATCAAAGACGATTCCAATTTTTTATCTGAGTGTAAGTGTTGATTATGCAGTGTTGATTCTATGCCTGTACTGTTTGTCTGGCTCGAGGTAGGATCATTTTCTATGCAATTAATAACAATTTTGTAAACCAGTTTGTTCCTCCTGATTGGTGTCCTGATTCCTGAAGGGTATGAATTGGAAAATGAATTTTGAAGGAGCTTATGATTCTAGTAGAGGTATTGGTGGTCTGAGTCTATTAATTAGTTAGCTAGGGACCTAGGGACTTAGGGGACTTAGGGACATAGGGACTTTGGGACTTTGGGACTTCGGGACTAGGAAATTAGGGACTTGGGACTTAGGGATGTAAACAATTTCAAACAACCTAGTAAGATGTCCTCTCGTTTGTGTGCAGCCAAACAATTGATGATTTATTATGTGCTTCCATGTCATCAAGAATGACTCCTGGCTAACAACATCGTTCATGTCTAGGCCATGATTGCAGGGATGGCTATCCCCGCTAGATCTTGTCCCTTTTGGGCTAAGCTCATTTGCCTGCGAGATTCTTCTTTGGGCTTTGCATAGCCAACTGACCCTTTCTGCTCTGCTCAGTTCGGCTTAGTGCATTGTTTTACATGAGTCCATCACGTGAGTTCTTGTGTGAGCGCTGGCCTGCGGAGGTGTCACCTCCGCCGGGCGTGATTTACACAGACATTTCCTTAACACTAACTCTCATTCCGCGTGACAGTTAAATGCTGGTTAAACCCTAAAGATATTTATGTCGTCTTGACTTGCTTGAGTACATGTAGCCTCCCCTCTGGAAAGCCAGGGAAATTTGGTTACCGCATTAACTTATTTTTTTAGGCAGCATGGCGATGGATAAATTTCATCTCTTTAAGACGGAAATATTATATTAGAAAAAAAATTAATTCTTTTGATCTTCTGTCCCTACAAACAAAAACAATGCATTGAAATGACACATGAATTCATTGTTAACATTTTTTTTGCTAAAATCAAACACTAATCATTAATGTTTTATGTGTTCTGATTTGACTTGTCAAAATACCAAGGTCAAATAGGTTTAGTTTTTCACACAGGATGTTCCCCGTATAAATTGGGAAGTGTGTTTTTCTTTGAGTTAACACAATGCCGTTTTCGACCCTTAAATAATATATAGATTGTAATTTGGACTCATCAGTGTGGCTTCCCACAAATTCTAGGGCCGAGCAAGCAAGGTGCTCGGTATGCATTGTCTCAAGGAAACATGCAACTGGACCTGAACAAATGTTACTTTGTCACCACGTATCGACTAAAGAATAGAAGGGGCAGCTAGCAAATCATGTCTACATACTTGGTGCATCAAGTGCGAGAGCAGTGAAAGACTCGAGCTGGAGACTTGGGGCTCGCAAATGGCCTATATAAGGAGGATGTGTACTTTTGATAAGTCGGAGAGAAAAGGGACTAGATTAATCTGAGCGCTATTTGTAACCTTTATGCAATATATATAAGTTCCATAGTGGATGTAGCCCTATATTTAGGGGTGAACCACTTAAATTTTGTTTGTTCAATTCTTACTCCTAAGCCCACCAAGGGGCTAAGCATACTAGTCCATGTTAACCTCCTATTTTCTAGCTTTCACACTCTATAATCCCAATTAGTTTAGGATTAGGAAATAAGTTAGTTTTTCCTATTCTAAAAGGATGTAGGAATCCTATACTTGTAAGGCATGTAACCATTGGTCTATTAACTATAAATAGCGATGAGAAAACCAAACACAAACCAAAATCACTCGAATGCATATTCATCGGTTTTGAGAAAGGCGTTAAGGGCTACATGCTACGAGATCATATCTTTACACGTTGAGTACTCCCCTTCAAGGATTGGATCCAAGCTTGTCAAGTAGATGCTGAAACGAAACAGAGGCTAAGGCTTTGGTAAATAAATCAGCTAGTTGATTATGGCTATGAGTGAAGACTGTATGAATAACTTTAGACTGAACTTGTGCCCTAATGTAATGAAAATCTACCTCAATATGTTTTGTTTGTTCATGGAACACAAGATTAGCTGCAATATGCATGGCAGCTTGGTTATCACACATAAGGGACATTGGTTCACATTGCTAGAAAATCCCAAATCTGATAGAAAAACCCTTGAGCCAAATGAGTTCACACACAGTAGAAGCCATGGCTTGATATTCTGCTTCGGCACTCGATCAAGCGATAACCTGCTGTTTTTTACTCTTCCAAGTGACAATATTTCCCCCACAAATGTACATTACGTTGTGTAGATTTCCAGTCAAAAGCATTTCCTGCACAGTCAGCATCTGCGTAGCCAAATATCTTGGTGGAATGTTTATTGCGCATGAGAATACCATGACCAATGGAACCCTTGAGATAATGCAATATCTGTTTAATAACAAAAAGATCTTTAACAGTGGGTGCATGCATGAATTAACTAACAAGACTCACCGCGTATGTGATATAGGGTTGTGTAATAGTGAGGTAAATGAGTTTGCCAACCAACCATTCATAATAGCTTACATGAGTGAGAGATTCACCTTCCATGTCCATCTTTAACTTGCAATCCAATGGGGTATTGACTAGCTTGCAATCAAGTATCTTAGCTTTTTGAAGAAGATCCAACACGTACTTCATGCGATAAAAAACAACCCCTTGTGTATTGTTGCCATCTCAAAACCAAGAAAATATTTCAACTTACCAAGATCTTTCATAGCAAACCTTTTATGGAGTGATCGTTTGAGAGAGGTAATCCCATCCATATTATCACTAGTAATGATAAGATCAACATAAACTAACACCATTAATTTTTCCGCTGAACCAATTCGAATAAATAATGACAAGTCTGCGTTACTTCAGGAGAACCCTACCTCTTCCAAAACTGAACTTAATTTTGCATACCATGCCCGAGGGCACTACTTCAAGCCATAAATGACTTTTTAAAGCTTACACACAAGGCCATTGTTAGAGCGTTGAAAGTGTCCTTGAGGCAATTGCATATAGACTTCTTCTTCAAGTTCCCCATGCAAGAAGACGTTTTTTATGTCCATTGGATATGATGACCAGCCTTGGTTAACTGCCACGAAAAGAAAAACTCGAACTGTGTTCATCTTAGCACGGGTGCAAAGGTCTCTTTGTAATCTATCATGTACATTTAAGTAAAACTTCAAGCCACCAATCATGTTTTATGTCTTTCAATAGATCCGGCAGAATGAAATTTGAGCTTGAAAACCCCCTACTGCCCATTGCTTTCTTCCCACGAGGAAGTTGAATAACATTCCAAGTATTATTGTCATTCAGTGCACGTAACTCTTTGTGCATAGCTTCCTTTCAGAATGAAGATTAGCTTCCTGAAATGTCCTAGGCTCATAGTGATTTGAAAGAGAACAGAGAAAGGTTGCATGAGAAGGTGAGCAGTGGTGATATGGATGGCAATCGGTGATAGGATGCCTTGTTGCATACGTGACATAATCCAACAACTTTGGAGGAGGCTTACGTGTCCTGAAGGGATTTCTTCTTACTGGTGGTAAATTGATCTCTAGATGATTAAGTGGGGTTGTTGAGGGTTCCTCACATGGTTGTAATATGTCAAAGTGACTTGAGTGATCAAGGGACAGATCAATATATTGTGTCTATAGAGCAAAAAATAATCGAGAAAAATATGGAGGCGACACGTGGATTCTAGGGTATAAAAAGACAAAATTACCCCCGAAGCTTCTACACGCGAGCAGTGGACATTCATCACTCAATCAAGGTCAAAAGTGATTAAAATAGGTATTTATTCAAAACCTATTTCATCCATCCTCATCAAATCCTCCCCACAAGGTAACTCCCAAATTATTTCTTTCAAATTATATTAATTAGCTAAATAATTGATTTATTAATTAGCTAATTGATTGTAATTAACACCAAAAAATACCTCATATGGCCGGTCCCCATTCTCCTAATAGGGCTAGCTGATAGGATTTTTAACATCTATGCAGATAGGGTCAAAATCACATGAAATACTTGCAAGAATACAAGGATGTTGTAGTATAGATACTCATGCAAGGTCGTTCTCCTCAAGGACTATTTTGATAATTTATGTTGAAACAATTTCTAATTAAATACTTAAAATTGAAAGTTAAGAAAAGAGATTTTAAACTTGAGTAATATTTGTGACAGCTTGTCTCGAATTATTTGTATCGTATGTGTGAAATGACGATTTTGCCCTTGGTAGTTATTTGTCATTTTGGGATGATTGTTTTGTGGTTTTGTTGGTTGCACCTGGACCACACACACCCACATCCACATCATCTTCTCCCATGTATCTCTCTATGTCTCAAACTCTTTCTCTCTCTCTCTCTCTCTCTCTCTCTCTCTCTCTCTCTCCCTTTCTCACTTGTACGGACGAGGTTCAAAACCCTTGCAAACGTGACGGATCAAAGTGGAAAATGGTACCTTTGTGTTCGTGAGGATCATACAAGTTCAGCCATACCAAATTTAGGTAAGGAATCCTTTGATTTCACGTTGAACCAGGAATCTCCGATTTGGTCACTGTTCATGCACACATGAATTATTGACTTTCAAGGAATTTGAAGCTTTTAGGAAGCTTAGTGAGGTCCTTAGGAAGCTCGGGGTGGTTTGTTGGGTGGAATTGGACGTCGGGATCGTGAGTTGCAAGTTTGGCCGATTTTTCTTGAATTTCTCCGACGACATCTCGTGATCTTTGGGGCTTTAAACAGGTAAGGAAATGTTCTACAAGTTAAGAGCTTCAATTTGGTACTGGTTTCATGAAATTTGGTGAAGAAACGAGTGAGATATTAAGATTTGAAAATTTTCCAGTTTTCTGGCGATGGCGACAGTACCGGAGGAGTGCCGGAGAAGACAAGGGAATATTCCATTAAGTTAACAGAATATTCTTAACGGTGTCAGGTTAGTTTTAATGGAATCTGTTAGTTTTCACGGAATATTCCCTAACGGCGGTTAGGGAATCCGTCAGTTTTGGCCGTGCGTGGGGGCGTGTAGGGTCGTGCACTCGCCGGCGCGTGGAGCCTCGAAAAATTATTTTAAAAATATGGGGTTGTTCGTGAGGTTGAGTAGATCATGTTGGTGTATTCACACACCCCATTTGAGCATTGTATGAGAAGTTATTACCTAGTTTTGGTTATGTGCTTTAAATTGACGTTTTTATGGTTGTTTCGCATATAGGTGAGACCTATCTTGAGGATGAGTGCAGTCACTCGAGGCAAGGGGGTTACGACCCTTCCACGTACCAGTGAGTGGGCTTTTGGTTTTCTGTATATACCTATATACTTGTGGTTTTTCCTAGAAAATGAAATTGAATGCTTATATGTTTTAAATGTCATGCATAGTCTTTGCCTATTTTAATTATGCATTAGTAGTTGCATATATTTTTGCTTGGTGCTGCGGACGCACAGGTAAGTACCAGGTAAGTTTATAGATTATGGTTGTGAATTAGTGGTTATGTGAAATGCATAGAGAGCTCATAACCTGCACCCCCGGTGTTAGTGCTCCCGCCCAGAGTTAGGGCACATTCCTTCACGTGATGTTCACCTCCTACACCACACGCTCATCTTAGATCCAAGTTAGGTGCACAGTCCTGTCGTACAGACCACTTTAGGTGGTTACGACTCGTAGGTGACCCGCGATTATTCGCACAATCTTCACGTGATCGTAGCACTTGAGCATACTTATTTACACCCAGTCCTGTCGTACAGACCACTTTAGGTGGTTCCGACTCATGTGCAGGTGTAGTGATTGGGTTATGGATTTGAGCTCTAGATTCAGCCGTACAGGTCACGTTAGGTGACTTCGGCTGACATATTTTCTGTATTGATTGACATTACCTGGGTTACTTACATCATGTGCTGAGTTAGTTGACATGGCTTACATACATACATATTTGTGAATGTTGTTACTCTAGGCATGGTTGTGACATATTTATATATTCTATTTTCTGGAAAATTATACAGGTTTTATGGAGAGGGGTTAGAACTTTTGATAATGAAATGATTTTGAAAAGCTTTGTTTTTGCCCACTCACACTTTCTGTTTTGCGCCCCTCCAGGTTCTAGTTAGAAGCGCTTTGGTGGCTCATGAGGACTTGACGGTGGTTCTGACAAAACATCACAAATGTAGGATCACCTTTGGGTGTTGTGTATTTAGTATTCGTTTTTCTGGACTACACTTAGGCTTTGTGTGCTCTGATTATGTTTATCACACTTAGTCTCACACTAGTGTATTACTTTAACTAGTTTATTTAGTAGTTTGGTTTTTATTTGTTCGTACTTTTATTATTATCTTTTGCTTCCGCACTGTGCACATGACTACGTCACCCTCACGTAACGGCCAACACGCCTTGATTTCGGTCGGGATGTGTCAATATTAAAAACGAATATGATAAAAGAAAAAAATTTTAAATACCAATTTATAAAAGCACTAGGGTTCCACCGTCACCTAGCAATCCTATACATTTTTACCAATTACTTATGATCTACACATGCCACTTTGAAGGTTAGGTCTTCCTAATTTATATTCTACTTGGAACCTCCAACATAGAACGCATATCTAACATGCAATCCGTCTGGACGTTCGGATCAAATCTGAACACGAGAGACTCATTATGCTTTATGAAAACCTTTTGAAAAAAAAACATGCAATCCTTAAGACGTGGTATTCATCTTAAGTGAAATTACAATTATTAATCACAAGAAGCTAGCATCAATTTCAGATAATTAATAATTCAAATTACTTTTCTAAATATCCTAATGTAGAAACAATTTCAAATTAAATACTTAAAATTGAAAGTTCAGAAAAGAGATTTTAAACTTGAGTAATATTAAAAACGAATTTTAATTGAAAACAAATATGATAAAAGAAAAGAGTTTTAAATACCAATTTATATAAGCACTAGGGTTCCACCATCACCTAGCAATCCTATGCATTTTTACCAATTACTTATGATCTACACATGCCACTTTGAAGGTTAGGTCATTCTAATTTATATTCTACTTGGAACCTCCAACATAGAATGTATATCTAACATGCAATCCGTCTGGACATTCGGATCAAATCTGAACACGAGAGACTCATTATGCTTTATGAAAACTCTTTGAAAAAAAACATGCAATCCTTAAGATGTGGTATTCATCTTAAGTGAAATTACAATTATTAATCAGAAGAAGCCAGCATCAATTTCAGGGAAACTCCCGACCAAAATTGCATCAAATTACTTTTCTAAAGATCCTAATGGTGATCAAGCATTAAGACAATTAGATAGTTTTAATCACGGTAATTAATAATTCAAAGTGCGCATGCAATTAATCATAAGCAATTAAATAAAAAATACATATTCATGCTAAGGCTCAAGGCTTCGCCATAGCAAAAGGAATTAGTTACGCATATTCATAATTGAAATCATAGAAAATGTTATTAAGAATAGAAGGAATGAAAACACCTTAAAGTAGAAAATCTCCAAGAACCCTAGCTATTCCATCATCCATTGATTCATCACAGTTTTGTCTTAAAATCTGTTTTCTTTACAATCTGCCCATTTAGTTTAAATTCGTCCAACCACAATCCCCCCATATTTTGCTGAGTCTTAGTCATTCGAATTTGTTTTATTTTGTGTTCTTAAGCATTTGGAGTCATAAACACTTTCAAATTCGTCCAAATTAAGTTCTAGTTTCTGTTTGAGTCAATTTGATTGTTTTAGGCAGTTTTGAGTGTTTCAAAACTGTTCTAAGTCATAGTAGTCTTATTAAGAGTCTTTAAGTTTAGTTTTTGTGTTTTTGAGTCAATTCAAATTAGATTAGCACCCCTAGTTAATCCCCGGTTAGAACGATCCCTACTTACTTCATTACTACAATTGTCACAAATAGGGTTTAATTTGTGTGTCAAGTTAATTTTCACATCAAATTTTGGCGCCGTTGCCGGGGATTAGCAAAGTTGCTAATCCCTTGTCTTGAGTCTTGTTTAAATTGTTTAGTTTCTGTTTTGTTTTAATTTTTTTTTGCACCGTGTGTGTGTGTTTTGTTTTTGTGCCGTGTGTGGCACCTTATTTCCTTACTTGTGCCGAGTCTATTAGATTGATTGCTAACCTTGTTAGTTTTTGTGTGCAGGTACTAGTTTATGACTCGTGGCTCACAACCTGTTTGTGAGCATATCTCCGACTTTGACGGTGATTTCGAGAGGACTTTGAGAAGGAAAAAGAAATCGCAAGCGTCTAATCCTCCTAGTCCCGAACCTGAATTAGAAGAGCAAGAAGTTGAAGTTGAGGTTGAAGAGGAGGCCACGGATTGGGTTAAAGAGGAAGTACCAACCATGGCAGTGGACAATCGAACCATCAAAGAGCTTTCTGCCTCGGTTTTGGCCAATGCAGCCCCTCTTTGCATCCAATACCCTAGGGCAGCCCCTGAGAAGACCGATGAATTTGAGTTGAAGTCCAGTTTGCTACATCATATACCCAAGTTCCATGGGTTAGCAATGGAGGACCCTAATAAGCATTTAAAGGAGTTCGAAGTCGTATGCTCAAGTATGACACCGGTGAACGTGGACAACAACATATTGAAGATGAAGGCTTTTCCTTTTTCTTTGTTGGAGAAGGCCAAGGATTGGTTGTATGAGTTGGCTCCCGGAACTGTCACATCATGGGAGAGTATGAAGCGAGTCTTCTTAGAGAAGTTCTTTTCGACATCACGAGTCATTCTTCTTCGCAAGAAGATTAGTGGAATTCAGCAAAGCCAAGGTGAATCTTTTCCAACTTATTATGAACGTTTTAAAACTCTTGTTGCTTCATGTCCACAACACCAAATGAAGGAGGAGCTACTTCTTCAATATTTTTACGAAGGTCTTCTACCACTTGAACGGCAAATGTTGGATGCATCCGCGGGAGGAGCTCTAGTGGACAAGACACCTAGGGATGCCAAAACTCTCATTGCTAATCGAGCACTCAATGCACAACAATATGAAGGTGTTGGGCAGAGAGACACCCCACGGCCACAGCATGTAAATGAGGTAAGTTCTATTTCTGAGTTACAATCCCAGATGGCTAACCTTACGTCTATGTTATCGCAGTTTGTTGAAGGCCCTAAAACGCAAGGAACTACAATCTGTGGTGTATGCTCCATTCAAGGACACCAATCTGATCAATGCCCTCAATTAATTGAGAACGGAGGGTGGGAATCTGTCAATGCCGTGGGCTATGGGAATCAAAACCAACCAAGGGGTGATCCTTTCTCCAGCACATATAATCAGGGATGGCGTGACCACCCCAATTTCAGATGGAGAGATGCACCACAATATGCCCAACAAAGTGGATTCCGACAACCCCCGGGTTTCTTTCCAAGGCCAATGGCACCACAACCACCTCCTCAAGCACAATCATCCCAAACCAACTCAGGTACGTCTATGAATGACGATAAAACATATCAGTTACTAATCACAATGGCACAGGGAATGCAGAACCAAGCAAAGGAGGTTAATGAGCTAAAGAAGCAAATGGGCCAAATGGCCGAATTTTTGGGACAATTCCGTGAAAATGGTAAGTTACCAAGCACTACGGTAGTCAATCCAAAGGGTGGTTTCGAATCTGCAAAAGCTATCACACTAAGAAGTGGAAAAGAAGTGGGAAACAAGGAAGATGAGAAGATACGAATCGAAGAAGAGGAGAAAAATTACCCCACGGCAAGGGTGGTACCACCAATGCCGCAGCCATCTACGACCTCCCATCCATCCACCTTAGGTAAGGTTGTCCCAAATGTTGTGATTTCGAACACTAATCTGCCCAATGTTCCTTTCCCTCGCAGATTTGCACAATCGAAGAAGGAAGAAAGCGAAAAGGACATTTTGGATACCTTTCGAAAAGCCCAAGTAAACATTCCTTTACTTGATGCTATTAAGCAAGTGCCCAGGTATGCAAAGTTTTTAAAAGAGTTATGCACAACTAGGAAAAGAATTTCAAACAAAGAAGTTGTGAAAGTAAGTGAGAATGTATTCGCGGTTTTGCAACGAAAGTTACCTCCAAAGTGTAAGGACCCAGGGAGCTTTGCTATCCCATGCACAATTAAAAACACTAGATTTGAGCAATGCATGTTAGATTTAGGTGCTTCTATTAATGTTATGCCATATTCCATTTATGCATCTATGAACCTGGGTGAGTTAAAACAAGATGACGTTATAATTCAATTGGCTGATCGTTCTAACGCTTATCCCAAGGGAGTCCTTGAGGATGTTTTAGTGCAGGTCAATCATCTTATCTTTCCTGCAGATTTTTATGTCTTAGAAATGGAGGATTCAAGCCATGCTCCATCATTGCCAATCTTGCTAGGCCGTCCATTCATGAAAACAGCGAGAACAAAGATAGATGTGTATACGGGAACATTAACCATGGAATTTGATGGGGACATTATTCGTTTTAATCTTTCTGAAACCATTAAATATCCAATTGAGGACCATTCTTGTTTTGCTATTGACATTGTTGATTCTTAGGCACAGGTACATTTGAATCGAAGGAACGAAGATGCACTTGAAGTGGCCTTAGTGCACGGCATAGGAGCAAGAATTGAGGGTGGGGGAATCCTTGCAAGCCACGGCATGGAATCTGACCATATTGCCGTGCCCCCTTGTAGTGAAGTGCTTGAAATGGTCGCGGCCCTTGAGTCATTGCCCTCACACTCTGGTAAGTCTCCACTCTCACTTTTAGATTCGGTTTTGACTAACAAGTTACTTCCATCAATTGTGCAGCCACCTACACTTGAGTTAAAGCCATTACCTAGTCACTTGAAGTATGTTTTCTTGGGAGAAGATCAGACACTACCTGTCATCATTACTAGCTCACTCACGGCCCAAGAAGAAGACAAGTTGATAAGGGTGTTAAAGGAGCACAAATCTGCCATTGGATGGACCTTGGCGGATATCAAAGGCATTAGTCCCACCACATGCATGCATTGCATCCTTTTGGAGGAGGGAGCCAAGCCATCTCGTGAGGCTCAACGTTGCCTTAATCCACCCATGTTGGAAGTAGTAAAAAAGGAGATTATAAAATTGCTTGATTGTGGTGTTATATATCCTATTTCTGATAGTCGTTGGGTGTCACCCGTGCAGGTTGTTCCAAAGAAGTCCGGAGTCACGGTGGTGAAGAATGAAGAACAAGAGCTTGTACCCACTCGTGTTGTGACAGGTTGGCGTGTTTGTATTGATTACAGGAAGTTAAATGCCATGACAAGGAAGGATCACTTTCCATTGCCATTCCTGGACCAAATGCTAGAAAGGTTAGCCGGTTATAAATTTTATTGCTTTCTTGATGGATATTCCAGATATAACCAAATTGTGATAGCTCCGAAGGACCAGGAAAAGACAACTTTCACGTGCCCCTTTGGCATCTTTGCATATAGGCGTATGCCATTTGGGTTGTGCAATGCCCCTGCAACATTTCAACGATGCATGGTGAGTATATTTTCTGATTATGTGGAGAAGATTATTGAGATATTCATGAATGATTTTAGCGTGTTTGGTAATTCATTCGATCATTGCTTGAATAATCTGACCTTAATTTTGAAACGTTGTGTTGAAACGAATCTTGTGCTTAATTGGGAAAAATGTCATTTCATGGTTAAGCAAGGTATTGTTCTAAGACATATTATTTCTGAAAAAGGCATTGAAGTGGATAAATCTAAGGTAGACCTTGTTCGTCACTTACCCTCTCCAACTTCGGTTAGAGAGGTTCGTTCGTTTCTTGGTCACGCAGGTTTTTATAGGCGTTTCATAAAGGATTTCTCCAAGATTTCACAGCCACTATGCCGATTGCTTCAAAAAGAGGTGGCTTTCGAGTTTGATGATGCATGCTCCACGGCATTCAAGCACTTAAAGGAGGCTCTCACTTCGGCTCCCATTATCACACCTCCAGATTGGAGCCTTCCATTCGAGTTGATGTGCGATGCTTCGGACTATGCGATTGGTGCTGTTTTGGGGCAGCGAAAGAACAAACAACCTCATGTTATTTATTATGCATCTAGGACACTAAATGATGCTCAATTGAATTACTCAACCACTGAAAAAGAATTACTTGCTGTGGTATTTGCATTAGATAAGTTTCGGTCATACTTACTTGGTACTAAAGTTATTATTTTTACTGATCATGTAGCTCTCAAGTATTTGCTCACGAAGAAGGAGGCCAAGCCTAGACTAATTCGATGGCTGTTGCTTTTACAAGAGTTTGACATTGAGATTCGGGATAAGAAGGGCGTGGAGAATGTGGTGGCTGACCACCTAAGTCGAATGGTACACGAGGAAGCATCGCCAATTTCTGAAACCTTTCCCCATGAGCAATTAATGTCTATCCAGGTAAGTGAGCCTTGGTATGCAGATTTGGTGAACTTTTTGGTGTCTAAACATACTCCTAGTACACTTAATAGGATTCAACGTGATAAGCTTAAAAAGGATGCTAGGTTTTATGTTTGGGATGACCCATACCTCTGGAAATTTTGTCCCGATCAGATTGTACGACGTTGTGTGAATGAATCTGAGTTTCAATCTATTTTAACATTCTGTCATTCATATGCATGTGGGGGACATTTTGGCACCCAACGCACTGCCCTTAAAGTCTTAGAATGTGGGTTTTATTGGCCAACCATTTTTAGGGATGCTAGGACATTTTGCCTTACATGTGATCGTTGTCAACGAATGGGTAATATAAGTGTTAAGGATCAAATGCCACAAAACCCTATACTTTCTGTTGAAATATTTGATGTGTGGGGCATTGATTTTAGGGGTCATTTTCCTTCCTCACATGGTTTTCTCTATATCTTGTTGGCGGTGGATTATGTTTCCAAATGGGTGGAAGCAAAAGCCACCCGTACTAACGATTCCAAAGTGGTTGCAGATTTTGTGAAGTCTAACATTTTTGCTAGGTTTGGAATGCCTCGAGTCCTTATAAGTGATGGAGGTTCACATTTTTGTAATCTCACAATCGAGGCACTGCTCAAGAAGTACAAAGTTACGCATAGGGTTTCGACACCCTATCATCCTCAAACAAGCGGGCAAGACGAGGTGTCGAATCGCGAGATAAAACAGATTCTTGAGAAGACGATTGGCCCATCAAGAAAAGATTGGAGCTTGAGGTTAGAGGATGCATTGTGGGCTTATAGGACCGCCTACAAAACACCCATAGGAATGTCCCCCTTTCGGCTTGTTTATGGCAAATCATGTCACTTACCTGTGGAGTTGGAGCACAAGGCTCATTGGGCCGTGAGGAAGTTCAACATGGATGTAGATGAGGCGGGAATTCATCGTAAGCTTCAATTGAATGAACTTGAGGAGATACGGAATGAAGCTTATGAGAATGCCCGCATTTACAAGGAAAAGACAAAGGCCTTTCATGACAAGATGATTCGCACCAAGTCCTTCTCTGTTGGACAGAAAGTGTTGTTATTTAATTCTCGTCTTCGTCTATTTCCGGGTAAGTTACGTTCACGTTGGATTGGACCCTTTGTTATTACTAATGTTTTTCCTCATGGTGCAGTCCAAGTTCGTAGTTTCAAAACAGGTCAAGAGTTCAAGGTGAATGGGCATCGATTGAAGCCTTACTACGAGAGCTTTGTAGAACATGATGTGGAGGAGACTACCCACTATGCCGTGGGTTCCCATGAAGGTTGATCAATGTGGCATCGTCCGGCTGCAAGACGTAAAAGAAAGCGCTACTTGGGAGGCAACCCATGCAATCAACAAAGGAAGAACTTGGGAATCGCTCCACACTCAGATTTGCGTCCCTAAACCCTTTCCTTTGTTGCTTACTTTATGTTATGTGTAATGTGTTCAATTGTGTCTAAAACATTGAGGACAATCAAAATTTGATGTGAAAATTAACTTGACACACAAATTAAACCCTATTTGTGACAATTGTAGTAATGAAGTAAGTAAGGATCGTTCTAACCGGGGATTAACTAGGGGTGCTAATCTAATTTGAATTGACTCAAAAACACAAAAACTAAACTTAAAGACTCTTAACAAGACTACTATGACTCAGAACAGCTTTGAAACACTCAAAACTGCCTAAAACAATCAAATTGACTCAAACAGAAACTAGAACTTAATTTGGACGAATTTGAAAGTGTTTATGACTCCAAATGCTTAAGAACACAAAATAAAACAAATTCGAATGACTAAGACTCAGCAAAATATGGGGGGATTGTGGTTGGACGAATTTAAACTAAATGGGCAGATTGTAAAGAAAACAGATTTTAAGACAAAACTGTGATGAATCAATGGATGATGGAATAGCTAAGGGGTTCTTCTCCACACATGAAATATATGCAACGTAAATCAATTTCCAATTATCAATCCAATAAGTTATGAACCTCGACACTCCAAGTTAATTAGGTCCGCTTAAATTAACCTTCAGATTTCCCTAGAATCATTGAATTGGATGAATATGCATCGCAAACAAATTATTCCTAACAAATTCTCTATATGAACAGCATGATAAAGACATAAGTTAGAATCATTATGTTCTTTGGAAATCATAAGCATCGACAAGGCATTTGTAACTATGAAAAGCATGATACGCTTGCCAGGAATCTAATTAACATGATCGTGACTAGCAACCTTCACTACTTGTGAATATAAATTCATAACGATTAGGTGAAACAAACTTATATCCTAGCACCAAATTCAAGCATGCAAATTAAGCGTGCACTCTCAATTAACATATAAGAATAAGTTCTAAATCAAACGGTTAAGCAAATTGTATTCAAAACTTATGCAACGATAACTGGAAGTAATCAACTTATTTCACATATATAATCATGGTTTCGAATCACCCCCTAGCTAACTAGGGGGTTTAGCCTTTCATGTTCACAAAAAGAGAAATAAAATTGAATTTAAACATAACGAACAAAGGATGGATTACACCTAAAACGCCCAAGAAATCCACTTGAATTTCTGCACGTTTTAAAGTCCTCTTTCTCCTTCTCCTTGCTGCGGCAGAGATGGTCTAGGGGTGTTTTGGATGTTATTTTGGGTTGGGGATGGATTTAGGGAGGTTTGGTGGTGCGGCAAGGTTGTGGAGTGATGGAGGAAGGTTTGTATGGTAGCTGGAATGGTGGAGGAAGGCACGACAAAGCTGGGAATTGGCTGGAGTGGTGGGTGAATGCACGGCAAGGCTGGGAATTTTGGTGATGAATGTGTCTCCCCTCATGAAGAGTGAATGGGAGAATATATGTATGATGGTAGCTGAATTAATTAATGGGAGAGAATGACTAATTAATGCATGTAGGGTGCAGCTAGGTTGGAAAGGTGTGGAAGATGGCTGGAATTAGGGGAATGCACGGCAAAGGATGGTGGAAAGTGTATGGAATGTGGCTGCAATATGAAAAAAATGACTATTTAATGCATGTAGGGTGCAGCTAGGTTGGAAAGGTGTGGAAGATGGCTGGAATTAGGGGAAGGAAATAGGTTTAATTCAGAAATAAAAGGGCAAGGTGGCTGCAAGGAAAAGGATTAGGGTCTAGGTGCATAGAATGGGCCTAAAATACCCCCCCCTTGCACGGCAAGGGAAGGGAAATAGGGTTAAGGCACGGCAAATGGGTTTAAAGTGGGCTAGGGCCATTGTTTTGTGTCCTAAAGTGCATACAAGGCCTTCAAAGTGGCTAGAAAATACGGACGTTTAAGTTTAGGAAAGGTTACCAAAACGGGAAACCTAGGGTTAACTTTCCTACTTCAAGTAGGAAACCTTGTTTGAGTAGGATTCCTCGTTTTGGTAGGAATTCATCGTTGGAGTAGGAATTCGTCGTTTCTTCAAGTCTTCAACTCATTCATTCCTCTTTCTCTCCAAAAGACTCCAATTTGCATCTTCTTGCACACTTTGGCCTTATAATTTGAAAATACACAAAAGTGGCCTTAAACACTAAAATAACTAAGTAAACACAACATAAATGCACGAGAACAAGCTAATTAAGTCGCATGAATATGCTCCTATCAAATTCCCCCACACTTAACCTTTGCTAGTCCTCGAGCAAAACAAAACAACTATAGTAAACAAGACGAAACAAAACAAACAAAACATAACCTAAACCTTCCAACGTTTGCCTCAGGGATTTCCAATGAAACATGACATGTCAAAGATCATTACTCACATAGCTTTTAGTCTTCCTTCCCCTCAAGCACATACTTAATCATAGTCACCATTCACTAGTTCGCATTTAATCAATTAAAACACATTTTGAATGTAGTAACATGCCTTAGAGAATTCCCTCAATTCCTCACTAGTTATGCACTCAATTTTCACTCAGATTTTCTGACTACACACCCTACACTAGTTATATGTGAGAAGATTGATGTAAACATGAAAGACTAGTACTCACATATGTTATAACAAGGAACACAATTTCTGGAGTAATTAAACGTGTTTAGATATGATCTCATGAATGGAATGCTATTACTTAGATGCGAGAACCAGTGACACCATATGCTCATACCAAATTCAAACTCCACAATTGAAATGCATAACACTCAAGATAGAAGTCAAGGGTTGTAATGGGGCTTGGGGTATTGGCTCACAAGGAAAGGTAGGGATAAACAAAAGTTCTTTAAACAATAGCAAGCAAAGTAATGAATTTAAGACTTAGAATTCACTTGGCATGCAGAAATCAACTTTTAGACATAAGGGGGAGATTCAACAACTCTTAGGGCCTAATTCATTGTTTTGGGCCCTTACTTCAACAAACAATACTTTTCAACTCTTTTTTATTTTTTTTTTAATTTTTTTTAGCCGTGCCTATGGCACATCAACTCACATAAATACTCTTTCCCCCACACTTATTTTCTGCAACACCTTAATCAAAAGAAATTCATTCATGCTTACTATGCTTCAAGAACAAGGGTACGGATGGTCTTAATCTAGGCTAGGTGAGGATGATATGGGTTAACAAAGAACATGGCTAACACGGCTCAATGGGGTTAAACTTAAACACAAAATGAGTGAAGGGCACACAGCTATTTGGCTTTGATGGTGGTCACTACACAACTTCATCTTGAATGCGTGTTATGCAATTCAATAACATGCTTTGAATGAAATGGGCATGAGTTCTAGCATTTGGAACTAAGTGATGAAACGCCTTCTAAGTAGTAACCAAGCAAAGAATAATGAGATCATGCAACAACTTTAGAAAACAATAATGCACAGATTTTAACTCTCCAAATAACGTTTAGGCTCAAGTCTCACAGGGATGTAGCGTTTGTTTAAGTTCCTTCCTTCAAGCATGTTACAAAAACTTTTTTTTTTAATTTTTTTATTTCTTTGTGATTACATGTGAATTCGTAAACTATAACTACAACCAAACATAAACCAAAGAGTATATCAAACGTCCACCCATGTTTGTAACTTTCTTTAACCATCATGCAATTAAAAACCAAATCCTCACCATTGCGTTGGAAGGTACCCTACGACACAAACAAACTCACAAAAACAACTCTTTTTGGGTTTTTCAAAATATTATGGTATTTTCGGATTTTTAAATCAACACACTCTAAAACACTCTAAAATAGCTTAAATACACTTAAAAACAGTGGGAAACAAGTTTAGACATGTTAGGTGGTAATACCCTACGAATTTCATGCAAAAATATCTCAAAACAGAATGTTACCCCCCCACACTTAAACTAAACATTGTCCTCAACGTTTTAGACACAATTGAACACATTACACATAACATAAAGTAAGCAACAAAGGAAAGGGTTTAGGGACGCAAATCTGAGTGTGGAGCGATTCCCAAGTTCTTCCTTTGTTGATTGCATGGGTTGCCTCCCAAGTAGCGCTTTCTTTTACGTCTTGCAGCCGGACGATGCCACATTGATCAACCTTCATGGGAACCCACGGCATAGTGGGTAGTCTCCTCCACATCATGTTCTACAAAGCTCTCGTAGTAAGGCTTCAATCGATGCCCATTCACCTTGAACTCTTGACCTGTTTTGAAACTACGAACTTGGACTGCACCATGAGGAAAAACATTAGTAATAACAAAGGGTCCAATCCAACGTGAACGTAACTTACCCGGAAATAGACGAAGACGAGAATTAAATAACACTTTCTGTCCAACAGAGAAGGACTTGGTGCGAATCATCTTGTCATGAAAGGCCTTTGTCTTTTCCTTGTAAATGCGGGCATTCTCGTAAGCTTCATTCCGTATCTCCTCAAGTTCATTCAATTGAAGCTTACGATGAATTCCCGCCTCATCTACATCCATGTTGAACTTCCTCACGGCCCAATGAGCCTTGTGCTCCAACTCCACAAGGAGATGCATTCCTTTCATGCTTTTCCAATCCAAATGGCGAACAACACTTGTCTCGACAAGTCATAGAGTTGACAAGTGCCTTTGCACAGCAGACGGCCTTGGTGAATTAGTTCTTGCAGCGCACTGAGATCCAGCGTGCCCCAGACGAGGTGTCCCGAAGTAGGACAAGGGCAAATAAGGAACCTTTTCAGCAGCATCCAGGTAAGCAGCCACTCGACCAGCCACGAATCGAGCGTTCAGGCAGTGTACACTCCCGATTGGGCCCTAAAGATAGATTATACTCCCGTCTTAGCACATGGAGGAGCGTGCACTCTTGACTAGGCTCACGGACGAGCATACACTCACGGTTGAGGCCACACTCAGATAATCAACATGAGCAGCCTTCTAGGCAAAGCATTCATTCGCGGCTAGGCCTGTAAGAAGCATCCTCCACATCACATTGGAGTAGGCAGCACGACAAATGGAGAGAAGCAGTCACTTAAACTGGCTCAAGTTCAACCGGTTACCAGCGAAGAATTCATTCGCTTGCCAGGAACGGACCACATGCACTACCATCACAGCATAGACGAGCCGAACATGTAGAAGAACAGCCTAGACTAGCAGGTTAAGATTGGGGGCAGCCGAGAGCTCCGCTGCCCCAACAAAGGTAAATTTAGGAAAAGGTAAAGAGGCTCTTAAATGAGTGATTGCATGAATTCCAACACAACGAAGTGGCCAATGAAGCACTACAATGGGACATGACCAACATGAGCAGGTCACCCTTCACGGACGAGATCGAGGAAGCAGAGCCTCCACGCAAGTTTAGCATGCCACATTTCACATCTTTCAAAGGAGATGAAGATCCAGAAAGGCACTTGAAGCACTACCAAAGAACAATGGTCTTTTACCGAAACAACGATGCTCTTATATATAAGATATTCGCCATCACTTTGCGAGGCAAGGTGCAAGATTGGTTCCACACCTTGTCGCCACGATCCATCCGGAGTTTTGATGATTTTTCCTTGGTTTTCACCAAAGAATACTCATCCTACTGCTCGATTAAGAAAAGTCCGACCATTTGTTCAATGTGAAGAAGAATCCAAAGGAGTTACTCTACGACTACGTGGAGAGGTTCAAAGCAGAGAAGGCAAAGATAGTCAGATGCAACGACTCGATAGCAAGTGCAGCCTTCCAAAAAGGACTCCCAGCAGACCACCCACTGTTCAGAGAATTGATCATGAAAGAACATCTAACTCTGGCATACTTGTTCGCTCTGGCAGAGAAGCAAGCACTTTGGGATGAGACTCGATGAGCAGACAAGGCGCCCGAGTAGCCTCCAAAAGAGTCGACAGTGGCTCAAAAGAATGAGGACGAGAAGCAGTCCAGCAAAAGCAGGCATGAGGCCAAGTGTAAGGACCGACTCAAGACCAAGGAAGGCCCGACAACCAGGAACTACTCTAAGTTCTTAATCCCGATCCACCAAATCCTTCACGACATCAAGAACGAGCCATGGTTCAAGCTGCCGAAACAATCAAAGGGAGTTACTTCCAAGTTAGATCACACCAAGTATTGTGCATTCCACCGAGGACACGGTCACATAATTGATGACTGCTGCATTTGGAAGAACTACTTGGAGAAGCTCGTGAAAGAAGGCAAGGTCAATAGATATTTGAACAAGCCAGCTGTGCAGCTTAGAAGGAACGCAGACGACGACGAAGAGCTAACAACCAAGATCAATGGCGTCTTCGTCGAAATGGAACACTTGGGGGCCACCAACAACTCCAAAAAGAGGAAGATCCAGCAGGCTCTACTAGTCTCACAGGTCCAAGTAGTCAACACCCAACCTGGACTCGTCGTTGGCTTCACCAAGCAGGATGCAGAAGCCGTCGATTTCCTACACGATGTCGCACTGGCAATATCTGTCCAACTAGCCTATGCTATAGTTGAAATAATGATGGTTGACAATGGAAGTGCAGTCAACCTACTTCAACTCTTAGTAATTCAGAAAATGGGCCTGGAAAACACAATCATACGCTGAGCGGAGGTACTCACTGCATTCAATGGGCACGCCTTGACTGCCATCGGCCACATCACACTTGAAGTGAAAACACCGCCAATTGTCTCAACGTAGACATTTACCATCATAAGCAACCCATCTCCTCTACAATGGGATTCTTGGAAGACCTTGGTTGATCAAGCCGGATGCCGTCACTTCCGTTAAGTATCAAAAATTCTGATTTCGCATCCTGGGAGGAGGAGTTGGAGAAATCAAGTTTGACCAGGTGGCATCTCGATGATGCACTGTGCAAGTATTGAAGGAATCAAAGAAGAAGACATTTACGCCCGTAGAGGCTACTGAGGTCTGAAAAGACGAAGAAGCTACCCAATAGCAATTATAGCAAGTGGATCAAGAAGATGGTACCTAAGCAGACGAGATAGGATGGAAACCTGAAGAGGACACCGAGGACATCATTCTTGATCCCCAGCAGCTGGAAAAGATGGCTAGAATCAGTTCACATCTAAGCCCAGTTGAGAAAGAAGAACTCACAGCTTTCCTTAGAGAAAATCATGACGTCTTTGTATGGTCACCTTCTTACATGCCTGGCATTGATCCCAAGATAGCTTGCCACAAGCTACACGTCGACCCCCCTGTCAAACTGGTGATCCAAAAAAGAAGGCATTTTGCACCTGAACGAGTGACAATCATCGAAGCAGAATTTGACAAGCTATTGGAGGCCGAATTCACAGAATAGGTAGCACTCTCAGCATGGCAAATAGAGGGGACCTCAACAAAGCATGGCCAAATGATCATTATCCACTTCCCTGAATATTATTAGTAGATTCAATTCTGGAACTTGGGAACTAGCTGCTCAATTTCTTGGACGCCTACTTCGGCTACAACCAAATAGCCATGTACGAGCCCGACAAATAGAAAACCGTGTTCGTGATTAAGCGAGGCACTTACTGCTACAAGGTCATGCCTTTTGGCCTCAAGAATACGGGAGCTATTTACCAAAGGTTAGTATACATGATGTTCAAGAAGCAAATTGGAGTAACCATGGAGGTCTACGTCGACGACATCATGGTGAAGGCAAGCAACGGTCAGACCACATCGGTAACCTGGCGGAAACTTTCAACATCCTTAGAAAGTACAAGATGAAGCTTAATCCCACCAAATGCACATTTAGAGTGTCTTCAGGTAGATTCTTAGGGTACCTAGTAACCCAACGATGAATCAAGGCACATCCCAAACAAATCCAAGTGCTCCTAGAGATGAAATCTCCAACTACCTTGAAGGAGATCGAAAGCTTGATTGAACGAGCAGTCGCCTTCAACCGCTTTCTTTTGCGGTCCACCGATCGATGCAAGCCCTTTTTCAAGGCCATCAAGAGGGCATAACAAGACAAATGGGATGAAGAGTGCAAAAGAGCTTTCCAAGACCTGAAGAAGTATCTCACATCACCTCATTTACTATCCAAGCCGAAAGCAGTGGAAGACTTATAAATCTACTTGGCAGTCTTTGAAGTAGCAGTGAGCTTTGCCCTTATACGAGAAGAGTTGAGGGCCTAACTACTGGTATTCTACACTTCTAAAGCTCTTCTTGATGCGGAAACTAGATATCCGAAGATTGAAAAATTAATTTTGGCACTAGTTGTTGCGGCTCGGAAGCTTTGACCATACTTTCAAGCTCATATAGTCATCATCATGACTCAATATCCTCTACGATCAATCTTACATGGTCTAGACGCTTCTCAATGAGTGATGAAATGGGCGTTGGAACTTGGCCAATATGGTTTAGTTTTCCAACCTTGCACGGCGATAAAGGCCCAAGCCTTGGTGGACTTTATAGCAAAATTCACCCCTAGCCTAGGCGATGCAACAGAGCAGCCCAATGACGCCCCAGAAGCAGCCGAGCACACCTTAGCCGCACTTGCTCTCCTCAACGGAGACTTCTGGCATTTGCATGTCGACGGTGCATCCAACTACAAAGGCTCGGGAGCAGGTGTGGTTCTTGTCACCCCAGATGGCTCAATGCTCAAGCAGACAATCACTCTAGGCTTCAAAGCCTCCAACAATGAAGTAGAGTACGAGGCCCTACTAGCAGGCCTCCAAATGGAAAAAGACTTGGTGGTGAAAAAGCTAGCAATTCATTTTAATTCCCAGCTAATCACCAGTTAGACTACTGGGGAACACACGGTAAAACATCCAAGGATGGCATAATACCTAGAGAAGGTACGCAAGCAACTTGAGGCATTTCAGACTTACACTTTCACTTAAGTTTCACGAGTTGAGAACGCCCATGAGGACGTGCTAGCCGGCTTAGGCCTCGCCCTTGACCACCAACTTAAACGTTCCATTCTAGTGGAGTATCTAGACAAGCCAAGGATAAAGGCAGAGCCGGCAGCCGAGGTGTCACAGGTTAGTATAACTCCCAACTGACAAAGTTCTATTATAGACTACCTGGTCAATGGCACTCCCCACGGAAAGATTGGAGTTTAGAAAGCTCCCAATAAAGGTAGCACGCTACTACATGTGGAACGGCATTCTCTTATGAAGATCCTACATTGGACCACATCTCCGCTGCCTAACGCCTCCCGATAACCTAAAGGTTCTAAGCTCAATCCACGAAGGCGTTTTTGGAAATCACTCCGGAGGCCGATCCTTAGTGTAGAAGGCTCTTCACGCAGGCTACTACTGGCTTACCATGCATCAAAACGCTAAAGAGTTAGTGCAAAAGTGCGACCACTGCCAACTCTACAAGTCGATACTAGCACTGCCTGCCAGCAAACTACACCCGCAGACGAGTCCCTGGCCATTCATGCAGTGGGTAATCAACCTAGTAGGGCCAATGCAGCCCATTATTAGGTGCAGAGGCATGATGATTGTGGCAACCGATTACTTCACCAAATGGGTAGAAGTAGAGCCTATGACAACCACAACTCAGACGGACATAGAGTGCTTCATATGGAGGAACATCATTTGTCGATTTGGCATCCCTCAGTCCATCGTCACCGACAATGGCCGGTAATTTATGGGCAAAGATTTGGCAAAGTTCTTCCAAAAGTATTGCATCAAGCAACGCATGTTCATGCTAAGATATCCTTAAGGCAATGGGCAGGCCGAAGCTTCAACAAGACGATCTTCGACTGCCTCAAGAAATCCCTCTCCGACAAGAAGGGAAAATGGCCAAACAAACTCCTCGGATGTCTATGGGCATATCTCACCCCCCCCCCCCCCAAAAGACGAGCAACCGATGAGATTTATTTCTCTTTGGCATTTGGTTCAGAAGCCATCATTCTTCCCAATGTCATCGTGCCAAGTATCAGCACTCTACTACCAAGCATTGAGTAGAACAATAAGGAGATAGCCACAAGCTTAGATCTGGCAGAGGAGAAACGCGAGCAGACTATCACTCGCATCGTAGCCTACCAGCAGCAACTTCTCTTTAGCTACAACAAAAAGGCCAAGACCCAGCAGTTCTAACCCGGAGATCTAGTCCTAAGAAAAGCCTTCATCACTGCCCGCAGAGAAGGCTCCAAAAAGATGAATCCCATCTAGGAAGGTCCGTACAAAATCAGCAGAGTAGGCGGCAATGGTAATTACACCCTCGACACCATGAAAGACAAAGAGATCGAAAAGCAGTGGAACACCTACAATTTGAGGAAGTACCATGTGTGACCACCCGCTACATCAAAGCTTGAAGAACTCAAGTAGCTAAACGGGCACCACTTCGCAAGCTGAGGATTATCCAGTTATTATGCAGTCTCTACTTTATAGCTAAGTTTTTGTTCATTTCACATGTTTTTCGATGAGGAATTCAGAAGTAATTTATAACTTGGCTTGATTACATGTCTACAACAACTGATAACTCCTGCACATCAAAAGAAGACCGCGCCCTTCTTAGGGACTCATTGAGGAATTGCACCCCCCAAGGGACCAACCATGCTCTCCAGTGCAAGAGGGTAAACCAATTCCCTAACACCCACATGGGTCTGCTTTCCAAAGCGGGAGGATAAACGCTACACTCCAAATATCCAGACATGGATGAGCTTGGCTGCCCTAGTATAACTAGATGCACGATGGCTTGCACCAGGATTCCTAGAAGTAGCCACAATGGTCATTTTCAAGGCTTAGCTAACTGAAGGATTTTGGTTTCTTGGCTTAATCTGTGGGGAACCGGACCCTAGAGATGGAGGGGGCACATAACACAGTATGCCTTATGGACAGCTGCCCTGGAACCCTAAAGCTGCTACCGAGTGCACTAAGGTAGCCTACAGTTTTCGGAAGGCTGCCTACACTTGCCTTTTGAGCAGTAAAGCCACGCTAGACTTATACAACTGCACATTCTTGTGAAAGGTTAAACAAGCTAACGTGCATATATGAAGCTTTATCCATTGCTGACATGCTACGTAATCGATAAGCTTCACCACTGCGTTGTTGGAAGTATGCCCACAAAGCCACTCATTTGATGTAATAGCTTTTTGGAATACTTATTGTGTTAAACTTTTATATGTTTAATAGAGGGCAAAGCTTATTGTTAATCACTATTTATAGTATCTTGTGTTTAAGCAATAAGGGAATCCAAGGAATGTATTTGATCTAAGAGACAAGTGATTTAAGTTAGTTAAATTAACGAGACCTTTCTCTTATGTTCATTCCTAAAACGTTCCTAGCCATAGGATTGCCAATTGGGCATTGACAATCCGCTAAGGTTAGTATGTGTTATGTCGACTCAAGCGTGAGTATGAACTAGTCTCAAGTCATTTGGTGTTGGACACTAAGGCAAACACATAGGTGCTCGAAAGAGTAATCGAGTACACTGAACAACGATCAAACGAGAGTTCGAACATACATGTCATGTGAGAACTTAATAGTTGCAATATGCAAAGTAGTCCTTTGACCTGAGGCATCATTGATGTCTAATGGTTAGGTCCTTGATCTTTGATTATGTCAACGGCATTCCATTGGAGTGTCCACGGCATTGTTGGGGTCAAGCTATCTAGTCATGTAGGCATATGAATGCACAACAAGGGATCTCTAACCTTCCATGGTGGAAGGAGAATACTCTAAGATATGATTCGAGAGTCTTTGGCCAAAGCATATGAATATGACTAAGGAAGGTTGTTCCAAATCTTATTCAATTGAATCATATAGAGAAATATCACATTGGATAGTAGACATGAAACAAACTATCACTTAAACAATGTGATTAAGAGTATTGTATTAGAGAAGGACCGTATTGCATTGTAGTTGTAACTGGATAGGTTCTCCAACCACTTCTACTTAGCTTGGGTAACCATGACATGCTGCTAGGCGTCACCCATGGTTTGTGGAAGCCCTAAAGATTAGCAAACACTAATTTTAAGGGAGAATTGAAATGTGGTTTCAATTCACAATCGATCGTTAAGAGTAACATCGCCCACTACCTCGCTAATTGGAACCTAATGGATCGTACACCGAGTAAGGATATAAGTGAAGAAATTATATGAAATGGATAAGCAATTAAATGGTTTAATTGAAGAATGGTCAAGATTAATTAAATAGTTAATTAATTATACGAAACGTTCGTATTGGGCGTTTAAGTTAGTTTTGGGCTTCGGGGCACAAAAACGTTTTGGTCCACAAGGCCCATTATGTTTAAGTTGTATGACAACTAAAACAAAATGGGCAATTAAGCCCAATAACAAATGGAGGCCGCCCATATCAAGGGTAGTGGGAATTTTTGCTTAATTGCAAGTTTGCCACTAACCTAAAAGATGAAGTATAAAGTCATCTTTATAGCTTTGTTTCTACCTAGGGTTTTCTAATGGAATTTGGGTGAAACATATTCTCTCATTTTCTACATAGAGGCCGGCCACTTAGGGGAGGAACATCTAGCAATCTTCTTCTTCCCTAAGTCATCCATTTCATCTTCACACTACATCTTTGGTGTGGAGACTTAGAGACACCAAACCTTTGGTGTTTTTGGAGAACAAATCCTCAAATCCTCAAAGAAGAAAAGGAGCACTAAAAGGGAGGAAATCACAAGGAAGATCCAAGGAGCAAGGAGGTGACTTGAAGGCCCTCCACTTGGGTGAATCCCTTGTGTAATCAAGGATGAGCTTCAAGGGTAAAGAATCTCTAAATTCTTATTCTCTTTAATATTGTTAAAGAGTCTTATGGTTCACCATATACTAGGTTTTGAAAGTCATGGGTTTTATGAATTGTTTTTGAATGCATGCCTACTTTAAAGTGTTATTAGTATGCCTATGTATTCAAATGTTCTTACATGTTCTTAGCTAGGACAAAATTTTTCCTTCAAGTGGTATCAAGAGCCTAGGCCTAGTTTATGGTGGATCCTTTTGGGTTTTGTGATTTTTCATATTTTGTGATTTAAGTGTTGTAAATGTTACAAGCTTTGTTCTTGCTTTGAATATAAATTTTGCTTGAAAATTTAGCATCTCAAATGTTGTAGATATATTTCATTAAAGCATGAATAATGGAACTAAAAGTTGGTGCCAAGTGTTTTGGGATTTTCGGCCAAATCCAAAGGGTGAGTTTTTTGGGTTCTTGTTAGCCTTGTTAAAATGGTTTTAATGTGCTTTTTGGAACCCCTAAGTACGCTAGGATATTAACCCTCTTTTGAGTTGTGAAAATTTGAGTTTTTGGTGAAAGAAAACATCCATGGAGCTATTATGAGTTTTCATGTATGTTCTTCATATTTCTTGAAGTTCTTACCAAGAACAAAAAGTTTTGAAGTTTTGATTCAAAAGTTTTATGTTTTTCATAAAGTTTTGTTTTTCAAATGGTGGGTGATAATTATTGGTGAGATGTGACTAAAAGAATTTTAAAAGTAAACCATCAAAATCACCTTTGTCTCACCTACCAAAAACCACTTACAAAACTTTAGATTTTTTTTTAATTTTCTCTCAAATGGCCGGCCACCCATTAGAAAAAGGTGTTGGAGGGACTTTTGTGCAATTATATAAAGTTTTGATACTTTTGTGTATTTGCATTTTGACCCCAAAAGTTTTTTGTTTTAACAAAGTGACCCAAATTGTTGTGGTCATTGTTTTTGGCCCAAAACAAAATGAGAACAAAAATTGTTTTGTCTCTTTAATGAGAATTTGATTTTCATTATATTTAGTTCCATTTAAATCAATTCTATGGATCCAAAAACCAATTGTTTAAAGTTGCTTTCTTAGTTAATTTAGTTAATTAAGAAAAGGGTGATTATGAACCAAAGGCCTCGATAATTGAGCTATGTGATTGGCCGATTTACATTATGAATGCTTGGGTTTTAAGTAATGTAGATTTGAATGTAATTTGATTAATTCAAGTTGTTGTAAAGGGCATAAGCCCATTATTTGTGTTGTAAAAGGGCATAAGCCCTTCTTATTATTTCATGTATTCCTCTTTGTTTATATGTATGCAAATTGGAATAGTTGGGTCCAACGCCCAATAGGAAATAACGGTTTAATTGGATTAAACGCGTAACTAAAATCAACAACTATCTACCTTAAACCCAAGGTCCAACACAAGGCTCGTGTTGGATCAAATCAAACGGTTCATAATCATCCTAAAACCTAATATGACTATATAGTCCATATGAGGATGCAATGCGTTCGTTAGTAGTTCCATATAGTCTCGCTTGTTTCAACGAAACAGTGGGAGTATTATATGCTACTAAATCATATTAACTTGGACCAATAGTTATGATAGGGCCATGTTCTTTTAATATGATTAAAATGTTTTGATGTAGCCCAAAACTACTCCCTCAACAAACGAATATTAAGTTGATAAACGAGAGATGTTTTGAACATTTCTTCGTAGGCCTTCCACCGTGGTGGGCTCCAATCGTTTGTGACTCATGCACCGGCTTCACCCTATAATGGGGAAGTTCAAAGTATGTGCTTACATCCAGGAGGAGTCCATAAACATATGATGAGGTGAGTGTAGACAACGAGTATGACCAACATGATATAATTCTGAGGTTATGCTTGAACCTCTACATAAACTAAGCATGGTGGGAATAACTTAACTAAGTGCAATGGTGCCAACATGATATAATTTTGAGGCATTCATTCTCTAGAGGCCAAACTAGATGGGTAATTACAAGAGTTGTAAATGACTAAAGTGTTATTCTCTCATCATTATTTTTGCTAACCAACATGATATAATTCTGAGGTGGGCTTGGTAATGGTGAGTCTCCCATACCCCGCTAAGAGTTCAAGATAACTCTCGGATTCTATTGAGGGATATGGAATTTGCCAAAAATAGTGGGTGATACTATTTGATTCAAGACCCAATCAAGTAGTTAATCAACAATCTAATACGATTTCTGTTATGTTATGTAGTTAACGACATGCCTAAAATACTACCCACCATTATACTTGACAAAATGGCCCAAGACTTTTTCCTTGCATATCTCTCGGATGATTTCACTAAGTTTATTGTAAACTATAAAGTGAATAGATTCGATCATACTTTTAACGAGATGATTGACATGTGCTGTAAATTTGAAAAATGTTTCAAAAAGGACAGTGGGAGTGAGAATGCAAAAACAAGGAAAAGGTTACTTAAGAAGAAGGCAAAGAAATCCAAAGGAACATGCTTTCATTGTGGAAAGGATGAACGTTGGAAGAAGAAATACAGGGTGCGCATTGCGAGCCTTATGACACGAACTTTTGAAGAGACTATTTCGGTCATAGAAAGTGCTTTTACAGTGAGCTCCAATTCCTGGATATTTGATTCAGGCGCTAGTCAACATATCTGTAATACGATGCAGGGACTAGCAGAGAGCAAGACACTGCGCAATGGGGAGATAGTTGTGCGAGTTGGGAACGGCACTAAAATCTCTGCAAAAGCAATAGGCACCTATATGCTTAACCTACCCTCTGGGGAAGTCCTGGAACTTAAAAATTGTTTATATTTTCCTTCATGTATAAAGAATTTGATTTCTATCTCCAAGCTTTTACGAGATGGGCACTCAGTATTGTTTGACAAAATGAGTTGCACTTTATACTTGAACGGTCGTATTATCTCTCATGGTAATATGATAGAGGGACTTTTTCACCAAGAGACGAATAGTGGGATGCACTGTATTGAAAGCGGGAATACCTCAAAACCCAAAAGGGCTAGAGAAGAAGTTAACCAAGTTAGACTTTGGCATCTTAAACTTGGACATGTAAACCAGGATAAGATTCGCAAGATGTCGAAAGATGGATATCTTAGCCCATTAGGTAATGACCTCATGGGAACTTGTGAACCTTGTCTACTGGGGAAGATGACCAAATCTCCATTCACTAGGAAAGGAGAGCGTGCCACTGAAATTCTAGGGTTAATCCACACTGACGTATGTGGACCTATGTCTACTACGTCGAGAGGAGGCTTCTCCTACTATATCACATTCACCGACGATCACTCTCGGTTTGGCTATTTGTATCTTATGAAGTACAAGTCAGAATCCTTTGAAAGGTTCAAAGAATTCAAGAATGAAGTTGAGAAGCAAACTGGGAAACAAATAAAGACCCTAAGATCGGATCGAGGGGGTGAATATCTGAGTAATGAGTTCCTAGATTATCTCAAAGAGTGTGGAATTGTATCACAGTGGACTCCACCAGGAACTCCTCAACATAACGGAGTTTCTGAGAGGAGAAACCGAACCTTGATGAACATGGTTCGTTCGATGATGAGTTCCGCTGATCTACCAATATCATTCTGGGGATATGCACTACACACAGCAGCTTATTTGCTGAATGCAGTGCCTTCTAAATCTGTTCCACAAACACCATATGAGATATGGTATGGAAAGAAGCCAAGTCTTAAACATCTTAAGATTTGGGATTGTCCAGCATACGTTAAGAAACAAGATGCTGGAAAGCTTGAAGCGAGATCCGTTAAATGCTATTTTGTGGGGTATCCTAAACAAACCTATGGATACGAATTCTATCACCCTGACGACCAGAAAGTCTTTGTCGCCAGAACTGCTATATTCATGGAGGATGAATTAGTTCTTAAAGGAACTAGCAAGATAGAATTGAAGGAAATTAATGAGATTAATGATGAACCACAAACAAGCACTCGACAAGTTGACAACCCTGTTCCTGAACCCCTAGCTCCACGTAGATCTGAACGGGTTAATAAGCCACCTAGGAGGTATGGCTTAGACAAAGACTTTGGGGAATTGTACCTTCTAGGTGACAATGACACAAAGGAATACCCTAAAGACTACATTGAGGCAATGTCCGACATTGACTCAAAGAGATGGCAAGAGGCCATGAAATCCGAGATGGATTCCATGTATCAAAATCAAGTCTGGACTCTTGTAGACCCTCCAGAAGGTATAGTACCTGTTGGAAACAAATGGATCTTCAAGAGGAAAATAGGCGTTGATGGGAACGTGGAGACTTATAAGGCTAGACTAGTAGCCAAAGGTTACAGGCAACGAGAAGGGATTGACTATGAAGAAACTTTCTCTCCTGTAGCCATGATTAAGTCCATTCAGATTTTGCTTGCTATAGCTGCGTACCATGATTATGAAATATGGCAAATGGACGTGAAGACAGCCTTTCTGAACGGCTACCTAGAGGAAGAGCTTTATATGGCTCAACCCGAAGGTTTCGTGTCCAAGTCTGAAAAGACTAAGGTATGCAAGCTTCAAAGGTCCATTTATGGACTTAAGCAAGCCTCCAGGAGCTGGAACATTCGTTTTGATACTGAAATCAAATCGTTTGGTTTTACTCAAAACGAAGACGACAATTGTGTTTATCAAAAAGTCGTTGGGGAAGCAGTTGTATTCCTAGTGTTATATGTAGACGACATATTACTATTCGGGAATGACACTGCAGTACTTTCTTCTGTAAAAGTGTGGTTGTCCAAAACCTTCCACATGAAAGATTTAGGAGATGCATCTTATGTACTTGGGATAAAGCTCTATCGTGATAGATCCAGAAAATTAATTGGATTATCCCAATCTATGTACATTGATAAGGTGCTAAGTAGGTTCCAGATGGAGCAATCTAAGAAAGGTATTCTTCCTGTAGGACATGGAATTCATCTTTCTAAGTCCATGGGACCTAAGACTCCTGAAGAGATACGGCATATGAATATGATTCCTTATGCTTCCGCCATAGGAAGTCTTATGTATGCCATGATATGCACAAGGCCTGATATCGCATATGCTGTGAGCATTACTAGTCGATATCAATCTAACCCAGGATCAAAACACTGGGCAGCTGTCAAGACGGTCCTTAAGTACTTAAGAAGAACTAAGGACATGTTCCTCGTTTATGGAGGAGCGACAGAGTTGCGAGTGGAAGGCTATACAGACGCAGATTTCCAATCTGACGTCGATGATAGAAGTTCCAACTCCGGATATGTATTCACTCTGAATGGTGGGGCTATCAGCTGGAAAAGCAAGAAACAAAGTGTAATTGCTGATTCCACGACAGAGGCTGAATATGTCGCTGCAGCTGAAGCCGGCAAAGAAGCGTTCTGGATGAAGAAGTTCATCAATGAACTTGGAGTGGTTCCAACCATTACATCACCAGTAACTTTGTACTGTGATAATAGTGGGGCGATAGCTCAAGCCAAGGAACCCAGGGCACATCAAAAGAACAAGCATTTTTGATAGGCGCTTTAATATCATTAGAAGATATGCTGCCGAGGGGAAAGTTAACATCCTCAAAGTTGCTTCAGCCGATAACGTAGCAGATCCACTAACGAAGCCAATGTCTCAAATCCAACTTGACCGTCATATGGAAAGGATGGGTATTAGATACATGGGCAGATGGCTTTGAGTGCAAGTGGGAGATTGTTGGAAGTATGCCCACAAAGCCACTCATTTGATGTAATAGCTTTTTGGAATACTTATTGTGTTAAACTTTTATATGTTTAATAGAGGGCAAAGCTTATTGTTAATCACTATTTATAGTATCTTGTGTTTAAGCAATAAGGGAATCCAAGGAATGTATTTGATCTAAGAGACAAGTGATTTAAGTTAGTTAAATTAACGAGACCTTTCTCTTATGTTCATTCCTAAAACGTTCCTAGCCATAGGATTGCCAATTGGGCATTGACAATCCGCTAAGGTTAGTATGTGTTATGTCGACTCAAGCGTGAGTATGAACTAGTCTCAAGTCATTTGGTGTTGGACACTAAGGCAAACACATAGGTGCTCGAAAGAGTAATCGAGTACACTGAACAACGATCAAACGAGAGTTCGAACATACATGTCATGTGAGAACTTAATAGTTGCAATATGCAAAGTAGTCCTTTGACCTGAGGCATCATTGATGTCTAATGGTTAGGTCCTTGATCTTTGATTATGTCAACGGCATTCCATTGGAGTGTCCACGGCATTGTTGGGGTCAAGCTATCTAGTCATGTAGGCATATGAATGCACAACAAGGGATCTCTAACCTTCCATGGTGGAAGGAGAATACTCTAAGATATGATTCGAGAGTCTTTGGCCAAAGCATATGAATATGACTAAGGAAGGTTGTTCCAAATCTTATTCAATTGAATCATATAGAGAAATATCACATTGGATAGTAGACATGAAACAAACTATCACTTAAACAATGTGATTAAGAGTATTGTATTAGAGAAGGACCGTATTGCATTGTAGTTGTAACTGGATAGGTTCTCCAACCACTTCTACTTAGCTTGGGTAACCATGACATGCTGCTAGGCGTCACCCATGGTTTGTGGAAGCCCTAAAGATTAGCAAACACTAATTTTAAGGGAGAATTGAAATGTGGTTTCAATTCACAATCGATCGTTAAGAGTAACATCGCCCACTACCTCGCTAATTGGAACCTAATGGATCGTACACCGAGTAAGGATATAAGTGAAGAAATTATATGAAATGGATAAGCAATTAAATGGTTTAATTGAAGAATGGTCAAGATTAATTAAATAGTTAATTAATTATACGAAACGTTCGTATTGGGCGTTTAAGTTAGTTTTGGGCTTCGGGGCACAAAAACGTTTTGGTCCACAAGGCCCATTATGTTTAAGTTGTATGACAACTAAAACAAAATGGGCAATTAAGCCCAATAACAAATGGAGGCCGCCCATATCAAGGGTAGTGGGAATTTTTGCTTAATTGCAAGTTTGCCACTAACCTAAAAGATGAAGTATAAAGTCATCTTTATAGCTTTGTTTCTACCTAGGGTTTTCTAATGGAATTTGGGTGAAACATATTCTCTCATTTTCTACATAGAGGCCGGCCACTTAGGGGAGGAACATCTAGCAATCTTCTTCTTCCCTAAGTCATCCATTTCATCTTCACACTACATCTTTGGTGTGGAGACTTAGAGACACCAAACCTTTGGTGTTTTTGGAGAACAAATCCTCAAATCCTCAAAGAAGAAAAGGAGCACTAAAAGGGAGGAAATCACAAGGAAGATCCAAGGAGCAAGGAGGTGACTTGAAGGCCCTCCACTTGGGTGAATCCCTTGTGTAATCAAGGATGAGCTTCAAGGGTAAAGAATCTCTAAATTCTTATTCTCTTTAATATTGTTAAAGAGTCTTATGGTTCACCATATACTAGGTTTTGAAAGTCATGGGTTTTATGAATTGTTTTTGAATGCATGCCTACTTTAAAGTGTTATTAGTATGCCTATGTATTCAAATGTTCTTACATGTTCTTAGCTAGGACAAAATTTTTCCTTCATGCGTAGCGCGGAATGACCTACACCAAGTCTTAATGTGTTGTGATACTTGTTACGCAACCTACGGAATTGGAGAAAACCAAGGTTAATAGCCTAGGGGTTACGCAGACTTGTCTGCTTCTGTAAGTAAGGTGTCTAGCTGCCAACCCTATGGCTAACAACTTTGCAAAGTTCTACACCAACACCTAAGGCTGCATAGGCTACACAGGCCTATCTGCTTATAAAAAAGTAGCACATCTTCCATTGGTCTATAAAATCTAAAGGTTAGGGCATGAATAAAAAAAGTGAAGATGGAGAAAAAAATAAGGAAACAAGTTTATCAAATTTTATAGCAAAATTGATAAACAACTAGAAAAGACCAAAAGAGTTTAAGCAAAGCAAAAGCAACAAGGAAAACAAAGAAAATCCTAAAGGCTACCTAGAATACTACTCTACAGCAGCTTGGACATCCCACAACTACTCGATCGCCACACCTTCAGTGGCCGCGACACTTTCTGTAGCGGCATTATCCGACACTTCACCCCCAGCTGCCCCAGTCTGGGCACCAACCTCTCTGACTACTTCACCAATAGAAGCCTCAAAAGTAAAGGTGGGCAAGCCGCCCAAAGAGATGGTCGACATAACCCAACTTGTAGAAATCAGCTTGACTCTGAGTAAGCGAAGCCTTGAACCCAACCTTCTCAAGCATGGACCCACTACAACTCCTCCGCTTCTTTCTTCAGATTGTCGTTTATCTTCAAAGCACCTTGGAGTTCCAACACTTGAGGCTTAAGCCTATCAACGACCTTCTTGAAGTAGATCACCTGGTTGTAAGCAGCAATCAGTTATTCATCCTTTGTGTAAGCAGCAGAGCAGAGCTCAGAGATGGCACGCTCAAGGTCATGAATCTGAGGTATGTAACACCCGATCTCCTTCTTTGCACTTTCATACTTTACTTGGATCGTGTCAAGCTTAGTCTTCAAATCCATGATCTCTTGGCGAGTAGTCTCAAGCTACAAAGAAGTGGGGGCAGAAATATTAGACCCCTTCAAAGCAACAAGCTCATATTCCAACTTCTTGACTTTCTTGGCCGAGGAGTAAGCTTTGGCTGCCACAGTTCTTGCTACCTCCTTGGCAGCCTTGGTATCTTCCTGATCAAGGAACATAGACTCGGTTGCTAAAATCGCTGTTTTCTGCATCATAGCCAGCAGAGCAGTCTTCTTATTCTTAAATGTATGCTTCGCAAAGGAACTCGAGCCAACAACCCCTTTAACTCCATCAACAAACTTGGTGCACACATCCATGTCCTCAAGCAGATTTGGTCTTAAAAGCACACAAATCTCAGCAGCTTTCCCAGAAACAAACTTAGTGGATTTCTCATAACTGCTCGCAGGAGCATTCTCCTTCTTCTCAGTAGACGAATCGGTCATAACAGTAGAGAAAACCATACTTAGCCCTAAATTGACGTTTTGGCACAAATTTCGACACTAGAGGCACAGAGGAACTTCTACACTGAGCAATCCTATCAGAGGAATAAGTCTTTGGCTTTTTCTTAGCAAGCATCTCTTGAGCAGGCAGGGAAGGTCTCTTCTTCCCACCTTCACTTATAGCAGGTTCCACAATGACAATCGGATGAGCTAATGCCTCTACCTTGATTTGCTTTATCTCCTATCTTGAGGGCAGCCTACCTTTCTCCCGACAAAGAGGACTAAGCAGCCAACGCCACTTACGGTATTCGAAAGGGATACCCAGAGTGACATGCACTTTCTTCATGTCCGGAGAAGTCTTAGGAGTTGAGCCAAACTCCGAATCTACAAAAGCAGCGGGAGACAATAAAAAAATTAGAGAGCAGCTTAGCACAAATACAAAGTAGCCAAGAGATTAAGCAGCCTACTTACCGAATATGAAGACTGTTGGAACACACAACTCGAGGGAAGAATTAGATTCCCACTCTCCACTTATCTCAAAAGTCCCATTGGCCCAGTCATGATCTCCTTTGCTCGAATGATTGAAGAGCCTATGGTGGGATTGCAACTGCCTAACTCCCTCGATGTGGCCTATGTCAAAGAAATACCCAAAAATTCATTGACGATTAGATCTAAGTCAAAGAATTGGCTTAGATTGAGAAATCCCACCATCACACGGACCGCGTTCGGATAACATTGAGCGGGGGCACATCTCATTGAGCAAAGCACTTCTTGGAAGAAACGCGGCATATGAAAATTAAACCCCAATACAAAATAGCAGTGGTGAAACTTGATGGCTCTCCGAGCCCTATTGCACGGTTCACGGCTACTACCATCCTCGACACGCTTCACACGCACTCCTAAAGGAATAGCATGCCTATATGCCTCAAGGAAATCTCTAAACAAGTCATCGAAGCTAATTTTGAAGTGAGTAGTCTGGAAGTAACCAACCTTGCACAAAGACCCGCGTTGACGATACAATGGCAGCACACCATCATCATTCTTGTGGCTTGAGGAAGATGTGCTTGAGGAAATTCTACAAAGACACGAAAAAATTCGTTAAACGGCTGCTTGCTTGAAAAAAAAAAAAAAAAAAAAGGGTGCGGCGCAACAGGCCCCATGACCAAAAAAGGCCTTTCGGCCTCTTTCTCTTCTCCCATACACGAACGGGCCCAAGCCTAACGGAAAAAAAAAAAAAAAAAAAGAAAAAAAAAGAAAAAGAAAAGGGAAAGCAGTTCACGGCCGAAGACAGCTCAGGCGAGCCAAACCCAGCGGCCCGTAGCCCACTCTATTTCCTCTCATACATGGGCCCGAGCCTAATATTCAAATAAAAAAAAAAGGAAGGCATCAGGCCTCACGGCCCAGGCACAGAGGCTCAAACCGCAGTGCCCAAGCCCCTACCACCTGCATGCCAGGCCCGCGTAGCCAACCCTTGACCCGAGCTAAGCCACTACCGCACCAAACCCATGGAGCCACCCTACGGCAGCAACTATGCCGTCACCTTTCAACAACCTTTTCATTCCTTCTCGACCCTCATCGAGCCAAATTTCAAGCCTCGTGGCTCCCAAAAAATTAAGAAGACAAGGAAAATTAAATTTTTCTTACCTTGAAGCGGCGTGAAGACAAAGCAAGCAACGAAAGACGATCCTTTGCATGGGCAAGATGTAGAAGATTGCTAGGGGAGGGGGAACAAATATCCTCTAAGCTTTCTCTCTCTTGTAGGGAAAAATAAATCACTCTCCAAAGTTGATTTAATAATCTACTTAAGGTAGACTTAAATAGGCTTTGAGAGAAATTTATTTCCCTTTCCTAGAAGGATCTAATTTCCATTTAAAGAGGGAATCAACATCAAAATAGGAAATAATCCAATGTTTCCTAAAGCAAGAAGATTTCTACACCTACTACCCTTTCTTGCGAGCAGACCAACAGGTGTGGGGGGATTTATGGAGCCAAAAATAATAGAGAAAAATATGGAGGCCATAAGTGGATTCTAGGGTAAAAAAGACAAAATTACCCTTGACGCACACCGAAGCTTCTACACGCGAATAGCAGACATTCATCACTCAATCAAGGTCAAAAGTGATCAAAATAGGCATTTATTCAAAACATTTTTCATCTATCCTCATCAAATCTTCCCCACAAGGCAACTCCCAAATTATTTCTTTCAAATTATATTAATTAGCTAATTAATTGATTTATTAATTAGCTAATTGATTGTAATTAACACCACAAAATACCTCATATGGCCGGTCCCCATTCTCCTAATAGGGCCGGCCATACCCCTATAAATACCACTTCATTTTCTCCATAAACCCAAGTTGAATTCTCTTGCAAAATTCTCTAAATTCTCCATACACTTTTCCCTCAAAATTCTAACTTTGGCATCTGAGGCTCTTTGGTCAAAGCCCCACCATTCATCGTGGGCACGTGAGGCTCTTGGCCTTGACCTAAGGTGTTAATTATTTTTGCAGGTGCATTTTCGTCCAAGAACAAGAAGGAAGAAATTGGCATCCACAGTGTCAAGTGCTAAAAAGTAGTTTCTTGTGAAAAAACCACATGTATAAGGGTCGAAGTTTGCGTCAATAGTAGCTGGGATAGGCAGTGGAAATAAATCAACCCAAGTCTCCCCCTCACTTGAACCTATAGATCCTTTGTGAAAGAAAGGAAGAGCTCCTCAAATTTAACATCTCTGGACACCACATTTTTTTTAGTAGCAGGATTAGAACACTTGTACCCCCTTCGAGTTGAGGAATATCCCAAAAACACACACTTATTCGACCGAAGATCCAACTTATCACGATGAGGTGCTTGAAACATGTATATCCAAATACTTTCAAATGTGACATCTATGCGTTGATTTTTAAGAACTTCATATGGTGATTTAAATCCCAAAAAACTCAACTTGGGAGCCGGTTTATCAAATTTGTAATAGTGAGCATTCCTTGAGACCAAAACTTCTTGGGAATGTTCATGTGAAGCATAAATGAACGTAGCTTCTCGATGAGGTCTCTATTTTTCCTTTTGGCCACCCCATTTTGTTGGGGAGTTTCAACACAACTAGTTTGATGAAGTATGCCATGTGTGCTTAAGTATTGTGACATAGTGTTAGACATGTATTCAGTGCCATTATCCGATCTTAGTGTTTGAAGTTTGGAGTCAAAATAAGTCGTGACAAGATCGTGATAATCTTTGAACATAATAAAAACTTCACTTTGTTGTAAAATCGAAGGTATGTGTGCAATGGAACATAAAGTAAATGAGACATAATATTTATGAGGTTTGGCAAGTGTGCCTACATCCTTGGGACAGCAGTAGTACTTTCTTTCATTACGTGAAATAATAGGGGTACAAAGATAACTCTCACTATTTGCTCTTTTTTCTCTAGCCCAACTCATTGGTATTTTCTTATGTATCTTTCTTCTTTCTCTTCTTCCTCTCATCTCTCTTCTTTTCTTTCTCTCTTTCTTCCTTCCTTTTTCTTTCTTCTGTTTGTTGTGTGTTCTCCTCCTTCTCCTCTCATTCATTTTATAGGCAAAGGAATCACTATTCATGTGGGTCATCCACATAGTATCTATAACACTCCCCCTTGGATGGCCATATGTAAATATCTGTTGCCTTGTTAAAATCTTGATCAGTTTTGGATACTCCCCTTGATTTCGAATTCTTTATTCTGGCTGATTACTAAATTGATGTAATCCGATACCATGCATGACAGTTGGAGTGTTAGCTTCTAAAGGCGGTGCACAGGAGCTCCAAATTTTAATGGGTTGCAAGTATTATCCAAATACATTCATGACTAGCTTCATGGAGATATGTATTTATGTAGCACTAAATCTTGACTTCCTTGATCATTGCAGAGTCAATCTATTTCCATATGTAAATACAAATCCTTTATGAGAACGATTTGTATGCAGGTTAGAAAGGTATTCAAATTTTGCTTGCCCAATAAGACCATGGCTATCAATGAGTTCTTTAGAATAGAACAAGCACATGTCTATACTTTCCTGGAGATATCAATACTTTATTTCATTGCAATACCCATTTGTTGGTATTATGCTCTATAGGAAGTGTAACATCTGATTCAACGTATTGTGCAAAATATAGTAAGGCACATACTTCATTAAGATATGGTACTCCTGGACCAAATATCAATTTATCATTTCCCTCACGAGGATGAATGATCTTTCTTAGTGTCTAAATATTGGTTAATCATCTGAGTATGCAACTCATAATCTTCAATCCATTTGATTCTTTAATACCATAAACATCATGGGTAAGATTCGTTTTGGCATATTGTTCGATCTGCAGCTCGAGACAATATTCCTTTGAACACTTTATAATCTTTCTAGACTCTTCAGGAGTCTCATTCTAATATTATTAACTCTTGCAAGAGATTTAGTATGTTGCAACAACATCATAATGATAGTACTCATCAAGGCAATTTATACCATGTATTGGTATTGAGTACATAATTTATGCTTTACCTTTCCAGGGCTTTCTTTAAGCAATCTGAATCCTTTAGTGATTTTCTACACTTCATGACACATTCTCCTTTGGAATTTATACAGTGCAACTTGCTTCCATGTATACTAGAAGGATATACTTGTGGAGACATGCTTCGGGCATATATATAATTCTCCACTGAAATGGACAAGTTTCACAACGAGAAATCATGTTTCCAGGAGTTTATTACAATTTCAGGTTTCAACTAGGAACCATGTGTCATATCATGTTAGTGTATTTCATTGTATTACAAATGCCCATATAACCTTCTGGGTTCAACATCATTTGGCAATTTGTACTATAGGTCCATTTTTCCACATTCTTAATAAATTGTAATGGAATTGCCTTTCTCCATTTTGGCCAATAATTTTGGTTTTTGTCGACGAACAAAAGAACGTGGCTCAATATCAACACAACTCTTTGATGAATTTAGTAGCTACTGAAAACCAAAATTAACATTGGTAATCATCAATTCATGATCCCATAATTCTCATGTGCATGCACATGCATATTTGTAGTCATTTAATTACTTTGGATATCCTTGCCTCTTCAGGGGCTTTACATTGTCTCTTATAGGATAGTCATCTCTTATTAGATGAATAGTTTGAGAATATGGATCATAACCTCCTCTAGAGCATTATAAAGCTTGGATTTTTAATCCCCACTTCTGGGGAGTTGAGTCATTAGAACCTACACATCGATCATGCTTCAGGCATGAGATATATTAAAATTGCCATGTCCATGGATTATCCCTTTTGGAAATTTAATTCATGCGGTGATTGTCATGCTTCGGGCATGCAACAGTTCAATATTGCCAAGTCTAATTGAAACTTGCAATCGGTGCAGCATCTCTGTAACTTGTAATCAATTAGTAATTTTCATTACCTTTTTTGTACATCATGTGAATGATATAAACTGGTAGATTTTGCTGGGGCTATGAGTAGGATTCCCATCACTGAACTTTGGTCTTCCATTCACTTAGTCAACCACCAATTTTCTCGCTTTAGACTTCCATAGGCTCATAGTTGATCATTCTGCTTCAGTCTTTTACCCATTAGAAGTGGTGTGCAACCTTTGCCTTTGGATGGTCCATCACTTCTTGGTGACTCGTCCATCCTTGGCAGCTTCAGCCAACAATGTACTGATTATTCTGTAGTGTTGGTGACTTGAGGCCCAACTCCAACAATAGTTGAAGATGACTACTCAAGACCAATGTAAGGTAAGCAATCAGGGAAAAGTTCTAGGCAGTTGTTTTTTTATCAGAAGTTTGATTTCTGGTTCTGATTGATTGCTTTCTTTATCCTTGTCATGTAGGCAAGAGCAAGGTCACAGGAAAACACAGGGAAAGAGCATGATATGAGATACTCTTGTTCTCAAATCTAATGATATGAAATACTTTTTCTCTTGAAGGAAAACAATAGAAGGATTTTATGATGATGTAAAGCTTCTTGACCAAAAATATTTCTTGCTACGAAAATGAGTTTGGCATTTTGAGGGACTTTGTTGAAGAGGTATTCTCAGAGAGAATAAAGACTGAATATGTTGAGAGGTTTTGTTGCAGATGCATTCTCGGCAAAGAAGATGAGTTAGGCACTTTGGAGGTGTGCCTTGCCATGGTGAACAAAGGTCAACATATATAGGGTTTCCCAATAGCAGGTAGTGGTGCGGATGTGGCCTTGTCACCCACGCTCGTCGGCAATAGTGGTGTAGTTGGAATAATGAACTTTACGCATATTAACTTTGCCAGAGTTGTCCTTGATATCTAGAAAGCTGAGATTGCTTCTGAAAAAATGTTGACAAACTTTATGCAGAAAATCCGGTTTTTGAAATTCGGGGAGCAATGTCTTTTTGATTTTTGAACAAGTGGTTGTGTTACCTCTCCTTTTATAGAGGTATCAATTGTATCAAAAATGCACGATTTAAAGATTGCTTACCTGTGAAAATTGTCTCTGTTGTATTTTTAAGATTTCACTCTATCCAACCATTTTCTTTCATCATTTCTAAAAATGGCATGCCCATCTAACCTTTGTTTAGATTTAAGTCTCGGGGGAGATGCACACATCCTGCGTCAGGATAATATATGGCGCCCGTTCATCTTATCTTCTAATGGCCTCTTACGATTAGAGATTATGTGATGAGGGATGATATAACGACTACAGTAGTAGCTAGAAACCTTCTCACCCCTAGAGATAAAAGAATACTTTCAAAGAGGTTTGATGAATTGGCCGTTCAAGACTCTTTGGCTTTCAGTGTTCAGTGCGCGGGTTCTGTGTCCAACATAGGCCAACGCCTACTTGTTGGAACTCGCTAAGTCAAAACATTAATGGCTGAGGTGGCAAGTCTTAGACAAGAGATCAGACGGCTCAAGCATAATAATAAAGAGTTGCACAAACTTACAAATATTTACTAAACGAGCATGAAAAGAAAGCTTAACTAGCTGCAGGAATCCGAAAGTCAGATTCAAAGTGATCACCAGAAATTTATGGCTAGATTATGAAGGCAATTGGTGCCTTCCCCCTAGGGTGTTTTGCCAAGTACTGGGGCGTCACATGGTCAATCTCCAGTGCCTCCCCTTTTTAGGGTACTGCCAAGTACTGAGGCTTCACATGAGCAACCTTTGTGAATGCCCCGCCCCCAATTTGTTTGTTTTTGTATTTATAACTCAAATGTATGCACATGTGTGTGTGTGTGTGTGTGTGTATGTGTGTGTGTGTGTGTGTATATAAAGATTCCTTCTCTTCTGGTTTATACATGCTTGAAACTTCTAGTTCAGTTTGTTAGATATAGGAATCTATGGAAATTTTTGGTTTCATTAATATGAATCAATGAAGAGATGATGGAAACTTCTGGTTTCATGAATATGATTCAATGAGCCTTTAAGCAAAGAATGTTTTCTAATATCATATTCTTCCACATGAATTCTCGGGCATTATGAATTCATGAAAGTATCTCTTGTGTAAGATGTTGATGGTCACAAAATTGGATTTTGCTAAGTTCATCATTTCTTATTCCCAAAAGGAAGAAATTCAGTTATGATGGTGTTTGGACCCAAAATATTGTTTTGGGCCAAGCTTAGAGTTGTTATCGGCCTAGTAGTCTTCTTCTAGAATTATCATGGGTCGTCCAGTCATCGCGGGCTGTCCAGTCAGGATCAGCCGAATCCTATTGCAGGACAGGTTTGTTTAGATAAGAGTGGAGTAGTCGAGACCTAGTGCAATAAGGAGTCTTAATAGGCTAAGGATACTGAGACTTAGGAGATGTATCTAGTTTGTTAATTAGCTCGATTCAAAGTTCTTTTGGAGATAGGATTGGTCGAAACCTAATCAGATTAGGTTGAGAAGTTCTAATCTGAGTATGATTCCAGCTCGGCTATAAAGGATTTTGCTACTATAAATAAGGCAGGGAGTGTACATTCAAAGCCCCTCCAATTCACCACACAAATCGCCTTCCACAAAACTTCTCAACAACCTTGAGATTTTTATCCCTCTCCCCTTTTTTCCGCCAACACATCTTCAATTTGGATAAACAGTATTGTGAAGGCAACCGGCGACATCTTCAGTTTGGATAAACAGCACTGGAGCAGTAGAATCAGCTGATCGAGAAGCACCTTCAGTTTGGATAAACAACACTGCTTCGAGACCGATTGGTTATTTATCCAAGTCTCGGTCGACAAGGATTTCCGAGTCCTTGTTAGTAGAGGTCATCTCATCAACATTCTCGGTGAAGTGAGGTGTTACCAAGTTACTACATTTGACAAATTGAAAGCCGAATTTGATATTGAACTTCGCAGAACTAGGAGCCTTATCTTCAGGCTCTAGAACCCGAAGGCCGAGACGTGTTCCTTCCTCAGCCACTGTCGCAAGATCAAGAAGTTGATAGCGCGCCCAACGCTACATTAACATATTTTACTCCTCGGCTGAGCTCGGTCAACGAGTTGGCATGCCCCGTACACAACTGAATGACGTAGTTAGCTTATTAATTACTCGGCTTCCGCACCATGTAGTTTTGGTAGTTTTAGGGTCAACATATTGGCACGCTCGGTGGGACCTAGTGCTAAAGCTACGAAGTTCATGACCATTAAGACACAGTCAGTAAAAAAGAAAACAGTTATGGGAAAATCAACGACTAATCTTCCAATCCAGAACCCAGGACAAGATGGCTTGTTACAGGCACAGATTATTCCTGCTGCCGTGACACCTGAAGCAACAAGTGTGACACGTCGAGAAAAGGAAGTTAGTCTCGGCAGTCAACCTCGTGTTGCGGAAATCCCCACCAAAACGTCAAAAGGAATTTTTATTGAATGAATAGTGGAGGATTGTGATGAAGACGGTGGTGATGCTTCTGACCCACAACCACATCGTTTCTTCGAGTGCAACTTGAAGAACAATCTCGGCAATTAGAGCAGATGTTCAACAGAGAAATAAAAAACATACGTGAAGAAATACGTGATATCCTAGTTAGTAGAGTCCATGATAGTGGATCCGCCAATCGAATCAGGCAGCTTTTTTCAAGAATAACCTATTTCCAATGATATAGGCCGAGACGTGATCCGTTCGACTCAAAATGATTGACTTGGAAAAAAGTGGTGGGTCAACCAGCAGATCAAACAACTTCGATCAGAGGGCAGAAATGACATTTGTTGACATGGTCGAAGTCCAGAGAATGATTGAATCGGCCTTGAAAAAAAGGCCAAAGTTTACAAAATTCATTCACCCATACCTTGCTTATGTGGAAAAGTTCGAGTACCCCAAGGGGTTCAAGATCTCGGACTTTAGCCTTTTCGTTGGAGAGTCGTCCCTATCGTCATTATAACACGTGGCTCGATTCACTGCTTAATGTGGGGACGTTAACAGTGATTTCCATAAGCTGTAATTGTTCAACTTTTCGTTAATGGGCTCAGCATTCACATGGTATATCCACCTCCCACCCAACTCTATCCAAAGTTGGGAGGAACTAGTCGAGAAGTTTAATGAACATTTCTATCGACCAGGGATGGACGTGTTAGTATCTTCTTTAGCAAGGATGGGTCAAACCTCTGACGAGTCACCGATGGAATACCTTACAAGGTTTAAGTCGGCTAGAAACTGGTGCCGAGTACCTCTCCCTGAAGTCAAGTTCATTAGACTTGCTCTAAACGACTTGGATGTAGAGTACAAAAAGAAATTCTTGGGGGCAAACTTTCGAGATATGTATGAACTGGCTCAACATATCAAACAATATGATTATTTGCTCTAAGAAGAGAAGATCTTAAACTCCCTATCCCTGAGGAACGATCTACAAGAACCCTATGATCAGTTATGCATCGACTGACGGGGAAGAGTCCTAATGCGTAAGCGTAGATGTAGCTGAGATAGTGATTGACAAACCATATGTATGCAAAACATTGGCTTACGCTAGCTCCAAAGATGCCAAAACTCGCTCGGCCCCTATGGAAACTCCTATTAAAACATCAAAGGTCTACACCTTCAACATCACCAAGGTCAATGCCATCTTCGACTAGTTACTGCTCGCAAAAATTATCAAGCTTCAACCAGGGCATAATATTCCCAAGGCTGAAGACTTAAAAGGCAAAACTTATTGCAAATATCATAACTCGAACAAACATACGACAAACAACTGTGTCGTATTTCGCGATGCCATTCAAAGCTGGATTGATAATGGCAAGCTAAAATTTCCTGAAAACTAAAAGGTAGTTGACACCAATCCTTTCCTTTCGGCAACGGTAAACATGGTAGATGCTCATCTACCCAAAAACAAAGGAGAAGGGAAGGCCGAGTTAGTTGACACCAATCCTTTCCCTTCGGCGACGGTAAGCATGGTAGATGCTCATCTACCCAAAAACAAAGGAAAAGGGAAAGCCGAGTTCATTCCAATGCAATTCATCCCAAAGAAAAACTCTTAGCCACGGTTGAAGATCGATTTGTTTTCAAATGAGCTGCCTAAAGACTTTTCAGGACCGTCTGTCATCGAGTCCATGTCAGACTCCAGTGCAGAGGAAACGGACGGGGCAATGGTTTTGTGTAGTCGATGCAAAGAAAACATTATCTTAATTGAGCCAAAGGAGAAGCCATTTTGGGCTATAATACCACAACAGGCCAAAGGAAAACATTATCTTAATTTTTGGTTTCGATAGGCTCAGCCCTCAAACACGGAATGACAGGCCACCTTCAGCCAAACGGCGACTTAATTTTGACACACCGTTTTATAATGAGGATTATTATGTGCACAACTCTAGCAGTTCGAGCTCATCCACTATCCAGAGAACCTTCAAGCCACTTGAGCCACGCGACCAACGTTGGTATAGTTATAACTCTCATACAGGTGTATATACCGCATTGTCTAAATCGCAAAATCGTCGACGCCAGTGAATAGACTGTATGGCTCACCGACAAGCAGCCCAAGCTACCTCGACTACCAAATGGCAGCCGAAAGAAACAACGGTTAGTGAAGATGACCGACAACCTTCGACAATCATGGCCGAGTTACTTCAAGGAAAGAAGGTGATCGACCGAGACTTCAAAACCACAATTGAAGAATTTAAGAAGCACAACAAACTCTTCATTCAACCTGGGGAAATGAAAGCTAATTTCGTGCACTTTAGGAAGGAAGCGAAAAGCAAACTTCCTCCATTACCCCCACAAGACCCATTAATTAAAGTCCGACGAAATCTTCAACCATCATTTCTCGGTGAAGCTTTGGAATACATGCGGGAGTTTCATAAGAAGCATTTCGCTAATGACTTGTACGGCCTACCAAAAGCATGCCAATAGGCTCTGGACCTGGCACTAACTTGCCCTGATGCCGAACAGATCATCCAAAAGACAACAGATCCGAGGATAAAGGCCAGGTTCCAGCATATACGTAAGGCTCGAGTTCTTGGCTTCGAGGTTGAACCATATACTGATATAGATACTGCTAAGCTTCCTTTCTCTCTCGAGGACCTCTAATATATGTGATACCATTTTTAAGTTTTTTCAGGTGTGTCCCTCTTCGGCCTTATGGCAGACGAAAAAAAGCGTATGGCATGTTTAAATGCTTACTTGGACACAAGGGACGCCCGCATCGCCTATCAGGATTGGACCCACAAGGCTTCATAGGGGCAGAACCAAGTCCTAATGTCGAGCAAGCTTAGGGATGACAATCAGAATAAAACAAGTCCAGTGTATGTACCACATGAACAATTACTCGCTGAAGCAGAAGATGATCAAGCAAAAGATACTCAAGAGTAGGATGCCTTGCCCGAAAATCCAGAAGATGAAGATCACGTCCTGATGGGCCCTTCGGTCCTTGAAAATATGGAAATCAACAGGATCCACGTTTTATGTGCTGAGTTCCAGCCAACCACGTCCTAATCAAATTTCCTAGATGGCAACGTGGTTCCTAAGGAAGCAACACAAGTTGACTTCGTCACCATCGAGGAGGCTGAGCAAGTAAGCAAAGACGATAAACTTAGGGCAGCTTGTGCCGAACTATTCCCCAGCTCTTCTTCCGTCAATCTTCAATATTTAAAGTCATTGTATGTTATGGCTTATATTGAAGGATACCCAATTTCCAAAATTTTCATCGATTGTAGGGCAACAGTCAACATCATGCCTGTTTCCATCATGAAGGCATTATGACGCTCCAACGACGAACTCATCCCATCAGGGGTAACCATGAGTAGCTTTGTCGGTGACAAGTCCCAGACCAAGGGAGTGCTTCCTTTAGAGGTAAATATCGTAGGTCGCAATCACATGACCGTGTTTTTAATGGTCGATTCAAAGACTGAGTATAATGCCTTGCTTGATCGTGATTGGATCCACCAAACAAGCTGTATCCCGTCATTATTATATCAAGTCCTTATTTTTTGGGATGGTAAATCGGTCGTGATTCATCTGGCTAACAATCAGCCGTTCGAAGATAATATGATTCAAGCTCGCTATTACGACGATCACGTCTGCTGCATCACTTTACAAGCTTTCATGCTAGACTGCGGTTTCATCCACCATGGAGCGACTGCTGGCCCATTGGTATGGCATTTCCAAGCAACCAAATTCTACGGTGAACTTAATTGAGTTTCTCACCGAATGAGACAATGGTCTAGTCCTGTCACTTGACAAGTCCAAACCGCCCCGACCAAGCTCGAAAACAGTCAGCCCCAGGTCAAAGACCCATTAGAGGAAATAAATGTTGGAACGACCGATGACGTTCGGCCTTTATTTATTAATGCTTTGTTACCCCAACTCATGAAAACAAAACTCTGTAAACTACTTAAAGAATTTAAAGATTGTTTTGCTTAGAGTTACCATGAGATGCCTGGTCTAGATCAAACACTCGTCAAGCACAAATTACACATCAAAACTAGCTTAAAGCCTTTTCGCCAACCTCCCTCCTCGACGATTCTCGACCGAAGTACAACTTGGCATAAAAAATGAACTTGTTCGACTTTTAAAAGGCGGGTTTATTGAGACAGTTCAATACGATGAATGGTTGGCAAATATCGTACCAGTTTTAAAGAAAAGCAGTGCTCTACATATTTGCATCGATTTTTGTAATTTGAATTTGGCAACCCTTAAAGATGAACACCCAATGCCAATTTCAGACTTACTAATTGACGTTGCAGTAAACCACGAGATGTTATCCTTTATGGATGGCCATGCTGGCTACAACCAAATCTTCATTGCTGAGGCCGATGTCCACAAAACTACTTTTCGTTGATCGGGGGCACTTGGGACCTACGAATTCGTAGTCATGCCATTCAGCCTTAAAAAGGTTGCTGCCACATGCCAACATGTTATGAATACCATCTTTCATGACTTGATTGGTACGGTCATAGAGTGTATATCAAAAATGTGGTGGTCAAATTGAAGCGCTACCAAGAACATTTAGATGATCTTCGGCAAGCTTTCCTTCGTATGTGCTAACACAACCTCAAAATGAACCCTGCTAAGTGCGCTTTCGGCGTATCAGTCGGTAACTTCTTGGTTTTCCTTGTGCATCATCGAGGCATCGAGGTGGATGCAAATAAGGCTTGTGTAATCATCGACACTCCACCCTCGACAACCAAGAAGCAACTATAGTCTTTACTCGGCATGATTAATTTTCTCTGCCGCTTCATTGCCATTTTAGTGGAAAAATGAAGGCTTTCTCCATGCTTTTAAACTCAAGGATTCTAACAAATTTGAATGGTGTGAAGATGCTTTCACACAAATCCAGGTCTCCCTCACAACCCCACCCGTCCTTGTGCCTCCTCGATGTAGCAAACCTCTCAAGTTGTATATTTCAGTGGCCGAGGAATCCATCGGATGTCTTCTTGCACAAGACAATGACACTGGGCGAGAGCAGGCTATTTTTATCTTAGCCAGAATCTTAACTCACCTGAGATGAATTATTCAGCTATCGAGAAGCTCTACCTGGCCTTGTTTTTCGCCACATCAAAACTCAGGCATTACATGCTCCCATCGGTTACTCAGGTCATCACCCAAACAAATGTTATTCGCTACATGCTCACTCGGCCATAGTAAAAGGCCGAATTGGGAAATGGACAATGGCACTATCCGAATTCAATTGACAATATGTGCTTGTTTAGACCCAAATTTACACTGTCGGTCCGTGCAATCAAGGCAGTTAAGTAAGCATAGCTCCACATTGTCAGATAAAAAAATGAAGATAATTTTATTATTATCCAAGGATAATATTATGATTTTTTTTTATCATAATAATTATTTTTTAATAATGAATTATCTTGTACAAGATAAACGTGATGCAAATTATATCTCTAAACTACAATTCAGAATTAATTGGGGATATTCGGCATATTGGTGTTGGCAGATTCACACAGCAATACAATTACTACTGGATTAATTTCGTGCAATTAATCCACGCATAGGATAAAGGTGAAATTATGAGATGGTGATGTGATTAGGATGGCATCTGAACAAAAGAGTAGGCTTCAGCCTATGGACATATTAGGAAGAGTCAATTAGCACAAGGATAGTAACGTGGTGATCTTTTGACCATGGATCACATGATGATGGGATAAAGCCATCATTGTTGGGTCAGATGTGGTCAATTAAAAGGAGATAATGATGGAGATTTTAAATTGGTTGGACAATTACATAATAACACCATGCATTTAGTTGGTTTTGATCCATGCCAAACTGCGTTAAAGATCAAATGCAATACTGATCGAGTCAAGTCAGCACGTCCCTATAAATACAAAGGCAGTGGCAACAGGAAAACCTCCCTCCAATTCAACACACAAACTACCATGCACAAATTCTCGCTCTACGCGAAACCTTTCAACAACATTGAGATTTTTATTTTTCTTCTTCCGCCAACACATCATCAGTTTCGATAAACAACATTGTGAAGGCAACCGGCGACATCTTCAATTTGGATAAACAGTACTGGAGCCATAAAATCAGCCAATCAAGGACCATCTTCAGTTTGGATAAACAACACTGCTTCAAGACCGACTGGTTATTTATCCAAGTCTCGGTCGACAAGGATTTATGATCCTTGTTGGTAGAGGTCATCTCATTAGCCATCTCGGCGTAGTGAGGTGTTACCAAGTTACTACATTTAGCACATTGAAAGCCAAATTTGATATTGAATTTCGCAGAACTAGCAACCTTGTCTTCAGGCTCTAGAACCCGAAGGCCGGGACGTGTTCCTTCCTTGGCCACAGTCGCAAGATCAAGAAGTTAGCAGCACGCCCAACGCAACATCAACACATTTTACTCACCGACCAAGCTCGACCGCCAAGTTGGCATGCCCCGCACATAACCGATTGACGCAGTTAGCTTATTAATTACTCGGCCTACGCACCATGTAGGCTTTGTAGTTTTTAGGGTCAACAGTGCCCCAAAAAGCCATCAAAGGACAAGCACTAGCCGATTTCCTAGCTTAACATCCTTCCCCATACGATTTTGGGGGCAACGACACCGAAATTGGCATGGTGGAAACACGTGATAATTATTGGACAATGTATTTTGATGGCTCTAGTACCTCGGCCTTGGCTAGTGTTGGACTCGTCATCCAATCCCTAGATCACCACCGCTGGTATTTTTCTCTCAAGCTAGATTTCGATTGTATGAATAATTAGGCCGAATACGAATCCCTTATCATCAGCCTTAACGTCCTTCACAACTTGACGGCAGCTCGCGTATTCATCCTTGGCGATTCAGAACTTGTGATTAACCAACTCAATAGAACCTTTCGTTGTATGAGTTGTACTCTAGCATCCTATCACATGGTTGCCAGCTATTTGGCCGACTCGTTTGAAGGCATCACATTCAAGCACATCTCACAAGTCCAAAACACTGACGCATACAAATTGGGTTAAATAGCCTCCAGAGCCCAACTCCTGGGGGGTGAGCTAGGCCGGGTAATACCAGTAGTACGACGACCACACCCGGCCCTGGTCAATCAACAAGTTCTCTAACGTGACCACGTGATCTGTACACGAGTCATGTCCTTACCTTCGTTGTTGGAATGAGAAGATCCTGCAGATGTTTGCGCGGCCGAGACATTACCAGATGACTAGAGAAGGTCAATCATGCAATATCTCAATAATCCCAGTGGCAAAGATGACCACAAGATAAGGATACATGCCATAAATTACGTAATGTACTAGAATGAGTGAGGACGGCTTATTGTTATTGTGCCTTGGCCTGTAAAAGGTCACCCAAACGATTACAGAGGTACAAAAAGGAATATGTAGAGCTCATCAATCTGGACACATGTAGAGCTCATCAATCTGGACACAAGACGCATTGGCTACTTCACCAACACAGTTATTTCTGGCCGAGTATATTGAAAGATTGCATTGAGTACGCACAAGGATGTGTACAGTGTCAAATTCATGGGCCTATACAGAGAATCCTGGCCGAATTACTTCACTCGGTCACCAAACCATGGTCGTTTAAAGGATGGGCCATGGACGTGATTGGCAAACTTATGCCGTCTTTCGGGTTAGAAAAGCATGCATGGATACTCGTTACGACAAACTACTTCACCAAATGGGTAGAAGCAAAGTCATATGCAAAGTTAACGTCTAAAGAAGTTTGTAATTTTGTGGAAGAAAACATCATGACCAAATTCGACGTACCAGAAACAATCATAACGGACAACAGTACAATCTTTACATCCGACAGGTTCAAGGAATACACGGCAAGTTTAAAAATTCAGCTCAATCAGTCTACGCCGTATTACCCATAGGCAAATGGATAGGCGAAAGCAAGTAATAAAGTTTTGATCAGTATTCTTGAAAAAATGATTAAAGAAAAACTTTGTATATGGCATTTGAAGTTAAAAGAAGCATTATGGGCATATCGAACTTCACTCTGATCAACAACAGGAACATATGGGCACGACGAGATGCTACCAGTTGAGCTAAGCATAAACTCATAACAAGTAATCGAAAAAAGTAGTTTGTTCAGTGTCGAATACAATCAGGCCATGAGGCAAGAGTTAGAGGACTTGGAGAAAGTTTGGCTTAATGCCTATAATTTATTAGTGGCGTAGAAAAAGATCGTCGAACTAGCCTATAATCGACGAGTTATACAAAAAACTTTTGGCGAATGAGAGTTAGTATGGCAAACCGTGTTCCCAGTAGGAATGAAAGATCCTAGATTCAGAAAATGGTCCCCGAATTGGGAAGGACCATTCATCGTCCACAAAGTTCTCGGCAAGGAGGCATACTATCTTAAGGATTGAACTAGTTTAATTCATAAGTTACCAATCAATGGGAAATTCTTAAAGAAATATTATCCAATCACTTGGGAGATGATGCAAGAATAACTAATTCATTTCATTAATTTTGCAAAAGGGCGTACAAGCAAAGTTACAAAAATACAACAGCCTACTACTAAAGACAAAGTTCTAAGGGGTCGAAGGAAGGAAGGCTTTAAGAGCAGTTTTCAGTTTCAACCACCTTACTTCGCCCATCGTAACTTTAGCCTACCTTGTTCTTTTATCGAGCTGCAGTTGCTGTTCCAACCACCTTAGTCCGTTAGTCGAGACTTATTTGCCTCAAAATCCTTTTCGAGCTCCGAAGCAACAGCTGACCTTTGACGTTAAAGTTCGACGATTCGACGATTGAGGTCGGCTAGTCCTGTCTTCTTTGCTTTTATTTCCTCAAGCTCTGGCCGAATAGCTTCATGAGCAACCATTGTAGCCTTAAGGTCATCTTCTACCTGGAGAGCCCTTTCAAAAGTAGTGAAGTACTGCCAGGTTCGCTCTAGGACATTAGATAAGCGAACGACACTTTACATGCTCAGTAATCCGTTGGCTACAAAATCGTCCAGGCACTCTCCTACAGAGTCAAGGCCTTTGCGTTGAAGGATTTGTGAAGCCGAAAGGGATAGAAGCTCTTGCAACTTGATGGAGGTGTTAGACTCAGCCGCAGTCGCAAAAGGCTCGGCCATGGTGGCAGAAGGTCCAGCCATCCTAGAAGTGCTCGAGAGGAGGGTGTCGAGCTTTACACAGAGAAGAGTTGTTAAGAAAGAAGAATCCAAAAGAATGGCAGATAAGGAAGTTGTGATAGACTTACCGATAAGAGACTTCGGCCATGTCTGCTGGTTCGTTGCTTGAACTAGAGAGCTTAATGGCCGAGCCCAGTGTTTAAGGCGGCCTTTTAATTCACACGGTTGATGAAGGTTATCTACATTTGATGGCCACTGAGGTGGCCAAGAGATGTAAATAACGCCCTTCGGCGTATAGAACCTTCGATGAAATAAGCGATTGGGCACCTGGAATTAACAAAAGAAAATAGTTAAGCCTTACAAAAGTTGAAGTAACTTCTTGAGGAGGAATGCCAAGATCTTGATCTTGAGGATGAACCGGTGCCTCTGATGTTACCTACGGTTCGACTAAGGGCACTGCTTCAGTCCCACAACCGACTTCGACCGAGGGAGGTTAGACTTCGATCGAGGGAGGTTGACACTTCGGCCGGTCGAGGCTGCCTTGGCAGCGAAGGTTATTCACTTTCATCCTCCTAGACATAAAAGGAAATTGGTCGTTAGTTGGGAGGTCCTATTTAAATAAATGGAGAAGATCGTCAATGAAAATAATCATACTTCTTCTAGGACGATCACTGATTTCTTTTTTGGATATGTGGGAGGGTTTTCTCGACCATAGTGGCCACATTTTCCAAAACAGCAACTACTGGGCCAACCTTAGGAGCAACAACTGGCCCTGGATTTGCAGGACCCTCGACCAATGGGGTAATGATTGGTTTGACCATGACTTGAGCGGTGGGATGAATTTCAGTCGAAGGGTTTTGTAGTGTTCCCGTCAAGGCCTGGATGACAAAAGAAAGGAAAGGGACACTAGAAGTAGTTGCCCCTGTGGGTTGGCTAGAAATTACTTGAATCTCCCATTCCCCCTTCTTTGCTAATTTCTTGACATGTTTTTTGGGCTGAAGAACGTCGCTATCCATCTTGGCATCGTGGCGAGGTTGTTTGCTCAATGGGGTCAGCACAATAGCTGCATTGACCCATCGACCCATTTCTTTGGAGGAGGGGCAAGCTTTTTCTTGGCCGCGGTCATCGCCACCACATCGACCCATTTCATTGTACGGCTACCTGGAAAAACTAAGCTCAAGTCAGAATAGAGTTTGAATGAACAAAGGAAAATAATAGAAGCAGATATATACCTTGGACCGTTTCTTTGGATTTTGGAGCGAGAACCTTTTTGGGTCGATCGCCAAAAGTTTCTTCAAGATTTCCTCGGCCGAAGTACTGAAGAAATCCTTGGTGTAGGCATCCCACCAGTTGGCAAAGGTGCTGGCACATCGGGATTTTGGAGTATTCGATCGAAGGCAGAATTTGGTGCACCATTCTTGGAACTCCTTCTCAGCTATCTCACATTCTCTCTATGAGGAGATAGAGAAGCGCTATCGGCTCAAAAGTGAGTGAGAAGCAAGGAATGGCATGGGGTACCCCTGGAGATAGCCGAGTTAACGAGCCAAGAAATTGGGATGATGAACTTCCCAGCTTCCTTATCGAGCTTCGCAACCATAAGGTATGTCACGAGTAATGATGAATTATACCCAGGACTTCCGACGACCACTTCCTCGGCCTCTTCCCACGCCGATTGTGGAAGGTGAAGGAAATATTTGTGAAAACTAGTTCATTTGAGCAACATCTATGCATGCAATCAACAATTAAAAGGCGGAATCATGCTTGTATGCACTCAAAAACAAAACTTTACCCATGAAATTCAAGGCCTAGTAGTTGTGGTCAACCAAGACTCAACTAATCACCCATGAGAGAAGGCCTTCATTCCTTACTTCTTAGCACCATGGATTTCTTGGAGAAGGATGGATGAATGGATTCTCCAAGTTCCCAAAATAGGAAACCTTTAAGTCTCCACACCGAGGTGAGCATTGAGGAAGAGATGGGTGACCTAGAGGAAGGAAGATTGCTAGCTATGTTCCTTTAGGGTGGCTGGCCTCTTAGAGAGAAAAGAGAGCTTTGTGTTCTCATCTTTTCTCCAAAAGAAACCCTTATGATGAAATGTTATAAAGTTCTTAATATAGTCCCTTCAATTAAGTGACAAAAGAACCAAAACCCTTCATCCTTTAATGTGGTTGGCCTTAAGGGTTCATTGGGCTTTCAAGCCCCTTATGTTTTCAAGTTGTCATACAACTTGAGTTAATGGGCTTGACATTCAAATCCCATTGGGCCTTGCGGCCCAAAACTAACCCAAGGTCTATAACAAACATATCCATTTGATTAATTAACATATTAATTAATCCTAGCCATAAATAATTAAACCATTTAATTATCCTTACTCATCTCCGTTGTTTCTTCAATCTCTACCTTACTCGGTGTACGATCCATTAGGTTCCTTTTAGCGAGGCAGTGGGCGATTAGAACTCTTTAAATCGATTATGAATTGAAACTTACTTTCAATTCTCCCTTTAGTGATTATACACCTTTAGGTCTTCCAATAACTCGAGACCAATCACCCTCCCTAAGAGAAGACATAGCAAAGACTGATCTTAACGGACTGTCAATGCCCAATTGGCAATCATATAATCAGGAACTTTTAGGATATGTATAAGAAAGAGAATGGTCTCATGAATCTAACTTCTTCATATCACATTCTCCTAGTTACATATTCCTTGGACTTAACGTTTAAGCATATAACATTTATTTGAGACAGCTTTAAACAATAATCTTTACCCTTTATATTAAATTAGATTAGTTTAACATGTGAAATGTCCGTAAAGTATCATCATATGATTGGTTTTAGGGCACATTTCCAACAGAAGGACAATAGAAGATGGGTATGCCCAATGACAGCAGATTTGGAATTCGTCATCTGATAAGTCCTCTAGGCCGAAGAAATATTTGAAGATTTCTTCGACCGAGTGAGTAGGAATGGGGCATGAGGCCAACTCAAGACCCATTGCTTTGGAGGAAATGAAGCTTGGGACTTCTGGTCGTAGCGTTGAGAAATAGACCTGCAGCTAGAGCTAGAAAACCCAGAGCGGGCCATTTTGGTGGGGGTCGATTTTCCCCACAGAAGCTTCAACTAAGCACCTGGTGAGATTAGCAAGGACGACCGGACTAAGGGCCAGGACATGACTAGCATGTTCTCGGCCAGGCACTTATTCGACTTGGCATAGAAAATGTACTTATTGTACCAGTAGAATAAAAAGGCCCCATGTTCTCCCTTTTTAAGATCTTCTCCTTCGAAGCGGGCGAAGTGGGTGATCAGGATGTTGTGATTAAAAAAGTTCTTGTGCAGTTTCTGTGCGTCCTCTTTTGGCAGCCTTTGGTTTCCTTTCATTAGGGTTTCAACGACACGTTCCTTGAAGATTGTCTTCAGGTTCAGGTCGGATTCATACCCGGAGAGAGAAGTATCGATTGGGAGGTCGGAATGAGGTGCCAAGTATGGCTGTGATGTCTAGCACCGTCGGACCAAGGGGGCCGAGGGGAAAAACCATCGTGTTAGTGGCCGAGCACCAGAAGCTTAAGGCAGCCATCACGAGTTCTCGATCCAAGTTCATCTCGATAGTTGAGAGTTTGATGGCATAAAAAATGTTAAGAGATCTCCACTCGTCACCAAAGTTTGGCTCCATTCGTCACCAAAGTATGGCTCTATTCGAGTGACCCAAGCAGCCTAAGCCGTAGTGGTCGAGGGCCAGACACCTTGAGGCTTGGCCGATTCCCATTTCGACCAATCATACCCTTAGAATAAGGGATTTAGGCAGTGAGTCTTCATCATCTCGGTGATGGCTTCTGGTACATCATCCTTGAAAAGTGGGTCGAGGGTTTGGTGGAAAACACTTGGCTCATCCTCGAATCGGATGGTTTTGAAAGTGTTTCGATCAGTGATGTTTCGGCATTTATCGCATTCCTCAACGAACTTGGTGATGAAAATGTTGGCAACCATCGATGAAGATGAAGGTTTTCTGGGTTTCAAAGTATGGTTTCTTTTCTGGGTTTAAGAGCAAATGGCAAGAGATTTGAGAGATTTGAAAGTGTGAAAATCTAAATGAAGGAGGGTTGGGTATTTATAGGTGTTTAGCAAGGAGATCGATAGTTTTATTTTAAAAGAATAAGGAGTAGATTCGACCACAATATTCTTTAATCATGATGGATACTTAGAGAATCCAGATGAAGAGGCCAAAAAGCTCGTGGATTAAGGATGCATGATTACTTGTGATGGCGAGTTTTATGGTGAAGGGATGTTTCAGTGCTCGCACGTCTCAAGGAGGCCAAAAAGCTGGCGAATCAAGGCTGCACAATTGCAATGGTAAGTTTATGGTGAAATAACTTTTCAGTATCCGCACGCCTTATGTGTCATTATTAAGGGACGAGCATGCCAAGAAAATGCCACGTGGCAAGAAGTTTGACATGATTGAAATCGTGAAATGCACCTGAGTGTTTGGAGATTCGAGGTTTCTTGGTGTTCTTTAGGAATATGCTAAGGGTCAATTTCGCTTCTTCAAGGTCGAAGTTCAGCCAAGACTTGTAGGTTGAAGACCTCAAAAGCGAAGAGGCAATGTTTGGACCCACAATATTGTTTTGGGCCGAGCTTAGAGTTGTTCTCGGCTTAGTAGCCTTCTTTTAGAATTATCATGGGCCGTCCAATCAAGATTGGTCGAATCCTATTGCAGGACAGGTTGGTTTAGATAAGAGTGGGGTAGTCGAGACCTAGTGCAATAAGGAGTCTTAATAGGCTAAAGATGCTAAGACTTAAGAGATATATCTGGTTTGCTAATTAGCTTGGTTCAAAGTCCTTTTGGAGATAGGATTGGCTGAAACCTAATCATATTAGGTTGAGAAGTTTTAATCTGAGTATGATTCTAGCCCAGCTATAAAGGATTTCGCTACTATAAATAGAAGAGGGAGTGTACATTCAAAGCCCCTCCAACTCAACACACAAATTGCCCTACGAAAAACTTCTCAACAACCCTGAGATTTTTAACCCTCTCCCTTTTCTTTCGCCAACACATCTTCAATTTGGATAAACAGCACTGTGAAGGCAACCAAAAACATCTTCAGTTTGGATAAACAGCAGCCGATCGAGGAGCACCTTCAGTTTGGATAAACAGCACTTCTTTGAGACCGACTAGTTATTTATACAAGTCTCGGTCGACAAGGATTTCTGAGTCGTTGTTGGTAGAGGTCATCTTATCAACCTTTTCGACGAAGTAAGGTGTTACCAGGTTACTACATTAGGCACATTGAAAGTTAAATTTGATATTAAACTTCGCAAAACTAGCAGCCTTGTCTTCAAGCTCTAAAACCCGAAGGCTGAGACATGTTCCTTCCTCAGCCACAGTTGCAAGATCAAGAAGTCGATAACGCACCAATGCCACATCAACATATTTTACTCCCCAGCCGAGCTTGGTCGACGAGTTGGCACGCTCTGCACACAACTTGCACACAACCTAAGGACGTAGTTAGCTTATTAATTACTCGGCTTGTGCGTCACGTAGGCTTGGTAGTTTTTAGGGTCAACAGATGGAAATTGCGATAATTAACTCATACCACATATAACACATGTCCACACAAGATGTTAGAACTTCAAGTTCTTAACATTATTCATGTTTTGAACTTCAGGTCAAAACATTATTCATATGTACTCAAAATTTATTCTCAATATCGACATCATTAGAACCTTTAGGTTCATGTTTTTGGAATTCATTCCCATACTTAATATGTACATGGATTAAGGAACTTATGGTCCTCATTTACATGAATCAAGGAACTTCTGGCCCTTATTTAATAGTATGTGGACTGAGGCGCTTATGGTAGTCATTTTAATTTAATTGAGGAATTGCTGCTCTCGCAATTGATTCAAAAACTTCAGGTTTTGATTTGATAAAGGAACTTTGGGTTCAATCTATATGATGAGAATCAAGTAACTTTAGGTTTTGCTCTGATTAAGGAACTTCAGGTCCTTTAAATACTCATCATAACAAAATGTAATACACTAAATAAATTAAAGCAATAGGCAGTAATTCCAGCCATGATAAATAAATTGCTTTTAAGTAAATAAAGCTTGTAACAAGGGCTTTGATTCAGCATCATTCACATAAATATCAAAGCTTAAAGTAAAGGATAATAAGTCCATCCACTGTAAATATTTTGCTTTAAATAAATAGATCTTGTGATAAGGGCTTTAAACCAGCACCTTTCATACTATAATTGTATAAAAAAAAAAAAAAAAAAAAACAAAAGTATCAGACTCTTTTAATAAAGAAGTGCACTAGCGGGTCCATTTTGAACATCATCATTTTTTTCTTCTGTTCACATGGTGCCAATGCACCATTCCAAAACCTTTTTCTTCACATGGTGGTGGTGCCATCATTACTTCCCACTATCAATTTTTTTTTTATTTTTTATGGTGCAACCAAAACCGCACCATTCCAAAAGCTTTGGCCCCATTTCATTTTTCTTTTATTTTTATTCTTTTGGAGTGGTCTGTTTGGGCAGGTTTTGGGAATGTAAATGGGGATTTTAATCCTTTGGTCATTATCTGGTGCACCCCAAGTAATCTAGGTGTACTATGCTTCACCGGCAAACAGCTTTCTCCGACATATGGATTACCAGGGTCGAGCACAAGGCTTAAGGCCATCTCTCTCAACCTTGATTTCATCGAGGGAGGCGCTCTGAGCAAGGCTATGGCCATGGGGGCAACGAGAACTTATATTCCTTCAGGGGGTTGCAACGTCATCAAAAGACGGTAGTTATGGGCGTCGGGTCAAGCAATGTAAGACTCAAAGTTAGAGTTATCATGAGTCCTTGAGATCCGTCGAGAACGACACGTTCTGAGTTTCCAAGTCTAATGAGATTCTTCTGGATCTTTGAAAACCAGTTTTTAGGTACGACTTCCCTAATTTTGTGACGACGCCAAGTCGTTTGGGAAAACTCAATTCTCACTGGATTAGGTGGGGCACTTCTGGTGCGGTAGGGTAGATGAGAATGATGGCAAAATATGGCTAATACTTGAGAATGATGTTGTTTAGAACCATTATCTCAGATCTGGATTCTGGGCAAACTAGACATCGCGAAAACTTCTCATGCTAATAATGTGTTGTAAAATCGACAGTATGTGTGCAGTGGAACTTAAAGTAAATGAGACATAATATTTATAAGGTTCGGCAAGTGTGCCTACGTCCTTGAGGCAACAGTAGTACTTTCTTTCATTACGTGAAATAATAGGGGTACAAAGATAAATCTCACTATTTTCTCTCTTATCTCTAGCCCAGCTCACTGTTATTTTCTTCTATATCTTTCTTCTTTCTCTTCTTCCTCTCCTTTCTCTTCTTTTCTTTCCCTCTTTCTTCCTTCCTCTTTCTTTCTTCCATTTGTTGTGTGTTCTCCTCCTTCTCCTCTCATTCATTTTATAGGCAAAAGAATCACTATTCATGTGGGCCATCCACGCATTATCTATAACACACTTTTATTTTTCAAGAGAAATAACCAAGTGATTCTTGTTAAATCATCAACAAATGTAACAAAATATTTGTAGCCATCAAACGATTTATTAATTGGACCCCAAATTTCCAAGTGAACAATCTCGAAAGGTTTACTCGCTCTAGACAATGAAGCATTAAATGGTAGTCTAGAAAATTTGGAAAACATACAAGTATCACACTTGATGGGTATTTGACACATACTAAGAAATAACTTTGACAAAATGGGATTAGATGGATGTGCTAGACGTTGATGCCACAGGTGTGGTTCTTGAGACGGATTTGAACTTGTACTAACTTGAAAACTCTTTGATAAAGATAAATCCCCTGGCAAACAGTAGAGGTCATTTTTTAAGAATCCTTCACCAATTGTCTTCCCAGTAATTAGATCCTGGAAAATCACATTACAAGGACGAAAAAATTACAAGGAAGTTTAGTGTTTTGGTGATTTTTTCTCATGAATAGAAGTTGATAAGGGAAGGTAGGGACATAGAGTGCTGTGGACTCAACTTGGTTAGAAATTAATATAACTTTTCCTCTACCCATAACTGAAACTCCTCTACCACTAGCAACTATTACTTGAGATGAAATTTTATGAAAATCATGCAATTTTGTATCTTGGTTTGTAATGTGATCAATGGCACCTGAATCAATGACCCAACACTCATGCACAAGACTAGCACGGGGTCTCTGCATGAGGAAGTGTCTGATCATGGTCAACTTTTTGGGCTTGCACATTTCTGAAAAATTGACTTCACACTTCTAATTTGCTTTATAAAAGTCTTCTCCTTGCGTCTACTAGTGAACGACCAATTAAGAAAAGAAAACACTCTGGGAAGAGATTGAGAGTAGTTGAAAATGGGGTGATACCAGGGCCACGCTTCTCGTCATTGTGATCATCCACTGCAAATGATGCTGCTTTTGTGCTATTAGCCTCCTCTTTGCCTCCAAGCTTCTCATTTGTGAAGAACGTCTGGGACCTGAGCTTCTGATTTTCCTTGAGGATGGAGTTGTACTTAGACAAAAAAGTGTCATAAGAAGATTTGGAAGGTTGTATTCCCGCTTGAGCTGCTTAGTCTTCCACCGATCACGGCGGTTCTGGAACCAGACAACTACATGTCTTGGCTGTAAGCTCAATTTCTTGCAACCGTTACGACGTGCACTGGCCAAGAAAAATAAGAATTCATACCGTCACACTGACCGTGATGATGAGTTTGGTTTGTCCACATTGGAAGTCCAGTCAATACCTTTTGATCTGGGTTGATATCAACCTCAGAAAAATTGGTAGAAGGTGAGACAAGTGTGCTCTCAGCTTCATGTTATACAGAATTTTCTTCTGCCATGTTGAAGGCTGAGAATAGTGAAATATCACGGCAACAACATAGTCAGGCCTAAGAAGGACAAGGCTTTGATACCATGCTGAAAAATTATAGAAATATATTTCTTTCATAATGGACAATACAAGACTCACACAACTAAATATACAGATGAGATAAAGCTCGAGCAGGGGAGAGAGAGAGCTCTGACTAAAGGGGCAAAGTGAGTTGTACATCAGCTTTTCCAATAAAGAAAGAAAAAAGGAACAACTTTACTTTTGAGAAGTCAAAAGAAATAACTGTTGGCGTGAGCCCTAGATTGATTAGGAATATCATTGTGTTTTCTAATTTAGTTAGAATTCATTTGATGTTACTTGTATCACAAGGTGTGTGTTTTATACATATTGCCTCCTAGAGGAAGAAGAATATGATGAATGTTAAATAGTGTACTTTTTATCTTGACATCAGAGCCGGTTTCGATCTGTCTCTTCCTCTAAACCCTAATCCCTGTCACCGCCGACATGAAAGCTTCTGTTGGCCACCGAAATCACTGCCTGCAACCAGATTCACAAGTCTTGATACAAGAAAGTACCACTAAACCTCAAAAAAACCGAAACAAAATAAAACAAAACGAAAAAATAAAAATAACAATTGATGACAGAACCGTGGTTCTAGTCATTGCCCCGACCTTTGGCTCGCATGAAAATCCTAACTTCAGTGCCTTGCAGTTTGGAGACCAAAGCTCGCGAAGGAAAGGAGCTGACGACGATGTTATCATCCACAATGTAACGGGCCCCAATCAACCCACCAGCGGGACGACATCAGGAAGCAGACATGGATGAACTGGACCCACAACTCTCACTATTGAACATGATTGCTTCGCATGAGCAGTCCTATGACCTAGGTAAAACAGGCACTTCCCTAATTGCGTCCATTGATTATGATACGGGTTGGATTATTAACTTAGAGGCTACTGATCATATGACTTATGATCATACCCTCTTTAGTTCCACAACACCACCTTCACGGAATAGTGTCACTACCAATGAAGGCGTTGCTCCAATTACAAAGGCGGGTTCGATAGCTCTTACTCTTACTCTTTCCTTACACCTTACTTATTTCCAAACTGTCTAGCCATTTATTATTTGTGGGACAGATCATCGAACAATTAGAGTGTTTTGTGCTATTGTTTCCATCCTTCTGTTTACTTAAGGATATCTGGTCTCAGGCGATCCTTGGCCGTGGTACTAAGAGGACAGGGTTGTACTATGTTAACGATGTTGCACATGGTCATGTTCATCAAGTGAAGTCAGGATAACGGGAAGTTGAAGACTGTTCAGTTGTGGCATCGTTGCCTAGGTCATGGCTCATTTGGTTATTTGCGGAAATTGCTTCTGTTGTTATTTAGTAATAGTTCAGATTCTTGTCTCAAGTGCAATGTCTGCACATTAGCTAAAAGCCATCATGCTTCATTTTCTCCGAGTTTTAATAAAAGAACATGTCCAATTGATTCATTCTAATGCGTGGGGACCATCTCCGGTTACTCCTCAGCATGGTCTATGGTTGTACCTCATGAAAAATAAGAGTGATGTGGGTGGAATCTTCAAAATCTTTTATCACATGGTCTATGGTGGTAAATATCTTAATCAAGACATGTCCCAATTCTTCAAGGACAAGGGTATTCTTCATGAGACTACTTGTCCTCAGACCCCACAACAAAATGAAGTAGTTGGATGAAAAAATAGACACCTACTTGAGATTATCCGTGCCCTTCTAATTGGTGCTTGCGCACCCAAGACATTGGGTCGATGCTGTGACTTACACCATTTATCTCATGAACCGAATGCCATCACGGATTCTCTTTTTTTGAACTCCTTTGGTTGTGCTTGTTGATCATGTCTCGCTCCCTTGTGTCCTTCATCTCGAACCGCGAGTTTTTGGATATGTGTCATATCTCCATCTTCACAAAAATCAACTGAACAAGCTTGATCCTTCTGTGTTCAATTCTCTCCCAATCACCAAATCCCTTCGGCTGTTTCTTCTGTCTTTTCCTCCCCACCTCTCCGGATAATGCTTCTCTCTATCTCTCTTGGTCTCTCTCGTATTACCTCTCTCTCTCTCTCTCTCTCTCTCTCTCTCTCTCTCTCTCTCGTCTCTAAGTTGTTAATTTGCTCTTTGATTGAGAGAGAATAGATAGACATTGTGTTGATGCTGCTGCTGCTCTCTGACGAACAGGTGTGAGAGTGTTAGATTGTTATCTATTTTGTTTCAGTCAGATCTGGGATGGCGTGATTTGATTTAGCTCTGAGATGATGCTATTGCTACTGTGTGCTCCCAATTTCAGAGTAACGTCGAAGTATTTCGCCCATAAGTTGTTGCTTGGATCACAATCTATCACAATGCATTGTACTTTATCTTCGGGCCATACCAAAGTTTGATTTTCCTTGTGCATTAAGATGTTGATTGCTAGGCTTCGGAACAAACCCTATCGAAGGGCTTGTCTCTGTTGACTGTAGCCATAGATTGGTCAGTGCAGAAATTCTTCACAAACAATGGGAATAATTTTTAACTGGCTGGGGAATGGCTTGAGTGTTGTGATTTGTCGGTTTTGATTTACATTTTTTTCTTTTTCTTTTTAAATTGAATAAACCCAATCACAAGATGAATGTAATAAACTCGAGTTTGTCTGACTAGTAAGGGTTTAATTTGGCGTCCGGTTTCGTGTCCTGGGTTTGCAACTAGTTTGTGCAATCTTGTTACTTGTTTTGTTCCTAATTTGTTTGGGTTTTACATTCCACATTCAGAACAAAACTGTCGAGAAAAAGGACAAGTTCACCGAATAATGCTACTGCCAATGCTTGCATACTAATTGATCTTTATTACCCTTATGACATTTTTATTCATTACATATAACTGAAATATTTTAGTAATAAGTCACTTGGTTAACAAGTAGTTTAAATTTTCTAGTTTTATGAAACCCGATGATAGAGCTCCTGCGTGACATATTCAAGGGTCTCTACAATAATCGAGCTTGGTAAATCTTCAATTTCATCGGATTTTACCTCCCACATCCGAACACGTAACTTCTTACATTTTCAACAATTCTGCAGCACAAAAGTAGTAAATCGTTTACAAGTAACAAGGTCCCAGATGTTCATTCAGCCAGAAAGATGCAGAAAACAGCTAGGACGTTAACATCTCTCCAGGAGGTTCCCATGAACAAACCAGATGTCTATGTACGACTTATCTACAGACTTGGATGAAAAATATCCAAATCTTAGAATCTCATATTCCATTCAGGGTAACCACAACTTTCCGTGCTGTAGAATGGTCACGATGCTCACACAACCATATTCCCTGAAGCAGCATCAATACAAGTAAAAAAGAAACAATATTCCATAAGCTATAACACACCGGAAATTTTGATTTATTAGAGAGCCAAACAATTATGCAATGGAAATAGAATGTGATGTTTATAAAAAAGGAAAAAACAGAGTAATTGTTAGCCAAAGAGTAATTCCATAGCGCCATTAATTGCCTCACTCACATGTCCCTTAGAAATTAAAGGGGTTGATGAAATCTTAAAAAAAAGGCCTATGCATATCTTATCTATCATTCTGTTCTCATGAGTTCATACTCCACGCTCAGCTTATATACTCAAATACAAGAATTTTACGCCTAGTCAAGATGCTTATAGTAAGGTCTCTAAAACATTCCATCATGCACTAACGCCATTGACCACCAGCATTCAAAACATGTGTCTTTTAACTTACATGTTCTGCCTACATAAAAAAATAGTTCTAGCCGTTACTGACACTTCAACGGTAGTAGGGAACAAGGCTCAGAATGTAAATGTTCTCATAAAAACTTCTTTTGCAGCTAGTAAGTTCTTAATTACTGCTCTGCGGTTTACCTTCCCTTAACATGATGCATTTCTTTCTCCAGAATTTACTTTAAGTTCTATTCCTACAGAGAATAATTAGGCATCATCCAATATATTTATTAAGCAGCAGAGCATAGGTGAAAATCTTTCCAAGCATAAACCCTAATTTCAAGGTTGAGAGATTCAAGCCCTTTAGAGGTAGAAAACTTAGAAAAGTTGAATAATGGTTTTCACTTTTACATACCTGCCATGTTCCCATGTTGAGTTTTCCATTTGTAATTGGAACCCTGCATGAGAACAAGGAACATGTAAATGCCAACGAGGCCGTAAATTCCTCACAGCACATGTAAACAGTTTTAAACAAGCTAGTAAGGTATCCTTACGTCAGTGTGCAGCCAAACATTGATGATTTAATATGTGCTGGCATGTCATCTGGGCCTGTAAAACTCAGATAACTTAAATTCAGAGCTACTAGGCACCACAGTAGCTAGTAGTCAAACGACAGTGCATATAATGCAAACTCAAAGACGTAGCCAACCAAGTTATAGCCTTATAGCAATTGGGTTAAAACAGAGAAAAGCAAAGTATTCTTCGAAAGAAGAAACGAAGGCCGTGAATGAAACAATGAAATGGAATCGAATACTAACCTTCAAGGGTATGCTTCCATGGTGCAGAGGTCCCCTGAAAATAAATGAAGACGAGAACATCATATAATGCTTGCTAGTGCTGCTGGTACATAAGATGTGAATCATGTGACCATAATACAGGGGAAAGGAAACAAGACGAAAGTAAGTAACCTCAGGAACAATGGTATTGAGGAATGTCTCTGCATCGTGACGAACATCAGAGTCATAATTCTCATTGATAGTAAGAGAAGCACTTGTGTGCTGCACTGAAATATTACCCACAAATAAATATACACAGATGTTATATATTCATTCAAAACAAGCAAAACAAGTGTCGAAAGAAAACAGTATTAGGCAGGCAAACTTACAGAAGAGATGGGCAAGGCCACACTTGAAGTCTGACAAGTCCTCCCCAATTTCCTTCACTATCTGAAAATTCAAATAGAAATTAAATTTCTAAGAGACCTGAACACATGTTTCACACATGTTTCACTGTGAATCCAACTCAATTGATTTCAAATCAAGGGTTAGTGTTTGATGGATGGATCAACTCAAGAATCAAAATTCAAAAGAGTAGGTACCTTAGGGGTGATGAGATGACAACCCCTCTTGAAGGGAGGCAGAGTTATGGTCTTCTGGGCCCACTTAGGACCACCGGCGGCTGCCATTGGAAGTGAATCGACAGCGGTGCCTCTGCCTCTTCTACTCGGACTCAGACTCGCACTGAGTGAGCGTTGCATTTGCATTTTCAATGACAAAGCGATGTATCCCTAAGTAAGCGGGCTTTTGTATGCCTTTGATTTTCTGTGGTTTGCGACAAAGCCCAACTAAAGCCCATCTTTTAAATAAGAGAAATATAAAAGAAGGAGAAAAATGCAACCGGATTTCCTGTGCCCTTGTTTTTCTTTTCTTTTCTTATAATCACGTGATAGAAAGAGTAAAGGGGAATTGTGAATTGAGAGAGAGCGATGGGTTGGAAGTTGTGGTGGTGGTGGTGGTGGTGGTTGACAGCGGCGGCGGTTGAAGTGGCGGCTGAGTCTGCGCATCACCACCTGGTTACTCGTATTGGCTTTGGATCATGCGCCAACCAGGGAGCTCCTCAGGTGACGTCTCTTCCTCCACTCATCTCCTCTTTTTCATTACTATGAAATGACAGGTCGATATCAGTTGTTAGGCGATTCAATTTCCTAATTTATACAAATTGCCCAATGCCGAAATCAAAGTAACATAGTTAGCTTAGTTGTTGGAGCCCCGCCTTCCATGGCTCCGCTCCTCCAGGTTCCAGGGGCAATATCATTATGCCATTGCCCTAATGCCAATCTCCTTACAACAAAATTTGATTCCTAGTAGTGTGTACTCCAACTTTCCATTTGACCGATTACAGTATTTACTATTTACGCAATGTTTCTGTGCGTATTGTGTCTGTCTGCTTTTACTTTCCGCTCGCGAGACCCACTGCAAATGTTTCTTACCTTTTCATATGCCATCTAGCTTCATGGTTTAGGGTTTAGGGCCACACAACGAAATGTCATGCCAGAAACTTTTTCTTTTGTGCAGCCCATCTGGAATGCAATAATCGATTTTGATCCCCAAGTTTTCATTTGGCTTGGTGATAACATCTATGGAGACATTAGGCGTCCTTTTAAAATATTTGGAAAGGAAAGAACAATTGGTCCATGGAGGAATTCCCCTAGATTTATTCCTTCTTCTGAGCAAGAAATGAAGTCCAGATATGGGAAAGCCAAGTCTAACCCTGGCTATTCTCGTCTTCGAAAGAATACTAAGGTGGTTAATCCTCACATTTCTGTCTGAATCGTTGTTGAGATTCTTATTCTTGCTTGTTCACATTTTCATATAATTACTCCTCGTTCAAAGTGGTAGCATGTCAATCTCGCAGGTAATTGGCACATGGGATGACCACGATTATGGACTAAATGATGCAGGAAAGGAATTTAGCAGGAAAGTAACTAATCAAAGGCTTCTCCTTGATTTCTTGGGTGAACCTCAAGATAGTCCACGGTGAGGACCTGTTTATAATATTGTCATTATGACCTTATTGATATCCAAAGATGTTGGGGTTCACATTGTTAAAGCTTCCTTGCTAGAACGTCAAAACGTCATTAATTTTAACTTTTTCTAATTCTGGTGTAACTGTATAGAGCTATATTATTAATTCGTAATGCCAAATTATTACTGATTATTTTGAGTTGTTATATAACTGTTCAACTGTAGGCGTAAGCAAGACGGAGTTTATGCATCTTATACACTTGGACCCATTGGTAGACTAGTAAAGGTATCAAAGTAAAAGTTTTTTATAGTTTCTCTGAAACATTTTTTTCTTGTGGAATTTAAATGGCCTTTCCCAGGAAAGCTTATTTGGGATTTAGTGCAATATTATCGGCAACTGAAACTCTGACTAATCAAACATCAGCAACTGAAACTTCCTCAGGTTATACTATTAGATACTAGATATCATAGAGACCCATTACGTAGTGATGGAACTATTTTGGGGAGTTCACAGTGGGAATGGTTAGAAAAGGAGCTGAACAGTTCTCCAACATCAGTTACCATTATTGGATCTTCTATACAGGTATGTTGTCAGTTAATGCCTACATTATATTGAGTTATTATGCTTGAATAAGTGCATAGCATTTGTCGTTCTACACGAAGCTGTTGCTATATATTTAATTTTACTTGTGAACTAGTCCCCAGTATTTGGATAGTTGGGTTGGTTACATGTGCCATGTCTCTTCTGCAAGTTTTGTTTATCTGTCATACGTTTGAGTGATTATTTTTTCTTCCAATTCAGGTAATATCAAATCTTTCGGCAACCACTGGGCCATTGTTTTACATGGAATCTTGGGGACGTTTTCCAAAGGAGAGAGATCGGCTATTTAAATTGATAGAAGATAGTAAGGTGGGATATGCATGCTCCAAGATGCATATTTTTAATTGAACTTATTTTAGTTATGACTTCTAGTTATGATACAAGCAGCAGGTGCCTGATGCTGGGTGTCTTTTTTTCTTACTTTTACAAATTAGTCACTCTTTATCTCTATATATCGATCTATCTATTTGGTCTGAGACTGGGGGATGCTTAAATCAGCTCTTTTAAAAATCCTCTTCCTTGTAGAGGGATGGAACGTTTTTCATAAGTGGAGATGTTCACTTTGGAGAAATTACACGTTATGATTGCGCAACTGGGTATCCATTGTATGATGTTACTGCAAGTGGGATTACCCAAGCAGTTGAGAAGGTAGTCCCACAGCCGTTGCACTTGTTAGTGAGATTTTTGGCATGGTTAACTCCTACCACTATGAGAGTCATAGACCACAACTGCAGATATAGGTCGTGCACATATGGTATGCATGACGTCGTAACGTGACTTGTCTACGAGTTTCCTGATGAGAAAATATCAGAACTTTTACTTTCTGGATGTTTTTTTTTAACAGGTCTGCCTAATTTTGGAGCAGTTGAGATAGACTGGAATGCCACTCCTGTGACATTGAAAATTGAAGTGAGGGATGTGAACGGAAATCCAGTGGTAGGTGTAGCCACATCGCTATCGGAATTGCAGGCAAGAAATTTCAACTCTTCGATCACCAAGAAAACAAGAGAGCATCAAAGGCACTGCTCTCTGGAAGTCAGTCTACCATGGATTGTCAGATACCGCCTGGCTATTTTAGCTTCTTGTGCTATAGCTAGTATGTTACTCTCAGACTTTGAGCTTTACTGTTGAGTGCTTCTTGCTCGGAGTGTGCCTAGCTGTTTTGTTTCTTCACTGCATGCGTGATCTTTCAGTGTTTTATGCAAAAATATTTATAGCCTATGGGAATGGATAAATGGAACGAGAAAAAGAAAGAGAAGGTTTTAAAGCTCCATGATAAAATCTGAAAATTGAACTAGACCATCATAAAGGAAGGGGAAGTGCTTCCTGTCTTCGTATTTCCTTTTGTTTGTTTGTCTGTCTGTTTTTAAATTTTTCAAGGGACAAAGAGTGGGGTGGGGACATCAAACCATGTTCAAAGCTCTTTAACTAGATCATCGTATTTTGTTTTGCTTTTTTTTTACTTTTTTTTTTTAATTTTTATATATAAATTTATTTGAAGGTCACATTTCCTTGAAATGCTGTTTGTAACTATACAAAGTTCCATTGGATGTTGCAGTTTTGGTAATTGCTTTGATAGGAGGAGTTTGGGCTGCCATTTTAGCGTGCAGAAGATGCGGCCGCGGCCTCAAAAGGAAGTGTGATTGAGCGTGTTGGTAATGGATGGTACTAGTTGAGTTCACTGGAGTTATTATCATTGTCATGGTAGGGGTTGCTTTTTCACCGGATAGTGAGTTTGGGGAAGTATTTTTCTTGTTAGATGTGAAATGCCGGGTTCACAATTGGATGTTATACCGTTCAAATTATAGTTATAGGGTTGTTAGGAGTGATAAAGATGTAAAATCACAAAGGACTATGCAACAAAGGATTGGTTTTTTTGCAACAACGAGCACTTGTTTCATTCTGTCTTGTAATCCTTCCATTTTGAATAGAACGAAAGGCAACTTGAACAAATGTAATTTTTTTTATTTTTTAATTACTAGACTAGTTTATTCAAAACTAGTGAAAACGAAAATACATGAACAATTCGAAATGTAATTTTTTATTTTATTTAACGTGTTAGTTTGTTTTGTTTTGTTTCGTCTTGTCTTGTTTAATGGTTGGTAGGCATTCCAGGGACGACCCAAAAAAATGACAGAGACGGGAATACGTCTGAATGCGGCGTGAGAAATTGGAAAGAAAAATCAAACGTCAACAAAAAGACAGTAAACAATTAATAAGACGCGTTGAGCCTTCTGATTTGAATTCAATTAATTAAGGACGAAGATTGTCTGCTTTTTTATTTTCGGTATTTTTCTGTGCTCTCTTATTTATGTAATCACGCTTAAACTATATTAATATTTTATATTTTTATTTATTTTTATTTTATTATCTTTATAAAAAAATATAATATAAAGTATTGACGTGGCTTAACGACATCAAAAGGAGAAGGTAGACAATCCTTGTCCATTAATTAAAGCCAGGCACTGGTAGGTCTCTTTGAAAATTATAAACAATTTCTCACTGACATACAGCCTCATAGGCCACCCGTAGCCGGTGTCCATGATGACCATTTCACGCTTATGGTGGGACTGGGTCGTCCTACTGTTGTTGTTGGTGGCGGCGACGCCGGTGACTGTGGTGGTGGTGCAAGGGCAGCAGAGCTACGTTGATAACAAGCAGCTCGACTGCTACAACGACTACAACACCACCGACGGTTACGTCTGCAACGGCATCGCTTCCTCATGCCTCTCCTACCTCACCTTCCGCTCCCTCCCTCCTTTCTACAACTCTCCCTCCTCCATCGCCTACCTCCTCAACTCCCTCCCCACCCAGATCGCCTCCGCCAACAACGTGTCCGACGTCGACCCCATCCCCACCGGCACTCCGGTCATCGTCCCCGTCAACTGCTCCTGCTTTTCCAACAATAATTACAGTTACTACCAGCACAACTCCTCGTACGTCTTGAAGTCCTCCGACACCTACTTCGGAATCGCCAACAACACCTACCAGGGCCTAACCACCTGCCAGTCCCTCATGGCCCAGAACCCCTTCGACGCCGAAAACCTCACCGTCGGCCTCTCCCTCCAAGTCCCCCTCCGATGCGCTTGCCCCACCGCCAACCAGACTGCCGCTGGGGTCCTCTTCCTCCTTTCTTACATTGTCACCTGGGGGGACGAGCCTTCCACCATCGCTGACCGCTTCGGCATCGACCGCTCCACCTTGCTCGAAGCCAACCGCCTATCCTCCAGTGACATCATTTATCCCTTCACCCCAATTCTGGTTCCTCTCACCACGAAACCTTCACCTTCTCAACTGCAACTCTTCTCTCCTCCTCCTCCTCCTCCTCCATCATCGCCGCCAGCAGCTGGGAACTCCTCCTCCTCCAGCAACAAGAAGTGGATCTTTGTGGGTGTTGGCGTAGGAGCTGCTTGCCTCCTGACCCTCCTTGTTCTTGCCTTCTTCTTATTCCACCATCGTCGTCATCCTCCTCGCCACCATTACCCGTCGTCTCCCAAATCCAAACTACAAGTCTCATCATCTTCTGGTCACAGGAGCCCAGACCACTTGAATATGCCAACCTCGCTGCCTTCATCAGACACCAAATCGTGGTCGTCTACTGCCGTTTCTTCCAGAGGTCTTCGGCATGCCGTTGAGTCCTTGTCTGTTTACACAGTGGAGGAACTACAGAGGGCCACCCAATTCTTCAGCGAGGCCAACAGAATTAACAAACACTCTTCGGTGTTCAAGGGATCGTTTGAGGGGGATGAGGCGGCCATCAAAGTCGTGAAAGGGGAGGGTAATGAGAATGAGATCAACCTTCTGAAGCGGATCAATCACTCCAACATCATAAGACTGTCTGGCTTCTGCGTCCATGAGGCACACACTTACCTTGTCTATGAGTACGCTCCCTCCGGCTCTCTCGCAGACTGCCTTCATCATAATATGTCCTTGTCATGGAAGCAGAGGGTTCAGATTGCCCACGACGTGGCTGATGCGCTTAATTATCTCCACAACTTCTCCCACCCTCCCTGCATACACAACAACTTGAAGAACAGCAACATCCTCTTGGATGCCAACTGGAGGGCCAAGGTTTCCAATTTTGGCTTGGCAAGAGCTGTCGACTTGGACAACCACCGCAGTGATCAAGACTCGCAGCAAGAACAAGCACTCCAACTCACCAGACATGTGGTGGGCACTCATGGATATATGGCCCCGGAGTACATCCAGAACGGAGTCATTACTCCCAAACTAGATGTCTTTGCTTTTGGGGTTGTCTTGTTGGAGCTCTTATCCGGAAGAGAAGCCGTGGCCGCTGCTGCCGCAGATGGCATTGAGAAAAACAGTGAAGAGGTATTGCTATCTGCATCCATAAATGGGGTGTTGGAAGGAGACCGTGTGAGAGAGAAACTTGAAGGCTTCATGGATCCCTACCTCAAGCGTGAGTACCCCTTGGACCTTGCCTTTTCCATGGCCCAGTTGGCTCAACGCTGTGTTGCTCCTCAGGTCAACTCTCGGCCAAGCATGGGTGAAGCCTTCATCACGCTCTCCAAGATTCTTTCGTCTACGCTCAACTGGGAGCCATCTGATTCTGATCAACTTGAACACTCCACCAGCATCACAGTAAGTCGTGCCAATAGACTCTGAAATTCGGAGTGGCCAATGATTTTTGTGATTGTATTGCAGTCTGCAAAGTAGTGTCCATGCAAACGGCATTGCTCTATTTACCTTGTCATTGTCAACACAACAAAGAGGGGTACATCCCAACTCTCATGAGCTGCTTAACCTTGAAGATGTTTTTAGAACGAATAAATATATAGTGTCTGTCTATTGTAAACTAGTCATTTATTTCTTCCACGAGGCCTAACATACCCAGCGACATGTCTTTTGTAAACTAGTCAAGTATTTTAGGGAGGAAAACTTCTGTCTCCTTGACACTATCTTGAATAAATTCTGTTTGAGCAAGTTTCAGATCCTGAAATACGCTATTTGCCGTGTATGCTCGAACCTATATCCAGTAAGGGGGCACCATTTCAGACAAATCTAGAAACAGGTAACTAAAAATAGTTTTTAAAAGAAGAAACTTGTTACCGCTGGGTCAGAGCATGCCCCTGAACATAGAGCAAAATGGACTAGTGGCTCAAGGTATTCTAATGCGTATAAATGTCTAGTGCTCCCCGCCTCCAAATTCTTTCCTCAATGAAACAATGTTTGTTGCTGCTGCATTCACATAGTATGAAGAAAGGCATTACAAACTGAAATTGATTTGAGCACATAATATAATACTAGTGTAATAGGTATGCAATGAACATTGCGAATGCTGGATATGCATCAAATTAGCTTCAATTGATGGTTAGCCAACATACTCTCAGCTTCTAAGGAACAACTCGCTAATATTCTTGAAGCTCAGCTGAGTCTCTAGGGCCATTGTTCACAATGGCGTTGCAGAAGAACGCTCTAATATTCTTAAAGCTCTGCTAAGTTTTTAGGGCCATTGTTCACAATTGCGTTGCAGAAGAACGCACTAATATTCTTAAAGCTCAGAGGCCTATTCTTGTCACAAAATCACATGGTTGGCTTACAGGATATGTTGAGAATCCTAAAGCAGTCGGACCATATGAGGTTCAGTAAGGTATCAGAGAACAGTATGCATACCGGTGCTGAGTGGTGTGCTCGAATTCCTAAGATGGAGGTCTGTATGATACACGCATTTACGCTATGTCCACCTATATTGTACACTGCCTGAAAATAGGATTGTAAAAGATACTAGTGCCGGTAAGGGTGAGCTTCAAATAACGTTAAAAAATTATTTGTATTTTCTTTTACGTACCTTTAAAATTGAACTACTTTTCGCACGATTATGAGTTCCATGTGCCAGATATGCCTACAAAAAAATTGTCATAAGCTCCATTAGACATGTATTACACCTATGGCCAATATCTTCCAGCAGTATTCATCCGTTTGCAATCTCTCTGAACGAGTCAAGAAAATACTATGGTTTCTTTAACGTATCATATATGATATATATATATCAATGTCTTAGAAAAGTAATCATTTTGTTACTAGAATATCCCATTTTCCCATAATCATAAGTATATAGAACAAGTCACTTTCAGGGTAAAAGTTTTGATTATGAACTAAAGTTTTACTGTGAAGAGAAAGAAAGGACATAGATGACAAAAAGTTGTAGTTTCACCAAGGCATTGTGAATGTTAATCCAGAACACAAGCTTCTGTTCACGTTTCATTTTCAGAACGTCAACCTTCTCTAGACTTCGAACCAATGATCTATATAGAGCAATGAAGCATGTCACACTCAAAAGAATCTCACAAGTCTAAGGAATTTTTGAAACATCAACCAGAAAAAGGGTAAAATACATGATTTAATTAGTTGACCCATCAAGTTTTACCAAAGAGGGCAACAAAATATAAAACTATATATATGTCCTACTAAGGTACAATGTGCTCAACCTGAAATTTTGCAGCATCTTAGCAGCATAATTGAAGTTGTCGTCGTCTAAGCATATCTTCGAAACTTCTGTCATTGTAGCACAGGGTCCACTTTTTTCTTTCAACCCTTGATGCACTGTAGCATATTCATTGCAATGTGGACTCCAACTATCACAAGGATTCTTAGAAGAAAATATACTTGAGGAGGACAAGGAGGAAGTAGGAGAAGCTGAAAGGCGCGATCAAGGGAAGCAATAGAGTTGACGGAACTAGAACCCAGTGCCTTGTAAGAATCCCAGCAAAGGGAAGCCTGATCAAGGGAAGTCCTACCCAACTGTGCAATCAGTGTCAAAAGATAGATACAAAACATGTGTGAATATTGGTCTAGACTTGAGACTAGAGGCCATGATCAACCATGAATACCTAGCTAGCTAGTGTTTATATTTGAGCGATATTTACGATCTTCAAAGTCTCTTCAAAATCCTAAACATGTTATGCTGAATCCATAGAATTCAACAATGAAATCGAGAAAGAAAGCTTCAACTCATGAAATTATGTGGTAAATTCCAAATTTGTATACCCAAATTGAAACAAATTTAGAATGAACGAATGAATAAATGGATGGCAAATCAGGAGCAATGCTTATACATCAGGTGAAAGAAACTGAGAGATAAAAACCTAGCAGGAATTAACAAATTAAGACTTGTAAGACTTACAAGAGGGTTAAACAAGGAGAAGAGTCCATTAATCTTGTCAGAAGTAGCGCTGCAATTTAACCAGACCAACATTCATCATGAATTAATATCAGAAAGGAAAAAAAATGAGCTGCTCATTAATCTCAATCCAATCTTGCAAATTTAATTTAATTTACCTCTTCATATTATATCATATGGGATGATTCATTTACCTAGTCTAGTCGCCTTTTGTCTGCCTATCAAGTGCTGGGCACTTCAAACCCAAGCAAGTAAGCACCTGTATTTCCAGAAATATATATATATATATATATATATATATATATAGAGAGAGAGAGAGAGAGAGAGAAGGAAGAAGAAGACGAAGAAGAAGCGAAAAAAGGGGTCAAGAAGCCGACATTGCAGGAAAGAGATGAGTAGAGAGAGAGTGAGTAGTGTAGACAACTAAACCTTCAACTCCTCCACCCCACGTTGCCACGGACTGAGAATAAAATTTTGATTGTAAAATTATTCATCAACTAACTAAAGATATGGCGGGGGCTGGGATCTAAGTCATAATTCAGTCAAGTAAACAAATCCATTAATTATACGAAATGAGACGTGGGACCCCGGACAGCCCACGCTGGCAGGCAGGCAGATGAGACTTGAGTGAGAGACCGGATGAAAGTAGTTTTCTCTCTTCTTCTATTACCATCATCTTTTCTCACATTCTTTTTTTATTTTATTTTTTATATAAAAGAAATTCAAAACAAGATGTAGATGTAGCGTAATTGCAACAGTTTAAATATAAGGAGATGAAAAATAAAAGAAATTAGGAAGGAAAATAATCCTACTCCGACTTTGAGGGCATTCCAAAACAGCACACAATAACGAATCATGGTTCCTTTTCTTGGTCTCACATACCAAAATCATGATTTGAGATCAACTCCCTTCGGAGAATTAATTGTACAGATAATACTAGAGACACCACCACCACGTGATGAGGCGATTAATAATCAATTTTTTTTAATAATTTAAAAAAAATTAATTAATATGATTTACAAAATATAATCTAAAAAGATATTGTCTACTTAACATTTTTTTAATGATGATCTTAACAAAAAGAAAATGTTATTGATACTTCAAAAATCTCATTCTACACTCCTTACAAATGTATTTTTGTTTCCTACTATAGAAAGTTTGAAGTAAGTTTGAAGTGTACAATGAGATTTTTAAAATTTTAATAACAATTCCCTAAAAAAAAAAAAAAGAGCGACACAATAATTAATAGTTTTGATGAACGATTTAGATGGAGGTGGAGGAGTTACAGTTATGATTGATTACGAAGAAAACTGAAAAGGAGCAGGTAAACTTCTTTCGCCAACTCCATCCGTCCACTTTGTTTCTTGCTTGCTTTTTTCTTTTTTTTTTATTTTTTTTTTTTATTTAAAGAATTGTTATTAGCATTCCAAAAATCTCATTTTACATTCCAAATTTTCTATATTAGGAATAAAAATACGCTTACGCGGAGTGTAAAATGAGATTTTTGAAGTTCCAATAACACAATTTTTTTTTTTTAACAAAAGATATTATTTACATCAAGGATGTATGAAAGTGGATTAAGTCTCACAATGAATTAGCAATAATGTGGTTTAAATTCTCCATTATTAAGAATCGAACCTAAGATCTCCTATTACAAATAAAAAAAAATACTAATAAACTATAGTATTAAATGACATTTCTTGCACTTATTAAACTCACCATTACATCATTAATTGCTCCAATCCTAATCCTACCAATGCTTTCTAACTTGGAGTCAAACCACCTTATTTATTGTATAAACAGATGACATCCTAATTAACAATTCTTATAACAATATTTATTAAGCTGCATTTACCAACTTTGATCATATATAAAATTTGTCTCCCTATTTGAAAAGAAAAAAAAGGATTCGTACAAAAATCTCACAGATACACGTCAAATAACGTCCCATAAAATAATTAAGGATACGAACAGAACACCGCTTATGTATACAACCACCCCATATAATTATCATCCTTCAATGTAAAAATTAACTGTTGTGCACCAGAGTGTAGAAAAAGTGGTAGTGTTTGGGCATAAAATATAAGTTTGGGCCATGAATGAGTAATTTGAAGTAGGAATTTTTTATTCTCGGCCCATCATTAGTTCTATGAGCCGATGACGTTCAAGCCCAAGATAATACCAACCTAACCGAGTCCTTATGATTGAAGGACCTTGAAGGGATCACATTTGAGCATGGCTTGGTCGAGTTCTTGATAGGTTGAAACTATTAGGGCGCGTTTGGTACGTGGGATGGGACGAAACGGAGTGGGACGGACGTGTTATGTCCCATGTTTGGTGCACTAAATTATGTGGAACGCGCTGTCCCATGGAACGAAAATGTATTAAATTTTCGTTCCACCTCCCCCTCTGGAACAAGTCGTTCCGTCTCGTGGAACACAAAAATCATAAAATTTTAAGACAAAAATACCCCTTAGCTTTTGCAATATTTACACCATCTAAATCATACAACAAACCCTAACTATCATCTTCTCTTCTCTGCCACTGCGAACTTCTTCATCCTTGCATCTCCCCTTCGCAACCTTCCTCCTCATCCTCTTATCCGTGAACTTCAGCTCTGCATCTCCGTTCCAGGTTCGATCTGATTGTGATTGTGTAGCCTCTCGGTCTCTCTTTCCTTGTATTTTGTAATACTTTTTGTTTCTCTCTTGGTTTGGTGTTTGCTATTGCTTTGAGTATCTACGTAGCTTTCAGTCCTTGTACCACTTTTTGGAGGCTCGCAGTCGGAAACCCTACCCACTTGGACTGATTGAAACTAAAACCCATACCATCCATGCGACAACTGTTGCAACTAAACCCCATACTCTTACAAATCCTCCAATCTTAACTGTAATTAATTTTGATGTAAATTTGAAGTGGCATTATTATTCTTTTCTGATTTGCTTGTTTCGATTTCATTAACACCCAATTCCTAATTTTGTTGAATTTCTTTGTATTTTGTAGTGCTTCAATTTCTTTGTATTCTTTTCTGATTTGCTTGTTTTGATTTCTTTGTATTTTGTAGTGCTTCGATCTTCCCAATACTGCATCTGCAACCAAAGATCTGCCTCTGTTTATCTGCTTCCACTCCCCCTATTGAGTAGTACTGCATTCAAAGGTATCTCCCTATGTGGATTCATTTTTTCAGTGTTTAAGTTTCGATTTTTATGTGCTGAAATCTATAAATATGATGTCTTTAGGTTCTGTTGGATTGGATTGGGTTACATGTTTTGGATTTTCCTCTATTGGATTGGGTTCTCTGTTGGATTTTCCTCTGTTGGTTCATTGCTACTCAAAATATAGTCATTTTATATCTAGTTTTCTGTACATTGACCTTTTAAATGTTAAACAAAAGACACAGTGACTATTTTAATTGAACAAAGAATCGTAGTGCTCGATTTTGATTCCCCTCACCAATGTATATGATTGTTGAGTATAATTGCTTGGCTTAGAAGTTTTTGATTTCTAGGAAGGGGAAAAAGCTAGAGTTTCATGGGGGAGAGAGAGAAACAGGAGAGCAGGGGTGGAAGAGAAAAATGGTTGGGGTCTTTTGTACTAATTTTTTATTTTTATTTTTATTTATTTGAGGTTTTGTGGGGAGGTTGCTCTACTACAGCAACAGAAAAATTAAAAATTGTTTCAAGGAGGAGTGAAATGACTCCAATTTTAGGAAGTTTGTGCTTTTGGTTTGTCATGAGAAAGAGAGAACACGAAGTGGGAGATGAAGATACAAAATAGTAAGTTTAATTGTAATTTAAATTTTTGTTATACTGTTAGTGGAGGAACCCATATGTTGGGTGAAGTGGTAGGTCTAAAAATGGATATCATCCAGTGGAAGAACCCATACGTGGTGTTTATTTTTACACAAGATGAGAAGATGTAAATAGTTGGAGGTTCATACCATTTTCCAAGTTCTTTATTAATGTGAATGTTAATGTTATTCTAATTAGGAACTTAAGTGAATAAATCATTTTCGAATTTGTAAACAAATAATTGCGTACAAATTCATAAAACTTTCCACCATAGTGAACTCTGATCTGCATCATAAATGCATGAACATATTAAAGGGGTAAAAATGCAGGTACTATTTGTTAGCAATAAAGGGCAAGGTTAGCTCCAACTTGGAAATTTCATGGATATATCCAATTCTTAATTTACCATTAGCAATTGTAGAATGCAAAGAAAGATGAGACTTTGTTTCATCTTCATCCATTTTCTTTATAACATGTTTAATGAAGAAATTTTAGAGAGACCAACACAAACATAACACGATCTTGAAAGGCAAAGAAACCGCTCAAAGATAATTTAGCAAAATTTTACAATTTGCAACCCCATCCATATGTGAAATCCAAGCATCTTTGTGACTTCTAATTTGTTTGCTTGTTCTAACAGTGATTAAACTATAGATGTTAATTAACTTAATTTTTAGGTAATCACAAATTAGAAACTTCATTAATTACATTTCAAGCTAATACTGATGATGCACCTACTGATGCTTTTAGCCTATTGATGCTGCATCAGTGATGCTGCACTCAGATTTTCAGTGCATGACAAAGTTGATGCTGCACTTTAAGAATTTCAATTAGGATATGAAGCTCCACTTTATTTTACCATTTAATCATACGCTTGTAATTGAATCCTTCTTATGTTGATGCTCCATTCATTCATGTGTTGTTTTTTTGCATGTGAAGGTATGGATGAATATGAGACTCAATTCTTTGTTCTTTTGAACGTTTGGATTATAATGGCACAAGTCTTTACTACGAATGAACAATTGTTGAGGTATAGACAACAACAAAGGAGACAACGGGAAAGAGCTAATTTAGAGCAGAGGACATTTGTTAGACTTTATGTTAGGAGAAAGGAAATAAATCGTATCATGCGATTGAGTGATACTAACTGTTTGTGGGAGCTGCGAATGGATAGGAATGCATTTGCAATTTTATGTGATTTACTACAAATTCGTGGTGGATTGGTAGATGATGGTCATGTTACAATAGAGGAGCAAGTAGCTACTTTTGTTAACATATTAGCCCACCACAATAAAAACAAGTCAATGCAAGTTAGATTCATTAGGTCTGGTGAAACTATTAGTTGGTATATCCGCATAGTATTGTGTGCGTTGCTCAATTTGCAAGACGTGTTGTTTGCAAAACCAACCCCTATCCCAGAGGATTGCACGGAATCGAGATGAAAATGCTTTAAGGTAAGCATCATAGTAAAATCATTAATAACAAAATTTATTGTTTGAAGACTATTGAGATGTTTGTTTTTTATTGCTCAAATTATCAGCAAGAAGAAAATACTAACAATAAAGTAAAAGACAGAGAATAAACATTTAGCAAAATAACTTGCAACAAACTGATTGCAATGCCTTTTCATTTCTTCATATTGTAGAATCAAGCATATGAATATAAAAGACAAAAAAACGTTGGTTACAATGGCCTTTTCATTTCTTCGTTTTAGTCCCTTCTTACTTGTTGTAAGTTGTCTTACTAGCTAATACTGATGTTGCACCTACTGATGCTGCATATGAAAACCAAAGAGTTGCAATACTGCCCAAAACAACAGTGAAAAAAAAAAAAACATATATATTGTTCATTGGATTTGCTTTTTAATTGATCATATACCTTTTCCACTAGGAAGTAATTTAGCTTTGTAAAAAGTTGTAGGCAGATATTAACTTAATTGCATCATGTATGCTCCACTAACCATATGTTTCTTTTTTTTACATATGTAATATTATGGCTTCTTTGATAGATTATATGGCCACCTCACGTAATTGGAATGATCATGACGAGGATGTACTGCTTACCATCCTCGAGGAGATGGTAGTTGATGGTGTTAGGTGTGAGACCGGCAGTTTTAAGGCTGCTACATTTGTAATAGTTGCCACCAAGATGAGGGAGATGATTCCGGGCATTAATATAGAGCCAAAACATATACAAAACAAGCTGAAGCGTCTAAAAGAAAAGTATTCCTTTGCATATGACATGATGAATACCTCTGGATTTGGTTGGGATGACGAAAATAAATGTGTTGTTGTGGATAGTGACGATGTACTTCAGCTGTGGGTGAAGGTACATTTTGTTTCTTATTCTTTTTCAATTAGTTGCTTTTAAAGTCATAACTTTGATTTCTTTGGGTTCTTATTGTAGAAACATCCTAATGCATCTTACAAAACAAATAAGCCATTTCCGTTGTATCCACGCTTATGTACGGTGTTTGGGAGAGACCGAGCCACGGGTAGTATGGCTGAATCAGCAGTAGATGCAATCGAAAACATGGATTGGAAAATAAGGATGGCGATGAGACATTCGAGATGCCTCCGACTTCACCAACCCCATCTCCTTCTATTGGTACATCTAGTGCATCTCAACCTATTAGGAAGAGGAAGAGGAATAAGAATGATGTTGATGCAAATATTGTAGCTGTTATCCGTGAAGGTTGGGATAAAGCAGTTACTGAAATGAAGAATTTAGGTGAAAGTTTTACTTTGAGAGAAGCGAAAGCCAAGTTACCTTCTCAGCTTTAGGCCATGGGTCTCCTATATGATTAGGTGCTGAGAATTTCAATGAAATTAGTGAAAGATACTGATATGATGAGTATTTGGTGTACCCTGGATGACTCTCACAAGGCAGATTTCATTAAAATGTATATGGATGGCATCTGAGCATTAGGGGGTTTAGTATGATATGAACTACATCAACTTCTGGGGTTTAGTATGATTTTTCTTTTTCTTTTCTTTTTCTGAAATCAGGATGAATATTTAATTTGGGATTTCATGTTTAAGTTCTGGATATTTCATGTTTATTGCTTTAGCAAGATAATATCATTAAACTTATATATTTTTCATCCTTGCATGACAACCAATGCCATAGACATCCAATTGTCTCACAGCTCAACTTATAATATACATATTGTTTGATGAAGAGATGAAAGCAGATTGTGTCAAAGATTCCAACATAGCCATTAAATCAACGGTTGTTCTACCACACCAACCTTTTCATTTGTAATTCATCACATATACATAACCATATACATATTGTGGCTACACTGCCATGTGCCAAGTGCCAAGCCAATGGCATGCTCTCACCCTATTATTTTTTTAAATCACATAAATTAATTGACGTATTATCCCACTAAATTAATTATCTGAGCAACAAAGTACAAATACATGTCTCTTGTTTTCTGTTATACACGGTACGAAATATGAACACATCCAAGTATAGTGTACAAAATATATCATAGATAAGCAGCATCAAGAAGAAGAAGAAAAAAAAAATGTTTCATCCCATCCCAAACATTGTACCAAACAACAGACGGAACATGGGTAAGTTAGTCATTTTAATGTTTTGGTTCCATTCCGTCCTGCGCTTACCAAACGCAAAACGAAACAACTATCTCGTTCTATCCTGCACATACCAAACATCACATGGAACCACTATTCCGTCCCGTCCTGTCCCGTCCCATCTGCGTACCAAACGACCCCTTAAGGATTGGCAATTATTTCGATAGGATTGGAATTATTCCGATAGGATCAAAATTTTATGTTTACTGATACGTAGATTATACGCACACAAACTAAACCCTATTTGTGACAATTGTAGTAATGATGCAAGTAGGGATCGTTCTAACCGGGGATTAACTAGGGGTGCTAAACACTTGATTCAAATAAATAAAACTAATTTTTAAAACACTTAACTTACTTAACAAGAACTCAAAACAAGTACACAAGACTTCAAATACTTGAAAACACAAAAATAAAACAAATACGAATGATTAAGACTTAACAAAAGATGGGGGGGGATTGTGTTTGGACGAGATTAAATTAAATGGACAAATTGTAATTAAAGGCAAAACGTAAATATGAATGTGATGAAAATATGGATGATGGAATAGCCAAGGGGTTCTTCTCCACACATGTTACACTTGCATACAAGATTGATTCTCAGTTGGTCTTTCGATAAATTATGAAACTCAACACTCCGGGTTAATTAGGTCAGCTTAAATTAACCGTCAAGTTCTCCTTAAGTTAATGAATTGGATGGGTTAGCGCAACGCAATTCACCACATTCTCCAAAAGTCCTTTACGTGAAAAGCACAATAAAGATACAATCAAAGATCATTAAGCATTATGAAAACTATAAGTGTTGACGAGGCATTCGTTACTATGATGAGCATGAAACTCGTGCCAAGAATTCATTTAACGCGATTGTTTATAAGCAACCTCCACTACTTGTGAATATAAGTTCATAACGATTAGGTGAAATTCACTTATATTCTAGCGTCATATTCATGCATGAAAATTAAGCGCGCATTCTTAATAAACATTCATAAATAAGTTAACAATCAAACGGTTAAACAAATTGAATCCACAACTTATGAAATTCCAACGAAAGTTAATCAATTCATATTGCAAATATAAACATAGTTTCGAATCACCCCCTAGCTAAAGGGGGTTTAGTTCCTCATAACTTTGAAATCAAAGAAACCCCTAAACATTCCAACAACTCAAATTTGAATTGTATGAACGTTTAGGCACTCTTCTCTTCCATTCCTCATACGTACAAAACAAAGAGAATTAAATTTAAACTTTGAAATCAAAGAAACACCTAAACATTCCAACAACTCAAACTTGAATTGTATGAACGTTTAGGCACTCTTTTCTTCCTCGTTGTTGTAGCACAAGGTCTAAGGTGAGCTTTGGGGATTATGTGAAGTGTTTTGGAGGGATGGGAAGTGGTTGGATAGTGGCTGCAATGGAGGAGAAAAACTGCACAGAAATGGAAGGATATGCACGGCAAAGGGGAAGTGTTTGTGTTGTGAATTGTGTTGTGAATGGAATGAATGAATTGTGGCTGAAATGCATGCTTATTTATAGGTAAATGAGAGGGAACATGACAGCTAGGAATAGGTGGAAATGTGGCTGCAAGTTTGGTGAATGATTATGAGTGAATGCATGTGAATGTGGCTAGGTTGGAAAGCTGAAATGATGAAGTGGGATGCTGGAAATGCAAAGCAAGCTCACGGCATGGACTTGTTTTGGGTGATGGGTGCATGTGTTGGCTGAATTCTTTGTTGGAAAAGCATGTGAGGGACAACTAGGGTGAATGATGATAAATGCATGTGGAAGTGTGGCTGAATTGAAGGATACATGTGGCTGAAATGAAAGGGAAATGCAAAGGGAAAAGCTGGAAAGGGAAGGGTAATGCACGGCAATGAGATGTTTGTGTTAGGTGATGGGTGCATGTGTTGAATTGGTGGTGCAATGATGAAAGAACAAGTGCATGTGGCTGAATTGAATGAATGCAAAGTGAATGAATAATGAAATGGGAAAGCATGTGCAAGGTTGTTGTTGTGATAAGTGATAAGTGTATGGTTATATAGGTGATAAATGAATGATATGTTGGTGATAAATGAATGATATGTTAAGTGATAAATGAATGATATGTGGTGATGATAAGTGTATAATTGTATGATAGGTGGTGATGATAATTTGGTCTTCAATTTCGTCCATCCCTTTTTCTCCAAACATAAGCTATCCATTCCAAGTCCGATTTTGCTCCAAAATGCATCTTTTTGCTTCCTTAGCCATATGAACCTAAAAACACACGAAAGAAGCATAAAGGACTAAAATAACTAAAGAAACATAACGTAAATGTACGAGAACAAGCCATTTAAGTCGCATGAATATGCTCCTATCATTTACTCAGATAAGAATGAATTAAGCTCAGAAAGAGACTAGGTTCATAGTCTTGGTTCGAATGAAGAACCCTAGACTGGGTGAGGGTGAAGTTTCGACTAAGGAAAGATAATTTGGAATATTCAGGTAAATTGCGAGGAAGATCAGTCCTATTAGGACTCTGTTTTGGCAGACTTGTTTATCTTGGAAGCCTTGCATATAAGAAATGACCTTCAACTCAACACACAAATCAACACTTTACGCGAAACCCTCTCACATCCTTAGAAAACATGAACTGCTCAGTAACCCTTCCCTATTGGCATATATTCAATTTGGTTAAACATTAAACATCACCGTGTTAACAACCGGCAACACCTTTAGTTTGGTGGAACAACACTAAGGTCGTAGAACCTATCTGGATGTTTAATTTGGTTAAACAGCATTCTCATATACTCGTTGGTTACCTATCCAATTCTCAACCGACGAAGAGTTTCTGATTCTCTCGTCGAAAGAGGATACTTCATCAGCCTCCTAGCGAAGTGAGGTGTTCTATGATTGGTTATTCCATGTACACTTTAGAGTTTGGCATTCATTCGACCGAACATCTTTCACTATGAAGACACTCATTTCCTTTGAGTAACTTTGTCCTTACAGCCTGATACTGATTCGGCGCACTTATATTTTCACGAATGAAGTTGAAGCCGCTGAACTGGGTGCAAGTGATCTTTAACTTTGCAGTGAGATTAGCAACATTGTCTTCAGGTTCTAAGAACCCTATGTCAAGAGTGTTTCTTCCTCGACCGTAGTCTCTCAGTCCAAAAGTCAACAGCACGATTCGTCACCACCATTACATTCATCTTATTCACCCAATTCACCTCAGTAGAAAGTTGGCACACCTGCATCAACCACAAGAAGGACATAGTTAGCTCTTAGTAATTCGGCATGCTCATCACGTAGGCTTGGTAGTTTTTAGGGTCAATATTTTAGCACGCCCAGTGGGACCCAATGCTTAAAGCATGAAATCACAACCATCGAAACTTGCTTTGTAAAAAAGAAGACAATGATGGGGAAATCATCTATAAATCAAGCAATTATGCCTAGCGGTGTAGACTTGGTGCATGCCCTTCATGTCCCTGTCACGCCAAATCATGCAGCTCATTGGAAAATGTAATAAATCTCGGCAGCTAGATGTTATAGGCAGTGGTTATTACATAAACAACCAAGTCTGTCGATTGCCGACCTCCAGAAGGGATGGTCAACGAAGAAGATGATAAATACGACGATGAGACTTCTGACAAATCTCCTAAAGCTTTTATCCGGCGCAATTCATCGAACATACTAGGCAGCTTGAAACTACTTTGAGCATGAAATCAGTCGACTCAATCTTATACTAGATACAGTCAATCAGCACCATTTTGGGATTAAATGAAGTCAAGACAAAACTAACCGTTTGCTGACTACGCTATTCACTGAGATTCGACAGACTCGATTGGACGCTATCAATGAAAAACAACTGCTAAATATATCCCCCTTGAAGAAAAAGATAAACCTTTGTGGAGAAATATATGTGCTGCCACATCATTTTGAGGGCAGTTTAAGTGGGAACAATGCCAACGAGAACTTTCCTTACGGGCCGCCACTGCTGGGGGTCACAGCCAAAATTGATGAGAGGGGGTATCCCATCACAATTGACATGGATGAGATTCAAAGAATGATCAACTAGGTTGGGAAAAAAGGATCGTTAATCCCTCATATCATCCACCTTTATCCTTAATATGTCAAGAAGTTCGAATTTCCTCGAGGTTTCAGAATCCCTGATTTTAGTCTATTCTTTGGTAAATCAAGCCTTTCTTTTTTAGAGCACATCTATGGGTTCACTATCCCATGTGGAGATACCAACCATGACTTCCATAAGTTACGGTCTTTCAACATTTCTCTGACTTTTATCACTTTTCCAGGGTATATCAACATACCGTCAAACTCGATACAAACTTGGATGATTTGGTTAGGAAATTTCATGAACAATTCTACAGAGTTGGAATGGAAGTTTTTGCCTGATCGTTGTCAAGGAAGGCCCAGATACTAGACAAATAACCCGCCTAGTATATATTGCTCAAGCTAGCTAAAAACCGGGGTCGAATTCCTTTTCCTGAGGTAAAATATGTCAGGATAGCCCTAAATGGCCTCGACATGGAGTTCTAAAAGAAATTCCTTGGCATGAACTTCTACGATATGTAGAATTGGCCGAACATGTTAAGCAGTGTGACTCATTGCTTAAAGAAGAAAACGCAATCAAAACGACGTCCTAAGTAACAATGTATAAGAATCCAGTTATGAGTTATGCCTCATTTTAGGATATGGGGGCATCTGATGTTAATAGAGATGTTGTCGAGATCATAATTGATAAGCCATTTGTATGCAAGGCGTTGTCTCGTGCTAGAACAATGGATATTAAGACGCGGATAACTGTGATCGTGATTATAGTCCAAACCTCGAAGGCCTGTACCTTTGACATCACTAAGGTCAATGTCATTTTCGGCCAATGATAGGAGCATATTCATGCGACTTAAATGGCTTGTTCTCATGCATTTACATTATGTTTCTTTAGTTATTTTAGTACTTTAAGCTATTTTCGTGTGTTTGTAGGTCCAAAGGGCTAAAAGAGCAAAAAGATGCATTTTGGAGACTTTTGGAGCACTTTTGGGTTAAGGATGGATAGCTTATGCTTGGAGCCAAAGTGTTGGACGAAATTGAAGACCTAATTGAAGACCAAAGTGTTGGAACCTTGTTCCCTTTAGTTTTAGGACATTTAAACCTTTCCTATATCCTTAGCCGTGCATAACATTCCAACATTTCACTCCTTCATTTCAGCCACACTCCCACATATCATTACTTATCATCACCACTTATCACTTATCACTTAACATGCACCCATCACCTAACACAAAACCTTGCAGCCACATCCATTCCACTTCATTGCACATGCATCTTCATAAATCAGCACATACTCTCACCATTGTCGTGGCTTCCCCTAATCATTCACATGCATCCACTTCATCATATCAACACATTTCAGCCATTCCACATGCATTTCAACTCACATGCACTCATCATCATAACCTAGCTGTCATTCCACTTCATTGCACATGCATCTTCAATTAAATCAGCCACATGCATCACAATACACAACCTAAGTCACATGCACTCCCCTTGCCGTGCACATGCATTTCCTTCATCATTTCACAACCTAATTCACATGCAAACACAATCTGCCATCATTCACACAAAACACCACCCTTGCCGTGCATCTCATTCCATCTCCCATTTTAGATTGCATTCCAATCATTCCAACCAAGCCACATGCACTCCCTTTAATTAATCCAACCTAGCTGTCATGTTTCCCCTTTCATCATTCCCTCACATTCTTTATTTCAGCCAACACATGCTTTCACATGCATTTTAAGCACCCAAGAAGCCATTGTCGTGCACATTCACCTTCATTTCCAGATTGTCCCCTTGCACGTGCAGCCACATATTCATTGCACATGCATTTCCAACCCACATGCATCCTTTAATCATTCAAACATGAAGCCACATTCCCTCCTAGCTGTCATGTTCCCCCCATTTCACCTATAAATAAGCATCCATTGCATTCATTCTCATACACTCTTCCATTTCAGAATGTAGACATCAAACCACCCTTGCCGTGCTCTCCCTTACAATCCAAACACCATCCTTCCATTTTCACCACTCCCCAAACCATTCACACCATCAAACTATCCTTAGACCTTGTGCTACAACGAAGAGGAAGAGAAGAGTGCCTAAACGTTCATACAATTCAAGTTTGAGTTGTTGGAATGTTTAGGTGTTTCTTTGATTTCAATGTTTAATTTCAATACTCTTTGTTTTGTACGTATGAGGAATGGAAGAGAACAGTGCTTAAACGTTCATACAATTCAAGTTTGAGTTGTTGGAATGTTTAGGTGTTTCTTTGATTTCAAAGTTATGAGGAAATTCGAAATATATGTTTATGCTTGCATTTTGATTTGATTACTTCTAATTGCGTTTCATAAGTTGTGGATTCAATTCGTTTAACTGTTTGATTGATAACTTATTTATGTATGTCTATTGAGAGTGCACACTTAATTTTCATGCATGAATATGACGCTAGAATATAAGTGAGTTTCACCTAATAGTTACGAACTTATATTCACAAGTAGTGGAGGTTGCTTATAAACAATCGCGTTAAACGAATTCTTGGCATAAGTTTCATGCGTATTCCATAGTAACGAATGCCTCGTCAACACTTATAATTTTCATAGAGCGTAATGATTCTTGCTTGTATCTCTATTATGCAATCATGTAGGGGACTTGTGGGGAATGTTTTGGGTTGTCGTATGCAATCATCCAATTCAATAACGTTAGGAAGATTTGAAAGTTAATTTAAGCGGATCTAATTAACTTGGAGCATTGAGAATTAATGGTTTATTGAAATGCAATTGGAAATCGTTTTATTATGCAAGTATAACATATGTGGAGATGAACCCCGTAGCTAACTTTCCATCCATTCAATTCCATCAATTTGTTCTTTCTTTTCTTGTTTCTGTTTTCATGTTTAATTTAACTTGTTGTTCAATTATGTTAAACATGTGGAACTAATTTCTTTTTAGTTAGAGGCGAATTTGAAGCCATGGACATATGTTGGTTATGATTTGATTTACTCCAGTTATGAATTCATGAACTTTAGATGTGGTTTACTTTTCTGTTTTGATTAAGAACTTGTTTATGTATGTGGGTTGAGGGTCGACACTTAATTTGCATGCCTAAACTTGATGCTAGGATATAAGGGAATTTCACCTAATCGTTATGAACTTATATTCATGAGTAGTAAAAATCGCTAGTCACGATTGTGTTTAGTAAACCCTAGGCTGGATTAACATGCGTATTCCATAGTTATGAATGCCTAGTTGATGTTTATGATTTCCGTTGAACTTAATGATCTTTGTTGAATGTCTCTATCATGCGTATTCCATAGTTAGGGACTTTGATTAGGAATAATTTGGTTGTAATGCGTATTCCATTCAATCCAATGAATCTAGGGAAATCTGAAAGTTAGTTTAAGCGGACCTAATTAACTTGGAGCATTGTCATTCATCGTTGTTGAAGTCATAACTGGGAATCAAATTATATGCATATGTTCATGTGTGGATAAGGAACCCTCTAACTAGTTTCTCATCATTTTATTTCATTAATTTCGTTTTTAGAATCCCGTTTTAATTCCAAGTTTCTGTTTTAGTTTTAAATTCGTCAAAACCAATCCCCCATTTATTTTAAAGTGTTAGATTAGTTAGAATTACATTTAGTTTGTGTTTATAAGTGTTTTGATTCATTTTGTTTCCCAAATTCGTCCAAAGTACTCAAGGTGCTCAAAACTGCCCAGAAAGTGTTTTTAAGGCAGTTTCGAGTGCTTTGGGTACTGTTTGAGTCTTTTGGTTTGTTTTAGTGTTTTAAAGTTTAGTTTTGCAATATTTGAGTCTAGTATAGTATTTTATCTTGTGTTTTTACGTTTTTGAGTCAGTATCCAAGTGATTTGCAATCCCTCCTAATCCCCGGTCCAGAACGATCCCTACTTATACATATACTACAATTTGACAAAAAGAGGGTTTAATTTGTGTGCGTATAAATCACGCATCAGCCAACTTCTTGAGACTAAGATAATTATGCTTCGGCCAAGTGATGTTATACCTAAGGCCGAATTCTTAAAGGGAAAGGTTTCTTGCACATTCTACAATTCTAACAAGCATGCAACTAGCAATTGCATTATGTTTTGCAATGCTATCAAGGATTGGATCGATAAAGGCAAGCTTAAGTTTTTTGAGAAGGCACACATATTGGTTGGCACCGATCATTTCCCAGCAACCACTGTCAACATAGTCAATGCTTACATACGTAAGTAGAATAAGATGTTGAGATTAAAGATAGATCTTGCTTAGCAGGATCCTCTATGACATCATCTGGTCCCTGCACATCACGCGATATGTAATTCTGTTAACAGAAGATCAGGTGTAAATTTGAAGTCACGATCCATGAGCCGAAATTGGATTGTTTGGTCAAACAATTGAAATCAAAGTCCTCCATCAGACCCCAAAAAGGTTGGTTCAAAGTTTTATGCATCTCAACCGACCACCCAGACTTCAAAGCAAAATTAAACAAGGCTGTTTGATAGGCTTGGTCCACGAATGGATAGTCAGAAGCCACCAATTCACTTGACTTCGACAAGTCGTTCTACGACGAAGAATATTTCGACTTCAACATTGGTAGCTCAAGCACATTGCCAACGCCAAGAACATTTAAGCCACCAAAGCCACATGAGAATTGATGGTATAGTTATGATTTTCTAGCTGGCGTGTATACTGTAATGTCGAAATCTCATAAACATCGACGTCAGTGCAAATGAGTTAAGGCTCGGTATCGTGTCGAGGCCGCAAATGCCCAATAGGATACGACTTAAGTTTGGCAGGCTAGACAAAGAATGGAAGTGGATTCTATGGAACAAGTTCCCTTAATCATTACTGAGATTTCTAAAGGAAAGAAAGTGGTGGTCCTAGTAGTGGAAATCAAAATTGAGGATTCTGAGAGAAGGATTAAGCTTTTGCTTTAGTGTGAGAGTTGAAGGCACAAATCAAGCATTTTACTAAGGAGGTCGAAGTATATTGTACTCCATTTTCTCAGCAAAAACCATTAATCAAGGTTCGACAAAATATTATGGGACCACAATTTTCCAAGGCCAAATTAAGGTTGATCAGAATATCATTACCTTAGAAGTCTTGTCAATGACTTAACAACTCTAAGCGGAGCTGGATTAGACGAAGCAGTGGTGCCACCATCACCCTATTTAGGGGTAATTATCAAAGTCCGAGCGACTTTGGTAGAATGAACATGCTTTTTCCACAAGGCGTGAGATCTGATCCGGATATGGACTAAATCAGATTATTCATAAGTCTTGAAATTCCTACAATCTAGGAATTGGTGTGCGCCGCAAGTAATCACAACTTCTAAAAAAGTGCAATATCTACTTCTAGATATCCTCTAGGATTCTTTCGGCTTAGAACGAGGATTCTATTATGAAAATGTCTTTATCTCTCAACAATATAAATTCACTCATCTAGAGTTTATCTCCAGTAACGCAATCTCTATACTCTAATTCTCTTGCCCACTACTTAAGTCTAAAATTGCTTACTAACATAATCGTTGGAGAGATTTTGGCTTGCACACCCTCCTCTAGTCTTAGGCTTACTTATGATTGTTCTTTATTTTGCAGGTTGCTCGAGTTGTGACTTCACGATTTATGACAGTGTGAAAATTTTGTTCCAACAATTAGTGCTTTCATTGAGAGTTGAACTCATTTCCTCTCGACCAAATCACTCAACCTTATGAAGATTTCCCTCCAAATTGTCTTATTACGAACCCCGCATCTTTACACACGGTGCCAACCCTGAGATCGACGGGGCTACTGCCATAGACAAGATATAGAAGGACATTATGGAGATTTGTCTATCCCTATAGGTCGTCCAAACGAAGCCTGCTAGCCAAAGAACCCGCAAGGCTTGCTGACATAAAAGCGCAAGTGAAAGATTTGGAAAACGCTGTCCCTCACTTCAAAGAGGCATCAACCCAAGCAACGCCCACCCAGAACTTTACAGAAACTATTGATCTGAGCCCTGAAGCGTCATCACAACGATCTACCCCTGAAAGGCATTACAGAAAGTTAAGAGGACTTTGAGATCTTCATCATATTCAATATTTGGGGAAAGAGACACTCCCCAGAGTAAATTGCATCTATGGCGAACAAGAATATTTGGAAAACACATGGAAAGAAAGAAAATTGCCATGCAAGAAACCTAGAATGGTAGCTTCAATTAAAAAATCGCTAACCATCGACTCCAACATCTTGATGTTCTCCAATAAAGACCTAGAAGATGTCCACTCACCCCACTATGAAGCCTTGTGCAACAAGACGAGCTTTGTAACGTACAATTTCGATCTTCTCATTACTTTTCCGAACGAAACCCATTTGTAGCCAACAGGCTTTATATGTGGAAGAGTATGAGCTATAGGTCCAAACACCTTACGTTTCGCAAGTGAATCAAGTTCGCCTTGGATTGCTTGTTTCTAGTATGACTAATCGGTTCTACGTCAACATTCATCAACGGAACAGGGTTCAATGTCATCACTCAACATGATTTTAGTAGCTATTGCATATGCTAATGCATCGTCAACGATCATCCCATTTCTACACCAAGCATCATCTAAGCTAGCATAATAAACCGAAATTTCACAACTCTCAAGAGGTGGATTTATCCCTTCAAAGACGCTTCCGTAATCTAGAATTTCCTCATGAGTTGGATATAATGAGTAAGCGACAATCGGATTCATGGTAGGCTCTTCAGGTGCCTTGTCGTGGGTTTCCTCTTCCAGGGGTATGAATCCTTTCAACCAAGTGGTCTGCCATGCTTGTGTGTAAGGTAGAAGATTGGCTAGCCGCTAATGTACGTAGATCAGCCAAAGTGGCGTCCTAGGCCTCCAGGAAAGAAGTCCATCGTATATTTGGTACATCCATCTTTGCAGGCACATTTGCAGCTGGAATATGTGATCTTGTCACTCACGCTAGATCGGTGAATGTATCTGGCATGCTCTGAGTTATGCTCTGAAGATCTAATGTGCGCAGCACTTTAGTTTCAGACTAAGCGGTGTAGGGATCATCCAAGATAATTCTTGTCGTTCATCAAGAATGTTGACATTCTTATCTCTCCCTAATGACGGGAAAACTGTCTCATAGAAGTGACAATTCGTGAAATAAGCGGTAAATAGATCGTCTGTCAAAGGTTCTGAGTAACAAATAATTGAAAGAGAATCATATCCGACATAGATTCCCATCATTCGTTAAGGCCCTATTTTTGTACGTAAGGGCGGTGAAATCGACACATAGATCGCACAACCAAAAACGCGTTGATGCAATATGTTAGGCTCATATCTAGTAACCAACTAAAGGGTGCTATATGGTTGGGTCGCAACAGGCCTCAAGCGGACCAACATGGCTACGTGCAATATTGCATGGCCCCAAGCAGCGATCGGGAGCTTGGTACGTATAACCAACGATCAAGCAATCATTTGTAAGCATTTAATGAATGTCTTTGCCAGGCCGTTCTAGGTGTGAACATGGGGTACAAGATGTTCAACTTCAAACCCAACCGACATGCAATAGTCATCAAAAGTTTTAGATATGAATTCTCCAACATTATCCAATAGAATAGATTTGATCGGATAATCTGGGTGGTGAGCCCTGGCTTGATAACCTGAGCCAATAGTTTGGAGAATGTAGCGTTCCTTGGTGAAAAATAGGATGATTTAAATGGTCCACAAATGTCTCCTTGAATACCTACATGGTCTCATGAAGGGCGAATCGGTCCACAAATGTCCCCTTGAATCCTTTGTAAAAAAATAGGAGGATTCGAATGAATCTTGTCATAAGAAGGCTTAACAATAAGCTTTTCCATGGAGTAGGTTTGACATGCGATTCCTTGAATCGAACCTAAATTTCAAGTTAGTGGATGTTCGTGTGATGATTTGAAGATACGGCGTATCGTTGTTCGTCCAAGGTGTCCCAAACGATCACGCCAAAGTGTAATTTCATGTGCAGTCCCAAGGGTAAGGTCGGCCACATAGTGGCTTTCTATAGGGCGTATGGTCGTGGTATGCAAACCACTCGGGATACGCTCCATCTTCTCTAGAATACGATTTTGGCCATATTCGTAGGAAGTTATGCACAGAAATTCAACTCCGTTTTCTACATAGGTTTCAACTTGGTAATTATTATCTCTAATGTCCTTGAAACTCAACAACGTTCTTCCGGAACGCGGAGAATAAAGTGCCTCATCAATGGTCAAAATTATACCATTGGACAACATTATATGTGTGTTTTCATATCCTTCGATCAAGTTGGATGGGCCTGAGAAGGTTGTCAGAGGTGCATTCTTAGGTATAAAGTTAGTGAAATAAATGCGTTAATGCAAAACAGTGTGCGTGGTTGCACTATTTGCAAGACAACTAACTTCCCCACTAGTCATACCTAGAATGAAAATTAATTTGAATCGGTCACATGCATAAAAGTTCTTAAAAATAAATATCCATTCAAAATAATTTAAATATTCAAGGATTCTAATAATTAAAAACTTAATATCCAAAAACAAATCACCAACAAATAATCCAAACATAAAGGAAAATTGTTCAAAATTTAACCAAAAACATAGGGGGTTTCGGCCACTATGTGGAATTCGGCCCCATTGTCTAAACTTCAACTTGAAAAATAGTTTATGTCTAAGATTTTAATCTTCTATAGGGGTAACAGCCTCTTGAAAGTTAGAAACCTCCATCTTGGTACTCTCCAGTTCATCCACTTGCATAATGTTTGATTCAAACATCTTACGACAAGAATGATATTCAGCTATAACCTTCTGGGGAGCTCGGCAAACACGGGACCAATGGTCGTTTGAACCACAGCGATAACACATGTCCGCATCCATTATTTCAGGTGCTTTACCCTTATTCCTGAAGTTTGGGGCCTTGGGAGCAAGGCTGGTGCTTTTGAGCTTTGTTTCCTCCCTTAGATGGGCCTTGGCTTTGTTGACCTTGACGGGGTGGCTTCTAGCCTCGTCTACCACACCTATTTTGGCGTTTTGGGCATTTGTTTGTGCTATTATGTGGTTCAGGCATAATAGTCGCCCCAGTAGTTCGAGCTTGATGATTTTTCATCAACAGCTGATTTTTCTTTTCAGGGAGAAGTAAAACACAGATCAAATTCGAAAACTTAGTGAACTTCTGAGCCCTATATTGTCGTTGCAGGACAATATTAGTGGCAGAGAAGGTCGAATAGGTCTTCTTCAATCAAGGTCTCGTTACAGAACTTGAGAAGTGATCGAATTCGATAAACTTCAAAATTATACTCATTCACAGACTTAAAGTCTTGGAAGTGCAAATGCTTCCAGTGATGTCTTGCTTTAGGCAAGAAGATGTCCTTTTGGTGATCAAAGCGACGCATAGTGCTCGTGGATCCTCCTTAGCAATGTACTCAATTTGTAGTGTGTCATGAATATGTCTTCGCTAACCGGGCTTTCCATCTCATCTTCAATGGGGAGATACAAATTCTTTGCAATGGAGGTTCACATCTTCGACCCACTTGAGGTAGTTCCTTCCAGAGACCTCCAAAGCGGTAAAGTCGAATTTGTTCAAATTCGACGTGTTCCTATCACAAAATAAATGGACAAGATATGGTTAGTGTAATGGAGAAAAATCAATCCATTCACATAGGAGTAGAGCATTCAGGTTCTAATAGACATGTATTGGTCTAAATTTGCATGAAAAAACTTTGGGTTTTCATGGGTGATGGTTTTAAGGAAAACTTCAAGTTTTCAAACAAGGCTTGTTTCTAGAAACTTCAAGTTTCGAAATAATTATGAACTTCAAGTTCATATGTTCCTGCAGACAAACGCCAAAAAAATAAAATAAAATAAAAAAATAAAAAAAAATATATATATACACACACAAAAAAATATGCAACAAGAAAATATGCAAATAGAACTTTAGGTCTATAATTATAATTAAATTAATTATTTGGACTTCGGGCCAAATTTAAAGTGTGGGTCAAAAATCATAAAACCCAAATTGTCTAAAAAAAATTAAACAATTAAGCTCGAGGCCCAAAAACATGGGCCAAAGCCCACATGTAGGCTAAGCAAATTGAAACTGTGCGTCCAGGCCCAAAAATGGGCTAGAATAGGTTCGGGCCTAACATCCAGGCAGGTCCAGCATCACAAAATGAATGGGCTATAAGCGCAAGCCCAAAAACAAAAGCCTGTGAAGGGCTTTGATCTGGTGTGATGCGTACGCGGATACACCAGTGCATAGGCTAGGATTTGGTGCAACGCAGACATAGGGGGACACCAGAAGACTGACTTGGGCTGGTGTTATGCGGGCCAGGAGTCCAAATAAGCCCAATAGGCTTATTAGATATGGGCCGCAGCAGTAAAAGCAAACAACAAGCCGAAAAAGGGTGTTGTGTGATGCAGGCCCGAAGGTCTAAGGCCCACTAAGGCTCAGGTCTGGAAAACCCAGGACATCATAGCAACGCTGGGTGTTGGATTCAAATCAAAAAACACTCTAACGTCGCTTCAGGCGACTTCCCTCGGTTTGGTCATGACATGACAATGCACGGGGGATTGATTAGATCCCAAAATTTGGACGGAAACCTAAGTTTCGATGTCGAGGGGTTTGAGAAACCTTGAGGATTCGAAGAATCCTTCGAAAAATTCATCGATGGTGATCGGTAACCCATCATTGCTGATGATGGTTTGGTCCCAAAACACGATCGCAAGTCGTGATGTCCCAGAAAGACGACGATGAGACCGTGGCAGACTGCAGACGGTGATGGGTCGTGGGTTTGATGCCAAAACGGCGTTGTCTCAGATGGAGCATGGGTTGGGCTCTGGTGCATTGCGACTCAATAGGCACGTGTGAGCTCGGGTTTGATTTTGACAAACCCTAAAAAATTTCAATTTTTTTTTCTTCAGATTATAATTCAATGCATATCAAATAATTTTAATGAATGAACATATATTTGATGCAATTCATGGCAATATCAAATTCACATAATTCAACAATTATGGATATAATGCAAACACAATTTATGTAGAATCTAAAATTCGAAAAACGTAAAGTTGGGTCATGCATTATGGTGAATGTTCATGCTATCAGGGCTGCAAAAATATCGAGATAAAAATTATTTTTTTGGAAGAACCTAATTGTGGATGAACTGGTTTGATGCAGAAAGCTTCCACGTCAAATTTCTAAGCGCAGTAGTAGGAGCATGCTGATAACGTGTTGTGGCCTATATTTAACTGACAAGGGAAGGGGGGTCGGTGGCACATAGAGAAAATATAGAGAGATGTGTTTGTAGAATTGTGTAGAGGCTGTGTGTTATTCACCCTACGCAATGCCTTTATTTATAGTAATAAGAGAGAAAAGAAATCCTTCTCCTCCAAGGACTACAAGTCCATATAGGAAAGAATAACTATAATCAAATCTAATCTAGAATTTACATCATCACACTTAAACAAGAAGTTTATAACAATATTCATATTTTTTAATATATATAAGTATAGTTTTTTTTAGGTGTAAAAAGATATTTATTTATATGATAAATAGTAAATTTACTCAAATATGCCTAATCCATCTAGGTGCCTAGGTCCCACTGTGACAGCCCGTCCCGGACTTTTCGTACCGTAGGGGTGAAATAATGGTTTTGCCCCTAATGGATAATTGTTGTTTGTGTGGTTGTTTTGGGTTCTTGGTTGGTTGCATCCCAGCCACACATCCATCATCATCCTCATCCCCCTCTACTGTTGACCCTATCTGTCCCGAGACCCTCTCTCTCTCTCCCTTTCCTATCTTCTTCTCCATATGTACGGACAACACCAAAATAAGTCGAAATCGTGGTAGATCGAGGAAACAAATTACACACTTGTGCTCGTGAGATTCTTAGGAGTTCAACCATACCCATTTCAGGTAAGGATACCTTCGTTTTCACGTCGAACTCGGGATCCCCGATTTTGGTCACTGTTCATGCACACGTTAATTCTTGTGTTTTTGGGAATTTCAAACTTGTAGGAAGCTTGGTGAGGTTCTTAGGAGGCTCGGGGTGGTTCGTTTGAAGGTTTTGGACGCTGGGATCGTGAGTTGCAGGTTTGGTCGGAGTTGGTGGTGTTTTCCCAGCGAGATTCCGTGGGTTTTAGTGCTTGAAAGTGGGATGGATTTGTTCCTCTTGTTGTAAGCTTCATTTTGATACCAATTTTGTGAAATTTGGATGAAAAATGAAGAAGATATCAAGTTTAGAAAATTTCCCGATTTTCCGGCGCCGGAGTTTGGCCGGAGAAGATGACGGAATATTTCGTCAATTTGGACGGAATATTCCTAACGGCGTTAACGGAATCAGTTAGATTTAACGAAATATTCCTGACGGCGTTAACTGACGCCGTTAGTGTGCCAGGCACGTGCCTATGCGTGGGCGGCGCGTGGGGGCATGTGCGACGTCGGAAAATTATTTTAAAAATATAGGGATATTCGTGAGGTTGAGTAGATCACGTTGGTGTATTCATACACCCCATTTGAGCATTGTACGAGAAGTTATTTCGTAATGTTGGTTATGTGCTTTAAAATTAACGTTTTTATAGTTATTTCGCATATAGGTGAGACCTATCCCGAGGACGAGTGCGGTCACTCGAGGCAAGGGGGTTACGACCCTTCTACATACCAGTGAGTGGGCTTTTGGTTTTCTGTATATACCCATATACTTATGTTTTTCCCAGAAAGTAAAATGAAACGTTTATACGTTTATATGCCATGCATTATGTTTGCCCATTTAATTATGCATTATTAGTTGCATATGTATTTGTGTGTTGGTGCTGCAGACACACAGGTAGCCAGGTAAGTTATGGTTTATGTTTATGTCCAGTAATGATTTGAGATGCATAGAGAGCTCATAACCTGCACCCCCGGTGTTAGTGCTTTCGCCCAGAGTTGGGCACAGTCCTTCACATGATGTTCACCTCCCGCACCACACGCTCATCTTGGATCCAAGTTAGGTGCATAGTCCTATTGTACAGACCACTTTAGGTGGTTCCGACTCGTAGGTGACCCGCGATTATTCGCCCAGTCTTCACGTGATTGTAGCACTTGAGTGTACTTATTATACACCCAGTCCTGTCGTACAAACCACTTTAGGTGGTTCCAACGCGTGTGCAGGTATAGTTAGTGAGTTGGGGATTTGAGAGATTCAGCCGTACAGGTCACGTTAAGTGACTCCGGCTGACAGATTACATGGCATTGTTTGGCATTACCTGAGTACTTGCATTTTATTTCGAGGCATTTGGCATGGCATTTTCCTGAGCATGATTTATATATATGTATATATTCTATTTTTCTGGGAAGTATACAGGTTTTACGGCTAGGGGTTAGAACTTTGTTTATGAAATGATTTTTGAAAAGCTTTGTTTTTGCCCACTCACACTTTCTGTTTTGCGCCCCTCCAGGTTCTAGTTGGCTAGCACTTTTGGTGGCTCCCCAGAGGATTTCCCGGCATATCTGACAGATTATCACCAGTGTAGGACCTTTGGGTGTGTTTATTTAGGGTTGTTTCTTCCGGACTGCACTAGGTCTTTCGTGCTCTAAACTTTGTTTCTCACACTTACGCTTGCACATGTATGTTATTACTTTGTGTATAGCTAGGTTTGTATTTATTCGTACTTTTATTATTATTTATTAGCTTCCGCACTGTGCACATAGTTACGTCACTTCCACGTGACGGCCAGCATGCCCTGATCTCGGTCGAGGTGTGTCACCCACCCAGCAGCCCGACTAGCACCTCGCACCTTTTACAACCATGCCGGAGAGAACATATTTTTATTTTTTATTTTTTAACATATTTTTTATTTTTTATAGTTTTAATTTGAAATAACGGCTGGATACAATGCAACACCGACTTTTATCCTGAACTACTTGATCTCTCACTATAACTGAGCAATGCCTTATGACCAAACCTAATCGCATCTAAAATCTAATCCCTTGCTGCTTCAATTACATGTGGGTTTTGTGAACTCAAATGGTGGCTGTGAAATGAGTGTGGAGAAGGACGGATCGTCGGTAATCCGTTCCACCATGTAGGCACCAATTGCCGGAGTTTAGCTACAGTACATTAGGTGTTTTTAGGTTTTATTGTTTAAAATAGGTGTAAAGGTAAATTGGTAGCTTAATTAAAAATAAGATGGGTGTAGAGAGTAAGTTATGTGTAAAGCGAGATACGATTTCAAATAAAATTTCTTTCTTTTGAATGTGGGTGGGAATTAATTGATTTAAAAATTTAAAAAAAAAAAAAAAAAAAAAAAAAAAGGCCGACGCTGGGCCGCTGGAATTATTGGTGAGATATAATGGGCCAAAGGAATCTGGGTAGAGTAATAAAAAAAAAACGAGAATTAGGCCAAATTTGGATCTTTAGTTGGGCCCAATTTGTGAGCTAAGGGGTTCATACGGCTACCTCTGCATACGATGACTTGACATATAAGATAGGGAATATGGAAGAAAATGGAGTTTGAGAAGACAGGTGCCGCAAATTAAGTTTGAGTGTTTTAGATAATTGAAGAGAAGTTTCGGACCAGAAATAAAAACAGAAGAAAGTTTGAATATTAAAAAAATGTAAGAATTATCCGCACAGAGATAAAGGCCACTATCTCAACTCTCACTGTATCAGTGCTGCTGCTGCTGCAGGCATCCACCATCAATCGGAATCAATCACCCACATCTGGCCCTTCCCTCCAAAGAGTGCTACGTGTCCACCCAGCAGCAGAGATGAATCAAACGTGGCAGTTATTGAGCACCAAGACAAGTGACGACACAAGAGCAGCCGCCGCAGCAGCCTTCACTCATCACTCATCACTCATCTCATCTCCATCTCTTCTCCTCAGCTCCCACCATCTCACACGTATTTGTCTTTCCTTTTACTAATTTTAAAAATAACCAAAAATTAAATTAAGAAGCGAATAAATAATTAGTGGAATTTATTGATAAGCGATAAAAAGGGCAGGGATGGAACGGAAGGCCCAAGAAACGAATGGATGAGAGAGAGGTCAGATTCCTCACGGCTCTCATTAATCCACTTGTTTCTACATTCTTCCTATTCATTTTTCCATATATATGATTCTAATATTAATTATTCCATCAGTGAGAGAGAGAGAGAGAGAGAGAGAGAGCGCGCATCTGAAGAGAAGAGGAGAGGAGAGAAGAGAAGAAAACTAGAAAAGAGTTACTTGTGTGTGTACCTGACATCTTGCCGTCCTTGTCGTGATGGTGGTTATGGTGGTGCGGGGTTTACGTGTCAGCCAAGCTTTTCCTTTTCTTTTGTTTTCCATGATACACCAATAGCATTAGCAACTTCCCTCTCGTCGTCTTCCAAATATCCAAAACACCGTCTTTATCATCTCAATTAACCTAATTCGTTTCCATTTTAGGTGCCTACCAGGCATTGTCTTTCTCATTTTTGTGTCCATCGACAACCATTAAAATTCTACATTGCTAATTAATTTAATCAAACCTCTTTAATTTTAATTTTTCAAACGACACACTATCGTATCTCCTGTGTGGGCACTTGAGGGAGAGCATCTTAATCTAGTGACCATCTAATCACCCCATACATGTGCTAATCTCAAGTGAATCTCGAATCTACAAAATACTACCATCTTTAGAATGTCGACACCAAAGGCAAGACAAATTCGTTCGGCTAAAACATGACTGTTTCTCAAGGAATATCGAATTGTAACCCTAGAAATACTTTTTATTTTTTCCGAGCTAAAACTAGTCAGTAATATATATCTGAGGTGCCATACTCTTTCGACACATTCGCACTTGCCCTCAAATTCCAGTTTCACCATTAATCCTCTACGAATTTAATTAAATATCTCAACATAGTGCCATGACAGATGTTAATATTTCTCTCTAATTTCTTACCAAGCACACCAAACACAATCAAACATTCAACAGAACAACGTGTTTTTGTTTTCACATAAAAACACCATCTATATGCACAAAATGTCTTCTGTTACTGTACATGTCATACATACATTCACACACATATATTGCCACTCAAACTCGACCATTATTTTGTTTTTCCAGTAACTAGAAAGGAACCCACAATATTTCTGTACAGGCCAGAGAGGGTAGCAGCTAGAAGCTGTTGTATATATATCCTACGGTTTCTTCTGATTCATTTACAAACTAGAATCCCAGACAGAGACACTGATGGATTACGGGACCATCGACCTGTTCCGTTCCTTCCACCGGAGCTAATAATTAAAAGCCATGCTACTTCTCCATCACCTAATACTTCTATATTTGATTCTTCATATGTGCCCCTCTATTTTATCCCACTTTCATATTAAAACTACCTGTATGTCGATGCCGATGATTCACTATATAAACATGTGTATGTATCTATATATTTACCTACTCTAACTTAGTAGTGGGAATGGGAATCTAATCAAAAGGGTGCGCGATGAGGTATACCCTTACGTCTTCTGGCATTGCGGTGATTGTAAAGGGGAGGAGTGGATGGAGAAAGATTGGCAGTGCCCTCCTCATCACCCGAACTTGAGGTAGTCCTCTCCCCCACATGAGTCCCACGCTCGTAATTAAGTGCATTGCCATTCATCAGACGGTTGAACATATGCATTGTCTTCGTTATCTTCTTTGGAGTTGTTGATTCATCTGATTCTGACCCGCCATAGAAACCATCCCTGCTGTGCTTTGTTCTCATCACTGCAAATGTGAGCTCTCGGTCACCGCGCATTATTCCTCCAAGCTTCGAATAGCAAACCAAAATAATTAAGTGGGATTTAAATCAAACAAAAATCATAGAAATTGTTCAACCCCAATGCGTAGCACAGTCGAGTATAACCACAGTGGAGAGAAAAGATAACAGGGAAGAAAGCAGGGGGTGCAAACTAGTCCTTAATCCAATGTGATTCCAAAGTAATTAACCACCACACAATAAAACGAAGAATGCCAAAGTTGAACAATGAAATTATACAAATGAAAGGAAATGAAAATGATACCTTGCAACCCAAAGAGCAGAACCGAAAGGAGTCGAGGAGGCTTCGGCAGCAAATCTCACAAGTGTTGGTGACTCCCTTTCCGGGCCTTGGCTGCGGCCTCTCATTCAGAAACACAATCTTTGCGCTGTTGATGATGTACGTCTGCACGCACGATATATCTATGTACTTCTGAATCTCATTCACTCTGACCACATCATGGTATGAGGAACGTCTTATCTACGGACATGAAACAAAACCAAAACCACCCAAACCACACATTAGTCCTTGTACACATGAAATCCCAATCAAGTCTTGACACTTAACGGTAATCAACAACAACGAAAAAGGGGAAATTAACAAGAAATTGAAGGCAATGAAGAAGGAAGGAACCTGGACAACGCGATGATCTTTGTGACGGATCAAACAGTAAGGGCAGATAGCATGCCCCACGCAATCCAAGCAGAACATGTTGCATTCGCTCTTGTTTGAATCGCCGTGAATCTCACAATGGACGAAGAAGTGTGCTCTTAGCATTGGTTTTAGCCAAGCCGGACAAATTGCATCGTCTTCTTCGCTCCCAATACGCCCCATCGGTAGAATTGAACTCACCTGATTCACTCATAATTAGTATCATACAAATCATAATCGACAATTATACAACTGAGCAATATAATTTCATACGAACCAACAAGCCAACAGGCCAATTAGGAATCGAGCAAATTGAGCAATGCGGTGAGATTGTAATTAATTAAATAAATGATGAGATTAGATATTGAATTAGCACCATGGCTCTCTTGTCTTTATGCTCTTTATCTTCTTCTTCTTCTTGTCTTGCTGATTGTCGATAGCAACTCCGAATCTGTCCAGCTTCTTTTCCTTCTTCCAAAACTAATTAAACCCTTCTCCTTCCACTTCCATTTCCACTTCCCAGAGATTAAGATTGAATCTTTCTGGAAAACACAGATTAAGAAAAGAAAACCTAACAAATTAAACAGAAATAAAACCACACAGAAAAAAAATAAATAAAGAAAAAGAAAAAAAAAAGCTCTGAGATTGTATTGCGACCATTATAACTATATGAAAGTGAAATTAAGGAAAAAAAGTAAACAATTAAGAGAGAATATGTAGAGAGAAGATTACGATAGCGAAATGAGACCTTAGAACTTGAAGGCAGGCAGGCAGGCAGGCGTTCTGAAATCGGCAGTGGGTAGAGAGAGAGGAGGGAGAGCAAAGCAGGACTAGTACCACTGCAAGTCTTCCAGGACTACTTCTAGGGTAAAACACGAGGTCACCGCTCTGAGATAAGTACGCCAAACTAGACTATATATTTCTATATTTATATTTATATGGAAAAGTGTTATTCGTATTTCTAAAATTTTGTTTTACATTTTTTATAAGTTTATTTTTCTTTTTTAATATAAAAGTTTGAAATATAGAATGAATTTTTTGAATTGCTAATAATAATTCTTTTTATATATATGTCTAATTAAAATAGAAATCACCGAAATATGGGAAACAATCCAGTTGCTTTATATATTCTAATTGCTAATCAAATTTATAAGGCGGTCGTTTAAAATCCTGCTTTTATTCTTAAAATAAACAATATGAAAAAAAGAAGGAAAGTTAAAACTGAAAAGGTGGAGGAAGAGGAGGAGCTGGACAGTGGAAAGGAAACGTGCCCACATTTCCTTACAGACGAATGTATCGACGTTCCATGGACTTGAAAGCATACATCCATCACAACTTATTCCTCCTTTACTACGGGCCCGATCACTCCACCTGTTTGTGCCTTGACCGTTTGATTGATTGGCTATGGGTGGGCCACTTGTTTAAATTTTGGCAAAGTGGGCCATCTTTTGTAATTTAGAGAAGTTTGATTTTAGTGCCGCCACAAGTGCATGGTGTTCGGCTTAGAGTGCGTATCCGGCCCGGTCCAAACTCCAAATCTTCTCCTGTGGTAGTCAAAGCACAATGGAAATTTGTAGTTTATTAGAAACATGGTCATTAGATATGAGACGGAAAAAGTGGTTCACATAGTCTATTTTAGAGCTCCAATTAGGACTTTATAAAAGAATCTCTTCCAATGAAGGGCTATTTGTGCTTCCTAAAATACCAATTTGTGTTTCCTACACACTCCAAGCATGAGCCCAAACTAAAAAATTTAGGATTTGTTACAAATATTATAATAAAATGTGAATGTATAAATCCTAGATAGATTTGGTTACTAGTTATTCTTTTCCTATATGATTGTATTTACTTGGTGGACAAGTAATTCCTCTCCTCTTTACTACTATAAATAAAGGCATTATGTAGGGGGAATAACAACATCTCATATACATACAGAAATCCCTCAGTTTCTCCACACTCTCTCTCTTTACCGCACCCCCTATTCCCTTGTCAATAAATAGGCCACAACACTTTATCTACATATTCCTCTGCTGCCCTAAGGAATTTGACATGAAATTTAGGATTCTCATTTTTTCTTTGTTTTATTTAACAAAGTAAATATACAAATGAACGGTTGGAAGCCAAAGTCATAGAAAAGAAAAGACTAATGAGGTAATCGCCAAATACCCGTCCCTTTAGTACCATCTGGGTCTAGGGACATCGTTTGTGATTGTGAAACACGACCAACCAATAATCTTTCTTTGCAAACCTTGGGCGTTTTTAAGGTGCGGACGTTAGAAATGGACCTTGCATGCCGACGGGAATCAGATGGTCGTGATTTGCTCACGGTAAAACAGGGCTGTTGTGTCCTGGTGTAATTAAAAAAATTTAATTTTTTTTATAGAGTATCTTTTGTTAGAGAGAAAGGGGGAGGAGGGCTGAGGGTTACTTCGCCGTTCAAGAGGGAAAAAGATGTAGAGAAAGGGAGCTGGGTTGAGAATTCTGTTTGAGGTGGATTGAAGTTACATTGCGATTGTGACCCGGTAATCTTATACCTTCATTTTTTTTTCAATGGGTATGTTTTTGTCGCCAAGAGAGGGAGAGATTGTTGAACTATAAGTATTTGAGCTGAAAAGTTTTAGAATAAGGTTGTTTAAATTGGTGTATCCACTTGTGCAGAATGAAGCAAAGTGTAAATGTCTAGTTTTGTAAAAAGGCCATGAGTGCCATGTGTTGATTGATCCATGAGATTAGAAAGATGTGTGTCTAGGATGAAATGTAGGAGTGTATGTGGTCCCAAGAAAAGGGCCTTCAGTTAATGTAAAAGCACGTTAGTGCTCCTTTTTGAAAAGAGAAGAAATATTCCTCTGCACAAGTTTTCTGCAGTGTGAAGAACAAGAAACCATTCTTTTTCTCCAGATTTTGTTCACTGTTTGTTTTCAGTGCAGCTCCATCTAAATCAAAACTCTCGTTGATTCAAGTTACACTAACATGGCCTCAGAGCCTAGTTGGGTCTAACAATCTGGGCGTAAATCTGTGAAGCTATTTTGAGCTCAATCGAAGCTCTCTTGAAGCTCCGTGAAAAGTTGTCGATTCAGATCAAAACATGTCTGGATCTGGAGGCTCGGAAGTGAGGACTCCAGTTTTCTCCGGTGAGAACTACGAGTTCTGGAGAATTAAAATGGCAACGATTTTCAAGTCCCTTGGGTTATGGAATCTGGTAGAGAAGGGGATTGCAACCTCCAATCCGAAGAAGAAGGAAGCTGGAGAAGCATCGGAGGATGATGGAGAAATGGTAGCTGTTCTGATGAAAGACGCAAAGGCTTTGGGAATCATTCAGAATGCAGTCTCGGATCAGATCTTCCCACGAATCGCAAATGCCGAGTCAGCTAAGATGGCATGGGATTTGTTGTACGGGGAGTATCACGGTGGTGATCAGGTACGATCTGTAAAATTGCAGAATCTTAGGAGAGAGTTTGAATATGCTAGGATGAGAGATGATGAGTCTTTATCTAGCTATCTTACACGGCTGAATGAACTAATTAATCAAATGAGAACATTTGGTGAATCTCTGTCGAATGAGAGACTTGTGCAGAAGGTTCTGATTAGTCTGAGTAAACCGTATGATTCTATCTGTTTGGTTATAGAAAACACAAAGTGTCTAGAGACTGTAGAGTTGCAGGAAGTAGTTGCAATGTTAAAAAGTCAAGAACAACGGTTTGATCTGCATACTGTTGATACTACTGGGAAAGCATTCTCATCTTTCTCAGTGAGTTCAAAAGAGCAGAATAGGGGTGAAGGTCAATCTGGTTCATCTCAGTTCCAGAAAAATTGGAATAATAAGGGCAAGAAATGGGGTTCAAAACCTAAGTTTCAGCAGAAATTTCCTACTAATTCTGCACATAATGCACAGTCAATGGGGCAGACAGGTACAAAACCACAGTGCAGGGTATGTTCTAAGTTCCACTTTGGAGAGTGTAGGTATAAAGGGAAACCTAAATGCTATAACTGTGAAAAATTTGGTCACTGGGCTAGAGAGTGCACAGTAGGTAAATTAGTGCAAAAGGCAAATAGTGCTAATCAGGTAGAGGTGACAGAGAACCTGTTTTATGCAAATAGCACAATCACTGAATCAAAAGTGAATGGAGAATGGTATGTAGACAGTGGTTGTAGTAACCATATGACAGGGGATTCTAAGTTGTTGATAGACATGAAGACAAATGTGGTTGGCAAGGTTCAAATGCCCACAGGGGAACTCATGAATGTAGCAGGTTTTGGTACACTTGTGATAGACACTAGCAAAGGCAGAAAATATGTCAAAGAAGTAATGTACCTACCTGGGTTGAAGGAAAATTTGTTAAGTGTGGGGCAGATGGATGAACACGGTTACTACCTGTTATTTGGGGGAAAGATGTGTAGTATCTTTGATGGACCTTCATTGGATTGTCTTGTACTTAAAGTTGAAATGAAAAAGAACAGGTGTTATCCTTTGACACTGATACCAAATGATCAGGTTGTACTGAGAGCAGGTATTTCTAAGTCTACTTGGATATGGCACAAGAGACTAGGCCATCTGCATTTTAGAGGTCTTCAACAGCTTAAGAACAAAGAAATGGTGCATGGTCTCCCTGTTTTAGAAGAAATGGATGAAGTCTGTGAAGGTTGTCAGTTTGGGAAACAGCACAGAGAGTGGTTTCCAAAGAATCAGGCATGGAGAGCAAGTAAACCTTTAGAATTGGTGCATGTAGATCTGTGTGGTCCTATGCAGAATGACTCTCTGGCAGGTAACAAATATTTCATGCTTCTTGTACATGACTGTACAAGAATGATGTGGGTTTATTTCCTGAAATACAAGTCAGATGCATTGATCTGTTTTAGAAAATTCAAGTCCATGGTGGAATTACAAAGTGGCTTTAAGATAAAATGTTTGAGGAGTGACAGAGGGGGTGAATTCACATCTTGTGAATTCAACAAACTGTGTGAAGATGCAGGGATTCAAAGACAGTTATCTATGGCCTATACTCCACAACAGAATGGAGTAGTAGAGAGGAAGAACAGAGCTGTAGTTGAGATGGCAAAAGCTATGCTCCATGACAAAGGACTACCATACTACTTATGGGCAGAATCTGTACTCACAGCTGTCTACATATTGAATAGGTGTCCTACAAGAGCTCTTGGAGAAGTAACTCCATTTGAAGCATTCAGTGGTCGAAAACCTGGAATTGCACACCTTAAAATCTTTGGGTGTCTGTGTTATGTACACACACCAAATGAGTTGAGACAGAAACTAGATGCAAAGAGTGTCAAGGGCATATTTGTAGGTTATGCAACATGTGAAAAGGGGTACAGAGTGTATGATCCTCTTAGTAAAAAGCTTATACTCTCAAGAGATGTAGTGTTTGATGAAAATGCAGCCTGGGAATGGAAGACAGCTCCTGAGAACTATGTAACTGTGTTTAATCCTAGTGAGTTATCTGTGCAGCCTAAATGTATCTCATCAGAGACAACTCCAGAGGAAAATGATTATGCTCTGTCACCAAATCTAGTTTTTTCTCATGAATCTGTAAGTGATGTGGACAGCAGCATGAGAAGGACTCAAGCTTTTGATCACACTCCATTGAAATAGAGGAATCTAGATGATGTGTTGGCACAATGCAATCTCTGTATTATGGAACCTGAAAAATTTGAAGAGGCAGCCAAAGATGAAGCATGGATGAAGGTTATGCAAGATGAACTGTCAATGATTGAGAAGAATGCAACATGGGATCTGGTGAACAGACCAAGTGATAAACCCATAATTGGGGTTAAGTGGGTGTTCAAGACCAAGCTTAATCTCGATGGGACAGTGCAAAAGCATAAGGCTAGGCTGGTAGCCAAAGGATATGCTCAGAAACCAGGTGTGGATTACAATGAACCGTTTGCACCTGTAGCTAGACTGGATACAATTCGGACTCTAATTGCTTTGGCAGCTCAGAAAAGTTGGAAATTATACCAACTAGATGTGAAATCTGCTTTTCTGAATGGAGTTCTTGAAGAAGAAGTTTATGTAGAACAACCAGATGGTTTTGTGATCAAGGGGAGTGAAGACAAGGTATACAAGCTTTATAAAGCTTTGTATGGCCTAAAACAGGCGCCAAGAGCCTGGTATAGTGAAATCGATACCTATTTTGCTCACTGTGGGTTTGTGAAAAGTCAGAGTGAAGCTACTCTTTACATCAAAGCAAGGGGAGGAGAAATTCTGATTGTTTCAATCTATGTGGATGACATAGTGTATACTGGAAATAGCATTGAGATGTTGAAGGAGTTCAAGGAAGACATGATGACAAAATATGAAATGACAGATTTGGGGCTTCTTCATCATTTCCTTGGTATGGGAGTGATTCAAACTCACACAAGCATATTTATCCACCAAAGGAAGTACGCTGTCTCTTTGTTAGATAAGTTTGGATTGAGTGAGTGTAAATTTGTGTTCACACCTCTGGTTTCATCAGAGAAGTTATGCAAAGATGATGGCAGTGGTTCAGCAAGTGAGGAACAATATCGAAGAATTATGGGAAGTCTGTTGTATCTCACAGCAACTCGACCAGATATAATGTATGCTGCAAGCCTTCTAGCTCGATTCATGCACTGCCCTACAAATAAACATCTTGGAACAGCCAAAAGAGTACTTAGGTACATCAAGGGAACTCTAGACTATGGTTTGGAGTATGTAAAGGGAAAGAATGCAATGCTAATCGGATTCTGTGATAGTGACTGGGGAGGATCTGTTGATGATAGCAAGAGTACTTCTGGTTATGCATTTTCTTTTGGCAGTGGGGTGTTCTCATGGGCCTCAGTGAAGCAGAATTGTGTAGCACTCTCTACAGCAGAAGCAGAGTACATCAGTGCCTCTGAAGCAACTGCTCAAGCCATTTGGCTTAGATTTGTTCTTGAAGATTTTGGTGAGATGCAAACTGAAGCAACTCCAGTGCACTGTGATAATACAGCAGCAATTGCAATTACTAAAAATCCTGTTTTCCATCAGAAAACCAAGCACATTGACAGAAGGTATCATTTTATTAAGAATGCACTCCAGGAAGGGATAATCGACTTGGTGTACTGTCCAACAAATGAGCAGGTGGCAGACATATTTACTAAGGCTTTGTCTAAGGATCGGTTCAACTATCTTCAAGATATGCTTGGTGTGAAATCAGCTCAAAACTTAAAGGAGAGTGTTGAACTATAAGTATTTGAGCTGAAAAGTTTTAGAATAAGGTTGTTTAAATTGGTGTATCCACTTGTGCAGAATGAAGCAAAGTGTAAATGTCTAGTTTTGTAAAAAGGCCATGAGTGCCATGTGTTGATTGATCCATGAGATTAGAAAGATGTGTGTCTAGGATGAAATGTAGGAGTGTATGTGGTCCCAAGAAAAGGGCCTTCAGTTAATGTAAAAGCACGTTAGTGCTCCTTTTTGAAAAGAGAAGAAATATTCCTCTGCACAAGTTTTCTGCAGTGTGAAGAACAAGAAACCATTCGTTTTCTCCAGATTTTGTTCACTGTTTGTTTTCAGTGCAGCTCCATCTAAATCAAAACTCTCGTTGATTCAAGTTACACTAACAGAGATTAGGGTTTTCTTCGCCAAGAATGAGAGGCAGGACATAGAAGGGGGTGAAAAGGGTGAGCGCTTGATTTCATGTGGATTGAAATTGTGCTTGGATTGGAGTTGGCAAGGGTGGCTCATTCAGAACCTTTGAAGAAATCAAGAACCTATATTATAATCCATTTCCATTGCATTTTGGTTTTTATAATTATGGGATTTGAATCTATAATAATGGTGGGTGGTTACTAGTGGATTTGGTTAAAATCATGAAATTGGATTTTCGATATATAGGTGCAAAACTTGTGTTGGGTTGTGATAAGTTGTGTAGATTTGTAGCATGTACATTGAAGTTTAATTCAATGGGGATGAGTTAGAAATAGAAGAAATTGTGGTGGAAAGATATGATTGAATCTTGTGTAGAGATGGTTGAATTAGTTTCTTCCAATGGTAGACGATGAGTTGAAACCGAAATTGAGAATGGAGTTTGATTCATTGGATGAAGGGTATATTTTTTACAACAATTATGCACTTACAACAAAGTTTGGGATTCAGGAGCATGATAGTAAAAAGTCCAGTGATGGTAATTGTTAAGTAAGGAAATAATTTGTTTGTTGCAAAGAAGGCAAAAAGAGGGTGGATGCTAATCCCAAACCCAATAAAAAAAAAAAAATGTAGGATGGGAGATGCTAGATGAATAAGGGAATTGGTTGGGAAAAGTTTGATGTAACAGTTTTCAATGAATGGCACAATCACCATATATCAAGTGCTTCACACTTATTTAGATCACATCGATGAGTTTCGGAGGCAAAGAAGGCGATGATTTAACAATGTGTGAGTGATGATTGAAAAAATATTTCCATAAGTAAAAAAGTGGTTTTATTAGAGGTGCAAAGTGGAGAAATTGGAAATATTGGTTGCACCCTAAAGATATGTATAGAATAGAGAGATCATTTCCTTGAGAGTGAAATGAAAGCGCAGGCGATAAAAAGGATAGTCTCTCCCATGTTCGTGTGAATTATGAAAAAATGATGAGATCATTAGTGAAAGAAAGACCAACGACGATGAAAGAGGAGAAGGGGAAATCAGTTTTCTTTGAAGATCGAAGAAAAATAGGACAATTATGCCATTCGGAAGAAGTCTTCTACAGAGGAAAAACCTGTTACTAGTAAGTAGAGACGAAAGATCTCCAGAGATTCTTATCTCATTCCATTCCAGTGGCTTGATCAGTAACCAATAGTGAAAACTAAAAAATCCATGGTTTCCTAGTAGAACCCTATTTTGCCCAAGTTGGTGCGAAATTTGAAAAAAGAAGCGGTATTTTGCACAACTTGCTCATAGTGCAGGTCTCACTTGTATGTCTTATTTGGCCTAAAAAGCATCAAACAAGTTGAAGTTCTTACCTTCTTGAGACTCTATGGACTAATATCTGTTTTCATTATATGGGCAATACCGATCTACTTTAGTAGATCATATGGATGTAGAAAAAAAACTAATGATTTTGATGAAATGCAAACATCTCTTTTCCATTCCTATTTACCTAGTTCATATCATTGTTCTGTGTGTTCCTGTGAGGAATTCGATTTCTCTAAACTTGAGAGACCACCTAAATAACTATGGCCAGAGAGTAAATAAGTTAGGAAGAAAGAGTCTAAAGTTGGGCGGACGACATGCATCTTGGATTGAAGGTTCATTCTTTGAGTTTGATGGTGACTTTTGTTCTACTGCTATCGTCAAGCTTGGACATGGTGAAACAATAAGAGAAGTAGCATAATAGAATAAAGAATTTTTTATTATCATCTATCTTCTTACCTTACCCACCACCCGGATCCTGAATCTACTTGATTAGCTTTACATTACGAATACCACTCAAGGAGTTTGAGGGAAGAACTCTGAACCCGATCTATGACTGAATAGCAACTCATACGTAAGCATAAACATTTCACGCATAACTTATAGCCTTGTTCCCTTTACTTACATAGTCATTCTCGCAGATCCTAGCATTGCATGGTTGTTTTGTGAAATCTTGCTTTCATGTAGAGTGGATCAATCAAACATGTGTTCAACTTGATTAATTGGTGCACTCACTTCGTCATCTTATGATTTGAAACTAGATTCCTCCTACACAAACAACCTAGTTGTTTCTTGGTGAGTCCCGTAGTTTGCTTTGATTGCTTCTTCGGTTTTTTTAGTAGTAAGTAGTAAGATCCAGCTTTTGGTTTGAAGATTGAATCAGTAGTCCGCCTTGGCTTGAACAACGACATTCGAAGAAGCAACTTCCTATGGTATGGGATGGTCCCCTATTGTTGAATCAAATCACTTGAATCCCTAAGAGTGATATTGAGAGATGAAAGTATAGGTGCCCACAATGGCGGGGATAGAAAAGACTCCAATGTGTCCATGGCTATTTCCAAACAAAGTATGGGTGTCCACACTTGCACTTTTGTCGCCCTATAACCCAACATATTCTAGTTTCAGGCCCTTAGCCCACTCGGCTTGTGCTCTGACTGTGACTAGTTTCCTCTACCTCACAAACCCTTCATTTTTTACCTTTCCTCAAGTTTTCTAAGACGTTATTTGGATTGAACTTGAGGATAAGGCGGAGCATATGACACACAGAACTGGTAATTTTATAGATCTATTGAGACCTGCACATCATTAGGTTTCCTTAATCAATGACACATTATTTTTCAACGAGTCCTCGTTTCCCCCTGCTCGACAATCTTGAACTTTGAATTGGAATTGACTACAATATGAATTCGCTACAATCTGAATAGCAATTGCGAGCTCATCTAGTTGGGCATGATGCAAAAATATTGAAAGAGCATTGACGATAATTTCTATTTCAAGATAGAGATTGACGAAGGCAGAACACCTGTCAATTTCTTTTCAGCAGAAGCTAAGTCATCACGTGGTTATGACCATTTTGGTGATAAGATTGTGTTTGACACCACCTTCAACTCCAATGTGTACGACACAATGTTTGCTCTTTTGTTAGGAGTTAATAACCATGGCCAAACCATGGTATTAGGTTGTGCATTCTTGAAAAATGAAAAAACTGAGAGCTTTGAGTGGTTGTTTGAAGAAATGCTTAAAGCTCTGTCAATGAGCCGCCCAAAGTCATAATTACGGGTCAAGAAGGGGCCTAGCAAAGGTAACTGGTAGCAAACTCATAACATCTTTCATCAGTACTGCACATGGTATATTATTAACAAATTCAATGACAGAGGTTAGGTTGGTGACATTTTCAAGGAATTGCATGAGTGCATATGGGATATCGAAACCAAAGAAGAGTTTAAGGCAAGGTGGAACACGTTGGTAGAACAACATGTGTTGGTTGATATAGTGTGGCTTGAGGACATATATGATTTGCATGTAAATTGGGTTTCGGCATTTTCTAAGCAGCTTTTTCTGCCGGAATGTCAAGCAATCAATGTGTAGAGAGTTCTCATTCATTTTCAAGCAATATGTGCATATAAAGCACTCTTTGATTGAATTTGTGATTCGGTTTAATCGAGCCCTTGATGGCAACGTCAGAAAGAGGTTAGTTGCTGAAATAATGATGAAAACCGTGCTCCTCCATTATAGCTTCGCATCCCAATGGAAGCTCAAATGACCAAATTGTACATACGATTTATGTTTGAAAAGTTTCAAATGGAGGAATTGAAGAGTGAGACTTGTTTTTTAAGGGAGAGTCAGGGGATGAGAATAAGGTAGTGTACGAAGTATTGGAGATGGCTGGGGGAGACAAAGATGAGGAGGTTGGTGGTTGATATGATCTTAGGTTTTGCTAAATTCAACTACAAAAGGATGGAGTTTCGGGGAGTTCATTGTCGGCACATATTGATGTATTTGAGAATGAAACATATAGAGTTGCTGCCGGAACATTACATATTGAAAATGTGGCTTTAAGCCGCCTAATTCGGTCATGTTTTGGACAGCGAAGGCAAAGAAGTCGACAATTGTACCGTGTCCAAAATGGCTTAGTTTAAAAAAAAAAAGGCTTCAGATGTGAGTGACAAGGCGATGATGTCGGAGAAAGGTAGCTAAATTCTGTTCTAGACTTTAAAATCCGTGGGTACAAAGTTGAACTCTTTGGATGATGACAACTGTGGTCGAAAAAGAAAAGAGAGTGAAGAGGGAGGTAGAAATTCTTAAGCCAAGTGCTTAAAGATCCAATTCAAGTGAAAAAGAAAAGTGGAGTAAAAAATAAATAAAAAGAAGAAGCGAAATCAATATTGGAGATGCACTAGGGGCAAGAAGAATTGTCCATGTTTAGAGACAAGATATGCAACAAAATTAATTTTCGCTTTACACTTTGCCCACAATATGTTTGTGGTAGTAATGTTTAAAACAACTTTGGATTGTTTTGTATGCAAGAAATTAATTATCGCTTTATGCTTTACACCTTACGTTTTACGCTTTATGCTTTGCCTATCTCCCTTCACACATCACCATCATTTCTCTCTCTTTGTCCATTACCATAATCTTTCTCATCTCTTTCTCCTCTTTCACATCACTATCATCTCTCTCTTCTCTCTCTCTCTCTCTCTTTAATGTCACTCCTTCTTCTCCTTATTTTTATTTTCTATTTTTTAGTATGTATAAAATTTATAAATTATTCACATTTTTCAAGACATTAGAATATGAATTATTTATCACATGTCAAAATTCAACAAAATATTATCTGCAAATGCTTAACAAAAGGCACGGAATAAAATTTTAATAGTAAGAAATATTGTCTCTTAAAGATAATAAACTTCTAGAAATAGCAGCCACTATTTTTTGGAAATATTGCCCCTATTTCTAAAAATTGTGTTGCTACTTTTAGAAGCAATGGTTTCCATTTGTAGACAATGACACTATTTCTAGACAGTGACACCATTATTGTTGAGTAAAAATTGTACACAATATGTAAACAAATAATTCATGCGACAGAATTTCATCCTAATTCATTTTTCTGAAGAGGGTTTTATTAATTTAAGTTCGACCCATTCTAGACTATGCGTGTATTAATTACAATCCTTTGTTAAAAAGGAAAAACCCTTTGATTCCAATATGAGTAAATTGTAACTTGGGTTTCGAGCCCTAGATTGCCTACGTACCAGCTTGAGGGATCAAATCACTCGTAGCTCCTTTGATTTGGTTTGAGATTGTTAGTGAGTGAATGACCCACTAAAGAAAGGGTTTTTATCTGGTGAATTTGGTTGAATGAACCATACATTTAGTTTGGATGTTGTGATGAATTTGGTTGAAGAGAACCAAGGATTCGATTTTTTTTTTTTTGGGCTTTGCGGTTGCATCTAGAATGTGATACTAGATTGCTTACGTATTGTAACAACCTGTTCCAAATTTTACGTTTTTATTTTATTTTAAAAGCGTGAATTTACGAAATTGCCCTAGAGGCAAGGACTTTGACTTCTGTTGACCATCGACTTGAGAGATGTGAGACTTATTCTTTTAGCATATCCTCGTAGTACTCATTGGTACGAACGTATAGGCGAAAACCGTTTGCGAGTCCGGATTATAACGGTATACTTATGGACGTTTGAAATTGGTTATTTAAATATTTGAATTCCCACCTTGTGGGATTAGTGGACCAATTAAATTAAAGGGACAAGGAACCAATTAGAAGAGAGAAGTGAAGCTTGCAGCCAATCAGAAAGAAAGAAGAAAAGAAAAGAAAAGAAAAAAAAAAAAGGGGAAAAGCTTCCCGTGCACCCATACCCGCACCACCGCGAGTCCATTTTCCAAGGCCGATTCCGGCCAACTCCGGTGGAGTTTTTCGATGCCACCACCACCATCTTGAAGCTCTCATTCCCCTCTACAAAACCCACCCAAGAACCACCTTGATTAACCATGGTATGTGGCGGTTTGAGGCCACGAAAGTTGACGAAAATCAATGGTGCTCCAGCCACCCTTTTCGATTTCCCGGCAAATCGGAAAAGCGATGGCCGATGCCACCACTTGGGCTTTGTAGCCCATCATCCCAGGAGCAAAACCAAACCAACCTTGACCCCGTTGGACCACCGTAGACGACGAATCGACGTCGGGAAGTTTTAGGCACCCGCCGGCTTTGAGGGCAAAATTGACCATCTTCCGTCCACTTTTGGACTTCGTGGCAAGTATGAAAGTTGCTCCACTCACTGAGATCTTCATTTCTGTGAAGTTTGAGAATTTTTGGAAATAGTTGGATTTTCCGGCGAGTCAGGGCGGCCGACGGCCACCCGCGGCGGCGCGTGGCCAGTGGGCCGCCAATGCTATTTTTAGGCTATGTCAAATGTCTTGAATTCAGTTTTTTCATTTGAATAACGTAGGTTGATAGTTGGAACCTAAATTCGTTACGATATGTTACTTGATAAAAATGTGAATCGACGATCTGACCGTTGGATCGTCACCAAAATTGGATACATTATAATACGTAATATTTAAAGATCATAAGAATTTATGGATCGGGAATCCGACTTACGGATCTTCCTGAATTGGATTTGTAAGTTAGTAAAATAAATGTTCACGGCCACTTGTTTTAGGCAATTGGTGGAGATTTGACCGTTGGATCGTAATGAAATTTTAATATGTTATTCTAGAAACATATTGTGGATCGTTGGGAGTTGCGGATTGGAAATCTGATATGCGGATCTTCCGGGTCAAGTTATACAGGGTTGTAAACCCTACCGTCGATCTTTGATCGACGGTTGACTTGTGGTCAATGAGTCCCAAACTATTTTAGAATGTCGTTGAGGTTGTGTTTTATGTGAATTATGTATTCTTCGGATAAGAGTTCTGAGATGTGATTTGATAATTGGTCACAGGGACCAATCATTCAGGACGCCTCGATGTGTGCACTAGAGAATCATAGCGTGGACTCCAGGTAAGTGGATCTTTTCCTTTTTATTGTACATATTGTTGAGAGTTCTATCGACACTTTTAAATTGATTAGGTATATTACCTTCATATATAATTATTGTGAATGCTTGAAGTACTATATGAACTACGAATGGCTTGATCCCTGTTTAGGGTACGTAGGCAGTCTAACGAGACGTTAGATGCAGCCATAAAATATTTGAGACAAAAGCCTTGCTTGGGAAATTGAGTAATGCGAAGGAAATTGGTAAAGGCAAGTTTTAGTTTTATGAATTAGTTAGCTAAATTAGTGTTAATTGGGTCGTCATGGATAATTATCCCTGAAAATAAGTAGTTTGGGAGTAGGGCGTTATTGATTGTACACTTCTCACTGTATTGTTTATAATTGAAAATGCTACGACATGGTTGAGTATTAGATTGCATCATGGTATATCCATATGTATATTACTTGCATATAATTATTGGGAATGCTTTCAAGTCCAAAGGTGAACTCAGGACATCCAGGTAAGTTCAGGTGAATTTATGGTATTAGTTGAATCGATTGAGTTATAGCATGACTACAGTTATGTGTTAGGCAACTTTGATACTATCGTACTGGTTGCCATGAGTTCCACATGTTATATTGAGATGCATTGAGAGCTCATAAACCTGCACCCCGGTGTTAGTGCTCCCGCCCGTGGCTAGGGCACAGTCTTTCACGTGATGTTCACCTCCCGCACTTTACGCTCACCTTGGATTCAAGGTAGGTGCATAGTCCTGTTGTACAGACCACTTTAGGTGGTTCCGACTCGTAGGTGACTCGCGATGATTCGCCCAGTCTTCACGTGATCGTAGCACTTGAGCGTATTTATTTACACCCAGTCCTGTCGTACATACCACTTTAGGTGGTTCCGACTCGTGTGCAGGTATACTTATTGAGCTATTGGCTAGCCAGGATTGATGAGATATGGATAAGTCGTACAGGTCACTATAGGTGACTCCGACTTATATGCTAGCCATGATTGATGAGATATGGATAAGTCGTACAGGTCACTATAGGTGACTCCGACTTATATATCACTTCGTATTGATTTAGTTCATTTGGCCTACTTATTAATGTATGGTGGAGTTGATGGCAAACCGTGGTTTTGGTCATTTCTGAGTATGGTTTGGATATATGTATATATGTTGTACTGTCTTATGGAAAACGATACGGGTTTTACATTTAGGGGCATTACTTTTAGAGAGGTAATAACTTTGGGAAGCTTGGTTTTATTGCTTACTCACACCTTCTGTTTGGTGCCCTCTAGGTTTTAGCTGCTGAGTTTGTATCGACAAGAATCTGTGGCGAATCTTAGTATTGATGGATATTTCTGAGGGTATGATTCTTACCCACACTATTGTACCTTACTTATGCTCTGACATCGCGTGTGAAATGGGTTCGCTCCACTCGTAGCTTACTCTGGTACTTAGACACTTTTAGATTCAAATTTTTTCACTTTTTATACACTATCACATTTTATGGCTTCGTCACCTTCCAGGTGTCGGCCAGCACACCTCGATTCAGGGTCCAAGTGGACTTTCTGGGTCGGGGTGTGTCACGTATCCTTGATTGAATCAAACTGACGTAATTCGTTATTTGGTATTTGTTTGGATTTGATGTCTTATACAGTTTTAGCTCGTGCAGACAAGGACTTTATGCCAGTTGGAGCATCAAGTAAAATTAATGGGTGTATTTTGTGATGAACCCACTAACAATTTGGCATTTTGACTTTGGCTTGGTGTCGTCTCCACAATTTTGGATTTATGAGTAATTTTATCTTGATGGAGGCCATAAAGCTCACATGAATGAAGTGGAGGTGTATTCTTTTATTTCTTTCCACTATAGCTTCTTTCTTTGTAGAAATACAATCACTTGGTCAAAGTAGTAGGAACAAACCAAAATATGGCATTTTTCCTATTTTTGAATTTTCTGAAAATATGATTTTAGCCCTTGAATGACACACCTTGACCGGAGTCGAGGCATGTTAGCCGACACCCTAAGGTGAAGTAGCCAAAAGGAATGTGATGTATAAAATATGGATAAATTTAAACCAAAGCTAGCATTTAATTAAACTAAAATAGAGAGTGCGCAGTAATGGGAAGAACCCAAAAAACACAAGTGTTCAAAGCATAGATGACAGTACAACATAAATAGAGCAGTCGAATCTAGATAAGGTACTTGTTACACAACCGGAAATAAACTCCTACACTTATTTATGGAAATAATAGAACCGCCAGAGATCCCTCGTATGCCGTAAAACATGTATAGTTTCCAGAAATTCATACTACGTATAAGTAGGAAATCAAATGTAAATCAACAATAATTCCAGAAATACGCCAATCATAATATCTCAACCGTAGCATAAGAAAATCAAGTGCTCATCAATCTATGCTAACACACGAGTTCATGCAGAGGGAATTTGACACACCCCAACCGAGATCAGGCATGCTGGCCGTCACGTGGAAGTGACGTAACCATGTGCACAGTGAGGAAGCTAATAAATAATAATAAAAGTACGAATAAATAAAAACCCAGCTATACACAAAGTAAATAACATACATGTGCAAGCGTAAGTGTAAGAAACAAAGTTCAGAGCACGGAAGACCTAATGTAGTCCGGCAGAAAAAACACTAAATAAACACACCCAAAGGTGGTCCTACACTGGTGATAATCTGTTAGATAAGCTGGGAAAATCCTCTGGGGAGCCACCAAAAGTGCTAGCCAATCTAGAACCTGGAGGGGCGCAAAACAAAAAGCGTGAGTGGGCAAAAACAAAGCTTTTCAAAAACCATTTCATAAACAAAGTTCTAACCCCTCGCCGTAAAACCTGTATACTTCCCAGAAAAATAGAATATATACATATATATAAATCATGCTCGGAAATATGCCATGCCAAATGTCTCGAAATAAAATGCAAGTACTCAGGTAATGTCTCACCTAATGTCTCACCTAATTTGGATCCAAGATGAGTGTGTGGTGCGGGAGGTGAACATCATGTGAAGGACTGTGCCCAACTCTGGGCGGGAGCACTACCACCGGGGGTGCAGGTTATGAGCTCTCTATGCATCTCAAATCACTACTGAACATAAACATAAACCATAACTTACCTGGCACTTACCTGTGTGTCCGCAGCACCAACACACACATATACATATGCAACTAATAATGCATAATTAAATGGGCAAACATAATGCATGGCATATAAACGTATAAACGTTTCATTTCACTTTCTGGGAAAAACCTAAGTATATAGGTATATACGGAAAACCAAAAGCCCACTTATTGGTATGTAGAAGGGTCGTAAACCCCTTGCCTCGAGTGACCGCGGTCGTCCTCGGGATACATCTCACCTATATGCGAAACAACTATAAATACGTTAATTTTAAAGCACATAACCAACATTACAAAATAACTTCTCAAACAATGCTCAAATGGGGTGTATGAATACACCAATGGGATCTACTCAACCTCACGAACATCCCCATATTTTTAGAATAATTTTCCGACGCCGCACACACCCCCACGCGCCAGCCAAGGCACGGCCACACGCGCCGCCCACGCGCAGGCATGTGCCTGGCACACTGACGGCGTCAGTTAACATTGTCAGGAATATTCTGTTAACTCTGACGGATTCCGTTAATGCCGTTAGGAATATTCTGTCCAAACTAACGGAATATTCCGTCATCTTCTCCAGCCAAACTCCGGCGCCGTCGCCGACGCCGGAAAACCGGGAAAAATTCAAAACTTCGTATCTCACTTGTTTTTCAACCAAATTTCACAAAATTGGTACCAAAATGAAGCTTACAACAAGAGGAACAAATCCATACCACTTTCAAGCACTAAAACCCACGGAATCCCACCGGGAAAACACCACCAACTCCGGCCAAACCTGCAACTCACGATCCCGACGTCCAAAACCTTCAAACGAACCACCCCGAGCCTCCTAAGGACCTCACCAAGCTTCCTACAAGCTTGAAATTCCCAAAAACACAAGAATTAACGTGTGCATGAACAGTGACCAAATCGGGGGATCCCGAGTTCGACGTGAAAATGGAGGTATCCTTACCTGAAATGGGTATGGTTGAACTCCTAAGGATCTCACGAGCACAACTATGTAATTTGATTCCTCGATCTGTGAAGTTTTCAAGGGTTTTGGGTGTTGTCCATACAAGAAGATAGGAAAGGGAGAGAGAGAGGGACTTGGGACAAGGCAGAGAAAGAGGAAATGAGTGTGGTGTGTGTGTGGTCCAAACTCCATCAACCAAAGCCCAAAAATGACCACAACGAAAAAAACCATACTAGGGAAAACCGTCATTTCACCCCTACGGTATGAAAAGTTCAGGAAGGGCTGTCACAACCTACCCACCTTAAAAAAATTTCGTCCCGAAATTCAAAACAACCACTCACAGCATCCACTAGCGGTCAAAGAACAACTGAGGATACAAATCTCTCATCCAATCTTCAGTTTCCCAAGTAGCCTCCTCCACGGAATGATTCATCCACAAAACTTTCACCAAATTCACTATCTTGTTCCTCAGAACCTTTTCTTTCCAATCTAGAATCGTCACTGGTTCCTCATCATAAGTCAAATCCGGATTAATTTCCAAGGGTTGATGAGGTATCACATGAGACGGATCTGCAACATAATGTCGAAGCATAGACATGTGAAAAACGTTATGTACTTTAGCTAGCTCAGGAGGCAACTCTAGCCTGTAAGCCACCTCACCAACCCGCTCAGTGATCATGTAGGTCCGATATACCTGGGACTCAGCTTACCTTTCTTTCCAAACCGTACCACGCCTCTCCACGGTGAAAGCTTTAGAAACACCTAATCGCCAACCTCATACACTTTGTCAGTAGCATGCCGATCTGCTAAACTCTTTTGCCAATCCTGAGCCACCTTCAGGTTAAACTTGATTAACTGAACATTTTGAGTAGTCTCCTCCACAATCTCCGGGCCCACCAAAACTCTTTCTCCGACCTCTGACTAACACAAGGGTGTGCGACAAGATCTACCATACAACGCCTCAAATAGTGCTATGCCGATACTCGAATGAAAGATGTTGTTGTAGGCAAATTCCATTAAATCCAACCGCTTGTGCCAAGCATCACCAAATTGTAACATCGAAGATCGCAACATATCCTTCAATGTCTGAATGGTTCTCTCTGACTGTCCGTCCGTCTGAGGATGATACGCTGTACTATAAAGTAGTCTCGTACCCAACGCTTTTTGAAACGCCACCCAAAATTTAGATGTAAATCTTGGGTCACGATCCGAGACAATACTCACAGGGACACTATGGTACTTCACAATCTTCGAGATGAACAACTCAGCTAATCGCCCCAAAGAATACTTCTCCCTCACTGGAATGAAATGTGCTGACTTAGTAAACCGATCGACAATCACCCAAATGCCGTCAAAACCATATGTGTATACGGAAGCTTGTACACAAAATCCATAGTAATGTTTTCCCATTTCCACCTTGGAACGGGAAGTGGCTGCAACAACCCAAACGGCTTCTTCCTTTCCGCTTTAACTTGCTGACAAACAGCACACCTACTCACATACTCAGCTATCTCCCTCTTCATACCCGGCCAATAATAAAATGGTCGAATGGTATGATACATTTTAGTAGCTCATGGATGCATAGCATAAGCCGAGATATGTGCTTCATCGAGAATTGTTTTCTTTAACTCCAAATTATTAGGCATAAACATCCTACCCTCCTGCATCAGCATGCCATCCGATTCGCAAACTCTGAGGTCTCTCCTCCTTCCTTGATCTTGAGCTTGGATTATTTCTTGAGTTTCCTCATCAGCTACTTGAGCTTCAAGCACCTGATTAACTAAAATTGGCCTAACTTGAAAATTAGCAAGTAAGGCCACCTCTCGATCTTCTGCCTCCAACCTCACTCCCGTGGATCTTAAGTCTGCCAGAAGAGGAACGCAACTAGCGTACAACGCATTGATACAGCCCTGAGACTTCTTACTAAGTGCATCGGCTACCACATTTGCCTGACCAGGATGATAATCAATCGTGCAGTCATAATCACTAAGTAGTTCTAACCACCTCCGCTGACGAAGATTAAGATCCCTCTGTGTAAAAAGATACTGAAGACTCTTATGATCTATAAAGATTTTACATTTTTCTCCATAAAGGTAATGTCTCCACAACTTCAATGCAAAAATAATGGCGGCTAACTCCAAATCATGTGTAGGGTAATTCAACTCATGAGGTTTCAATTGTCGTGAAGCATAAGCAATTACCCTACCATGCTGCATCAACACACATCCCAGACCATTCAAAGAAGCATCACTATAGACCTCGAAATCACCACTATCGTCCGGGAGTGCCAAAACAGGTGCATAAGTGAGACAATACTTCAATTGCTGGAAACTCTACTCACACTTATCATCCCACTCAAATTTAACATCTTTCCTCATTAACCTCGTCAGTGGTAAAGCAATCACAGAAAAATCCTTAACAAACCGTCGATAATACCCTGCTAACCCAAGGAAACTCCTTACCTCAGTGACGGTTCGCGGTTGCTCCCACTTCTGCACAGCTGCCACCTTTTAAGGATCCACCAAGATACCCTGAGCTGAAATGACGTGCCCCAAAAATGCAACTTGGTCTAACCAAAACTGGCACTTGCTAAACTTAGCATACAATTGGTGTTCCCTCAACCTTTTCAACACCAAAGTAAGATGTCGAACATGTTCTGATTTAGATTTAGAGTACACCAGAATGTCGTCAATGAAAACAATAACAAACCTATCCAAATATGGCTGGAATACTCGGATCATCAAATCCATAAAAGCAGCTGGTGCATTCGTCAATCCAAATGGCATAACCAGAAACTCGTAATGACCATAACGAGTCCTGAAAGCCATCTTAGGAACATCATCCCTACTAATCTTCAGCTGATAATATCCAGACCTCAAGTCAATCTTGGAGAATACACAAGCACCTCGAAGCTGATCAAATAAATCATCAATACGCGGTAACGGATAACGGTTCTTAATCGTTACCCGATTCAATTGCCGGTAATCAATACATAGCCTCAAAGTTCCGTCTTTCTTTCTCACAAACAACACTGGAGCTCCTTAAGGTGAAGTACTAGGCTGAATAAAACCCTTATCCACTAATTCCTGCAACTGAACTTTCAATTCCCTTAACTCAGCAGGAGCCATACGATAGGGAGTCAAAGAAATAGGATTAGTACCTGGAAGCAAATCAATGGTGAACTCCATGTCTCGGTCTGGCGGCAAACCAGGTAAATCCTCAGGGAAAACATCAGAAAAATGTCTGACTACCCTTACATCCTCCACACTACTAGGAATAGCATCATCCAACATAACATGAGCTAAGTACCCTTGGCAACCTTTAGATAACAACCTTTTCGCTCGCATAGCAGAAATAACGCCATGTCTCACCCCACTCTGCTCGCCCACAAAAGTAACCACAGGTAATCCAGGATGATGGAAAGTAACTATTTTCCCGTAACAATCAATATTGGCACGATTGAAATGCAACCAATCCGTGCCCAGAATCACATCAAAGTCAACAATATCCAACGGGATAAGATCATCTGGCATAATAACATCCTCCACCATCACTGGACATCCTAGGTACACACAATCTACAATACATCTCTGCCCTCTAGGCATAGTAAACTCTAAATAATACCCTAGAGGTGTAGGGTGAGGTTGCGTCACTTGAGCAAATGTATGAGAAATCACAGAATGTGTAGCGCCACAGTCAATTAATACTCTAGCAAAATAACCAAGGATATTTAATGTACCCATGATTAAGTCTGGATTGTTTTAAGCGTCCTGGAGAGAGATGTTGTGAATACGCCCTTGAGTCTGTTGCTGTCCACCATGACCTCTACTCGTCTGGCCACCACGACTCTGTGTACCACACCCCTGACTGGGCTGACCAGCCTGCCTCGAAGACCCCGCACTACTCGCAGCAATCTCCCCCTGCTGAGATTGTCCTCCCTGAAACCATTGAGACCGACATGCTGGAACTAGAGGATACGACATATAACCACCAGAAATCTAGGGATAACCACCCTGAGAATATGGATCCTGGGGATATGGATACTGTCCCGGGGCATAAGGAACATCATCGCCCTGATAATAATAGGCACCACCTCGACCCGTCTGCCCATAACTACCAGGACCAAGAACCTGCTGGATCGGTGCAGGTGGTGGCAAGAAAGTCTTCTGGGCCTCTGCTAACTCTGGGGACAATTTGCAGCCTAATGCCCCATCTGCCCATAAGTAAAGCAACCACCGCTGCCTCACCTACACTCACCAAAATGTCGATTATTACACCTGCGGCAAACTGGGGCCCTACCCCTACCAGCATCACCCTGCCTCTGGCCTCTAGCACCACCAGCAAACCTACCACCACGACCCTGACCAGTGGCGCTAAAACCACCGTTAGAAGAGCTAGAACTAGTGCCACCCCTCTTGAAACTCTGGGACTTGCGAGGTCTGAGCGACGCCTGACCCTTGCCCTTGTCATCTTTCCTCTAGTTGCCATCTTTCTCTTCCTCCTCACTCTCGCTGGGCATATTCTCGGAATCCTCAATTCTCAACAGAATCTCATAAAATTCCTGGTAGGTGTCACAAGGGGTAGTGGTCGCCATCGAACATCACTTCTTCTTAGTGCCCAAACGGAAACGACGAAGCATCTCTGCCGGATTGCCAGAAACATCCGGATGATAGCGAGGCAGATCAGTAAACCTCCGGTAGTACTCGTTTGCTGTCAACTTCCCCTGTCTCAACTCAGTGAATTTCTGCTTTTTGCGGTCAATATACTCAGGAGGCACAAATCTTCTCCAAAACAGCTCTCTGAATACATCCCAATCAGTCATCTCCGCTGGAGATAAACGACGAACCTCCTGCTCCCACCAGGATGCAGAATCCTTACCCAAAAACCAAGATGTCGTCTCAACCCACTTCTCAACAGGGAGATTCCCCTGATTATGCAGAACACGAAAGGTCTTCTCAATATGTTTTAGCCACCGCTCTGCTCCCTCAAAGCCCTCGTGGCCCTCAAATTTATCCAACTTCAGATTATACATAGTCTCCAGAGGAGTCCTTTGGGGAGGGCGGAGTGCCGACTGAATAGCTGTAGCGATAGCTTCCCCCAACTGAGCTACATCGGGGAAACTAGGCTCAGCAGAGCGACGTGGTTCCCGACGAGGCGGCATAATTTTGACAAAAGACACCAAAACCATTAGAATACTCACAAAAGTACAGGACTGCCAAACCTATGCTCTAATACCAAACTGTTATTTGGGGCTAGAGCAATCCCATGATGGGTGACCCACTGGGAAGTTGCTCGTGAGTTCCCAAAAACAAAACCGTGAGGGAATGGTAAGCCCAAAGCGGACAATATCGTGCTACGGTGGTGGAGCAGGCCTGGGAAGTGATCCGCCCTGGGCTGGGATGTGACAAATTGGTATCAGAGCTTAACCCTGGCCGCGTATGTGCCGACGAGGACGTCGGGCCCCTAAGGGGGTGGATTGTAACATCCCACATCACCTAGGGGAGTGATCCTTATATGTATATTCTCATCTCTACCTAACGCGAGGCCTTTTGGGAGCTCACTGGCTTCGGGTTCCGTAGGAACTCTGAAGTTAAGTGAGAAGGGGGCTAGAGCAATCCCATGATGGATGACCCACTGGGAAGTTGCTCGTGAGTTCCCAAAAACAAAACCGTGAGGGAATGGTAAGCCCAAATCGGACAATATCGTGCTACGGTGGTGGAGCAGGCCCGGGAAGTGATCCGCCCCGGGCTGGGATGTGATAGAATCTAACATGAACAAGACTGGGCGTAATCATAATATACGCTCTAGTACTACAATCACGTGAAGACTGGTGCTAGGCTCATCACATACAAGCCCTAGTTGCCTATTGCAACCTACGACATGACTAGTACCTACAATGGATCCAAGGTGAGCGTGCGGTGCGATGTGAACATACATGTGAAGCCTGGCCCTAGCCCGGGGTGAGTACTACACTGGTGCAAGCATGCATGATGAACAAGTATAATGTATATGAACATGCCATGACAATATATAGATCCCAACAATATAATGGCATTTTAAAAATTAAATAAAACATGGCATGATAGGCATAAAATCAATCCAAAGCACTTGTGAAAACTATAAAACTTTATACATAATATATAAAAACAAACGCCCACTCACTGATACGTAGTCGGATCGTAGCCTCCTAGCCTGAAGGGAAATAATGAGATTTATAGTGGGATTTCTAGTGATTAGCATGCATATACAATTATAAATTTATATACATAAGCCACGGAAGCATATTATCACATATTATCAAAGATATAGTCATGCAAATCCCCTTCAAGAAGCATAGGTTCATATATGATGCAATATTGAAGAACAAAGTGAAGGTTGAGTTTTATACCTCTTGATCTAGACTTTAGACCAAGGATGGACCATCTCCAAGCTCTTTGTTCTTGGAACTCCTTGCATCTAGCCTCCCTCCTTGACTCCTCCACCTTGATAGATTTGGAACTCCTTTGATTCTCCTCTAGTCTCCAAAGTAGAAGACCTCTAAAGATCCACACCCATTAGTGTAGTGAGATGGATGTTGGAATAACCAAAATGAGAAGAGATGATTAGCTATATCTCCCTTTGGTGGTTGGCTATGTATGTGTGTAGAGAGAGAGAGAGAGAGGCTTGCTTTTCTCTTGTTGAAAAGTTCACACAAAAAGCCCTAATGAAACCTTTTCATTAAACTCCCTTTATAAAGGTAAAAGAAGTAAGTCAACAAATTGACACTTTCTCTCTCTTGTTTCCACATCCTTGGCTGCCCACTAAGTGTTGATTTGGACTTTGGGTTTTTATCATTTCAAGTCATCTTATGCTTGAATAAAAGGCCCAATAGGTTTGGGCCCGATGGGCCTGAATGAACCCGAACTTTTCTTTAAGCCCGAAACGATCTTTCATCGCTTCTATGATTTCTTTAGACTTTCTAATTAAAATAAATAAATAAACATTAATGTTATGCTTTCCCTTAGATTTCGTAATTGTTTTCCAAATTTGCATAAAATTAGACAATTTTAATTTAAGCTTGTCATTTCTTACTAAATGGAAACTGAAAGGGAACTATGGTGTAATTTACATAAATTATTTGGACATATGTGTTAGTAATAAAATAATCCCAATACATGCAAAATAATTTACCTACAAAATAAAAAACTGTTATTTGATTCAATATTAATTAATCTATATTTAATATAATAAAATATAATTGCACTGATATATTACTAAAATGTGCCCAATATATATAATAATGCATGTAAAATTATTTACTTACAAAATAAAGGAATGTAAGTTGATTGAAAATATAATATATCTACTACCTTTTTTTGTTTATGAATTTTAATTTACCTATTGTTTTTTTTTTTTTTTTTTTTTTTTTTTTTGGTACAAACATAATGTACCTACAATATATAATTCCTACTAAAACTAATATATATTTGCACATAAACATATTAGTAGTAAAATGTGCCTGGTATATGTAATAATTGACACACCCCGACCCAGGATGTCCACTAGGACTTCGAATCGAGTTGTGTTGGTCGACACCTGGAAGGTGATGAAGCCATAAAGTGTATTGATGTGGAAGATGTGAAAAAATTTAAACCTAAAAATGCCTAAGTACAAGAGTGCGCGGTGAGCAGGTATAAACCCATTTCACATGTGATTACAGAGCATAAGTACGATACAGTAAAATAGGGTGAGAATTATACCATCGATGGTAATCGTCTACCCCAAGATTTGCCGATAATCCTCGTCGGTACGAAAACTCTGCTACTAGAACCTAGAGGGGCAAAAAACAAGGGTGAGTGGGCCTGAAAATAAAGTTTTAATAAAAACCTTTTGAAAGCATTATAACCCTTCGCCGTAAAACATGTATAGTTTCCAGAAAATAATACTACGTAGGTACAAAAAATGAATGCACAGGTGCAGTAAAAACAGAAGCATGCCATGCCACAATATCTCAGCAATAATAAATGTAAGCCAGGTGTGAGATCAGCCTAAACTAACATGCCAGTTGGAGTCACCTAATGTGACCTGTACAACTGGACTTATTACTCATCAATCTATGCTAGCACACGAGTCGGAGTCACCTAGTGTGACCTGTACGATAGGTTGGGTGTAAATATGTACGCTCTAGTGCTACGATCACGTGATGGCTAGCGATAAATCACCGGTCACCTACAAGTCAGAATTGCCTAATGCAGTCTGTACGATAGGCTAGCACCTACTTGGATCCAAGGCGAGCGTGCGATGCGGGAGGTGAACATCACGTGAAGGACTGTGCCCTAGCCCGGGGCGGGAACACTAACATCGGGGTGCAGCAATGATGAGCTCTAAATGAATATATGCATGCTCATATAATTCAACCATTTCAATCACATAATAACTCACTTGAACTTACCTGCGCCTCCATAGGATCATGTGGCATAATCACAAATCTCATCACAATGCAATATTTAAATGTAACACATTTAAATCATGGCATGCTATGCATAATCAATTCAAAACATTTTTGGAAAATCGTAAGGTGTGTGTATATATATACACACTATAAAAAGGAAAAAGGCCCACTCACCTGAGGTCCACACTACCACTCCCTAGCACGAATATCGAGGCATCATGAACGATCGGCGCCTAGAACAATTATCAAATCACGTCACAGAATTCTTATCAATAGAACAGGTAACTTACATATCCTATTTGGGAAGATCTGTACCTGGATTCCTGATCTGTAAGTTTCTAATATCCTCAAATATTATGTACTATAACGTATCAAACTTTGGTGACGATCCAACGGTCGGATCGTCAATTGCTATAATAATCAAGTGGCTGACTTTAACGAAACTAGGTTCAAACGATGGAAATTCATCAAGCGGACTTCACGTATGGAATTGGAGAATCAAATTTAGTCTAGGAACGTTAAGGGATGCCTCGGCCCATGCGCCGTTGTACACGGTGGTTGGCAGCCCCGACTAGCCGGAAAAATCAACTATTTCTAAAAGTTCTCAAACTTCACGGAAATGAAGATCTCAATGAGTAGAGGAAGTTTTATACCTGTGGCCAAGTCCAATTTGGTCGGGAAAAGCTTCAAATCGCCACGAACCCGTTGGAATCCCAGAATTTGGGTGTTCTTGATTTGTCCTCAAATCAACTTCGATGCTCCAACCAATGATTGGGCATTGTTCCTGAGCTCAAGGGAGGGCTATTGGTGGTGGCAATTGAAAGAAATCATTGCAAGAATGGCAGATTCGCTGTTGTGCACCCCACGGAGCCAACATGGGTGTTCTTGTGAAACTAGGGTCAAAAACCTGTCAATCATGGGTGGAAATTGAAGAAGAAGGGTCAGTGAGAAGTTCCCAAGTGGTGAATGGCTGCAATTTGGTAGAAAAATCGATGGAAAACCGTCGGAATGGCTGCGGAACGGGTCGGGTTGGCGAGGAGAAACGGGGTCAAGGGTGATCTGGTGCTTCTTCACTTTCTCCTTTTTCTTCCTTTCTTCTCTTTCCCATTGGTCACTCACCATCTCCCCTCTCTCCAATCATCCTCACCTCTCCCTTATTTCTCTCCTTTATTTTCCATCTCCACCAACCATCTCTTATTCCATTCAATCTCAGCCACATATGTGGCTTTCTAGATTTAGCTTCAAAAATCTGGAGCCTTCCTGAAAATAATTAATTGACCATTTTGCCCTCGACTTCGTTCGTTAATAACTCCTTCGTTATAACTCCAAATTGCGTTCTGTTTGTGCCCACGCATTTGTAGTGATGAGTACCACGAGGACACGCCAAGAAAACGAGTCTTACATGACATGACATGGCAGTCAACCAAGTCAACCTCCTCGTCTCGAAGGGCAATTTCGTCCTTTCACTCTTCTAAAATTAATAAAATCGTAAAAGTAGGGACGGGTTATCACAATAATGCTTTAAAAAAAATTTACCTACAAAATAAAGGAATGTAATTTGATTGAAAAGATAATATATCTACTACTTTTTGTTTATGAATTTCAATTTTTTTTAATTTTATTTTATTTTAAGAAATATAATGTACCTACAATATAATTTACCTATTGTTTAATTTTACACACCCCAACCGGAGTCGAGACGTGCTGGCCGTCACGTGAGGGTGACGTAGCCAAGTGCGCAACAGAAGTGATAATTATGGGAAAACATGGGTAATAAAAAAAAATAAAAAAAAAAGATCAAACTTAATTAGACTAGAAATAAGTGTGTGAAAGTGAACATAACCAAACATAAGTATTCAGAGCATAGGTATTAATAGTGCAGTTAGACAAACGAAGTACTAATTATACAAACGGGGAGAAGATCCTTGCAGTTATTTAGTAGATCGTTAGAACCGCCGAGAAGTCCTTATGAGCCACCAAGATGTATAACTACCTAGGACCTAGAAGGGCGCAAAACAGAAGGCTGAGTGGGAAAAAACAAAGTGGTGAAACACATTTATCTTTTTTGAACATAATAACCCCTCACTATAAAACCCGTATAGTCTCCAGAAAATAATACTACGTATATACATACGAATACCAATGCACAAGGCTAGTAATCATAACATTTCTGCACTAAAAGATGAAAACCAGGTGAAATCAACATAAAATAATTTGCCAGTTGGAGTCACCTAATGTCACCTGTACGACTGGGCCTATAACTCATCAATATATGCTAGCACATGAGTTGGAACCACCTATTATGGTTTGTAAGACAAGACTGGGTGTAAATATGTACGCTCAAGTGCTACGATCACGTGAAGGTTGTGCGAATAATCGTGGGTCACCTACAAGTCGGAATCACTTATTGTGGTCTATACGACAGGGCTGGCACCAAACATGGATCAAGGTGAGCATGCAGTGCGGGAGGTGAACATCACGTGAAGGATTATGCCTTGGCCTCGGGCGGGAGCACTAACACCAGGGTGCAGCAATGATGAGCTCTAAATGCATTTATGCATAACAATGTGCCATGCAACCAATACTATCACAATATACTCACCTAAAGCTTACCTGAGCCTCCGCAACATTAAACGATATAATTCACGATTTATAATAATGCAATACTTAAAATGCAACTCATTTTCGAGATTGCATTTAAAACATAAATCATTTTAAAAATGTTCAAGAAACCACGATATATATAAAGCAAATGCCCACTCTCCGATAAGTAGCAGGATCGTAGACCCCCAATCTCGCTTCTCCACGATCATCCTCAGGGTACGTTTCACCTATATGCAAAATAACTAATTTTACATTAATTTTGAAGCACATACACAAACCCTAGGAATAATTTCTCATACGTTGCTCAAATGGGGTGTTTGAATATACCAAAGTGATCTACTTGACAACACGAACACCCCCATATTTTTAGAAAAAAAAATTGGACATCAGACGCGCTACCACGCCCCAGCAACGCGCAGGCACGTGCCTGGCATGTTGATGGAACCCTTCACGACGTTAGGGAATATTCCGTTAAATTAGTAGAATATCCCATTAAAATTACCTAACGCCGTTAGAATATTCCGTTAAAGTTAATAGAATCTGCTCCTTCTTCTTCGGTGACTCGCCGGAGTTCACCACCGGTCGCCTTTTGGTTCACCTGTTTCTGGAAAATTTTCAAAGTTCAATATCTTCTTCAGTTCTCAACCAAAATCCATGAAATTTATATGGATTTGAAGGTCTTGAAGAGTAGAACACATCCATACCTATTGGAGGTCCTAAAACCAATGGAAAATGGTTAGAATTTCCTTTGATACCTCCGGCCAACTCTGCAACTTCACGAACCTGCGTGTTCCGATGTCAAAACCACTCCAATTTCACTGCAAGATGTTAAGGGAGTTGTTTAGAGTCTATCACAAGCCTTAAAATTGTGCAAATCACCCACAATCACGACGTCCTAAAAATCCACCGTGTCGGAGCTTCTGGGTTCTTATGTTTTCGACGATCGTTCGATGAACCAAACGTGTGAATGAGTTCGTGAAGTTGTGAGGAAGATGATGGTAGTGTCCAAGGACTTGATCCATGATGTTTTAGTATGGTTTGAGTGTGGTGGTCTCACGGTTGTACGGACGGAAAGAAGAATTGAGAAATAAGGGAAGTTGAGGGATATGTGTGTGTGTGTGTGTGGTCACGGATTGGCCAGAAAGAAAAGAAGTAAGGCCCTGATTTGGTTGCCGTGAGGAAAAAAAAAAGAAAAGAAAGAGAGAGTTTTAGGGTCCAATTAGCCCAAGGAAAATAACAATTAAACCTAAAATCTGATTAGGCTAGACATGACAGGAACTAATTGATTGGTGAAAAAAATATAGGCAACTTCACCAACTCACTCGGTGATCTAATACGGTCCAGTATACCGAGGACTTAACTTACCTTTCTTTCCGAACAGTACCATGCCTTTGCACGGAGATAACTTTAGAAATACCCAATCTCCAACTTTATATACTCTGTCAGTGGCATGTTTATCGGCGATACTCTTCTGTCAATCCTGGGCCACTTTTAGGTTAGCTTTAATCACCTGAATATTCTGCGTAGTCTCATCCACAATCTCAGGGCCTACCAGCACTTTCTCGTTAACTTCAGACCAACTTAGCGGAGTACGACATGGTTTACCATAAAACGCCTTAAATGGTGACATACTAATACTAGAGTGGTAGTTGTTATTATAAGCAAACTCAATCAAAGCTAAACACTTATGCCAAATGTCTCCAAATTGCAAAACCGAGGCTCTCAATATATCTTCCAGCGTCTGAATGGTGATAAGCCGTGTTGTAGAGCAATCTTGAACCGAGAGCTTCATGGAAAAACTACCCAAAATTTAGAAGTGAACCTAGGATCCTGATTAGAAATGATACTAATCGGAGCGCCATGGTACTTGACATTCTCCGAAATAAATTGTTCCACCAATTGACTCAACGAGTAATTTTCTCGAACGAGTATGAAGTGTGCTGACTTGGTGAGTTGATCAACTATCACCCAAATACCATCATGACCATTCCGCGTACGAGGTAGCTTGTACACGAAATCCATGGTAATATCCTCCCATTTCCGCAGAGGTACGGGAAGTGGCTGTAATAGCCCAAAAGGTTTCTTCCTCTCTGCCTTGACTTGTTGACATATTGCATCGCAACTCACATATTCAACAATCTCTCTCTTCATACTAGGCCAATAATATGAAGGTCAAATAGTGTGATACATTTTGGTACTCCCAAGATGATCACATAAGCCAAAACATGTGCCTCATCAAGTATAGCATTCTTTAATTCTTTGACATTAGGCACGTACATTCGGTCATCCTGCATTAGCGTACCATCAGATTTCCTAATCCTGAGATCTTTATTTTTCCTATCTAAAACTATTTGAATTAATTTCTGAGTTTCTGCATCATTCATTTGAGCTTCAAGCACACGATTTATCAAGATTGGTCTGACTCGAAAACTTGCAAATAGGGTTTCTTCCCGATTTTCCACTTCTAAATCAACTCTAGTAGATCTCAATTCAGTGAGGAGAGGAATATGACGTGCATATAGAGCATTAATTTGTCCACGGGATTTCCTACTAAGTGCATTTGCCACTGTATTCACACGACCGGGATGATACTCAATCGTGTAGTCATAATCACTGAGCAATTCTATCCATCTCTGCTGCTGGAGATTAAGATCTTTCTATGTGAAAATATATTTGAGGATTTTAAGAGCCGTAAAAATCTTACAATTTTCCCCATAAAGATAATGCCTCCAAATCTTCAAAGCAAAAACAATAGCCGCCAACTTAAGATCACGAGTAGGATAATCCATTTCATAGGGCTTTAACTGTCACGAGGCATAAGGAATCACCCTGCCATGCTGCATTAACACACAACCCAAGCCATTCAAGGAAGCATCACTATAAATCTCGAAGTTCCCACTATCATCTGGAAGTGCTAAAATAGGTGCATGACTGAGGCAATACTTTAGCTGCTGAAAACTTCGCTCGCAATCATCACTCCACTCGAACTTAACTCCTTTCCTAGTTAACCTCATCAATGGCAGAGCTATAGCTGAGAAATCTTTCACAAAACGTCTATAATAGCCGGCTAAACCAAGAAAACTTCGTACTTCTGTGATAGTATAAGGCTGTTATCAATTCTTTACTGCAGCTACCTTCAAAGGATCCATAAGAATAACCTGGGTTGATATCACATGTCCCAAAAATGATACTTGATCCAGCCAAAATTGACATTTGCTAAATTTAGCATACAACTGATGTTTCCTCAACTTCTTCAGAACCAGCATGAGATGTCTAGTATGCTCCGCCTTAGACTTAGAATATACCAAAATATCATCAATGAAGACAATAGCGAACCTGTCGAGATATGGGCGAAATACCCAATTCATTAAATCTATAAAAGCAGCTGGAGCATTAGTTAACCCGAATGGCATTACAAGAAACTTGTAATGACCATATCGAGTTCGAAATGCTGTCTTCGGGACATCCTTACTCTTGATCTTCAATTGATTATACCCATATCTCATATCAATCTTTGAAAACACACAAGCACCCCGAAGCTGGTTAAAAAGATCATTAATACGACGCAACGGATAATGATTTTTTATCGTCACCCGATTCAACTGTCGATAATCAATACACAACCTTAGAGTTCCGTCTTTCTTTCGTATAAACAAAACTGGAGCTCCCCATGGCTAAGTACTCGTTTGGATAAAACCCTTATCAACAAGTTCTTGTAATTGGGTTTTCAATTCTCTTAACTCAGTAGGAGCCATTCAATAAGGGGTTAAAGAAATAGGATCTGTTCCTGGAATTAAATCTATAGTGAATTCCACTTCACGATCTGGTGGTAATCCAGATAAATCATCAGAAAAAACGTCAGGAAAATGCCTTACTACCCGAACATCCTCCACACGAGAAGAAGTATCCTTATTTAGCACCACATGAGCTAGATAGCCTTGACATCCTTTCCTTAACAATTTCTTCGCTCTTACGGCCAAGATAACACCCTGTCTCAGTCCACAATGCTCTCCAATAAAAGTAACCACAGGTAAGCCTAGCCGATGGAAAGTGATAACCTTCTCATAACAATCCAACTTGGCATGATTGTAACGTAACCAATCCATGCCTAGAATAACATCGAAATCGATAATATCCAGAGGAACAAGGTTAGCTGGCATGACAACATCATCCACCAGAACATGACATCCATGATACACCTAGCTAACATAACATGTCTCACGTCTAGGCATCGAAAACTCTAACTCATACTCGATAGGTGTGGGGTAAGGTTGAGTCTTTTGAGCAAACATATGAGAAATAACAAAATGTGTAGCAACTGAATCAATCAATACTCTAGCAAAATGACCAAGAATATTCAATGTACCCATAATCAAATTAAGGTTGCTCTGAGCATCTTGCAGAGTGATGTGATGAGCATAGCCTTGCGCATGTTGCCGACCTCCACGACCTCTATTCCATTGATTACCGCGTCCTTGAGTACCTCATCCCTAACTGGGTTGATTAGGTTGCCTTGTTGAACCAGCATTGCTAGAAGCAACATCAAAGTTCTGAGATTGTCTTCTAGTATACCATTGCGCCCTGGTATGGAGCAGATGAGGTATAATCTCCCTGATACGGTGGATAACCACCTTGATAGTGGTAAGCACCACCGTAACCCATTGAGGTATAACCACGAGGCCCTTGAATCTGCTGAAAAGGAACCGCTGGTGGTAAAGCAGGAGGCTGGGGTTTCTGCTAATTCTGCAGGCACTGGTTAGCCCGATGCCCCATCTGGCCATAAGTGAAACATCCACTGTTACCTCGTCTACACTCCCCAAAATGCCGATTATTGCACATTCGGCAAAGTGGAGCACCAGGACTATTAGAATCTCTTTGTCTCTGGAATCGGGAACCTCCTGAAGACCGGCTGCCCCTCCGCCACACAGTAGAATTCAAACCACCACTGGATGAACCAGAGCTAGTACCACTTCGTTTAAAATTCTGAGTCTTACGAGGACCGTAAGATGATTGCCCTTTATCCTTACTAGTGTTATTTTTTCTGAGCATTACCTTTTTCTTCCTCCTCATCACTATCATCTGGAGCATTTTCGGAGTCCTCAACCTAAAGTAAAACCTTGAAAAATTCTTAATATGTAGAACATGGACTCGAAGTCACCGTAGAACGCAACTTCTTACGAGTACCCCACTTAAAACGTTGGAGCATGTTAGCAGGATTTGCAGCAATCTCTGGACAATATCAGGACAAATCAGTGAACTTTCAATGATACTCAGTGGCAAACATTTTTCTTTGCTTCAGATTCGAGAATTCTTCTCTCTTATGATCCAACTACTCCGGAGGTATAAATCTCCTCTGAAATAAATGCTTGAAAATCTCCCAATTTGTGGCATCTTCCGCTGTCAACTAAAAAGATTCTTGCCTCCACCATGATGCAGCCTCCTCACACAAGAACCAAGTGGCCGTCTCGACCTATTTGTCCTCAGAAACATTTCCTTGTTGCTACATCACCCGAAAAGTTTTCTTAACATGGTGGAACCAACGCTCAGCTCCTTTGGACCCCTCATTGCCAAAGAAATTATTTAGCTTCAAGTTATATACAGTCTCTAAAGGGGTCCTCTGGGGAGGACGAAGTGATGACCGAATAGCATTAATAATAGCTTCACCAAGTTGTCCAATATCTGGAAAATTAGACTGAGAAGAAGTAAGTGGCTCTCTACAAGGTGGCATGGTTTTGGCATAAGAGATCAAAATAATTAGGACTTAAACAATAATGCAGGACTGCCCAAACCTAATGCTCTGATACCAAACTAACACACCTCGACCGGATTTAAGATGTGCTGGCCGTCACGTGAGGGTGACGTAGCCAAGTGCACAACAAAAGTGATAATTATGCGAAAACATGGGTAATAATAATAATAAAAAAAAAAACGAAACTCACACTTAATTAGACAAGAAATAAGTGTGCGAAAGTGAACATAAACAAACACAAGTATTCAGAGCATAGGTATCAACAGTGCGGTCAAACAAACGAAATACTAATTATACAAACGGGGATAAGATCCTTACAGTTATTTAGTAGATCTTCAGAAGCATCGAGAAGTCCTCGTGAGCCACCAAGATGTACAACCTAGGTCATGGAGGGGCACAAAGCAGAAAGATGAGTAGGCAAAAACAAAACATTGAAACACATTTATCTTTTCTGAACATAATAACCCCTCACTATAAAACTCGTATAGTCTCCAGAAAATAATACTATGTATATACATACGAATACCAATGCACAAGGTCAGTAAAAACTGAAGTATCCCATGTCTTAACATTTTAGCACTAAAAGATGTATGCCAGGTGAAATCAACATAAAATAATATGCCCGTTGGAGTCACCTAATGTGACCTATGCGACTTGACCTATAGCTTATCAATATATGCTAGCACAGGAGTCAGAACCACCTATTGTGGTTTGTATGATAGGGTTGGGTGTAATTATGTATGCTCAAGCGCAACGATCACGTGAAGGTTGTCCAAATAATCACAGGTCACCTACGAGTCGGAACCACCTATTGTGGTCTGTATGATAGGGCTAGCACCAAACTTGGATCCAAGGTGAGCGTGCGGGTGTGGGAGGTGAACATCACGTGAAAGACTGTGCTCTGGGCTTGGGTGGGAGCACTAACACCGGGGTGCATCAATGATGAGCTCTAAATGCATTTATGCATAACAATGTGCCATCCAACCAATACCATCACAATATACTCACCTGAAGCTTACATGAGCCTCCACAGCATCAAACGATATAATTCACGATTTATAATAATGCAATACTTAAAATGCAACTCATTTTCGACATGGCATTTAAAGCACAAATCATTTTAAAAATGTCCTGGAAACCACGTTATATATATATATATATATATATATATATATATATATATATAAAGCACATGCCTACTCACTGATAAGTAGCAGGATTGTAGCCCTCCAATCTCACTTGTCCACGCTTGTCCTCGGGGTACATTTCACCTATATGTGAAATAACTAATTTTACGTTAATTTTGAAGCACATACGCAAACCCTAGGAATAACTTCTCATACATTGCTCAAATGGGGTGTTTGATTAACCAAAGTGATCTACTTGGGAACACGAATACCCCCATATTTTTAGAAAAAATTTTGGACGTCAGACGCGTTGCCACACGCTGGCCACACGTAGGCACGTGCCTGGCATGCTGATGGAACCCCTAATGGCGTTAGGGAATATTCCGTTAAATTAGTAGAATATCCCGTTAAAATTACCTGACGCCGTTAGAATATTTCGTTAAAGTAAACAAACTATGCTCATGCTTCTTCGGTGACTCGTCGGAGTTTTCCGCCGGCCGCCGTCTGGTTCGTCGATTTCTGGAAAATTTTCAAAGTTCAATATCTTCTTCAATTGTCAACCAAAATCGATGAAATTTATATGGATTTGAAGTTCTTGAAGCGAAGAACACATCCATACCTATTGGAGGTCCTAAAACCAACATAAAATTGTCAAAATTTCCTTCGATGGCTCTGCCCAACTCTGCAACTTCACAAACTCATGTGTTCCAATGTCCAAACCACTCCAATTTCACTCCAAGATGTTAAGGGAGTTGTTTATAGTCTATCCCAAGCCTTAAAATCTGCAAATCACCCATGATCACGACGTCCTAAAAACCCACCGTGTCAGAGCTTCTGGGTTCTTATGTTTCCGATGACCGTTTGATGAACCAAAGGTGTGAATGAGTTCGTGAGGTTGTGAGGAAGATGATTTGATAGGATTCAAAGCACACCACAAAGTAGCACACAAATGTCCTATTGATTTTCCTTATTAACACTAAGATTTTTCAATTGTAGCATATGAAAATAAGGGTCTTTTCCGCAGAAGATTGTTTTATCCAATTACTTAAAATGTCACAAAACCTGGGCTGCTGTCCCTACTAACCAGCCACCGAAAAATAATTATTAGACCGACTTACACTTATCTAAAGTCTATGAAATTTTATATAAAGAGAGCTACACTCACACAAATTTTTGGGATTTTTGAGATTGATTTGCTATGTAAATTGAATCGAACAAAAATAGGACAGAAACAAATTTTAAGTAGTTCACAAATTAAGAAAAACGAGTTAGGGGAATTGCTATCCACCACCAAATAATCATGCAAACATGTTATCTTTCATTCAAATTCCCTTTTTTTTTTTTTTTTTTTTTTTTGTCTGGATGAAGATGCTCAAGCTGGCTCAATGTTAGAACTCAACCTATTACTCTTTCTTATGTAGTATGTTAAGAGAATGGCGTTTTCAACTTAGTCCCTAACATGCAATCTAGAATGGCATGTTCATAGATTTAACAAGTAGAAATCATTAAGAACAAAATGAGTTTGAGTCATCACAAGGCATCATAACTACTAGCGTTGTCTTACTTATCCTAGAAATTGGTTCACATGTTAATCGCAATTAACAAGTACTACTCTAGAACATATGTAGGTACTCATTCGACAAGGGCAGGCACACACATATTGATAGCATTAGAATCCTAGATATGCTTACTACGTATGCATCCATAGAAAACAAATAAAGAATTCATCACTGACATAAGTAATGAACCAATTTTCATCCATTCATAAAAGTAATTCAAACGAAATGTCATAACAAACTTGCAATCATATTCAGGGCTTAAAACAGCCCCTAACTACTAAAAATTTAGTTACACATAATTCTCAAATTAAACAAAAAGAAAGACATTGTGGATGCAAATTTCTTCCTCCTTGATCTTGGACAAAATTGCACCTACAAAACAAATAACACCTTTGGTCAAGGCCAAGAGCCACATGTGCCCATGATGAAAAGGGGGGGGAGGGGGGCTTTGCCTGGAGAACCTCCGATGCCAAAGTCAGAATTTTGAGAGAAAAGTGTTTAGGGAATTTTTGAGTGTTTAGCAAGAGTCAAGACCTAGGTTTTAGAGGAAATGAGGTTGAATATATAGTGCATGGCCGGTCCTCCTCTTGAGAAAAGGTGGCCGACCCCTTGTGATATTTTTGTGTGAAATGGGTGATTCAATTGGTAATTAATAAATTAATTAGGAATAAATCCATTAATTAGCCAATTAACTCAATTTATATGGAAAGTTTTGAAGGTTATGAAATAATTACCTTGTGGAAAATATAGGATGAGGATGGATGAAATAACTTTGAATTTGTTACCTATTTTGGGTACTTTTGACTTGATTGTGGGATGTTTGTCCACTGCTTGCGCGTAGGAATTCCGGTGCTCCTCAAGGGTAATTTTGTCCTTTTTTCCCAAAAATCCATGTGTCGCCTCTTGATTATTTTTGGCTCCATAAATGTCCCCACACCTGTTAGGCTGCTCGTAGGAAAGGGCAGCAGGCGCAGAGATCTTCTTGCTTTAGGAAACGTATGATTGTTTCCTATTTTGATGTTGATTCTTTCTCTAACAGGAAATTAGATCCTTCTAGGAAAGGGAAATAAAATTCTCTCAAAGCCTATTTAAGTCCACCTTGAGTGGGTTATTAAATCAACTTTGGAGAGCAATTTATACTACCCTACAGGAAAGAGAGAGCTTAGAGGATATTTGTTCCCCCTCCACTAGCAATCTTTTACATCTTGCCTGTGCAAAATATCGTCTTTCGTTGCTTTCTTCGTCTTCTCCGCACTGCACCGAGGTAAGAAAAATTAATTTTCCTTATCTTCTTCTTGGATAGTGCTATCACGGAGCAGCCGTCGGGGTGGTGCGGCACGTCGGCTGGCAGGGGTCAAGAGTCGACTTGGCATGAAGCAAGGATGTGTTATGGCAAGGACCACTGCTTGGGCTACTCAGCTTGGCTAGAGCCAAGGGCAGCTTGCATGGCTAAGGCCACGGATTGAGGTGCTGGGGCACAATGCTAGGCGAGATTCATAGCTTATGTCATTTGGGCTCTTGGACCTGACCGGGGCCAGGCCGGCGATTGAGAGATATTAGAAGGTTGAGGGCCTCAGGGGCTGCTGGAATGCTGGGCATGCAGGCCTCCTGCCTGTTGGTCTGGGAGAAAAAATGAGGAAAAAACCAGTATTGGTTGAGTTCCCCTGCTAAGTACCATGAATAACATTGGCTGCTTAGTTCTATTTGCTGGGAGAAATGTGGGTTGCTCCTGAGAGAGAAGGTAAAAAGGATCAAGGCAGAAACTTTGGCTCATCTGATCGCTGTTGTGGAGCCTACTGTGAATGAAGGTGGAAAGAAGAGATCTTCCCCGTTTGCTCAAGAGATGTTGGTTAAGAAAAAATTGAAGATTTCCTCCGCTGTTCATGAGGGTTCGCCTGTTGTCGAGAGGTTTGTGATTGACATGACTTCTTCCAATGGCTAATTCGATTGCTGATAGATTTGACACCTGCCATGTCGAGAATGGCTAATTCGATTGTTGATAGTATTGCTCAGTGTAGAGGTCTTGTCATGCCCTCAGTGCGGAAGTCTGTGCCAAAACCTCCGTTGGGAGTTAAGTCCGGTTCTTATTCGAAAAAGGCTTGCTATTATGAAGAGCGATAAGGTGGACTATGTTGCTAAAGTGGTGATAAGGCCCACTCCCTCTGCTGCTGAGACTGATTCGCCTGCTGGGAAGGAGGAGACTGCTCGCATGGGCAACTGTGAGAAATCCATTAAGCCAGCTTTTGGGGAGGCTGCTGAGATCTGTGTGCTCTTGAAACCAAATCTGCTTGAAAACATAGACTCTTGTGCCAAGTTTGTTAATGGTATTTTGAAAGGTTTGTTTGCTTAAGTTCCTTTGCGAAGCATACGACCCAATATAGAATGACTGTTCTGCTTGCTATGATGTAGATATAGCAAGGTTGCCAAGGAGGTGGCGAAGATTATGGCAGCTGAAGCTTATTCCTCGGCTGAAGAGATCAAAAGGTTGGATTCTGAGATCGATGCTTTGAAGGGGTCTAATATTTTTGCCCCCACTTTTCTGCAGCTTGAGACTGCTCGCCAAGATATTGTTGACTTCAAGACTAAGCTTGACGTGATCCAAGTTAAGTAAGGAAGTGAAGAGAAGAAGATTGGATGTTATATACCTTAGATTCAAGACCCTGGTTTTGCAGTTTCTAAGCTTCATTTCGCTGCTTATTTAAAGGATGAAGAGTTGATTGCTGCTTATAATCAAGTGATCCACTTTAAGAGAATTGTCAATAGGCTTAAACCCCAAGTGTTGGAACTTCAAGGTGTACTGAAGATCAACGAAAGTTTGAAGAAGGAAGTAGATGAGCTGCAGCACATCCGTGTTCGTGTGCTCAAGGAGAATTAACAGTTGAAGGGTAAGAATGATGGGTTCGAGGTTTCGAGACCTTCTTTATTTCTCTGGAAGACTTGCTTCCTTTTACTTTTGAGGCTTCCATTGGTGAAATAGTTAAAGAAGTTGGTGTCCTGGCTAGGGCAACCAGGGGTGATACGCTAGATGATGTCATTGCTAAGAGCGTCGCGGCCGTTGAAGGTGTGGCGACCGAGTAGTCATGGGATGTCCAAGCTGCTGAAGTGTAGTCTTCTAGGTAGCCTTTAGGATTTTCTTTGTTTTTCCTTGTAGCTCTTGTTTTTCTTAAACTTCTTCGGCCTTTGCTAGTTGTTTATAAACATGCTTTCTTTGCTTTTCTTCATTTTCGCTTCTTTTGTTCATACCCTAACCCTTAGACTTTATAGACCAGTGGCAGGCGTACTACTTTTCTATAAGTAGACAGGCCCGCGTAGCCTATGCAGCCACAGGTGTTGGTGTAGAACTTTGCAAAGTTGTTAGCCATAGGGTTAACAGCCGGATGCCTTACTTATAGAAGTAAAGTCCGTGTAACCACTAGGCTGTTAACCTTGGCTTTCTCCAATTCCGTAGGTTGCGTAGCAAGTATCACAACACTTTAGGACTTAGTGTAAGTTGTTCTGCGCTTGGCAGAGGTGAAGCTTATTGACTACGTAACATGTCAGCAGTGGATAAAGCTTTATATATGCACGCTAACTTGTTTAACCTTTCACATGAATGTGCAGTTGTATAAGTCTAGCGTGGCTTTACTGCTCGAAGGGCAGCCGTAATACCCCCTCCGTCTCTAGGGCCCGTTTCTCTACATATTAGGCCAAGAGACCCAAAATCCTTTAGTTAGCTAAGCCTTGAAAAAAAACCATTATGGCTACTTCTAGGAATCCCGGCGCAAGCCATCGTGCATCTAGTTATACTAGGGCATCCAGACTCATCCACATCTGGATATTCAGAGTGTAGAGCTTATCCTCTCGTCTTGGAGAGCTGACCCATGTGGGTGTCGGGGAATTGGTTTACCGCACTGGAGAGCATGGTTGGTCCCTCGGGGGGTGCAATTCCTACGACGAGTCCCTAAGAAGGGCGCAGTCTTCTTTTGAGGTACATGAATGATTAGTTGTTGTAAGCATGCAACCGAGCTAAGTTGTGATTACTTTTGAATTCCTCATTGAAAAACAAGTGAAACGAATGAGAACTTAGCTGTAAAGTAGGAATTTCATAATAACTGGATAGTCCTCGGCTTGTGAGGTGGTGCTCGTCGAGATGCTTGATTCTTCAGGCTTTGATGTAGTAGAAGGTCACATATGGTACTTCCTTAGATTGTAAGCATTCTACTGCTTTTCGATCTTTTTGTTGTTTCATGGTGGCGAGGGTGTAATTACTCTTGCCGCTTACTCTACTGATCTTGTACAAACCTTCCCAGATGGGATCCATCTTTTTGGAGCCTTTTCTACGAGCAGTGATGAAGGCTTTTCTTAAGACTAGATCTTCAGGCTGGAACTGCCGGATCTTGTCCCTTTTGTTGTAGCTGGAGAAGAGCTGCTGTTGGTAGGCTGCGATGTGGGTGATGGTCTGCTCGCACTTATCCTCTGCTAGATCTAAGCTTATGGCCATCTGCTTACTGTTCTGCTCAATGCTTGGTAGTAGAGCGATGATACTTGGCATGATGACATTTGGATGAATGATTACTTCTGAGCAAAATGTCAAAGAGAAAGGAATCTCACCGGTTGCTCGTCTTTTGGTGGTGTGATATGCCCATAGACATCTGGGGAGCTCGTCTGGCCATTTTCCCTTCTTGTTGGTGAAGGACTTCTTAAGGCAATCAAGGATCATCTTGTTGGATGCTTCGACCCACTTATTGCCTTGAGGATATCTTGGCATGGACATGTGCTGCTTGATGCCATACTTTTGGAAGAATTTCGCCACATCTTTGCCCATGAATTGCGGACCGTTGTCGGTGACGATGAACTGAGGGATGCCAAATCGACGAATGATGTTCCTCCATATGAAGTGCTCTCTGTCCGTCTAAGTCGTGGTCGTCTTAGGCTCTGCTTCTACCCATTTGGTGAAGCAGTCAGTTGACACGATCATCATGCCTCTGCCCTAGTAGTAGGCGACATAGGTCCTACCAGGTCGATTGCCCACTGCATGAATGGCCAAGGATTTGTCTGCATGTATAGCTCGCTGGCAGGTAGTATTGGTACCGGCTTGTAGCGTTAGCAACGGTCGTCCTTTTATACTAACTCATTGGCATCTCGGTGCATGGTAGGTAGCAGTAGCCTATGTTAAGAGCCTTATGTGCTAAGGATCAACCTTCAGAGTGATTTCCACAAACGTTTTTCTGGATTAAGCTTAGAACCTTCAAGTCATCGGGAGGCGTTATGCAGCGAAGATGCGGTCTGGTGTAGGATTTTCAGATGAGAATGCCGTTCCACATGTAGTAGCATGCTGCCTTAATTTAGAGCTTCCTAGACTCCAATCTTTCCGTGAGGAATGTGCCATTGACCATGTAGCCTACAATGGAATCTTGTCAGTTTGGAGTTGTACTAACTTGTGACACCTCGGCTGCTAGCTTCGCCTCTATGCTCGAGGGCGGAGCCTAGGCTGGCTAGTGATTAGCTGGGAATAAGAATGAATTGCGAGCTTTTTAACCGCTAAGCCTTTTGCCATTCGGAGGCCTGCTAGTAGGGTCTCGTTCTTTGTTTTGTTGTTGGGTACTTTGAAGCCTAGAGTGATCGCTTGTTTGGGTATCGAATCGTCTGGGGTGATAAGGACTATGCCTGCTTTCGAACCTTTGTAGTTGGATGAGTCGTTGACATGCAAATGCCAAAAGTTTCCATCGGGTAGAGCAGGCGCGGCTAGGGCATGCTCGGCTACCTTCGGGGCATTGTTGGGCTGCTCTGTTGCGTTGTGAATGCATAGTAGGGAGTCATGGAGCTGGGGCCATGTTACATGTAGCAGAAGGTGCTCAACTGCCGGTATTGGACCATTCTAGATCTAAATTATGGAGCAAGGGTCAGCTAGGGCCATGTGATGCGCAGCAGGAGGTAGTGCTCAACTTCCGATACATGTAGCTCCTAAGTAGAATCTTTTCGGGCGACGAGGACAAAATTTGCTTCCGAGTGTGTCCTTCTAGTGTTCATTTGCCCTTGCGTGCCTTTTGGGCCGAGTTGTTGTGTTCATCAGAAAACTTTGGATTTGCCAGGGTCTATGCCTTTATCGTCGAGCGTCTAGATTGAGCGAAATAATGTGTCATGAGGATGACTGCGTGCGTTTGAAGGTAAAACTTAAGCTTTTGGGTTGTAACAACTATCGCCAAAGTTAGCTTTTGAATTTCTTATAGCATCAAGGAAAGCTTTTGAATTGTGAAATACAGGTAGTCGGGCCCCCAACTCTTCTCGTATGATGGCAGAGCTTATTGCTGCTTTAGATACTGTCGAACATGTGAATAAGTCCTCCACTGCTTTCGGTTTGGATAGTATGGAGGTGATGTCAGGTACTCACTCAAGTCCTTGAATATGCATTGAAGAGCTTCGTCCCAAAGTGTATGATTCTCTACCAGAGCGAAATAGTCTGCTAGAGTTAGATCTTCTTTCATGATCAACTTTCCAAACAGCGGGTGGTCTGCTGGAAGTCCTTTTTGGAAGGCGCTCTAGCTATCGAGTCGTTGCATTCGACTATCCTTGCCTTCTCTGCTTTGAACCTCTTCACATAGTCACGAAGCGACTCTTTTGGGTTCTTCTTGACATTGAACAAATGGTCGGACTTCTTTTTGATCGGTTGATAGGATGAATATTCTTTGTTGAAAACCAAAGCAAGTTCGTCGAAACTCGAGATAGATTATGGTGGTAGGGTGTAGAACCTCTTGTAGAGTGGTGGTGAATATCTTGCACATGAGATCGGCGTTGTTTCGATAGAGGATCATTGCGCTTTGGTAGTGCTTTAAGTGTCTCTTCGGGTTTTCATCCCCTTTGAAAGATGTGAAATATGACATGTTGAACTTGCGTGGAGGCTCTGCCTGCTCGATGTTGTTCTTGAAAGGTGACCTGCTTATGTTGGTCATGTTCCACGTAGTGCCTCGTCGGCGAACTCATTACATTGGAAATTACGCAATCGCTTGGTCAAAAGTCTCTCTACTTTTTCCTAAATTTGCCTTTGTTAGGGTAGCGAAGCTCATGGCTACCCCTAACAATGACTTGCTGGTATAGGCTAGTTTTCCATGTGTTTGGCTCATTTATGCCGCTGATGTGGTGCGTTCCTAGCAGGCGAATAAGTTATTCGCAGGCTACCGGTTGAACTTGAGCCAAATTGAGTGACTTCTTTTTTTCATCCGTCGTGCTGCCTACTCTAATGTGAGGTGGAGGATGCTCCTTAAGGGCTTAGCTGCGAATGACCATTTCGCCTAGAAGGTTGCTCATGTTGACTATCGTAGTGTAACCCCAACTATGAATGTACGCTCGTCTGTGGGCCTAGTCGATAGTACACGCTCCTTCGCGCGCTAAGACAGGAGTATACACTATCTCGGGGGCCCAATCGGGAGTGTACGCTGCCCAAATGCTCGGTTCGTGGCTGGTCGATTGGCTGCTTGTCGGGATGCTGTTGGAGAGGTTGTTTGTCTGCCCTTGTTCTACTTTGGGACACCTCATTTGGGGCACGTTGCATCTCGGTGGGCTGCAAGAGCTGGCTCACTAAGGCCGTCTGCTGTGCGAGGGCACTCGTTAACTCTATGACTTGTCGAGACAAGCGTGTTCTCCATTTGGGTTAGAATAGCTTGGAAGGAATGCATCTCTTTGAGCAGTGAAAGTGTGGTAGACTTCGAGTGCAAGATTTGAGTTAGGAAATGACAAATCCACAGAAAAATGTGGTGAAAATGCTCCCAGTTCGATCGTCGATCCAGAAATTTGGAACGGGGACGGTTGAACTAATCTTGGATCGATTTGGGCTGCTTGGAAGGCCATGGGAGCAGACTAGGCTACGAGAGTAGGCTAGGCAGTGGAAGCAGGCTGGGCTATGGGAGCAGGCTGGGCCATAGGAATGGGCTGTTCTGGGCCACGAAAGCAAGTTGAGCCACGAGAGTGGGTTGCTCGATGGGAGTAGGCTGGGCCATGAGAGTGGGCTGCTCAGCGGGTGACGCACATGGGTACAAGGCTTGGGCTCGGCTTTGCAACGCGTTAGGCTCACGTTGGGTTGTGACTTTGGTGCCATAGGCCTTGGATGGCACGGCTCGGGCCGTGGTGGTGACACCATGGACCTCGCCGCGGGTGGCCACCACGATGGTTCCCGTGGTGGAAACTCGTGGTGGTGGTGCCACTCCACTTATTGTCACATTTAGCCTCATGGATCGTCGCGGTCACATCTCTTGAATATTGGAATTTTCACTTGTTGAATTTTCTAAATTTCTAGCCATTGTACTTCTCTTTTACATTTTATCAAATAAAAAAATTCTAATAATAAAAACGTACGAAAAATCTACAAATGGACAAGAAAATAGAAAAACCTTGGATGCGAGACTCATCTACGAGTGTGGCACTTAACTCTTAATGAAAGCACCAATTTGTGGATGCAAATTTCTTCCTCCTTGATCTTGGACAAAATTGTACCTACAAAACAAATAACACCTTTGGTCAAGGCCAAGAGCCTCATGCGCCCACGATGAATTTGGGGGGGGGGGGGGTGCTTTGGCCGAAGAACCTCTGATGCAAAAGTCAGAATTTTGAGAGAAAAGTGTTTAGGGAATTTTGGAGTGTTTAGCAAGAGTCAAGACCTCGGTTTTAGAGGAAATGAGGTTGAATATATAGTGCGTGGATGGTCCTCCTTTTGAGAAAAATTGGTCGGCCCTTTGGGATATTTTTGTGTGAAATGGGTGATTCAATTGGTAATTAATGGATTAATGAGGAATAAATCCATTAATTAGCCAATTAACTCAATTTATATGGAATATTTTGAAGGCTATGAAATAATTACCTTGTGGAAAATATAGGATGAGGATGGATGAAATAACTTTGAATTTGTTACCTATTTTGGGCACTTTTGACTTGATTGCGGGATGTTTGTCCACTGCTTGTGCATAGGAATTCCGGTGCTCCTCAAGGGTAATTTCGTACTTTTTGCCCAAAAATTCACGTGTCGCCTCTTGATTATTTTTGGCTCCAAAGACATGAGTTTGAGAAGATAGAACCGAAAGAAATCGACTGAGGGCTCATCTTCCTTCCTTCCCCCCTCGCCCCCTGTTGCATTGCCTTTTTTCCCTTTTTAACTTGCTGCCCCATTGTTTTCTCCATAACTAACCCACTAATAGCCATTTAGTGATGACAATAAGCGAGAGGAAATGGTAAAACAATTGTAACTCTTTGAGTAGCCTTTATGCCAATTACTCCCTCTTAATCCTCATCTTTAATTCCATTCCATTTTATATTTGAATAGGTGTCAGTTGACTCGTTCTATAACAACCCATATCGCCCAGGGGAGTGGATCCTATAAGCCTTATATGTATATTCTCATCTGTACCTAGAATGAGGCCTTTTGGGAGCTCACTGGCTTCGGGTTCCGTATGTGATAGCCCATACCGAATTAATTGTACCGTAGGTGTGAAATGATGATTTTGCCCTTGAGTGGGTATTTGTCATTTTGGGTGGTTGTTGTGTTGTTTGGCTGGTCGCATCTGGACCACACACATACTCTCATCCTTATCTCCTTCCCCCGTATACCTTTTCTGTCTCGAACACTCTTTCTCTCTGTCTTTCTCTTGCAAACGTCACTGATCGAGGTGGAGATTTATACCTTTGTGTTCGTGAGGACCATACGAGTTCAACCATACCAATTTTAGGTAAGGAATCCTTCGATTTCACGTTGAACCAGGAATCTCCGATTTGGTCACTGTTTATGCCCATGTGAAATGTTGTTTTTCAGGGAATTTGAAGCTTATAGCAAGGTTAGTGAGGTCCTTAGGAAGCTCGGGGTGGTTCGTTGGAAGGTTTTGGACGTCGGGATCGTGAGTTGCAAGTTTGGCCGATTTTTCTTAAATTTTCCCGACGAGATCCTGTGATCTTTGAGGTTTCAAACAGGTACAACGTTGTTCTACTCATCTCCAGCTTTCCATTGGTGCAAATTTCATTGAAATTGGTGAAGAATCGAGTGAGAAACGGAGGTTTTAAGTTTTTCTAGGTTTTCCGGCGACCGGCGACTCGCCGGAGAAGATGACGGAATATTTCATCAGTTTGGACAGAATATTCTGATGTAGTCAGCTAGATTTAACAGATTCCGTTAGGGTTTAAAGGAATATTCCTGACGACGTTAACTAACGCCATCAGTGTGCTTGGCATGTGGCCGCGCGTGGGGGGCGCGTAGGTCCATGCACTCGCAGGCGCGTGGCGGCGTGTGGAGCATTGGAAAATTATTTTAAAAAGATGGGGATGTTCTTGAGGTTGAGTAGATCACGTTGGTGTATTCACACACCCCATTTGAGCATTGTATAAGAAGTTATTATCTAGTTTTGGTTGTGTGCTTTAAATTGACGTTTTTATAGTTGTTTCGCATATAGGTGAGATCTATCCTGAGGATGAGCGCAGTCACTCTAGACAAGGGGGTTACGACCCTTCCACATACCAGTGAGTGGGCTTTTGGTTTTCCATATATACCTATATACTTGTGGTTTTTCCCAGAAAATGATATGGAATGTTTATATGTTTTAAATGCCATGCTTAGTGTTTTCCTATTTAGTTATGCATTAGTGGTTGCATATATGTATGTTTGGTGATGTGGATGCACAGGTAAGTGCCAGGTAAGTTTATGGTTTATGATTGCGAATTAGTGGTTATGTGAGATGCACAGAGAGCTCATAACCTGCACCCCCGGTGTTTATGCTCCCGTCCAGAGTAGGTCACAATCCTTCACGTGATATTCACCTCCCGCACCACATGCTCATCTTGGATCCAAGTTAGGTGCACAGTCCTGTTGTACAGACCACTATAGGTGGTTCCGACTCGTAGGTGACCTGCGATTATTCACCTAGTCTTCACGTGACCGTAGCACTTGAGCGTATTTATTTACACCCAGTCCTGTTATACAGACCACTTTAGGTGGTTCTAACTCGTGTGCAAGTATAGTTAGTGAGTTAGGGATTTGTGCTCTAGATTTAGCCGTACAGGTCAAGTTAGGTAACTCCGGCTGACATGTTACTTGCATTGATTGACATTACCTGGGTTACTTACATTTTATGTGGACGCATTTGATATGGCATATTTCTGAGGATGTTTTCGATATATGTGTATATTCTATTTTTTGGGAAACTATACAGGTTTTACGACGATGGGTTAGAACTTTTGATATGAAATGATTTTGAAAAGCTTAATTTTTGCCCACTCATAATTTCTATTTTGCGCCCCTCCAGGTTCTAGTTTGGATTGCTCTTTTGGTGGCTTACGAGTTATCCGCGGCATATCTGACAGATTATCACCAGTGTAGGATCACCTCAGGGTGTGTTTAGTTAGTGTTTGTTCCTCTGGACTGCAATAGGCTTTCTGTGCTCTGAATCTTGTTTTTCACACTTACACTTGCACTTGTACGTTAACTACATGGTTTAGTAGTTTGGTTTTTATTTATTCGTACTTTTATTATTATATTTTGCTTCCGCACTATGCAAATGGTTACGTCACCCTCACTTGACGGCCAGCACGCCTTGATTTCAATCGGGGTGTGTCAGTTTGGTATCAGAGCATAGGTTTTGGCAGTCCTGCATTTTTTTTTCTGAGTGTTCTAATTGTTTTGGTGTCTTCTGTCAGAACTATGCCGCCTCGTAGGGAACCACGTCGCTCTGCTGAGCCTAATTTCCTTGATGTAGCTCAATTGGGGGAAGCTATTACTACCGCTATTCAGTTGGTGCTCCGCCCTCCCCCAGAGGACTTCTCTGGAGACCATGTACAATTTGAAGCTGGATAAGTTTGAGGACCATGAGGGTTTTGAGGAAGCTGAGCGGTGGCTGGACCATATTGAAAAAACTTTCCGAGTGTTGCATAACCAGGGGAATCTTCCTGTTGAAAAGTGGGTTGAGACAACTTCATGGTTCTTGGATAAAGAATCGTCATCCTGGTGGGAACAGGAGGTCCATCGTTTGACTCCAGAGGAAAGGGTTGACTGGGAAGTGTTTAAGCATTTGTTTCGGAAAATGTTTGTGCCTCCTGAGTACATTGATCGTAAAAAGAAAGAATTTACTGAATTGAGGCAAGGGAAATTGACAGCAAATGAGTATTATCGGAGGTTCACTGATTTATCTCGTTATTATCCGAAGGTTAATGCTAATCCAGGTGAGATGCTTTGTCGTTTTTGATCGGGTACTAAGAAGAAGTGGCGTTCTATGGCGACCACTACTCCTTGTGACTCTTATCAGGAGTTCTATGAGATTCTGTTGAGGATTGAGGATTTCGAGAACATGCCTAGCGAGAGTGAGGAAGAAGAAAAAGATGGCAATCAGAGGAAAGACGATAAAGGCAAGGTCATGCATCTCTAGGACCTTGCAAGTCCCAGAGTTTTAAGCAAGGTAGGACTAGTTCCAGTTCTTCCAGCGGTGGTTTTAGTGCCATTGGTCAGGGAAGAAGTGGTTGATTCTCTAGGGGTCCTAGAGGCCAGAGACAGGGTGATACTGATAGAGAAATAGCTCTGTTGTGTCGTAGGTGTAACAATCAGCATTTTGGAGAGTGCAGGAGAGGCAACAGTGGTTGTTTCACTTGTGGGCAGATGGGACATAGAGCTGCAAATTGTCCCCAGAGTCAGCAAAGGCCCTAACAGTATTTCTTGCCACCACATGCGCCGATCTAGCAGGTTCTAGGCCCTGGTAGTTATGGTCAAATGGGTCGTGGTAGTGCCTACTATTATCAACGTGATGCCGTTCCTTATGCTCCAGGATAGTATCTGTATCCTCAAGATCCTTATTCTTAGAGTGGGTATCCTCAGTACTCCGGAAGTTATATGTCGTATCCTCCCATTCCAGTGGGTGGATCTCAGTGGTACCAAGGAGGACAGCCTTAGCAGGGAGAGATTGCTACTAGTAGTGCGGGGTCTTCAAGGCAGTCTGGTCAGCCTAGTCAGGGGCGTAATGTGCAGGGTTGAGGTGGTCAGACTAGTAGACGTCGTGGTGGATGACAGCAGACCCAGGGGCGCATCCATAATATTTCTCTACAAGATGCTCAGAATAATCCAGACTTGATCATGGGTACGTTAAATATCCTTGGTTATTTTGCTAGAGTATTGATTGACTGTGGTGCTACACATTTTGTTATTTCTCATACATTTGCTTAAGTGACGCAACCTCACCCTACATCTCTAGAGTATGATTTAGAGTTTGCTATGCCTAGAGGGGAGAGATGTTATGTTGATTGTGTGTATCCAGGATGTCCAGTGATGATGGAGGATGTCGTTATGCCAGCTAACCTTATCCCGTTAGATATTGTTGATTTTGATGTGATTTTGGGCACAGATTGGTTACACCATAACTGTGCCAATATTGATTGCTACGAGAAAACAGTTACCTTCCATCGTCCTGGATTACCTATGGTTACTTTTGTGGATGAGCAGGGTGGGGTGAGACATGGCGTTATTTCTGTTGTGCGAGCAAAAAGGTTGTTATCAAAAGGGTGCCAGGGATACTTAGGTCATGTAGTGTTGAACAATGTTGCTCCTAGTAGCGTGAAGGACGTAAGGGTAGTCAGGCTTTTTCTTGATGTTTTCCCTGACGATTTACCTGGATTGCCGCCAGACCGAGATGTGGAGTTCACTATTGATTTACTTCCAGGTGCTAATCCTATATCTTTGACTCCTTATCGAATGGCTCCTGCTGAGTTAAGGGAATTGAAAATCTAGTTCCAGGAATTAGTGGATAAAGGTTTTATTCAGCCTAGTACATCACCCTGAGGAGCACCAATGTTATTTGTGACGAAGAAAGACGAGACTTTGAGGCAATGCATTGATTACTGGCAATTGAATCCGGTAACAATTAAAAACCGTTATCCATTGCCGCGTATAGATGATTTGTTTGATTTGCTTCAAGGTGTTTGTGTATGTTCCAAGATTGATTTGAGGTCTGGTTATTATCAGTTGAAGATCAGCAGTGAGGATGTTCCTAAGCCAGCTTTCCGAACTTGTTATGGTCATTACGAGTTTCTGGTAATGCCATTTGGATTGACGAATGCACCAGCAGCTTTTATGGATTTGATGAACCGAGTATTCCAGCCATATTTGGATAGGTTTGTCATTTTCTTTATTGATGATATCCTGGTATACTCTAAGTCTAAATCTGAGCATGTTCGACATCTTACTTTGGTGTTGAAAAGGTTGAGGGAACACCAACTATATGCTAGGTTTAGCAAGTGCCAATTTTGGTTAGATCAAGTGGCATTTTTGGGACACGTCATATCTGCTTAAGGTATTTTGGTGGATCCTCAGAAGGTAGCAGCAGTGGAGAAGTGGGAGCAACCACGAACCGTCACTGAGGTCAGGAGTTTTCTTGGCTTAGCAGGATATTACCGGCGGTTTGTTAAGGATTTTTCCGTGATTGCTTTACCACTAACGAGGTTAACGAGGAAGGATGTTAAATTTGAGTGGGATGATAATTGTGAGAAGAGTTTTCAGCAATTGAAGTATTGTCTCACTCATGCACCTGTTTTGGCATTCCCGGATGATAGTGGTAATTTCGAAGTCTACAGTGATGCTTCCTTAAATGGTTTGGGATGCGTGCTAATGCAACATGGTAGGGTGATTGCTTATGCTTCACGACAACTAAAGCCTCATGAGTTGAATTACCCTACGCATGATTTGGAGTTAGCGGCCATTATCTTTGCTTTGAAGATGTGGAAACATTATCTTTATGGAGAAAAATGCAAGATCTTTACGGATCATAAGAGTTTTCAATATCTTTTCACGCAGAGGGATCTTAATCTTCGTCAGCGGAGATGGTTGGAATTGCTTAGTGATTATGATTGCACGATTGATTTTCACCCTGGTCGTGTGAATGTGGTAGCTGATGCACTTAGCAGAAAATCTCAGGGCCGTACTAATGCGTTGTATGCTAGTCGTGCTCCTCCTCTGGCAGACTTGAGATCAAGTGGAGTGAGGTTAGAGGTAGAAGATCAGGAGGTAGCCTTACTTGCTAATTTTCAAGTTAGGCTGATATTAATTGATCGTGTACTTGAAGCCCAGATGGTTGATAAAGAGACCCAGAAATAATTCAAGCAAGGAATCAGGGGAAAAAGAAAGACTTCAGAGTTCGAGAATCGGATGGCATGCTTATGCAGGAGAGTAGAATGTTTGTGCCGAATAATTTGGAATTAAAGAAAGCAATTCTTGATGAAGCGCATATCTCAGCTTATGCGATGCATCCAGGAGCTACTAAAATGTATCATACCATTCGACCATTTTATTTTTGGCCGGGTATGAAAAGAGAGATAGCTAAGTATATGAGTAGGTGTGCCATTTGCCAACAAGTTAAACCTAAAAGGAATAAGCCGTTTGGGTTGTTGCAGCCGCTTCCCGTTCCAGAGTGGAAATGGGAAAATATTACTATGGATTTTGTGTACAAGCTCCCGCCTACACATAATGGTTTTGACGGCATTTGGGTGATAGTTGATCGGCTTACTAAGTCAGCGCATTTTATTCTAGTGAGGGAAAAGTATTGTTTGGGTCGATTAGATGAATTATTCATATCGAAGATTGTGAAGTACCATACTGTTCCAGTGAGTTTTGTCTCAGAACGTGACCCAAGATTTACTTCTAAATTTTGGGTGGCTTTTCAGGAAGCTTTGGGTACGAGATCCTACAGTACGACATATCATCCTCAGACAGATGGACAATGAGAGAGGACCATTCAGACGTTGGAGGATATGTTGAGATCTTCGGTGTTACAGTTTGGTGACGCTTGACACAATCAGTTGGATTTAATGGAATTTGCCTACAACAACAGCTTTCATTCGAGTATCGGCATGTCACCATTTGAGGCACTGTATGGTAAATCTTGTCGTACACCCTTGTGTTGGTCAAAGGTCGGAGAAAAAGTTTTGGTGGGCCCCAAGATTGTAGATGAGACTACTCAGAATGTTCAAGTAATTAAGTCTAACTTGAGGGCGGCCCAGGATCGACAGAAGAACTTAGCGGACCGGCATGCTACTAACAGAGTGTATGAAGTTGGTGATTGGGTGTTTCTGAAACTTTCACCGTGGAGAGGTGTAGTACTGTTTGGAAAGAAAGGTAAGTTAAGTCCCAGGTATATCGGACCATATATGATCACCGAGCGAGTTGGTGAAGTGGCTTACAAGCTTGAGTTGCCTTATGAGCTGGCTAAAGTGCATAATGTTTTTCATGTGTCCATGCTTCGTCATTATGTTAAGGATCCGTCGCATGTGATACCTCCTCAACCATTGGAAATTAATCCGTATTTGACATATGATGAAGAACCAGTAACGATTCTGGATTGGAAGGAAAAGGTTATGAGGAACAAGACTGTAAGTTTAGTGAAAGTTTTGTGGAGGAATCACTCCGCGGAGGAGGCTACTTGGGAAACGAAAGATCGGATGAGAGATTTATATCCTTGGTTGTTCTTTGATTACTAGTGGTTAGTGTGAGTGTTGTTATGAATTTCGGGACAAAATTTTCTTAAGGGGGTAAGTTGTGACAGCCCGTCCCGAATTAATTGTACCGTAGGTGTGAAATGATGATTTTTCCCTTAAGTGGGTATTTATCATTTTGGGTGGTTGTTGTGTTGTTTGGCTGGTTGCATATGGACCACACACATACTCTCATCCTCATCTCCTTTCCCCGCATACCTTCTCTGTCTCAAACATTTTCTCTTTCACTCTTTCTCTTTTTCTTCCTTGTACGGACGAGACCCAAATCCCTTGCAAACCTCACTGATCGAGGTGGAAATTTGTACCCTTTGTGTTCGTGAGGACCATACGAGTTCAACCACACCAATTTCAGGTAAGGAATCCTTCGATTTCACGTTGCCGATTTGGTCACTGTTCATGCACACATGAAATGTTGTTTTTAGGGAATTTGAAGCTTATAGGAAGCTTAGTGAGGTCCTTAGGAAGCTCGGGGTGGTTCGTTGGAAGGTTTTGGACGTCGGGATCATGAGTTACAAGTTCGGCCGATTTTTCTTGAATTTTCCAGGTGAGATCCTGTGATCTTTAAGGTTTCAAATAGGTGTAACGTTGTTCTACTCATCTCTAGCTTTCCATTGGTGCAAATTTCATTGAAATTGGTGAAGAATTAAGTGAGAAACGAAGGTTTTAAGTTTTTCCAGGTTTTCCGATGAACGGCGACTCGCCGAAGAAGATGACGGAATATTCTGATGCAGTTAGTCAGATTCAACGGATTCCATTAAGGCTTAACGGAATATTCCTAACGGCGTTAACTGACGCCGTCAGTGTGCCTGGCACGTGGTCGCGCGTGGGGGGCGCGTAGGTCTGTGCACTCGCCAGCGCGTGGCGGCGCGTGGAGCATTGGAAAATTATTTTTAAAATATGGGGATGTTCGTGAGGTTGAGTAGATCATGTTGGTGTATTCACCCATCCCATTTGATTATTGTATGAGAAGTTATTACCTAGTTTTGGTTATGTGCTTTAAATTGATGTTTTTATAGTTGTTACACATATAAGTGAGACCTATCCTAAGGACGAGTGCAGTCACTCGAGACAAGGGGGTTACCACCCTTCCACATACCAGTGAGTGGGCTTTTGGTTTTCAGTATATACCTATATACTTGTGGTTTTTCCTAGAAAATGATATGGAATGTTTATATGTTTTAAATGCCATGCATAGCGTTTGCCTATTTAGTTATGCATTAGTGGTTGCATATATATATGTTTGGTGCTGCGGACGCACAGGTAAGTGCTCGGTAACCTGCGGTCGCACAATCTTGTCATACAGACCATTATAGGTGGTTCCAACTCATAGGTGACTCGCGATTATTCGCCCAGTCTTCACGTGATCGTAGCACTTGAGCGTATTTATTTACACCCAGTCCTGTCGTACAAACCACTTTAGGTGGTTCCGACTCGTGTGTAGGTATAGTTAGTGAGTTGGGGATTGGTGCTCTAGATTCAGCCGTACAGGTCACGTTAGGTGATTCCGTATGACATGTTACTTGCATTGATTGACATTACCTGGGTTACTTACATTATGTGGAGGCATTCAATATGGCATATTTCTGAGCATGTTTTCGATATATGTGTATATTCTATTTTCTGGGAAACTATACAGGTTTTACGGCGAAGGGTTAGAATTTTTTATAGTGAAATGATTTTGAAAAGCTTTGTTTTCGCCCACTCACACTTTTTGTTTTGCACCCCTCCAGGTTCTAGTTTGGATTGCTCTTTTGGTGGCTTATGAGGAATCCATGGCATATCTGACAGATTATCACTAGTGTAGGATCACCTTTGGGTGTGTTTAGTTAGTGTTTGTTCCTCTGGACTGCAATAGGCTTTCTGTGCTGTGAATCTTGTTTTTCACACTTACACTTGCACTTGTACATTAACGACATGGTTTAGTAGTTTGGTTTTTATTTATTCATACTTTTATTATTATATGTTGCTTCCACACTGTGCACATGGTTATGTCACCCTCACATGACGGCCAGCACGCCTTGATTTCAGTCGGGGTATGTCACCGTAGGAACTCCGAAGTTAAGCGAGTTTGCGCGAGAGAAATCCCAGGATGGGTGACCTACTGGGAAGTTCTCGTGCGAGTTCCTAGAAAACAAACCGTGAGGGTGTGGTGGGGCCCGAAATGGACAATATCGTGCTACGATGGAGTCGAGTCCGGGATGTGGCGGGGGCCCGAGCCAGGATGTGACATGTTCTTGGCTGCATCAGTTTTGGTTGCTAGATTTATTGGGTTTATTGCTTTCATTGTAGTTACAAACTGCTTAGCCTCTTCTGAACCTTTCAGTGTTAAAACGACCATAACTTCTTCTAGAAAAATATTAACAATTTACAAAATGCTCTAGAAAATAGACATCCGTAGCTTTCCAAGCATATAAGGCTCATTCTCTAATTCATTCTGAGCTGTTCGGAACTTGCTTCCAAAGTTAACTGATCTGCATAGGCAGTTTTGACGAATTTGTTACTTAAAATCCCACTTGTGCTATTTTTCTTTTCTTTGCTTGACAAATCCTACAAAACACAAAAATAAAGTAAATAGCTCAAAAATATAAGGAACTAACTAAGAAAAGACAAGTGAATTTGATGTAAAATATATATAAACATAAGCTTATCAGGTGGTAGTGCCCAAGGACTCGATCCGTGATGTTTAATATGGTTTGAGTGTGGTGGTCTCATGGTTGTACAGACGGAAAGAAGAATCAAGAAAGAAGGAGAGGGTGAGGGATACGTGTGTGTGTGGTCACAGATTGGCCAGAAAGAAAATAAGTAAGGCCCCGATTGGGTTGTCGTGAGAAAAAAAAGAAAAAAGAGAGAGTTTTAGGGTCCAATTAGCCCAAGGAAAATAACAATTCAACCTAAAATCTGATTGGGCTAGACATGACGGGAACTAATTGATTGGTGAATAAAATATAGTTAACCCAACAATGTATTTCTACCCTAACTTGTTCTTTAATAGTAGTCAAATTTTCATTAGGAATCTGATTTGACCCTAACTTGCATCGACGTGCTCGTGACGTCGAGTATGATTTAATTATGATAGCAAGGAAGATTATTTAAAACTGCATATGTACATCCACGTCACTAAGCCACCGAGGGCATAATCGTCATCTCACATACTCGGGGAGAAAATTATAATGACAGTTGGGACTGGTCGTCACATAATTCTTATAAGTAAATAATGTACTTATAATTTACCTATTTTTTTAATTCTTATAAAAAACTTAATTTACTTTACATATAAATATAGATAAATTATTTTTGACACGCATATATAATAACAAATCAAAATGGCTAATGTATGTAATAATCTATGCAAAATAATTTACCTACAAAATAAAAGAATATTAATTGTTTCTTTTTTTTTATTTTTTTATCAAACAATATTATTTGATGCAAAATAATTGATTATACAAATGATCATTTTTTTCATACGAAAAATGTGCCTATAATTGTTTATGAATATGGGCAAATTAATATATATACACACACACACGTTACATATGGGGTTAATTGCTAATCATAATTAGGGTTTTATGGCATAAGTTGTAAATATGTCATAATAATTGGTTATATATTTATCTACATGGTAGTCTATTTGAACTTTAAATTTTATTTGGAATGTTTAGTATTAATTGAGTTTTTGTTTGAAAAGAGTTTCAAGGATTGTTCTCCAACAACCCTTTGAGTTTTAAACTCATTTTCTGCTTTGTCCTTTGTCTCCAACTTTGAATTTAACTTTGGCCCAACATTTGACACTAGGTTGCTCATTTTTGAAAACAAGCATTCTCTTTTGCCTAGAATTAATTCAAGCTACTGTTTCCTGCATGGATTTGTCCTCGCAGGGGCAAAACCAGTCTTCGACTAAAGTCACGACAATTTTTTGCTTGATGGAGATCTTTTTTCTTCCAACTCCTAATTTAAACAAAAATTTGAATGAAACTTGGTCAGCGACAACCAGCGCCCATTCTTCTTTGGCCCGGCTTTCTTCGGGTTTCTGTCGCAATGAAGGGAATTGGATCCTATTCGTATCCACTTTGTGAGGATTCTAGAGATCCCCACATCTTAGCCGTTCATCGTATATCGTGCAGTCAGAAATCATTTGATTTTTTTATTTAAAATTAAACACAAATAGTATCTGACGAAAAATAACCGCACGATATACGATGAACGACTAGGATGTGGAGATTCTTAGGATCCCCACAAAGTGGATCCGGAGAAAGGATCCTCTTCCACAATGAAGAACACCAAGGGCTTTTGTGAATAACCATAATCAATCTGTTAAACTAGGATTTTGGTGCTTCTTCAGGTTTTGATGGCGACGGCAGTGAATTGAGTTCTTGGGTATTATTGTTGTCTTCAAATTTAGATAGACAAAAGACATCTAGCTACTGCCATTTTTGGACTGCTTTGTTTACAACGATTGGGTCTTCAATGGCTTTGGTGCTGGGTTACTAATGGCTTAGCGAGACGGTAGCGACAGGGAGCGGAGAGCGTCTAGCCATAAAGTTTTGTCTCGGGCTCCATCGAGTGGTATAGACCAGTTAAAATTTTATGCCAATGCATCCCTCATAGTGCACGCTGAAGGAAATATTTGTGAAAACTAGTTCATTTGAGCAACATCTATGCATGCAATTAACAATTGAAAGGCGGAATCATGCTTGACATTCAAATCCCATTAGGCCTTGCGGCCCAAAACTAACCCGAGGTCTATAATGAACATATTCGTTTGATTAATTAACATATTAATTAATCCTAACCAAAAATAATTAAACCAATTAATTATCCTAACTCATCTCTATTGTTTCTTCAATCACTACCTTACTCGGTGTACGATCCATTAGGTTCCTTTTAGCGAGGTAGTGGGTGATTAGAACTCTTCAAATCGATTGTGAATTGAAACTTACTTTCAATTCTCCCTTTAGTGATTACTCACCTTTAGGGCTTCCACAAACCATGAGTGACACCTAGCAGTATGTCATGACTACCCAAGCTAATCAGAATAGGTGGAGAACCTATTTAGTTTAGGTTTAGTTTAGGATTACAATGCAATACAGTCTTTCTCTAATACAATACTCTTGACCACATTGTTTGGTTTGATAGTTTATTCATGTCTACTATCCAATGTGATTCTCTTACTTGAATGTAATTTGGAACGACTTTCTAAATCTCATTCATACTCTGGCCAGAGATTCTTAATCATATCATAGAGTATTCTCCCTTAAAAGGTTTGAAGGCTAGAGATCCCTTTGTTGCGCATTCACTTGCCTCTGTGGCTAAGTGGCTTAACCCCAACTATGTTGTGGACACCTTCTGATAGAGTGACTTTGACATAGTCAAAGATCAAGGACCTAACCACAAGACAACTATGATGCCTCAGGTCAAAGGACTACTTTGCATTATCCCAACCATGAGTTCTCATGTGACATGAGTATGAGAACTTCTTGTTGATCGTGTTCAATGGACTTATTCTCTATTGAGCACCTACATGCTTGTCTTGGTGTCAGCCACACCAATGACTCGAGACCAGTCACTCTCCCTAAGAGAAGACATAGCACGTATTGATCTTAACGGACTGTCAATGTTCAATTGGGAATCCTATGATCAGGAACGTTTAGGATATGTATAAGAAAGAGAATGGTCTTTTGTATCTAACTTCTTTAGATCACATTCTCCCAATTACATATTCCCTTGACTTATCGTTTAAGCATATAACATTTATATGAGACGGCTTAAAACAATAATCTTTGCCCTTTATATTAAACTAGATTAGTTTAACATGTGAAATGTTCATAAAGTATCATCATATGATTGATTTTAGAGCACATTTCCAACAATCTCCAAATTGCACTAGAGCCAATCAGCTTGGTCATCTGTGATGATACCTCTTCTGAATTCATTTCAAAAATGGCTGAGTAATAGGCCTAGACAATGGATATCTATATGTTATCCATGGAAGCAACCTTGAGAATAACGACGTCATCATTATGCATGATTCTCAATCATGTGGTTCAGTCTCTCATTTGAGTTCGGATCTTGATGAGACCTTGATTCCCCGGCTTGAGCTATCACCCCATTAGCGTCGTCGTGTTAGCACACTAGAGACACTTTCTGGTTGGAACCGAATGGAGAGTTCATAAATGAACTTTCCCATCCAAACAACGTAGTTGCAAGCTTCTATATGGCGATATATTTTGCATGACGGAACACACTAAAGTCAATACTTATAATGTTTCCATCCAAATATCTCTTTAGTCATAATAAAGAGTTATCCAATTATCTCTTCATTCAAAATGAAGAGACATCCAATGATGGATACAATATTAGATTATATTCATAATCTAATAAATTTACGCTTCCATTGCGTTACTCTAATTCTTCCTCATTCTTGAGGAATCTATCCTTTAGAATTTCTTAAATACTTAAGGACTCACTTGACAGTTGCCATGGTTCTGATCCTAGGCTTGCACTGATATCGTCTTGTACCGATCTTGGCACAACTCATATCAATTTTTTTTCATACAATATGAAATATGTAAATCACATTTCTGCTTATGCATAAACGATTCTATTTACGCTTTATGCTTCTTTGGGAGTCAAAAGGGTACATTCCCTTTTAGAAGAGCAACTTCCAGTTTGACAAGAACTGTCCTTTCATTTGAAGTTTATCATTCGAGAAACTTCCTACATCTATCATCTATCAATAGGGATTGAGATAATCCAATTATATCTTGAAATCTATCATTATAGATTTCGATCCTATGTATATAGACTATGTCTCCCATATACATTCTATCGTTATAGAATGTTTAAATTCATAAATTTAACAAAGAAGAATTCCTTTCATTTCCAAAATTAATATATCATATATATGTTCAAATTTAGGAATATGATTAACTCCCACTAATCTTTTGTAAACCTAGTAAACAAAAGATTCATTTACATCCTTATGAGAAATCAAACGATTTGATCTTTCTCTCATAAAACACTTATGGCTCCCACTAGCTTGCTCAGATTCATTATGGATGGATCTCTACAACTTACATGCCTTGTGATTCCTAGTTTTAGACATTTATTATCAAGACTATCTTGATAATGGTTTCAGAAACCCATATTATGTCCAAACATTGATCACCGTTTAGTTGTAGCTAGCAATCTTCGAATTAATTGAAACCAAGACTACATCAAAGATGGTTTCTTTCAACTCAACCAATCTCATTGATTGTAGTCACCTTAAGCTACCATTTTGCTATGTAGGTTTCATTATTTCGGGTCAAATGGTATTGTTGCTGCACAAAATCGATGAGGACTTTGGTACAACAGAAAGTGTCAAGTTTGTGACCTTCGCTAGATTGCTCTGGTCATTAGTATAGATAAGTATGTAAATGAATAGAGACAGGGAAGTAAACAACACAAGATGTACGTGGTTCACCCAGATTGGCTATATCCATGGAGTAGAGGAGTTCTCATTAGTTGTGAAGGGTTTACATAAATACATAGGTTCAAGCTCTCTTTTAGTGAGTTCTAGTGAATGGTTTAGTACAAATGACATTAGGGATTATTGTGGGAGAATGATCCCCTTTTATAGAAGAGAGTTTCTAGCTTTGTTATGACGTTGACACGTGTCGTGTTGTGATTGGCCTCTGATATCGACACGTGTTGCACTGTGATTGGCCTCTGATACCGACACGTGTCACATTGTGATTGGCCTCCTGGTTGGAGGAATAGTCTTGTGGGTCCTTGATGGTATACTGTTGACCGGTGCTTAGTAGTTTCGGGATTGGTCAAGTATGGTACAAATAGTGCTCCTCTAAGTTCTCGAGTGAGGGAAGCTCCTCAGTTGGGGACTTGCAAGATCCAAGCCATTGAGTAATTACGAAACTTCCAAGTACCAAAGTGTGGTGTCGCCTTCACTTGCCTTCTCTGTTCTATAAGTAGATGTGGCATCTTCTCTTGGAAGTACTTTTCTTTCATCCAGGAGTGGTATCTTTAGTTGGCGTTGACGCACAAGGTAATGTATCATTTTCATTTGAAGCTTACTTGTAGTTTCGGGTTTGGTCAAGTACGATACAAACCATATAGTAGGAGTCCCCCAAGTCTCTAAGCGAGGAGATCTGCCAAAGGAGGTGACAGACAAGGTAAGCAATCAGAGTTCCAAGCAATCAGTCTCAGATCGGTAGGTTTATCTTGGGTTCCGGCTGATTGTGCTCATTCTCCTTGTCTCTCATTCAGCAACAAGGATAAAGCGAAGAAACAGGGAAGAAAGATGATATGAGGTACTCTTATTTTTGGAGAAGACGGATGAATCGGCACATGCTTTGTTGTACTTGACTTTCCACAGGTGTATTCTTGAACTAGGCTGGAGAGTTTTCTGGTTTCCTCCAAAGGAGCGAGCCGACTCTAGAATTTGAGTGTCAAAACAAGTCTGTCAAATCTGGAGTATGTTTGATCTTGATGATATGGGATACTTTTGCTGTTTGACAAAGTAGTGGATGTGGTATGGCCAGCCTTTGTTCTTCGACGATGGTGCTAGCAAAAGGCTGTTGAGGTTTTTCAATCTCTTCAATTAGAGCAATGATGCCGAGCTTGGATTTGACTTAGACTCCTCCGTCTGGATTGTGCGGTTCCATAAGAAGGGCGTCGTGCTGTAGTGATCTGTTCTAGCTCATCGTTGAACCTTCTGCTTCAATCTTTTGTATAGTAGAAATGGTGCACAACCTTTGCATTTAAATGGTCCTTCAGAGCACTACTTTTCATCGACTCATCCATGCTTGGCAGTTTCAGTGTAAAGAGCCAATATCGTACTAACTGTTATGAGGTATTTACCGAAGGAATTCGTGACCTTGACAATAGGTTAGGATGAGTACTCGAGACCAATGCTAGGCAAGCAACCAGGCAAAGGTTCCAGGCAATCAGTTCTAGATCGAAAGTTTGATTTCAGGTTCTGACTGATTGCATTCTTTCTCCTTGTCCTGCAGGTAAAACCAAGGGCAAAGGAAAAGATAGGGAAAAAGCATGATATGGGATACTCTTGCTTTCAACCCTGATGATATGAGATATTCTTGCTATGATGTGGCTGGTTGGCAGGGGTATTATCGAGGGAGAAGAAAACGGAGTATTTCGATAGGCTAGATTGGGAGTGCCATTTCGGATGTGAGGAAGGGTTTAGCATTTTTTTTATTTGGCAGGTCTGCCTGGCTGTGGAGGATGGAGGTCGAAATATATAGGAATTGTCCCAACAGTGAGTAATAATGTTGTTCCTTTACCCTTCTCGGTCAGAGCAATGTAGCGGTCGCTGCAAGGTTCACGTGTTTTAACTTTGTCAGAGCACTTTGAAAAAGTGGTATGTGGTATCTAGAAAGCTGATGTTGCGTGTGAGGATTGTGGACAAATTTTATCCAATGAAATCCGACTCTTGAAGTTTGGGGAGCGGTGCCTCTTCGATATCTGAGCAGGCAATCTTGTTGGGGATATGGTTCTCGAGATTCGGAGAGCGGTGCCTCTTCGATTTCTGGGCAAGCAATCTTGTTGGGAGTGTTTTCTCAGATGTGAAGAAAGGCTGGGCATTTTTGCAAGTCTGCTTTGCTATGGAGCACAGAGGTTGACACATATAAGGATTTTCCAATAATCAAACAGTGGTGCTGTTCCTTTATCCTTGTGGCTAATAGTAGGGTAACTGGGCCTTCAAAATTTACTTGTCTTAACTTTGTCAGAGTTCTTTGGCAAAGTTGTCCTTGGTATCCGATGAACTGATGTCGCATGTGAAGATTGCTAATAAATTTTCACTCAGGAAATCCGCTTCTCGAAATTCGGAGAGTGGTGCCTCTTCGATTTTTGAACAAGCAGCCCTATTGAAGATCTGACTCTTTATTTTATAGGAGCACCAATTAAGTTCAGGGAGTACATTCAGAAAGTTATTGCTTGTAGGAATTTTTCCCTTATTTTCGTACTTCTGAGACTTATTGTACCTCATTTTTTCTTCATCTTTTCTGAGAATGTTTGGCTCGTCCGACCGTCGTTTGGACTTGAATGCTGTAGAAGAGGTAGCCATGTCTCCTCAAGATAACATATGGCGCCCATCCTTCTTATCTCCTACTGGTCCCCTTACTATTGGAGACTCTCTGCTTCGATGGTGGCCAAGAATCTTCTCACTTCCAAAGACAACAGACTACTTTCCAAATGGTCTGATGAGTTGGCTGTTAAGGATTCTCTGGCTTTCAGTGTTAAGTGTATAGGTTCTGTGTCTAGTATGGCCCAATGTCTATTTGCTCGAACCCGCCAAGTTGAATCGTTGGCGGCTGAAGTGATAAGTCTCAAACAGGAGATCAGAGGGCTTAAGCATGAGGATAAACAGTTGCACATGCTCGCACATAGTTATGCTACAACCATGAAGAGAAAGCTTGACCAGTTACATGAATCCGAGGGTCAGATTTTAAATGATCATCAGAGGTTTGTGAGTTTGTTCGAAAGGCATTTACTGCCTTCGTCCTCTGGGGCTGTACCACATATTGAAGCTCCAAATGATCAACCTCTGGTGCCTCCTCTTTCTAGGGTTCTGTCCAGTACTGAGGCTCCAAATAATCACCCTCCGGTGCCTCCTATTTCTGGGGCTTTGCCGAGTGTTGAGACTTCTCCTGAGCAACCTTTGTGAAGGCGCCTTCCTGTTTGTTTGTTTTGATTCATGTGTATGCACGTATTTGTAATTTATCGAAGATATCAATAAATAAGCTTTACTTCATTCAACGTGTTGTGTTAAATACACTAAGGTATCCTTCACTAAGTTCTTTGAATTTTTTATTTTGTTGAAGTTTGCATGTTGAAACTTCGTGGGTGGACCCTGGAGGTTGAAGTAGTGCTCCCTTAATTTCTTGAGTGAGGAAAATTTCTCGGTTGGGGATTTGAAAAATCCAAGGCACTAAGTAGTCGCGAAATTTCCGAGTACCAAAGTGTAGTGGTCTTCGGTCGAGGGAGTTGACGAAGGAGGCGTGTTGCTAGCAGGCAATTTTCCAAACAAAGCTTCACCATTTTCCTTTATAAGTGGTTGCCCAAAACTCCACCTTCATATATATTTGGTATGAAAGTTGTTAGGCCCAAAGAAGGGGAGGCCTAGGCTCATTTCTTTCTTCTTCTTCTTCTTTTTTTTTTTTTTTTTTTAATGGGTGAAGCTTTGATGTTGAAGCTTTGTAGGTGAAGTTTTTGTGTTGAAGCTTTGTAGGTGAAGCTTTTGTGTTGAAGCTTTTGTAGTGAAGCTTTGGTGTTGAAGCTTTTGTGTTGAAGCTTTGTAGGTGAAGCTTTTGTTGAAGCTTTGTAGGTGAAGCTTTTGTGTTGAAGCTTTTGTAGTGAAGCTTTGGTGTTGAAGCTTTTGTGTTGAAGCTTTGTAGGTGAAGCTTTTGTGTTGAAGCTTTGTAGGTGAAGCTTTTGTGTTGAAGCTTTTGTATTGAAGCTTTGTAGGTGAAGCTCTTGTGTTGAAACTTTGTAGGTGAAGCTTTTGTGTTGAAGCTTTGTAGGTGAAGCTTTTGTGTTGAAGCTTTTGTATTGAAGCTTTATTGGGCACCATAAATTGATTTTGCTTCACACTATCTTGATCAAGAGTGTGTGAAGCTTTTGAGAATCGTAGTTGGTCTCCATTGATGAAGCTTTGTTTGATGTTGAAGCTTTGTTGTTGAAGCTTTGTAGGTGAAGCTTTTGTGTTAGTCACCATAAATTGGTTTTGCTTCACACTATCTTGATCAATAGTGTGTGAGGCTTTTGACATTTGTTGGCACCATAAATTGATTTTGCTTCAAACTATCTTGATCAAGAGTGTGTGAAGCTTCTGAGAATTGTTGTTGTCTTCCATTGATGAAGTTGTGTTCCCCCTCCTTTTTTTTTTTTTTTTTTTGGAATGGGGGGAACAGAAAATTTGATGTTTGAAACTCCCTAGCTTGTGGAAGTTTGAAGACTTTCCATGTGGGCCTTTCTCATGGTTTGAATTTGAATTTTCAATTTTTTTGGTCCTGTTGAACTTATATAAGAAGGATAAGTCTCCAGTCTTTACCTTGCCTTCATTTGCTCATTTTGTAGTAATTTTGGAAGACAAAATGTTCTCTAGTTGAGAGGTATTCTGACATTGCTTTGCACCATCTTCGGGTTGGTAGTCTTCTCCACTAGATCGCATGCTTTCATTGTTGTTGAATTGTTTGAGTGTTCATGTATTTGGTTAAGAACATGATGAACTGGTTGAGCTTTTCTTCATGCCCTAGGAACTTCCTTATGTTTCGATCTTTCATGTAGTTATAGAGTTTGTTTCTGTTTGTTGTTGATGTCAGAGTCTGGAAGTTCTAGTGATGAGGGCTCCCCTAGCTTTAGCTCTAGGTTTGAGCTTGCAATGTTGGAGTCTTGTACCAAAGAAACGTTGGATGATTTTCGCAATTGTCAAACCTTAGCCAATATTGGTTCTTCCTCCTTCATGTCAGTGGGTGAAGGGGTTGTTTTTGACGCCATACCAATATTTCGCTTTGAGTTCACAGCAGACCTTTTAGAGAAAAACTTGTTAGATAGTGAAAGGCAGCTTGAGGCCCTAAGGCAGTCATGTAGTATCCCCCGCAGTGTAGGAATGCGTTTGGTACATCAGGAAGAATTGCCCTCTAAACCGCCCAAGGGTCATGTTATGTTCTCTACCCAAATATTATTGACCTTAGGGGTGAAGTTGCCTTTGCACCCTTGGTTGTAACGGATGTTATCTTTCATTGGATATGCGCCTAGGCAACTTAATCCTGGTTTTGAGGATACCTTGATTGGGTTTTATATTATATGGATGGACTGTGGGTTAGGTGAGCCTTCCTTTCATCAGTGGCGCTACTGCTATAAGATGCGCCCGATGAAAGCATGCTCTGAGTATGCCGAGTGTGCATGTCGGAGTGAGAGAGAGCGTATTGTCTTTGGTAAGAAAAAGGTGTACTGCACTTGGAAAAATCATTGGTGCTTTCTTTATAATGATTGGGAGCATGTTAAAGGTGTTACACCTAAGCAATGTGTTCTTACTCACTTCCATATTGTAGGTTGTAATGTATCCATTGTTCGCATTGTTTGCTGTTTGTTGTGATTTCTTCTTGCGTCTGGCATTTTCCTTCATGCAATGACGCGAGGCAACATCTAATTGTCCGGACAAGAGCTGGCTGATGTAGAGAAGGTGTTAAGAATGCCTAAGGAGGATAGACATTTGGGCAAGCTATGACCTTTGTTTCGAAAGTACGGTTTCCAACCCCTAGTGTCGAAGTGCCAGAGACCAGCTAGTAAGTTGTATCCTTCATTTTGCCCTCTCTTTTTTACAAAGTTGTATTCTTTACTTTGATTTTTCTTGTTCAGTGGAGAAAGTGAGTAAGAAAGGGGGGACTAGCACCAAGAAAGGGAAAGCACCCATGTTAGTTCCTGTAGATGACATTTTGTTTCACAAGGGAGCTCGTAAACACCAGGTGAGGTCGGCCCCTAGACCTAAGTCACATGAGGAGGTCCTTACGATCACTGCCACAAAGAAAGCTGAAGCTAAGGCGATCAGGTGTGCTGCTACCATAGTTGCAGGGGAGGAGAGACGACTGTTGCCTCCTTGTAAGAGGACCAGGCCTGGGTTGGTTCCAGTCAGGTATTTCGGCCTGACGTTCGGCCTTCAACTTGTTTACTTCCCCAAGGAGTTGTAGGACAAGGGGGTCCTGAGTGGAGTCTCTATCTCCTCTTGGAAGTAGGAAAGCTTGATCAAGGGCATGAGATTTTTCTTTGGACTCACCGTACTGACTTCCAGGGCGAGCCTGTCAAAACGCCCCCGAGTCCCCCGTACCTTCATATTCCTCTAGGACATGTCGCTCATTCCCTAGATTGGCAGTTGGCTTGGGGCATGGAAGAAGACCGAATCTTTCAGAAACCCTTGGGTCATTGACCTTCGAGCTTATGTGGATGGGGTTCTCTCGACGTTGCCTCAGGAAGTCCGAGCAGTCACGATAAACGGCTTTTGATCCTTCTACTCCTTTTGCAAGAAGGTGCCTTCCTCCACTTTTCCTGTTTCGGGTCGAAGCAGTTGGGTCGAGAGAGATCTCATGTTGATCAACACCTTGATGAGTAACTTGCTCCCCATTAGGGATATCCATATTGAAGGCAGGTGATCCCTTGTGTTGGAGGGCACCCAGGTGGTGGTTGACTTCCCCGGGGGCGATGAGTTTGTGTGTTTGAGTATGCCTAGCTTCATAGAGTATCCCAAAGAGCTTCTCATACTGCTCCTGGAAGATCTCATTCTTTATTGCTATCTTGTTGTTCTGAGCCTCTAGCTCATCGACTTTAGCCTGAAGAGCAAACTTCTTTCGTTTCTTCGCATTAAGTGCGAGGAGGGTGTTGTTCTGCGTGTTGTGGCTCCCTTCACTCCCTATGTTGGAGAGGGGTGCCTGGTCGAAAGAAAGTGTAAGAATGGTGGAAACCAGCTTGACAAAGCTGGAGAGAGTCGGAATAAGTGCGATTCCCACAGACAGCGCCAAATGTTGATGCACAAAATCGGCGAGGACTTTGGTACAACAGAAAGTGTCAAGTTTGTGACCTTAGCTAGATTGCTCTAGTCATTAGTATGGATAAGTATGTAAATGAATAGAGACAGGGAAGCAAACAACACAAGATGTACGTGGTTTACCCAGATTGGCTACATCCACGAAGTAGAAGAGTTCTCATTAGTTGTGAAGGGTTTACACAAATACATAGGTTCAAGCTCTCTTTTAGTGAGTTCTAGTGAATAGTTTAGTGCAAATGACATTAGGGATTATTGTGGGAGAATGATCCCCTTTTATAGAAGAGAGTTTCTAGCTTTGTTCTGACGTTGACACGTGTCGTGTTGTGATTGGCCTCTGACATCGACACGTGTTGCGCTGTGATTGGCCTCTAATACCAACACGTGTCGCATTGTGATTGGCCTCTTGGTTGGAGGAAAAGTCTTGTGGGTCCTTGATGGTATACTGTTGACTGGTGCTTAGTAGTTTCGGGATTGGTCAAGTATGGTACAAACAGGTACTATACCATTTCCTTGAGTATATGTTATATATATGCTTAATGTAGTCATAAGGATTTTCATTCTTATTTCTTTCGAATTAAGAGGTGTAACTCTATGACATAGTCATAAAACTCAAACCATTCAACTGAGATGGTTTATAAATCCTTCTCGACTACCTTGGAGCTTGTGGTGTAGGAACTAGGATGTTATATTTGTTGATCATCATCTTGTCTCTCAAAGAACCCATTCTTTGAGTTCTATCTCTCGTTCATTTGCTCTATCGTAGGCAAATCCTAGTGTAGGATTACAATGAACTACCCAACAAACAACATTTGTTAGTTGGTTTGTAGAAGTGATATCCAAAGGTTAATATAAGGATATCACACAAGATTGTTCTCAAACAAATATTGCTTATTAGCACACAACCTCAAATCTTAACACACTTAAGACTTGTCTTTCTTTCGAACTACACCCTATGGAGTCATGAAAATTTTGGAAGATCTTCTAATTGACAATCATATTTTTTTAGAAGTACATATCCTATATATGGGTAATTGATAACATCCAACGAATTAAATCTTATTCAAGTTCGTTCTTCTCCCAATGGAGAAATCCATTATCTTATGATGCTACTTTCCTTGATATCTTTCAAGGAAACTCTTCTAAAATGTTATTTTTCCTTGGATCAAATCTAAGGAAATAAATACTTTAGACGTCTTACTCATCAACTTACATTCTTGAATTCTTTGAAACCTTTTGCAAAGTATTCGGACTTGTGTTTATTCAAAATAAACGATAGTCCAACCGAGAGCAATCTTCGGTGAATGTCATACAACATGAGTAGTATTATGTTGTGGACAAGTGCCACTAACATCAAAGTGAATTAACCTCAACAACTTCGTGATTCTTTATTCTTTCCAAAAGAATAAAGATTTGAACATTTCGCCTCTATACAGTTTTAACAAGGCATTAGATCCGGATCTAACGCTCCAAATCATCCATTTATGACCAACTTGTAATTTATGTTTTAGAGGTGTCACAACTCAATGGGATTAGTCACTATCTTGCAACCTTTTGGGTTTTAAGCATCGTTATATTCTAAACAGTTAACACTACCACATCATCTCTACTATAAAGACAATCAATTAGATTACAATATTCCAATCATTCATTAATAAAGAATAATGTTTTGTGAAACAAAACATTCATCCATCTCTTATAGTGATGGAATTAAGTTCCTTGTTCAAATTGGAATGTAAAGACAATCTTTGGTTTTCCAATTTCTTTGGTAGTTCATATGAGGAAGTAAGTATTATCTGCTTTCGCAGAGATCTATATTTTTTTCACGTTCCGAATGTGAAGTACTTTCTCTTCTCTCATTAATCTTCTACTTCTTATTAGCCACACTTTTACAACTATTGTAAAACATAGTTACTAATACGGAATCAAGCATTCAAGTAGAAGAACCAATTATTTTGAACTTATTCAAGAACAATTTACAACATTTTCGAAAGGTGTGTGACATTTCTTGCAAATACCCCTTCCAATGTCCATCCTTCCATAAAGAAAGTTTGTTCCCTTGGAGTTATTTCGCCATCTTCATTTGACTTCTCCGTTGACTACAATAGTCGTGGTCCCTAAACTCCCACTATCTCTTTTGAAACTTATTTCAATTGTGTTTATACACATCAAATGATTTGGAGAGTGTGCGATTAATGTTCACTATATAGTTTACAATAAACTTAGTGAACCATTTGGATAGGGACACAAAGGTGAAGTCCTTGCCTAGTTTCCATCTCTTGAAGGGGTTTAATACTTCAACACTCAATGATTCAAAATCATCATAAGTCCATGTTGATGGACTATTTTTGTCAATCAACCATTATGTTCTAAACATAATTATAAACTTTCAAGAATTGTTCAAGGCAACTCTCATTTCTTCATACAACAATTTGTAAGTGAAGAATCATGGCACATAAAGTGTCCATGCCCTTGTGCTTACTTATCAAGTTCCTTGTTCATTTAACAAAAGAAACAAGCACTAGTGTTTGCGTTAACTAAGGGTTGTTCAAAGCAACTCTTATTTCTTCATACAAAGATTTGTAAGTGAAGAATTATGACACTAAAAGTGTTGTCCTCTTTATGATAGACTTATCTAACATGTTCTTCCAATGATACATTATCATTAGGAAGATTATGAGAATGAGACTTAGGTACATATACAATCCATTCAAGACAATCTATGGGATTGTGGTACTAAATCCTTCGGCGTTTCTTTGTCAAGTTTTGGATAGCATTTACAAATATATCGGTAAATAAATACATAACGAATATAAATTGATTGATTTTAAGCCATTTGATCCGGGCCTTTAAATCAAATAGCACCACCCACAATTTTTGGCAAATTCCATATCCGTCATCAGAATTCAAGAGTTTTGGAGGAAACTCGTAGTAGGGTATGGGAGGCTCACTACTACCAAGTCCACCTCACAATTATATGATGTTGGCTAGCATTAATAATAATGAGAGAGTACACTTACTCATTTACATCTCATGTAAGTACCCATCTAGTTTGGCCTCTAGAGAATGATGCCTCAGAATTATATCATATTGGCGTCATTGCACTTAGTTAAGTCATTCCCACCGGGCCAGTTCGTGCAAAGGTTCAAGCATAGCCTCAGAATTATATCATGTTGGCTAAACTCGTTGCCTACCTCACTTCATCATGTATGTATATAGAACTCCTTCTGAGTGTAAGCACATACTTTGTACTCCCCCATTATAGGGTGAAGTCGGTGTATGAGTCACAAACGATTGGAGCCTACCATGGTGGAAGGCCATGAAAAAGTGTTCAAAGCACTTTCACGCTTGTCAACTTAATAAACATTTGGTTCAGGGTTTTAGGTCTCATCACATATAAGCATGCATTTTAATCTTATTAAAACAATTTGGTCCTATTACAACTATTGGTCCATGTGATTGATTTAGTAGTATATGATACTCCCACTATGCTTGTAAAACGGTTTTTAAAGCAAGAGTATATGGTGTTATTAACATAAGCTTTGCATTCATTGATGGACTATATAATTGCCTTAAGGCCTTAGGATGGCTATGAACCTTTGATTAGATCCAACACGAGCCTCATGTTGGATCTCGGTCTATGAATGGTGATTGATTTTAGTTACACTTTTAATCACATTAAGGCGTGTTTTCTTATTGTGCATTGGACCTTACTTGTAATGACCCATCCCCAAAAGTTACAATCTTTTTAAAATTTTAAATGTGAAATTTCAAAAATGCCCTTCGAGGCAAATGCATTGACTTTTTGTTGACCCCCTTGTCGAGTTATGTAAGATTCATTTTCTTGGTGTATCCTCGTAGTACTCGTCGTTACAGACACGTGGGTGCAAACAGAGCGCAATTTGGAGTTATAATGAAGGAGATATTAACGTTTAAAGTTGGGGGTATTTTAGTAAATTAATAAAGTTCAAGAAAGCTCCAGATTTTTGGAGAAAAATCTGGAAAGCCACGTGTGTGACCCAGATTAAAAGAAAAGAGAGATGGTCAGTGCAGATGGAAGATAAAGGAGAGAAAGGAGGGGACAAATGGACCAATGAGGAATTGAGAGATGAGAAAGTAACCAATCAGAGAAGAGAGAAGGGAAGCAAAGGAGAAAAGAGGAGGGGAACCAAACTGAATTCCCCTTAACCAGCAAACCCGGTTGCGACCCATAGGTTTCTCTGGCGAAATTCATCATTTTTCTGATGGATTGGGCAGATTTACCACTCCCAATCATCATATAGACCTTTCTTCTACCATTTCTATATCAAATTTGAGGGGATTAAGTTTGAAATTGGGAAGAAAGGAGCCCGTGGGTGCCATGAGACCCGTGGCCGAGATCCACCAAATTTGAAATATTTTCTTCCAATTATTACCACCATTAGACTCCTCCTGAGGTCTGGAACAAAGCCCATGCATTGGTTGAGGCGTCGGAGCTTGTTTGGAGTCGAATCAAGAACCACCCATTTCTAGGGTGGCGATGGGTTTTCGTGAAATTGGGGCTTTCCCAGCCAAATTGGCCTTGGTTTGAGGTATGAAAGTTGCTCTACTCATTGAGATCTTCATTTCTGTGAAGTTTCATAAATTTTAGAAATAGTTGAATTTTTTGGCTAGTCGGGGCGGCCGACCGCCACCTACGATGGTGCGTAGGCCGAGGCATCCCCTGACCTTCCTAGGCTAAATTTGATTCTCCAATTTCGTATGTAAAGTTTGATTGACGAATTTCCATCATTTGAACCTAGTTCCATTATGGTCCGCCACTTGATTATTATAGTAATCGAAGATCCCACCGTTGGATCTTCTCTAAACTTTGATACGTTATAGTACATAATATTTGAGGATATTAGAAACTTACGGATCAAAAATATGACCTACAGATCTTCCCGAATAGGATATTTAAGTTACATGTTCTATTGATAAAAATTCTAAGACATGATTTGATAATTGTTCTAGGCGCTAATCATTCGTGACGCCTTGATGTTTGTGCTAGGGAGTTGTAGCGTGGACTCCAGGTGAGTGGGCTTTTGGTTTTCTATATATACGTGTATATATATATATATATATATATGTGTGTGTGTGTTTTCCATTTTCCCATAAATGGTTTTAAATGGATTCACGTTTTTAAATGCCATGTCAATTGCATTACATTTTAGTATATGCATTAGTATAGATACGCATATTATTGCATGACGTTGCGGACGCCTAGGTAACCTTCAGGTAAGTGCATATTGATGATAGTGAATGCAGTGCGTATGGTTGTGTTTAGATGCATTTAGTGCTCATTATCTTGCACCTCGGTGTTAGTGCTCCGCCCGAGGCCAGGGCCTAGCCTTCACTTGATCGTTCACCTCCAGCACCACACACTCACCTTGGAACCAAGGCAGGTGCCAGCCTATCATACAAACCACATTAGGTGGTTCCGACTCATAGGTGACTTGCAATAATTCGCACAGCCTTCACGTGATTGTAGCACTTGAGCGTATCTATTTACACCCAGCCTGTCGTATAGACCACATTAGGTGGTTCTAAGTCGTGTGCAAGAATTGGTTAATGAGCTATAGGTTCAGCCGTTCAGGTCACATTAGGTGACTTCGGCTGACATATCATTTTATATTGATTCACAGCACCTGGCTTACATATTTATTATTGAGATACTTGACATGGCACATACTTTGGTTTTCATTGCTCTCAAGCCTAATTTCTATATACGTATGTATTATTATTCTCTAGGAATTATATGGGTTTTACAGCAAGGGGTTATAATGTTTTCAAAAGGTTTTTATTAAAACTTTATTTTCAGGCTTACTCACCCTTGTTTTTCACCTCTCCAGGTTTTAGCTGCTAAACGTTCGTATTGACAAGGATTCTTGGCAAATCTCAGTATATGTGGCTACCTCTGAGGGTATGATCCTTGCCCACACTACTATACTTTACTTGTGCTCTGACGTCGCATGTGAAATGGGTTCATTCCCGCTCACAGGGCACTCTTGTCTTTAGGTACTTTTAGGTTTAAATTTATTCATATTTTCCATATCACTACACTTTATGGCTTCGTCACCTTCCAGATGTCGGCCAGCATAGCTCGATTCGGAGTCCTAGTGGGCATTACGGGTCGGGGTGTGTAACTGCTACTCCATTTCATGCATATCAAATAAAACAAGAAAAGGAGTACTTCAAAGTAAAGAAGAGCTTATGCTCTATTACAACATTTGATCAAAACAAAATACTTTAAAGTAACGAAGAGCTTATGCACTTTTACAACATTTGATCATATCAAATTACAACCAAAATCTAATCTACACATTCCCATGGTTCAAACAAATTTGAGAGATCGCCTTTCACATAGCTCAATTATCGTAGGCTTAGGTTCATAATCACCCTTTCTTTAATTAATTAACGCTTTGACTAATTAAACTTGAATGCAACATTGTCATTTGGTTTTTGTATCCATTGAATTGATTTAGATGGAGACAAATGAAATAAAAATCCAATTCTCATTTAAAGATACAAAACTATTTTGTTCCCTACTAATTTGGGCCAAAATGCAATAACCTCAACTATTGGGCTATATTGCAAAACACAAACTTTTGAGTTCACTTTGTAAAAACACAAAAGTCCACTACTTCATGCATTTACAACTAGAACACAAAAATTTCAACAAATACAAAAACTTCATTAAAGGAGCAAAACATTTTTTCCTTTAGTGATTTTAGGCATTTACGTAAAAATATAAACTTTCGGGTCAAAGGCTTAGGTTCACAATCACCCTTTCTTTAATTAATTAACGCTTTGACTAATTAAACGTGAATGCAACATTGTCATTTGGTTTTTGTATCCATTGAATTGATTTAGATGGAGATAAATGAAATGAAAATCCAATTCTCATTTAAAGATACAAAACTATTTTGTTCTCTACTAATTTGGGTCAAAATGCAATAACCTCAACTATTGGGCTATATTGCAAAACATAAACTTTTGAGGTCACTTTGTAAAAACACAAAAGTCCACTACTTCATGTATTTACAACTAGAACCCAAAAATTTCAACAAATACAAAAACTTCATTAAAGGAGCAAAACAAGTTTTCCTTTAGTGATTTTAAGCCTTTACGTAAAAACGAAAACTTTCAGGTCAAAGTACAAATACACAAAAGTACCAAAACTTTATGTTATTGCATAAAAGCCCCAAAAGTACCCTACTTTAATAGGGTGGCCGGTTTTGGTACAGAGGAGTGGGGTGAGACACTTTTGCAAGTTTTAAAACAAAAGGTGATAGGTGATGGGTTGGTTTGAAAAAGTGATTTCCATGAAACATGGTTCTATGAAACATGGGAAAGTAAAGTGTTGAAAGAAAATAGGCATGGGTGTCCACACCTAGTGATGATTGAAAAACATATCATCCATCACAGTACAAGACTTTATGTAAACAACTAAAAACTTTGAATCAAAATACCCAATCCTTTTGTTCTTGCCAAGAACATAACAAGAACAATGAAGAACATCCATGAAAACCCATAAGAGCTCCACAAACATTTTTCACCCAAAGACACCCCAAAACTCTCAAACTTAAGGCAAATAACATATTACCATACTAGGGTAGTTAGAGCAAGCCCAGTGTGGCTTTTTGCTCGGGGGAAGGTGGACGGAACAAGGGCCCGAGGGCCAGGGGATTAGCTCCAGCGTGGGCTAGCCCGACCGAAGGTGGAGGCCCGAGCTCCGGGCCCGTGGGGGATTGCCAGCCCGAGAGCCCGAGGGCCATGTGACGCCAGTGCTGACAACAGCCTGGCGTCAGGCAATATTAAATTTTTTTTGTGTTAGGCGCGTGCACCCCACTCGCGCGTGGGGGCGCGTCGCCGACACAAAATCAGAAAAAAAAAAAAAAAAAAAAAAAAAAAAAAAAAGTTTGTCAGTTACCGTTGGGAAGCCACGTGGCTTCCCACAGTCCGTTAGATCTCAACGGTTACTTAATTTGGACCGTTCGATCTCAACGGAAAAAAAAATAAAAAAGTCAGATTTAATATCCACCGTTCGATCTGAGATCAACGGTGGATATTAAAATGCTTTATAAATAAAAAAATAAAAGAAAAAATAGTTTTAAAATTAAGAAAAGTTACCGTTGTGACACGTGGCACAATCTGGAGTGTTGGAATTCAAATTTTTTATATCCAACGGCAGAGATTAATTAATTGAATAAAAATTTAAAAAAAATTCAAAAAAATTCAAAAAAAATCTGAAAAATCTGAAAAAAATTGTAAAAAAAACTGTTTTTACTTTTCTATAAATACCTTCTCATTATCATCTACCTTACACAACAATTTCATATTTTCTCAACTACTTTCAATCACATTCCTTTCTTTGTGTCAAAGTTTGAGTCCATTTTTTTTCAACAAAATGACCACTAGTGCAGGTACGAATTGGTCGCTTATTGAAGATGTTGCGTTGTGTACTAGCTGGGTTGAAGTTACTCATAGTTCGCTTACGGGTAATGAGATGCAGTTGCGAGAGATGTGGAGTCTTATTCATATCAATTTTCTTCATAAAATTGGTGGGAAAAGAACCAAAGAATCGATGTCCAGTTGTTGGAAATTACTTAGCCCATCGTTTAGTACGTAGAGAGACGCCTTGGCACAAGCTAGTAGTAATATTCGAAGTGGGGAAAATTACTCGGATCAGATAACAATATATTATTTATTTGATACCCAAATTTACATTATAATTATTTGTTTGTATTATTTATTTGTTACCTACATAATTTATTATTTATTGTTTGTATTATTTATTTGTTACGTACAAAATTTATTATTTATTGTTTGTTTTATTTATTTGTTACCGTCATAATTTATTATTTATTGTTTGTATTATTTATTTGTTATTTATTATTTATTATTTGTATTATTTATTTGTTACCTACTTACATTATAATTATGTTGTTTGTATTATTTATTTGTTACTTATTTTCATTATAATTATTTATTTGTATTATTTATTTGTTACTTATTTTTATTGTGTAGGAACTTCAAGCACAAGCTTGGTACGCTGCCAAAACCAAAAGCAAAAATAAATCATTCAACCAGTGGGAATGTTGGAATATTGTCAAAGATTGTCCTAAATTTAGAGTTGTGCCAGTCGGTCCAGAAGTGCACATGAACAGCACCCCTCTACACTCTACACCCGATCATGTTCATGAAGATGATGCAGAAGAAGTGCCCGAAACGCCCCTCCCTGAACAAGCGTCGGGTTCGACCCGTTATCCAATTAGGCCTCAAGGTAAGAAGGCTTCAAAGAGAAAAGGGAGTGCTTCCAAGAATGATTATGCAAAGTTCATCCTTGAGGAAGAAGAAGACATTGTAAGAAAGAAGCAGAATCTATGAATAATGATACAGATTTTTGTGAAGAAGGAAGCAGAAACTATGAATAATGATAGATATCTTGAGAAAATTGGTGTGAGATTTGTGAGGATGGATGATGGATTATATAGAAGATTCAGAAAGGATTAGGTTGTACATAATGCCACGTGGCATGCCGTCATTCGTTAAAAATCTGATGGAAATCTATCCTCAAAGATTGTGAACAGATTATGACACGTGGCGCGACGTAATTGGTTAATAATCTTATCAGAAATCCATCACCAATAATTGTATTTTCGGATAATGACACGTGGCATAACGAGTACGATTAAAAAATTTATCGGAAATTCATCCCCAATAATTGTCTTTTCGGATTTTATGACAAGTGGCGTAACGACAACGATTAAAAATCTTATCCGAAATTACAAATAAAATTATTTTGTATTATTTAATAATACTTCGGATAATGACACGTGGCGCAACGAGAACGATTAAAAATCTTATCCGATTTTACAATTAAAATTATTTTGTATTATTTTATAAATAAAAAAATACTAATATTTTATTGCCTATTGCCAGGGCTATTGAAGTGTAACGGTGGAGATGCAAATGCTATTGCCAGGGCTATTTACTGTTCATTAAGGGCAGTTACTGTTCATTAGGTGGATTGAATAGTGCATTGCCTGGGGGGAGGGCTCCAACGCTGGAGTTGCTCTTAGGGGTTCCAAAAGTCACTTTAAAACACTTTTAACATGACAAACATGAACCCAAAAATCCACCCTTTGGATTTGACCAAATTTCCCCATAAACATGGCACCATATTTTAGCTCCAAAATTCATGCTTATATGAACTACATCTACAACATTTGACATGGCACCATATTTGTCCTTTAGTGATTTTAGACCTAGGCTCTAATGCCACTTGAAGGAAATATTTGGGAAAACTAGTTCATTTGAGCAACATCTATGCATGCAATTAACAATCAAAAGGCGGAATCCTGCTTGTATGTGCTCAAAAACAAAACTTTACCCATCAAATTCAAAGCCTAGTAGTTATGGTGAACCAAGACTCAACTCAAAATAAAGTGAGTTGAGAAATCTTATACCTATGTTGATTCCCCTTTGCATAAGCAAAGGCTAATCTCCCAAGAGATAGGGCCTTCATTCCTTACTTCTTAGCTCCATGGATTTCTCGGATGAGTATGGCAGAATGGATTCTCCAAGTTCCCAAAATAGAGAACCTCTAAGTCTTCACACAAAGGAGAGCATTCATGAAGAGATGAGTGACCTAGAGGAAGTAAGATTGCTAGCTATGTTCCTCTAGGGTGGCCGGCCTCTTAGAGAGAAAAAGGGAGCTTATGTTCTCATCTTTTCTCCAAAAGAAACCCTAAGGATCAAATGGCTATAAAGTTGCCTTTATACCACCTCACAATGGAGTAGCAAACTTGGAATTAAAGCAAGCTCACTACCCATCTCTATATGGCTAGCCATTGTAGGTTATTTGGGCCTTGAAGCCCTTTGTGCTTTCAAGTTGTCATACAAGTTAAGTTATTGGACTTGACATTCAAATCCCATTAGGCCCCCAAAACTAACCCGAGGTCTATAACGAACATATCCGTTTGATTAATTAACATATTAATTAATCCTAGCCATAAATAATTAAATCATTTAATTATCCTTACTCATCTCCATTGTGTCTTCAATCTCTACCTTACTTGGTGTACGGTCCATTAGGTTCCTTTTAGCGAGGTAGTGGGCGATTAGAACTCTTCAAATCTATTGTGAATTGAAACTTACTTTCAATTCTCCCTTTAGTGATTACTCACCTTTCGGGCTTCCACAAACCATGAGTAACACCTAGCAGTATGTCATGGCTACCCAAGCTAATCAGAAGAGGTGGAGAACCTATTCAGTTTAGGATTACAATGCAATACGGTCTTTCTCTAATACAATACTCTTGACCACATTGTTTGGTTTGATAGTTTATTCATGTCTACTATCCAATGTGATTCTCTTACTTATATGATTACCTTAAATGTAATTTGGAACGACTTCCTAAATCCCATTTATACTCTGGCCAGAGATTCTTAATCATATCATAGAGTATTCTCCCTCAAACGGTTTGAAGGCTAGAGATCCCTTGTTGCGCATTCACTTGCCTCCATGGCTAAGTGGCTTAACCCCAACTATTTCATAGACACCCTTTGACGAAGTGACTTTGAGATGGTCAAAGATCAAGGATCTAACCACAAGACAACTATGATGCCTTAAGTCACAGGACTACTTTGCATTATCACAACCATAATTTCTCATGTGACATGACATGAGTATGAGAACTCCTCATTGATCGTGACTCATTCTCTATTGAGCACCTACATGCTTACCTTGGTGTCGGTCACACCAATGACTCGAGACCAGTCACTCTCTCTAAGAGAAGACATAGCACATACTGACCTTAATGGACTGCCAATGCCTAATTGGGAATCCTATGATCAGGAACGTTTAGGATATGTATAAGAAAGAGAATCGTCTCTTGAATCTAACTTCTTTAGATCACATTCTCCCAATTACATATTCCTTGGACTTATCATTGAAACATATAACATTTGTATGAGACGGCTTCAAACAATAATATTTGCCCTTTATATTAAACCAGATTAGTTTAACATGTGAAATGTCCTTAAAGTATCATCGTATGATAGGTTTTAGGGCACATTTCCAATGCACGCCAATTCAAGACCACAACGATATGGTTTTGGTGATGATTTATGCTGCTGTCGGTGGAGAGTCCAGATCCTCTTTTTCTTCGTTTTCCCTTTAAGCATTGTAGTCTTCAAAACCTTCGTGGTGTAGAGATATCAACTTTTGGGCACCTCCGTGTCTTGTATAGACATGTTGTGCCGAGAAAATTCCTTGAATAGCAGATTTCGACCGTCCCCGTAAATATCACATTCCGGCCTTCCGGCACCTCCGTGTCTACATGGAAACATGTTGTGCCGAAAAAATGCTTGACAAGTAGATCCAATCGGCTCATATATATCACTTTTTCGGCACCTCCGTATCATAATGTGCCGAGAAAATGCTTCACGAGTAGGATTTGATCGTCCCCGTAAAGATCACCTTTCGGCACCTCTGGGTCTACATAGAGACATGCTGTACCGAGAAAATGCTTGACGAGTAGGTCCTGGAATTCCTTTTAAGCATCTTTCTTTGTCTTCTAACTCATAAACTGCTGCTGGGTTTTCTTGACCACCCTTCTATGCCAATTGGTTGCATTTCTCTGCCAATTGGTTGCATTTCTCTGAAAAAGGCAAATTGTTATGTGATTTGTGTGGAGCCAAAAATAATCAAGAAAAATATGGAGGCGACACGTGGACTTTTGGGTAAAAAAGACAAAATTACCCTTGAGGCACACCGGGACTCCCACGCACATGCAATGGAGAATAATGGCTCAATTGAGGTCAAAGGTGATCAAAATTGTATTCTTTTAAACCATCTCATCACTCTTCATCAAATTTTTACCCACAAGGTAACTTCCAATTACTCTTTTCAAATTGGGATTAATTACCTAAATTAATTAATTAATTATCTAATTAATTGATTAATTGCCTAAAGTAATTGCAAGATATTATTTCCATAATATCTTGCAATCAATCCTACAAAACCACCAAATGTGGCTGGTCCCAATTCTCCTAATAGGGTCGGCAACACCCCTATATATAGCCCCTCATTTCTCCCAAAAACCGAAGTCCAATTCATCGTGGGCGCGTGAGGCTCTTTGCCATAACCTTAGGTGTTAATTGTTTTACGGGTGCATTTTTGTCTAAGAAGAAGAAGGTAGAAATTTGCATCCACAAATTGGTGTGATTTACATGCTCATAGAAGACTCTCGCATTCAAGGTTGCTCATTTGTAGATTTTTCGTAAGTTCTTACTCTTCGAATTTTTATTTATAAAAATTCTTTGATAAAATGTAAAAGAAAAGTACAATGACTAGAAACTCGAAAACCATGACAAACGAAAATTCCAACGTTTAAGAACTGGGACCACAACGATCCACAAGGCTCAATGCAACGACAAGTGGAGCGGCACCACCACCACGGGGTGCCACCGTAGCAGCCACCACGGTAGCAACCATTGTGGCCACCCACAGTAAGATCCGCACCCACGGTGAGCAGGCCACCTCGCAGCAACTGGCCCAAGCCCGTGCCACAAGGCAGCCAACCAGATTGAGTAGGCCACAACCCAAAAGGAGCAAGCCTTGAAGACAGCCCAGCTTGCTGCCACTTCAGCAACCAAAGCCCAAGAGCAAGCCCAGGCCCAAATGCCAGCAGCCGAAGCCTAGCAAGCCCATGCCCACACCACAGAGCAGCGCCAAGCCAAGGACTGTGCAGTACAACATCTGGCCCAAGCTGCACCGAGAAAGAAATAGGCCCAACGCCCACACACACTGCACATAGGGCAACCCATGCTAGCGGCCCAACCCGCTCATGCAGCCCATTTCAAGATACAACCCACTTCTGTGGCCCAGCCCACTCCTGTGATATCCCAAGCAGCCCAAACCAATCCAAGACCGGTTCAACCATCCCGGCTCCAAAGTTTTGGGCCAACGATTGAATCGAAGGCATTTTCACCTCATTTTTCCGCATATTTGATATTTCCCAACTCAAATCTCGCGCCTGGAGCCCATTACACTTCCATTACTCAAGGACACACATTCTGTCCAAGCTCTTCCAACCCAAATGACAAACAACACTTGTCTCAACAAGTCATTGAGTTGGCAAGTGCCCTCGCGCAGCAAGCGACCTTGGGGAATCAGCTCTTGCAATGCCTCGAGATGCAACGTGCCCCAGACGAGGTGTCCTGAAGTAGGACAAAGGCAGATAAAAAACCTTTCCATCAAAAGTCCCGACAAGCAGCACCTCGACCAACCATAAATCTAGCGTACGGGCAGTGTACACTCCCGACTAGCCCCCTAAGATAGCGTATACTCTCGCCTTAGCACGCGGAGGAGCATGCACTCTCTGTTAGGCCCACAGACAAGCATACATTTACAGTTGGGGCCACGGTCCAATAATCAACATAAGCAACCTTACAGGTGAAGTGTTCATTCGTGGCTAGACCCCCAAAAAACATCTTCCACCTCACATCGGAGTAGGCAGCACGACGGACAGAGATAAGCAATCACTCATTCTGACCCAAGTGTAACTGGCAGCCTACGAGACAATCACTCACTTGCTAGGAACATACCACATGCACCATAACCGCAGCATAAACGAGTCGAACACATTGAAGAGCAGCCTAGACTAGTAGGACACGATTGGGGGCAGCCGAGAGCTTCGCTACCTTAACAAAGGCAAATTCAAAAACAAGTAAAGAGGCTCCTGACAGAGCGATTGCGCAATTTCCAATGCAACGAGGTCACTAACAAGGCACTACGACAGGACATAACCAACATAAGTAAGTCACCCTTCACGGACGAGATCGAGCTGACAAAATCTCCACACAAGTTCAGCATCTTAGATTTCATATCCTTCAAAGGGGATGAAAACCTAGAGAGACTCCTAAAGCATTACCAAAGCGCAATGATCCTCTATCTGAACAACGACACTCTCATGTGCAAGATATTCGCCACCACTCTACAAGGCAAGGCGCAAGATTGGTTTTACACCCTTCCGCCACAATCCACCCGGAGTTTCAACAAACTTTCTTTGGTTTTCACCAAAGAATATTCATCCTATCGCTCGATCGAGAAGAAGTTCAACTACTTGTTCAACATCAAGAAGAACCCAAAAGAGTCGATTTGCAACTATATGAAAAGGTTCAAAGCAAAGAAGGCAAAGATAATCCGATGCAACAACTCGATAGCTAGTGCAATCTTCCAAAAAGGACTCCCAACAGACCACCTGCTGTTTAGAGAATTGATCATGAAAGAAGATCTAACTCTGGCAGACCCTTTCACTCTGGCAGATAAACATGTACTTTGGGACAAGGCTCGCCGATGCACATTCAAGGCAAATCTGAGCAATCTTGAATATGAAGTCCCTCACTACTCTGAAGGAGATTCAAGGTCTAACCAGACAAGCAGCTGCACTCAACCGTTTACCCTTGCAGTCCACCGATCAACATAAGTCTTTTTTTCAACTCAATAAAAAAGGTGTAACAAGACAAACTGAAAGACAAGTGTAAGAAATGACTTGAAGAAGTACTTGACATCATATCCCTACTATCCAAATTGGAAACAGCGGATGACTTATTTACATGCTTAACGATATCTCAAGCAGCAATAAACTCTACCCTCATACGAGAAGAGCTGGGGGCCCGACTACCTGTATTCCACAGTTCAAAAGCTCTCCCCGATGTGGAAACCAGCTACCAGAAATTCAAAAGCTAACTTTAGCGACAGTTGTTACAACCCAGAAGCTCAAGTTATACCTTCAAACGCACACAGTCATCCTCATGACGCACTATTCCGCCCAATCCAGACGTGCGACGATAAAGGTACAGACATTGGCGGATGCAAAGTTTTCTGACGAATGAAACAACTTAGCCTAAAAGGCACGCCAAAGGCAGACAAACACTAGAACGACACACTCAGAAGCAAGTTTTGCCCTCATCGCCCTAAAAGATTTTACATAGGAGCAACATGTACTGGCAGTTGAGCACCACATCTTGTTGCGCACCACACGGCCCCAGTCGACCCTTACTAAATAATTCCACTCTAGAGTGGCCCAATACCGGCAGTTGAGTATCTCCTGCTATGCATAACATGGCCTCAGCTCCATGGCTCCCTACCACGCCCTCACGCCTAGCCTAGCAGACGCAACAGAGCAACCCAACGACGCCTCGAAGGTAACAGAGCACACCCTTGATGGTTCAATGCTTGAACAAACGATCACTCTAGGCTTCAAAGCATCCAACAACGAACCAAAGTATGAGGCCCTACTAGCAGGTGTCCGAATGGCAAAAGAATTTGCGGTAAAAAATCTTGCAATTCATTCTGATTCCTAGCTAATCACCTGCCAGACAACTGGGAGTACACAACAAAGTATCCGAAGATGGCGCAGTACCTAGAGAAGGTACAAAAGCAGCTCGAGGCATTTTAGACTTACACCCTCACTCAAGTTCCACGGGCAAACAACGCCCACGTGGACTCGCTAGCTGGCCTAGGCTCCGCCCTCGACTATCAACTCAAACGCTCTATTCCAGTGGAGTATTTACACAAGCCAAGCATAAAGGTGGAGCTAGGTGTCATAGGTTAGTACAACTCCAAGCTTCCAAGATTTCATTATAAACTACCCGATTAATGGCACACTCCCTATGGAAAAATTGAAGTCTAGAAAGCTCCAAACAAAGGCAGCATGCTATTACATATGGAACGGCATTCTCGTCCGAAGATCCAACATTGGACCACATCTCCGCTGCCTATTATGTCTCGACGACCTACAGATTCTAATTTTAATCCACGAAGGTGTTTGTGGAAATCACTCCAGAGGCCGATCCTTAACACAGAAGGTTCTCAACGCAGGCTACTACTGGCCTACTATGCATCAAGATGCTAAGGAGTTAGTACAAAAGTGCGACCACTGCCAACGTTACTAGCCGGTACCAGCATTGCCTGCCAACGAACTACATCCTCAGACGAGCCATTGGCCACTCATACAATGGGCAATAGACTTAGTAGAGCCAATGTCGCCCGCTACTGGGGGCATAGGCATAATGACCGTGGTGATTGATTACTTCACCAAATGGGTAGAAGCCGAGCCCATGACAACCACGACTCAGACGGACATAGAGCGCTTCATATGGAGGAACATTATTTGTCGATTTAGCATCCCTCAATCCATCATCACAAACAATGGCCCGCAATTCGTGGGCAAAGATTTGGCGAAGTTCTTCTAACAATATGGCATCAAGCAGCACATGTCCACGCCAAAGTTGTTGGAAGTATGCCCACAAAGCCACTCATTTGATGTAATAGCTTTTTGGAATACTTATTGTGTTAAACTTTTATATGTTTAATAGAGGGCAAAGCTTATTGTTAATCACTATTTATAGTATCTTGTGTTTAAGCAATAAGGGAATCCAAGGAATGTATTTGATCTAAGAGACAAGTGATTTAAGTTAGTTAAATTAACGAGACCTTTCTCTTATGTTCATTCCTAAAACGTTCCTAGCCATAGGATTGCCAATTGGGCATTGACAATCCGCTAAGGTTAGTATGTGTTATGTCGACTCAAGCGTGAGTATGAACTAGTCTCAAGTCATTTGGTGTTGGACACTAAGGCAAACACATAGGTGCTCGAAAGAGTAATCGAGTACACTGAACAACGATCAAACGAGAGTTCGAACATACATGTCATGTGAGAACTCGATAGTTGCAATATGCAAAGTAGTCCTTTGACCTGAGGCATCATTGATGTCTAATGGTTAGGTCCTTGATCTTTGATTATGTCAACGGCATTCCATTGGAGTGTCCACGACATTGTTGGGGTCAAGCTATCTAGTCATGTAGGCATATGAATGCACAACAAGGGATCTCTAACCTTCCATGGTGGAAGGAGAATACTCTAAGATATGATTCGAGAGTCTTTGGCCAAAGCATATGAATATGACTAAGGAAGCTTGTTCCAAATCTTATTCAATTGAATCATATAGAGAAGTATCACATTGGATAGTAGACATGAAACAAACTATCACTTAAACAATGTGATTAAGAGTATTGTATTAGAGAAGGACCGTATTGCATTGTAGTTGTAACTGGATAGGTTCTCCAACCACTTCTACTTAGCTTGGGTAACCATGACATGCTGCTAGGCGTCACCCATGGTTTGTGGAAGCCCTAAAGATTAGCAAACACTAATTTTAAGGGAGAATTGAAATGTGGTTTCAATTCACAATTGATCGTTAAGAGTAACATCGCCCACTACCTCGCTAATTGGAACCTAATGGATCGTACACCGAGTAAGGATATAAGTGAAGAAATTATATGAAATGGATAAGCAATTAAATGGTTTAATTGAAGAATAGTCAAGATTAATTAAATAGTTAATTAATTATACGAAACGTTCGTATTGGGCGTTTAAGTTAGTTTTGGGCTTTGGGGCACAAAAACGTTTTGGTTCACAAGGCCCATTATGTTTAAGTTGTATGACAACTAAAACAAAATGGGCAATTAAGCCCAATAACAACATATGGCCGGCCATAAGGGTGAGGGGTAGCAAACTTGTATTAATTACAAGTTTGCCACTCACATGAAATGAAGTATAAAATCAACATTATAGCTTTGTTTCAAATTAGGGGTTTTCTAATTGAATTTGGGTGAAACATATTCTCTCATTTTCTACATAGAGGCCGGCCACTTAGGGGAGGAACATCTAGCAATCTATTCTTCCCTAAGTCATCCATTTCATCTTCACACTACATCTTTGGTGTGGAGACTTAGAGACACCAAACCTTTGGTGTTTTGGAGAACAAATCCTCAAATCCTCAAAGAAGAAAAGGAGCACTAAAAGGGAGGAAATCACAAGGAAGATCCAAGGAGCAAGGAGGTGACTTGAAGGCCCTCCACTTGGGTGAATCCCTTGTGCAATCAAGGATGAGTTTCAAGGGTAAAGAATCTCTAAATTCTTATTCTCTTTAATATTGTTAAAGAGTCTTATGGTTCACCATATACTAGGCTTTGAAAGTCATGGGTTTTATGAATTGTTTTTGGATGCATGCCTACTTTAATTTGCTAATAGTTTGCCTATGTATTCAAATGTTCTTTACATGTTCTTAGCTAGGACATAAATTTTCCTTCAAAAGTATCCCCAAGGTAATGGGTAGGCCGAAGCATCCAACAAGACAATTCTCGACTGCCTCAAGAAATCCCTCTCTGACAAAAAGGGAAAATGGCCAGACGAATTCCCCAGATGTCTATAGAAGTATCATACAACCAAACGACAAGCACCCAGTGAGACTCATTTCTCTTTAGTATTTAGTTTAGAAGCAATCATTCCTCCCAATGTCATTGTGCCATGTATCAGCACTCCACTACCAAGCATCAAGCAGAACTGAAAGGAAATGGCCACAAACTTAGATCTGGCAGAGGATGAGCATGAGAAGGTCATCACCTACATCACAGCCTACTAGCATCAGCTCCTCTCCAACTGCAACAAAAGGGCCAAAAACCGGCAGTTCCAGCCCGGATATCTAGTCCTAAGAAAACCCTTCATCACTGCCAGCAAAGAAGTCTCCAAAAAGATAGATCCCATCTGGGAAGGTCCATACAAGATCATTTGAGTAGGCAGCAAAGGTAGTTACACCCTCGCCACCATGAATGACAAAAATATCAAAAAGCAGTAGAATGCCTACAATATGAGGAAGTATTATGTGTAACCTCGCACTACATCAAAGCTCGAAGACTTAAGAAGCTCAACGGGCACCACCTCGCAAGCCAAGGATTATCCAGTTGTTATGCAGTTCCTACCTTACAGCTAAATTCTCATTCATTTTACTCGTTTTACAATGAAGAATTCAAAAGTAATCTACAACTTGGCTTGGTTGCATGCTTAGAACAACTGATCACTCTTACACTTCAAAACAAGACCATACCCCTTCTTAGGGACTTATCGTAGGAATTACACCCCCTGGGGACCAACCAGACTCTCCAATGCGAGAGGGTAAACCAATCCCCTGACACTCATTTGGGTCTGCTCTCTAGTGCGAAAGGATACACTAAATGCTCTCTAGTGCGAGAAGGTAAACCAATTCCCCGACACCCACATGGGTTTACTTTCCAATGTGGAAAGATAAATTTTACACTCCGAATATCCAGACGTGGATGAGTCAGGCTGCCCTGGTGTAACTGGGTGCACGATGGTTGCGCCGAGATTCCCACAAGTAGCCATAATGGTCCTTTTCAAGGCTTAGCTAACTGAAGGATTTTGGGTGTCTTGGCCTAATCCATGAGGAAATGGGCCTCAGAGACAGAAGAGGCACATTAAGTAGCATGCCCTATTGACAGCTACCCTGGAACCTAAAGCTGCTACCGAGTGCACTAAGGTAGCCTACGATTTCTGGAAAACTGCCTATGGCTTGCCCTTCGAGCAGTAAAGTCGCACTAGACCTATACTACCACACATTCTTATGAAAGGTTAAATAAGCTAGCATGCATACACGAAGCTTTATCCACTGCCAACATGCTACGCTGTCGATAATCTTTACCTCTGCTAAGCACGGAATGATCATTTAGATCTACACTAATTCCTAAAGTGTTGTGATACTTGCGAAATTGGTTACATAAAAGGCAAGGAGTTCTCTCGAACCCTTGCTTACGAAATTCCATATAACCACGTACTTTTGATACGACAGGTTAGCAAATTTCATGACCCAAAAATATTTAGACCTTATGGTTACAACCTTGCAAAAGTTCTACACCAACACCTACAACTGCATAGGCTACGCAGGCCTGTCTACTTATAGAAAAGTAGCACGTCTGCTGCTGGTCTAAAAGTCAAAGGTTGAGGGTAAACAAAAGAAGCGGAGATGAAGAAAAGTGAAGGAAGCAAGTTTATTAAATTTTCTAGCAAAATTGATAAACAAATAGCAAAGGCTGAAAGAGTTCAAGAAAAACAAAAGTAACAAGGAAAACGAAGAAAATCCTATAGGCTACCTAGAAGACTACCCTTCAGCAGCATCATCTGACGCTTCACCCCCCCTCCTGCTGCTCCAGCTTGGGCATCAACCTCTCTGACTACTTCACCAATAGGGGCCTCAAAAGTAAAGGCAAGCAAGCCTTTTGGAGAAATAGAGAAGGTTTCAAAGTCTTTCCCAGCAAACTCGAAGTTAGACAGCCTACCAAAGAAATGATCTACATAACCCAGCTTGTAGAAATTGGCCTAACTCTGAACAAGCGAAGCCTCGAGCCCAGCCTTCTCACTTTTCGGTTGCTCGTTCTCCTCAAGCAAACCAACATGGACGTGTTGCAGCTCATCCATTTCTTTCTTCAAACTTTTGTTGATCTTCAATGCACCTTAGAGTTCCAACACTTGAGGTTCAAGCCTATCAATGACCTTCTTGAAGTGGATCACTTGGTTATAAGTAGCAATCAACTCTTTATCCTTTGCATAAGTAGCTGAATGAAGCTCATAAACGACATGCTCAAGATCTTGAATATGAGGTATGTAACATTCGATATCCTTCTCTGCACTTTCATACTTAACTTGGATCGCGTCAAGCCTAGTCTTCAAGTCAACAATCTCCTAGTGAGCAGTCTTAAACTTCAAAAAAGTGGCAGTAGAGATATTAGACCCTTTCGAAGCGACGAGCTCAAATTCCAACCTCTTGATCTTCTTGGCATAAGAATAAGCTTCGACTGCTACAGCCTTTGCCACCTCATTGGTAGCCTTGGTATCCTTTTGGTCAAAGAGCATAGACTTGGTTGACAGATTAGTCATCTTTTGCATCATGACAAGTAGGGCAGTCTTCCTATACTCAGTCGTATGCTTCGCAAATGAACTTGGGCAAACAACCCCTCTAACACCATCAATAAACTTGGCACAAACGTCCATGTCTTCAAGCAGATATGGTTTCAAAAGTGCACAGTTCTCAGCAGCCTCCCCAGAAGCAGGCTTAGTGGATTTCTCATAGCTACCCACTCGAGCAGTCTCCTCCTTCCCAGCAGGCAAATCAGTCTCAGAAGTAGGGGAAGTAGGCCTTGACGCCACTTTAGCAGCAGAGTCCACCTTATCACTCTTCATATTAGCAAGCCTTTCCAAAGGTGAACCAGACTTAGCTCCCAACGGATGCCTTGGCATTGGTTTTGGCACTTGGGGCACGACGGAGCCTCTACGTTGAGCAATCCTATCGGCAATCGAACTAGCCATCTTTGGCATGGCAGGCGTCATTGACTCAGATCTAGCAGCCTCATCTTTCGTCCCCTTGGAAGAAGTCAAGTCAATATAAGCCTGAGGGCAACCGGCGAACCCTCGCGAGTAGCAGAAGATGTCTTTCATTTTTTCTCAACCAACACCTCTTAAGCAGACAGGGAATATATTTTTTTTCCCACCTTCATTCGTAGCAAGCTCCACTACAGCGATTGGACCAGCCAACACCTCCGCCTTGATTCACTTTATCTCCTCTCTGGAGGGCAGCCCACATTTCACCCAGCAAAAATGACTAAGCAGCCAACTCAGCAAGGGAGCTCAACCCATGCTAGTTTTTCCCTCATTTTTTCTCTCAAACCAGTAGGCAGAAGGCTTGCATACCCAACATTCCAGCAGCCCATAAGGCCCACGACCTTCTCATTTCTCTCAGTCGCGGGCCTGGCCCGCTTCAGGTCCAAGAGCCCAAAGGACATAAGCCATGCGACTCGTCTAACAGTGCGCTCTAATGCCACAATTTGTGACCTCATCTGCATAGCTGCCATTGGCTTTAGCCAAGCTAAACAGCCAAAGTAATGGTCCCTGCCACAACACTCCTTAGTCTATACTGAGTTGACTCCTGGCCCTAGCCAGCCGACGTGCCGCACCACCCTGATAGCTGCCCCGCGATAGCACTATCCAAGAATAAGACAAGGAAAATTAAATTTTTCTTACCTCGATGAGGCACGTAGAAGACGAAGAAAGCAATGAAAGACGGTCCTTTGCACAGGCAAGTGTAAAAGATTGCTAGGGGAAGGTGAACAAATATCCTCTAGCTTTCTCTCTCTTGTAGGGTAGAATATATTTCTCTTTGAAATTGATTTAATAATCTACTTAAAGTAGACTTAAATAGACTTTAGAAGTAATTTATTTTCCTTCCCTAGAAAGATCTAATTTCAATTAAAGAGGGAATCTACGTAAGGTAGGAAACAATCCTATGTTTCCTAAAGAGAAGATCTCTACACCTGCTGCAATTTCCTGTGAGCAGCCCAACAGGTGTGGGGGCATTTGTGGAGGCAAAAATAATCAAGAAAAATATGAAGGTGACATGTGGACTTTTGGGTTAAAAAGACAAAATTACCCTTAAGGCACACCAGGACTCCCGCGCACATGCAACAGACAATAACGGCTCAATCGAGGTCAAAGGTGATCAAAATGGTATTCTTTTAAACCATCTCATCACTCCTCATCAAATCTTCACCCACAAGGTAACTCCTAATTATTCTTTTCAAATTGGGATTAATTACCTAAATTAATTATCTAAGTAATTGATTAATTGCCTAAAGTAATTGCAATATATTATTTCCATAATATCTTGCAATCAATCCCACAAAACCACCAAATGTGGCCGGTCCCAATTCTCCTAATAAAGCCGGCCACACCCCTATATATAGCCCCTCATTTCTCCCAAAAACCAAAGTCCAATTCTCTTCTAAAATTCTCCAAATTTCTCCAAACACTTTCTCTCTAAAATTCTAACTTTGGCATCGGATGTTCTTCGGCCAAAGCCCTCCCCCCCCCCCCCTCCCAAAAAAAAAATCATCGTGGGCGCATGAGGCTCTTGACCTTGACCTTAGGTGTTAATTGTTTTGCAGGTGCATTTTCGTCCAAGAAGAAGAAGGCGAAAATTTGCATCCACAATTTGGATATGAATCATGAGACCTTGGAGAGTTCCGTGGGTTTTGCCCGTGAGTTTTGCTGGAGAATCCCAGAGTGGAAGGGAGACAATGTGCTACAACTTAATCCCATATTGGGTTTGAGAGAAAGAAGGATTTGATGGGTGCCGTGTTCTCCTGCAAGAAAGGAGCAACATAGAAATCCAAAAGGGTTAATTGACAATGCTAATATATTTTATGAAATTCGTTGCTTCCTCTTCGAAGTTGTTGGAATGACAGCAACTGCCTTCCTTTCTACCTCTTTGCCTTGTATCTCTTGCTCTCTGCTTGCTTTTCTATTTTGTTTCTTCTCTGTGTGCCTGTCAAGTTTTCTTCCTTCCCCACCCCTTCTTTTGGATCACATCCTTTTATAGAGAGAAGGCATGGAGCAGTTGCTTTGCCATTTTCACAAAGTGGAGCGGTTTGAAAGAGCCACTACATTGCTCTAGTTGAAGACGTGGGACTATGAGATTGTTCTGGAAGCAAACCAATTCTTCAAGTTTCAGAACGTGATTTTATCCCACCATCTTTTATTCTCATTTATTTAATTGATTGCTAACAAGTATGGACCTTTAAAAGAGCTAGCTCAATCTTAGATTTAGGAATAAACTAGCAATTCAGCCAGTGCGATGGTTTTTGAAACCGTGTTTAACGTGCGGAATATATTAAAATTTATTTACATTTATATCCAAATCTATTTACATCCTTATGTTCAATAAGGTAAAAAAGATGTGTTTGTATAATGGATTTTGAGTTATATACTGAGCTCTATTGAGTCCTCTTGTCATCCAAGGATGTGAGTTCATTGGTGAAACCACATGGACCATTACCACAAATAAGTGCTAAAAGAAATAGCCTTATAATCAAGTAGTAAGTGGTTTAAGTCTATTCTAATATATAAATGTGAAGATAGATAGATTGATAGACATAAAAAAAGTAAGTTATGAAGATTGAGAGAGTAGAGAGGAACTGAAATAGAACTCAGCAAGAGTAGTAGTACTGCAGTCCTGTAGAGGATGCCCGGGTGCCCAGTTCTTGGTCTCTCCAACTTCAAACCTTGTCCCACATCAGAAACAATGAGATCATTGTCAACAGAAAGTCCAATACGAAAGTTGGACACAAACTACTCAAACTCAAGCGGCTATGACCAAAAGATGATAATTGCATGAAAAAGAAACAAAAAAAAAAAAAAAAAAAAACAACAACAACAACAACAACAAACAGCACTCCACATACAAATTAAATTGAAAACTGTATTGAAAATTCCCCTCCTTATTAACGAAAAAAAAAAAAACAACAACAAACAACACTCCACATACAATTTGAATTGAAAACTGTATTCAAAACTCCCCTCCTTATTTTAATCAAAAGAATGCACAAATCTGTCATCGCGCATGCACACCTTGAAGATCTTTTAGAAATACGCATTGCCCTCGCGCCTGCACATAATTAAAAAATTTAAATTAAGGCATAACTGCTTGGAAATACATGATGGGGTACATAATTGTCAAACATGTCGTGTGCTGACATTGCTTCAAATTCCAATTAGCCTACAAATACAGGATATATATACAGGAGTAATACACAAAATATGCAACAAAATATGATCTCTCGGAAGCACTCTGCAATCTCTCAAATCACCAACAGCAGTCATAACCTTATTATTTCCAAATACATGTGTGAAACAAACAAAACTGCCATCAAAACACAGCAAGGAACAGCGATGTTGTTATCGCATTATCATAAGGTAAACGTTGATCATGGGACAATCGGAAGGGGGACAACTGATGGCAAGTTATAGTTATCCACCCCTTCCGGGCCCAAAGATATTATAAGGAATTTCACCATGCTCATTCAATGGCCATAGAAAATTTTGGCCTGCTCATGTTGAAAAGAAAAAGAATGAATCACTGATTAGGAACATGGATGGATTCATAACTAATTAAATCTAAAGGCACCAAATTAAGCATCAATGCAACAATAACTTCTGGTTTCAAAAACTCATATTTTACATAAGAACATAAACCACATCTGTAATTACCTAAATTAGGAAATATTAATACAACTAATTCTAGAAAATCAAAGATACCATCCTGGTAACCCCAAAAAGAGAGCATAAATCATAGAAAACCCAAAATAATAATCTCATGAAACAACAGAAAAATAATGGGTGAAATCAAGTTTGCAACAGTATAACACGGGTCATTCACAAAAACACATGCATCATCAAAGTAGCAACATAGAATCTAAAAAAAGTTAACCAAATTTCAAACTAACTTACAAAACATTAATCAAAACCCAATCTTAATCAGATTTCAAACCAAAAAAGGGAAGGCACTATGACAGGATTAAAAGCACACCACAAAGTAGCACACAAATGTCCTATTGATTTTTCTTATTAACACTAAGATTTGTCAATTGTAGCATATGAAAATAAGGGTCTTTCCCGCAGAAGATTGTTTTATCTAACTACTTAAAATGTCACAAAAACTGGGTTGTTGTCCGTACTGACCAACCACCCAAAAATAATTATTAGACCAACTTACACTTATCTAAAGTCTACGAAATTTTATATGCAAATACTAGACACACAGAGCTAAACTCATAAAATTTTTGGGATTTTTGGAGTTGATTTGCTATTTAAATTAAATTGAACAAAAATAGGACAAAAAAAAATTTTAAGTAGTTCGCAAATTAAGAAAAACGAGTTAGGGGTATTGCTATCCACCACCAAATAATCATGCACACATGTTATGTTTCATTCAAATTCCTTTTATTTCCGGATGAAGATGCTCAAGTTGGCTCAATGTTAGAGCTCAACCTATTACTCTTTCTTATGTAGTATGTTAAAAGAATGACGTTTTCAACTTAACTTAGTCCCTAGCATGCAATCTAGAATGGCGTTTTCATAGATTTACCAAGTAGAAATCATTAAGAATGAAAAGAGTTTGAGTCATCACAAGGCATCGTAAGTACTAGCGTTGTCTTACTTGTCCTGTTCACATGTTAACCGCAATTAACAAGTACTACTCTAGAACATATGTAGGTCCTCGTTCGACAAGGGCAGGCACACACTTATTTATAGCATTAGAATCCTAGATATGCTTACTAAGTATGCATCCATAGAAAACACATAAAGAATTCATCAATGAGACAAGTAGTGAACCAATTTTCATCCATTCATAAAAGTAATTCAAAGGAAATGTCATAACAAACTTGCAATCGTATTCAGGGCTTTAAAACAGCCCCTAACTACTAAAAATTTAGTTACACATAATCCTTAAATAAAACCAAAAGAAAGACATGAGTTTGAGAAGATAAAACCGGAAGAAGAGAATGCCAAGAATTCCTCCTTCCTTTCCTTCCTTTTTTTTTTTCTATCTTTGTTTTCTCCTTTTTCTTCCCTCTTTGCCACTGCAACCTGCAACCTTTTTCTTCTTGCTTGCTGCCACAATTTTTTCTCCATAACTCACCCCCACTAACAGCCATTTAGTGATGACAATAAGTGAGAGGAAATGGTAAAACAATGGTAACTCTTTAGATAGCCTTTATGCCCATTACTCCCACTTAATTTTCCATTTCCTCTAATATTTGAATAGGTGTCAGCTGGCTTGTTCTTGGTTGCATCAGTTTTGTTTGCTAGTTTTATTGGATTTATTGCTTTCAATGCTTTCTTGTCAGTTACAAACTGCTCAGCCTCTTGGGAACCTTTTAGTGTTAAAACAGCCATAACTTCTTCCAGAAAAATGATATTAGCAATCCGTGAGATTCTCCAGAAAATAAACATTCATAGCTTTGCAAGCATATAAGGCTCATTCTCTAATTCATTTTGAGCTGTCCGCAACTTGCTTCCAAAGTCAGCTGACCTACACAAGCAGTTTTGATGAATTTGTTACTAAAAATCCCACTTGTGCTATTTTTCTTTTCTTTGCTTGACAAATCCTACAAAACACAAAAACAAAGTAAATAGCTCAAAAATATAAGGAACTGACTAAGAAAAGACAAGTGAATTTGATATAAAATATATATATAGTTATTAGCTTATCACACTACCATTGAATCAAGCTCCAGACAGTGCACCAATGGCAGCAAGCAAACCCACCACCATGTCCCCAGCAAGCTAAGAATTGAGATGCATAAGAAACTTCTCTCAAATAATTAAAAAACCTTTGAGCAAATTTCTCAGCTTTGGCCGGAGCGGGAACCGAAGCGTCGGACTCAGCTCGTTTCCTGCCGAAAACCAATCAAACCCATTAGCGAAAAACCCAAGAAATTAAGGTTTATGAAGGAGGTTGGGGAGAGGATGAGGATTATCACTTGAAGGAGGGGATGGAGTTGTAGAAAAGGTCGATCCAGGAGAGTTCAGTGGGCGTGGGCTTGCGGGGACTGTTGGAGAAGAATCTGTAGGGGATGGTGCAGGCTCTGTAGTTGGATTCGATTCGAAACCCAAACGCCAATTTCATCGGTTCCTCCACTGCAAGTTCTCACCTATGCTCTGCCATTGCCACTACGTTGCGGCGCTCTCTTTCAAGCTTTTCTTCTGCTCTTGTTCTAGTCCTTCACTGCCCACACAAAATCGATTCTCCGAATCAAATTTTGCCGCTTTTTGTCGTAGCCTACATCACGAAGAGAATCATAGATTAGCTAAGCTAAAAAACAAAACCCAAAAGCAAAGTGAAGAACACGCAGTTGAAGAAGAGAGATTAACGATGAGAGACGATTCGAGAAGAACTAAAAGCAAGAGCAACCTGGAGAGAAGTAGAGAGTGGCGACAGACAACGCGCAAACCAAATGCCAAAGCGACAAAAACCCAGTCACACCGATGATAGATGCATGGCCAACAAAGAAAGAAGCGAAAGACGAAAGAATGATTGAGGAAAAGGATCAAAAGCTAGGGGTTAACGATGAGTGGTGCGAAGATAGGCAAAATCGGAATTTTGTTGTACCAAGCAAACAACAAAACATGGAAGTGAGAAGAAACAAAGGGTATTTCCGTCATTTCACTGTTCACGATCAGTGAAAAACAGTGTTGGATAACCCCAGTTTTAGCATATGTATAATTTGGGTTGTTTTCCTTTTGTTTTTATTTTGACCCTCTTTAAAGCTCTTGTTTACTTTTTTTTTTTTTTTTTTTTTTTTTTTTGGTAAAGGTTGTTATTTATTTTCTTTGTGAAAATATATGGTGTGACGACCCGTCCCAAATTATAATATATTTTCTCCCCTAGTCTTTAAAGTGGTGATATTACCCTCGTTGGCTTAGTGACATGGATGTACATATGTAGTTTTAAATTATTTCCTCGCCATTGTAATTATATCATACTCGATGTTGCGAGCGCGTCGATGCGAGTTAGGGCTGAATTGAATTTGTAACGAAAAAGTTACGATTAATTGAATACGTAAATGGGTAAATCACGAACCAATTATATTAGCTCATATTACCTCTAAACCAATCAAATTTTGGGCTTTTATCTTTGTTTGGGCCAATTGGAACTCTATCTCTCTCACGAAAGCCCAAGCATATTATTTTCTAATTCTAGCCAATCACACACACACACACACACATACACGTATACTCTTTCCCTCCTTCTCGACTCTTCTCCTTTCTTCTTCCTTCTGCACCCGAGACACCCCACACATACAAACCACATCAAAATAGCACGTATTGAACCTACGAAGATTACCATCACATTCCTCACAAACTCATGAACCTAGCCATACCCTTAGGTTTCAGTTTTAGTGAGTTTTGACCGTCGACTCACGAGCTCCAATGAGGAGCCAAGTTGCTCTGATGCGATCCCAGCATGGTTTCAAGGTTTTAAGGCTTGGAAAGGTATCCATGCAACTTCCCTAACACTTTGTAGTAGTTTTGGAGTGAAGCAGACATCGATATAGGCGAGTTTGGAAAGTTACAGAATTGGCCAGATTTTCCAAGGAATTTTCCAACCGTTTTTCATAGGATTTTGAACTCCTAATAGGTACGAATATGTTCTACTCTTCAAGACCTTCAAATCCATATAAATCTCATGGATTTTGGTTGAGAAATGAAGTAGATATTAAGCTTTGAAAATTTTCCATAAACCGACGAACCAAACGGCGGGCAACAGAAACCGGCTTGGTCCATCGGAGAAAAAGAATATTTCGTCAAAGTTGACGGAATATTCTACGGCATCAGGTACTACTATTAGAATTTAATGGAATATTCTGCTATTTTAACTGAATATTCCTAATGCCATTAGAGTTTCTGTCCCGTGTGCCAGGCACATGCCTGCGTGTGCCCAGTGCGTGTGGCCGTGCCTTGGCCAACGCATGAGGGCGTGTCCAACATCCAAAAAAATTTCTTAAAATATGGGGGTGTTCATGTTGTCGAGTAGATCGTGCTGGTATATTCAAACACCCTATTTGAGCAACGTATGAGGAATTAATCTTAAGCTTTGTTTATGTGCTAATTAATTAACGTTAAAATAGTTGTATCGCATATAGGTGAGACGTACCCCGAGGACAAGCGAAGCTAGGGGGCTACGATCCTACTACTTATTAGTGAGTGGGCATTTGTTTTCTATATATGTATATATATATATATATATTTATTTATATACAGTTTTCAAAAACATTTTTATATGGAACTATACTTTGCTTGCCATGTCGTAAACAAGTAACATTTTAAATATTGCATTGTTACACTTGTGAATTGTATTGTGTGATGTTGCAGAGACTCAGGTAAGCTTCAGGTGAGTATTATGTGATTGAATGGGTTGTATTGCATTGGTATGCACACATTTATTTAGAGCTCATCATGGCTACCCCACGGTATTAGTGCTCCCACCCGGGGCTAGGGCCAGCCTGTCGTACAGACCACAATAGGTGGTTTCGACTCGTAGGTGACCCGCAAGTTATCACACCGCCTTCACATGATCGTAGCATTTGAGCGTACATATTTATTCCCAGCATGTCATACAGGTCACACTAGGTCACTCCAACTCGTGTGCTAGCCTAGATTGATGAGCTACAGGTCCAGTCATACAAGTCACGTTAGGTGACTCCGACTGGCATACTATTTTATATTGGTTTCACACCTGGCTTACATTTATTATTGCTGAGATATTATGACATGGCATACTTCATTTTTCGCTGCTCTTGTGCATTGGTTTTCATACCTATGTAGTAGTATTTTCTGGAAACTATACAGGTTTTACGGAGAGGGGTTATTATGTTCATAAATATAAATACGTTTTCAAACGCTTTGTTTTTGCCCACTCACCCTTCTGTTTTGCGCCCCTCCAAGTTCTAGGTAGTTATTCATCTTTGGTGGCTCACGAGGACTACTTGGCGGTTCAAATATTCTACTAAATAAAGTAGGGATCTTCTCCCTGTTTGTATAATTAGTACTTAGTTAGTTCGACTGCACTTTCGTTTCACTTATACTCTGATATGCATGTATCTTATACTTGATCACTTTCACACACTTACATATTATCTCTAGTTAAATAAGTTAGTTTTAGTTTTTTTTTTATTTGCCTTTTTCTTATTATTATCACTTCTGTTGCGCACTTGACTACATCACCCTCACATGACGGCCAGCATGTTTTGACTCCGATCGGGGTGTGTCATATGGTTCAACAACTACAATCCAAAAAAAATGAAGAATAACTTTTATCTTCCACTTTTATAAATAATGCTTATTTTCATTTCGAAAACAGTAGTTTTAACTTTAGTTGAACAAATTTTTTGAGTTTGTGTCATGTCATCTGAGTAAAATAATACAACCATCTATCATTTAGAACAAGCTAAATAATAATATAGCATCCAAAATAAATGAAGAAAAACTTTTATTTTTCAGTTTTATAAACAGTGCTTATTTAATTTCGAAAAGTTATTTGAATTTTATAAAATATGGGAGAGTTAAAAGGATGGACTCACAAGTCTCATCCAACTTTGACCAAAGAGAGTGAGAAAGAAAAAGATAAAAGAATAGGTGGAGAAAAAACGAAAGCTTTCCAAACCACATTTTTGCTTTATCAATGGTTAGGTTGCGCTCTTTCTTTTGCTCTCTGATGTCAGTATGTTATCAAATATTTACAAGGAATTAAAAGCAAAAGCAAAGCAAAGCAATGCAAGAGGAAGAGGGTGTGTTTCAAAGTGAACAGGATATATCTTATATAAATAGCAGATATACCATACTCTGTTAGAATTAAGATTACAATGATATGACAGCGGAAGGAAATTAAGAGACCTACATTCAAAACAATCCCTTCATTGCCAAAACTCTTCTTCTTTCATATTTCTTTTTCAGTTAGAGTGCAAAACTCTTCAGCGGGTAGAAGAGTTTCATTGTATTTTTCAAATTGAGGCCCAATGTATGTAGTGAGCCTCAAATATTGAGGCCCAATCTTTGTCATCAAGCACTGCTATTAACCACATGGTTGTGGATTCGATTCCTGCAGACAACACCAATGTTGATGCACAACATCAGATTGACTTTGGAACAACGTAAGTGTCTAGGTGTGATCTTCGCAAGGTTGCTTCTGTCAGCTAGTGTAGCTAATATGCCAAGAGATCAAGATATGGAAGCAAACAGAAGATGCACGTGGTTCACTCTAAATTGGATTAAGCAAAATAACAACATTATAGATTAATTGTAGAATAATGGTCTATTTTTACAGTTGAAGAGAGTCACACACTTTCTTCTGCAATCGATGTGGGACTCTAGAAGCTTTATTCTGATGTTGACACTTGTTGTATTGTTATTGGCCTCCTGGTTGGTGAGAAACTCTTGTGCTTTGGCTAAGGTGCCTTAAACGAATCCTTCAGTGGGTTCTAAAGGTATGAAGTTTGTTGGAGCAGATTTTGATCCGCCATGGAGTGAAACCTGCACAGGTCAAAGACAAAGAAACACAGTGGGTCCAAGCCCTGGGGAAGGTTGTCACGCCCCGATCCTGACATACATCTAGGATCGACACATGACGTCACCAAATACCCGTATCTCAACATACCCCACCTCCGGGATATGGCAAATCACAACTCGAGAATCAAATCGCATAGTAATTTTTCGTATACTTTATGGCTGCATCTAACCTCCTCGTTAGACTGCCTACGCAACCTTATTAGGGATCAAGTCATTCGTAGTTCTCATTCACTAATTTAGACATTTATTCTAGTGCGTTCTAATAGGAATACATAGCATCTGTAATCAATTATTAGAACTTGACATGCATGACATTACCAAGTTCAGAGCTACAAAACAAACCAACATGCCGTTCAAGATTCTCATTCTATCCATCATATAAATTCCATGTTTTTAGCACGATACTTCCATCCACAGTATGTAACATATCAAATAACCAACGAAGCACATATTATTCTCAAGCCACTTTGATCAACTAAAATAATCAGAATAATAACGACCATAACCAAGGTCATTCCGCAATCTCGTCAATCAATCAATTCATGAATCAAAGATACATGATCTTAGCATTTAATTATGTTAATCAATGAATGCAGTAACATATCATTTCACAAATTTAACCACAGAACTCTATATATTCACAAGGTCTATTGTGGGTAATTCTCATTCACTCGAATCTAGGGTTCTAGACTAACCTTATAGGAATGAGCAAGAGCAAGGATTCCGGATTACTCAACGGAATCGAATGACACAAGGTTCCAGAGCACTCAACGGAACCAAAATATCAAGCACTTTCTCATAATCTATCCAGACCTGTCATATGTAAAATCAGTGCCTACATCATGGAAATGGTGCACCGGCCAAACGGAACTTGGATAAGCTGCAGAGCTCAGGTGAGTGACAATAATACAAGTATGCGATAATCAATAAAAACAATGACCATCGATCACAGTTTATAAACCTCAAATATAAGTTCGTAATTATGAAAACATAGTCAAGTCTCTAACAACTTTGAGTCACCCAAACATCCAACAGCTTTCCCCATTCAAACCACCAAGATTCTCAAAAACCATCGTTCATATGTACATTAAAAACTAGGGCTAAAGGGACACAGTTAGGCCGAAGCCTACATAAGTAACCAAATAGGAAGTGGCCCCCCATAGCGGATTAACCAAGCAAAACCACCCCGGAGTAGCCATGTAGGTAGTGACCCCCCATCGCGGATTAACCCAGCAGAGTCACTCCCATGAATTTGTTAGGCAGTGATCACCCATCGCGGATTAACCAAGCACGATCCATAAATAATATGGTCCCCTATCGCGGATTAACCAAGCAGGACCACTAGTGACCCCCCCATTGCGGATTAACCAAGCAGAGTCACACCTACATAACTGTTAGGCAGTGATCACCCATCGCGGATTAACCAAGCATGATCACTCCTAAGTATACATGGCCATAAGGATCGCCCATCGCGGATTAACCAAGCACAATCCATAAATAATATGGTCCCCCATCGCGGATTATCCAAGCAGAACCATTCATGTACCCCTGCTACATGGTGCAGACTCGGTGTCACCTAATCCCATGACACTAGGGTAACGGTCCCCTACTAGCCCTTGCATTTCTCAACATTTCAAATGTATATTTATAACACAATTCATAAACCTTTCAATATGCACTTCAAATCACCTTTTCACAAATATTTCCAATCCATGAATCAAATCACATTTAATAAAAATAGATCGATGGCCAATTATAAAATCACATTTTAATAGAAAGCACATTTATAAAACCAAGTCATATCCACAAGATACTAATATAAGAAAATAGGGTAATAACCATTTCACATATAATAAAGTCACTCACCAAGACAAGTCCGCAAAGCCTCACTGAGTCTCTAGCAATACTAATTTTAGTAATTTAAATGGTTCAATACCTATTGACCAAAAGTCAACTTCCGATCAACGATGAGATCCACGTCCCTACGTAATTTGATCCAGAAGATCCGCACATCAGATTTTGGATCCGTAACCTCCTAAGGTCTGCATTATGCTCAAAGAACAACATACTTAAATCTCCACCAATTGTTAGAATTAGGTGGCGGTTAACAATTAATTTTACTAACGTAGGAATCCAATTCAGAAAGATATGTACATCAGATTCTCGATCCATCAGTTCTAACTATCCTTAAATATTACGTTCTATAATGCATTAAATTTTGGTGAAGATCCAACGGTCTGATTGTCGATTCAAATTTTGATCAAGTGATGTATCATAATGAAACTAAGTTCAAACAATCAAACCACTTCATACGAATATCAATTATGAATTCAGGCCCATTGGCCATGCGCCGCCGCACGCACCACCGCAGGTGGTGGACGGCAGCCTCGACTCGCCGGAAAATTCAAAAATTACCAAATTTTACAAGCAAGTATATCTCAGTGAGGGGAGCAATTTTCTTACCTGTGGGTATTCCTCGATTCATCGCCAAAACGAACTTCGACACCTCATCCAATGCTTGGGCCTTGCTTCAGGGTTAAGAGGAGTCTATTGGTAGTGATGATCGACGGTAATCATTGTCGGAATCACTGTAAAATGAGAAAACTCGCCGGAAAACCCTCGAAAATTTGTGGCTTCGACCTAGAAAGATGTAAAGGAAAAATGGAAATCTAACACTACAGGGTTGTAAGACTCATCAAGAGCTTTCCATGGACACCAAGATTATCAAAACGGAAGTCGGATGAAGAAGATATGGCTGGGTTAAAAATGATGGTTCGCGGGTGAAAAATGACCCATTTTTGGGTCTCTCCTTTCCCCTCCCTTCCCATTGGTCACTCTTCCCTTCCTTTTCTCTCCCACACACTCATCTTCTTCTCTCTCCCGCTACCACCTGGCAGGGACCAGTCCCTTTTTTTTTTCCTTCCTGATTCATTCTCCTTTTCTCTCCCATTTCCAATTGGTCCCTCACTCTCTTATCTTATTGGTCCCTTTCTCACAAGGTGGGAGTTCCAAAATAAATTTTAAAATCTATAATTTGGTAACAACTTAAAATGTCTGTAATTATACTATTAAAACCCGGACTCCCAAACGGCTTCCGCCTATGTGCTTGTGGTTTCGAGATCTATTCGAAAACGTTATTTGTGACCTCGAAAGGTCAACGAATCTTAAAGATTAATTATGAAAATTCAAACCCAATAACTATTCGATTTAATTCCCAAAATTTACGGAATTAAAATTAAGTAATAAAATTAACGTAAACGTGAAATACGAATTTAAATTACCAAATAAAAATGAATGGTGAAATTCCAGGGACGGGATTTCACAAAAGTGGTTCCCAACATGGAGTTTTGATGCCTAAGTTGTGGTAGTGAGGAGGATGTAAAGTGTATTTCTAGGGTGTTTAGAGCTTACCTGCAATGAAGGGCCATGGGGCCTATTTATAGGCCTTCCATGGAGTCGGTCTACATCACCGGTTATTCCCCTTCATTGCCGGGAATAAGGGTTCGACGAGAAGACCATTCTGATGTACAAACGCCACGTCGGAGAATGACTGTTTGTCTCTTCTCCACCGTGGGTGGGCGGAGCAGCAACGATAGACTGGGCTGTCTGACACTTCATGTGGCCAAGAGGGTACTACGCAGTCTAGCCTACGCCACCTAACACCTAGACAGTTGACAGAGTCCGTACTCCGGACTGTTCCTGTGAGAACCCATATTTTATATTGGTGAAAGCCTTATGTTTAAGTTATTATTTATTTTATTAGACTTGAAGCTAAGTTTTGGAATATTTTTCTTAGTTAAGCCCTAGAACCATGCTTATGCTTAGTCCTAAGTTTATAAGGTGGACGTGTGAAGCTTACCATGCGGCCTTATGTCTTATCCTTTTTAAGGTGCTTGTAAGCACCATGCTGGATTGGACGTGTAGCTCCACAATTCAAGTCTTGCATGCAGTTGACACATCTTATTGCCACCATTTAATCATTAGCTTAATCACCTAGTTAGGTGTCATCTCCTCATGTTATAATTCCATGCCAATTGACACGTGCCTTTATGAGTCACTAAGTTTTGGAGCCGCTCGGTACTATAAATAGGGACTTCATCTCTTTGTTTTAAGAATGTGAATTGGATTGGCAATAAGGTCTATGGTTGCATGCATGTTAATGAGAAAGGAACCATGAGAGTTTGACATGCAAAGTGTTAGTCCTAATATGTGTGTGTGGAGAGAGATCGAGTTACAAAGAGACAAGAAACAGAGTTTGGGTTAGTATGCTTGTTGTGTGGAGATTGTTAGTTGGGTTGTCTTGCCAAAGCTTGGATAATCGAGGTGAGTGGTTTATATAATGTGTTGCAAATATTCTTATTTTCTAATAAACGAAAACCATGAGATATCATGGGTTTTGAGCTATTTTTTAATCTCTCTATTTCAAGTCAAGCATGATGGATTTTGTGAAGTACTTTCAGAGTTGTTATATATATATATATATATATATATATATATATATCTGATCAGTGAATTGTTTGAGATGTTCATGGAGCATGAGAACTTTGGTGTTGCATTAATCCGAGGGATAAATGTAAAGTGCACACGGGAACATTAGGGCAGAATGGCCATTAGGGGTCACGTGGTGAGTTACAATTTATGAAGGATATAGTGGACATGTGAAGGGATGATGTGATATGAAATTACGTGATTAAAGCTTTGATATTATTATTGTATTTTCTAGAGTGTGTAAAATGGCATCGCTTGACTGACATGTTATATATTCTACTCATTGAGCAACGGTAGTTGTTGCTCACCCCTCACCTATTATTTTACAGTTATTTGGCAAGATAAGTGTTGGAAGAGCTGAGGTTGTGATTGAGGAGAAATTTCAAGATTTTAATTTATTACTTTTATACACCTTGTAAGGATTTTGGAGTTATTTTTAATAAGAGGAGTTCATTTTCCAACCCGTGGCAATTTCATTTTATTTATTTTTACTTTTATTCGCATTCCGAGCGCGGGGTCTTATTTTTCCACCGACCCCGAGTTCAGGACGTGACAATTCCAGTTGACTCTGAGAGTAAGTCGATTGTGTTCGTCCACACTGGGAACTACCTGATTGGATCAGTCCTCTAAGGGGGTCGGCCTTGCTCCCAATGGTGCGATTGTATGTGATATTCACTCCAGATAGGCGATAATCTAAGATCTTACAAAGTTGATCGATACTCAGTAGTTTGGAGATTAGTGAAGTCTGGTATAAACCACGAATATCTTGTAACAAAAGAAGAATTTTTTTTTTGTCATTTTTTTCATTTTTGTCCTTTTCATTAAATAAAGTTATTAGATTGCTTTTGGTTGAATTTTAAAGTTTTGAGGTTATTTTCATTAGTCTTTTTTTTAATAAATTATTAAGAGGTAATTATTATTATTAAAAATCTAAATATTATCCCTCAACAATAACTAAAAAATTATCTTAACATCTCACACATCTAACGCCATTAATTGCTCATGCTAATGGTATAATATTGAGTCCAAACACTACTAGCGAGTGCTAATAAAGTTGTGATATATGTCTTGAGTCGTAAAGATACACGTATCAAGGAATATCGTGTTTTATATTTTTAATTTGTAGTTTCGTTTGTGTATTTCTTGGTGTAAAGGATAGAAAGTGAGTACTATCAAAGAGAATCACTTGAAAAAAAAACAACTAATAATTGGGGAATCACTCACTCCAACAAGAAATTGAAAAAACGAAGCATGCTTTTTAATATTTGTCGTAAGATGCTCTACAAACCAACAAGCAAAGTACAAAAGACACGGAGCTAATTAAAGAAAAATATTAGAAAGATCATATTTTATATTATATTGGTGTACCATATGATGTGTAGTAAGTCAATTAATGGATTTATCTCATTGGATATTTATTGTATACATTAATTGTCAAATTATATGATATACAAATGTAGTGTAAAATAATAATCTCGTTAGCATTACTCATAATTAAAAGCTGATAAGGAAGCAAAATTTTCCTTGATTTCTCTTTGTATCGGATTTTCGTCGAAGACCAATGCAATTGCCCACGACTAAAGTATTTAAAAGACAAACGCCTTGACTTTGGTGCGGCGGTATCTTCTTTTTCCACAGCAAAGTGCACAAGTGCTTTGTGCCCTCAATCCCTTTACTCAATTTATTCATACCACGTTTTTGTACCATATTTTTATATCATTTTAGGTAGTATTTGATGTAGATAACCACATCATTTGAATTAATCAGATTTTTAGATTTAATTCATTATTTAATAAACTAATAATTAAAAATAATAATTAATTAAATGGTGATTGTGGTATATGAAGAGTCTTTCTCCATCATTCATTTTCTTCGTGACCTTGAGATGAGACTTAATTAGTGCAAGCTTTAACTCCACAATTTTTTTAGTTCTAATTATTTGATTAAGGTTGCGTTAGTTTCATGTACAACATGTTTCACGTAGGGCAAATGGAGTGGCTCGCAAGATCAGATTACCCAACATGGCCTTTGAAATCGTTGTTGCAGCTGTTGTGCCTTGATGTCAAGTTTGCCTTCTTGTCGGACGATAATTTTCTTGTATTTTATTAAAAGTATGGGGATCTCCTTTATATATATATATATATATATATATATATATATATATATATATATATTAATTTTGCTAGGGTTTCCCATATAATTTTACTTGGATAAGATTTTATCCGAGAACATTTTCTTTGCCAAATGTCTACGCTTTGATTAATTCAACAATGAAATGTCAATTTCTCAGGAAAAAAAACAAACAAACCACTAGAAAAATGTGAGAAAATCAAATAATTAAACAATTTTCAGTTTTATTGATTTTATGCTTAGATTATTCTTGATTCTTGAATGAGAGGTAAAACTAAAAGGATGGACATTTTCGGACTACAGTTCACGTTGAAAGGTGAACCCCAAACAATGTAGCCTTATAAATCCTCAATTTAGGTCCTTGATCATTAGATCACTTTTCCCCAAATAGTGTCAACTTTTTTAGCATAAATATTCTCCCTTGTGCTTTGCAATTTGCACCACCAAAATAACAAGCTAGCTAACCAGAGATCCATTACTCGACCAGCTGCAGAACCAACAATGATGATGAGCAATAAACCCTTGAAGAAGACAAGAACTTCTCTCCTCAGGAGGTCAGAATCAACTGCCCCCCAATCCCAATCCCAACCCCAATCCCAAACCCAATCCCAATCCCAACCCACAAAGCTGGATAATATTGTCCCCAGAAATAATAAGTCTCCTTTGCTCGAATTCCCCACATCTCCTGAACTGATATTTGGGGAAGAGATACTTCAGTTCGGTCATCCACAACACCCTCTGTCCCAAGTGATCCTGCCCGACCTCTTCACCTGCGCCGGCTGCAAGGAGTACGGCGCCGGCAAGAGGTTCATTTGCCAACAATGTGATTTTCAGCTCCATGATTTTTGTGCCTTGGCTCCTCCAGCTCTAAAGAACCATCCCTTTCACTTCCAACACCAACTTGTTTTCTATTCTAAAGCAGGTAATTCATTCATAACTTACGTCACTCTCATAATCAATTGTCATGCATATGTACATATCAGACGTCGTTATTTCATGTACGTACACTAATTTAAATACAGCTTATCTTGAAACAATTCCAAACTAGCTAGCTAGTGGCTACTCGTACCAAACTGTTGGTTACTAATTAGATGCTTACATTCTAATACATACACATGTGTATTTCCTTTTATGCGATACCACGCTGAATGTTTTTTTCATTTAGTTAAAGGAGGAATTGCACAATCCAAGTGCGATGTTTGTCACAAGCCAAGCAAAGGTTATGCTTTCAGATGCAGCGCATGCAGCTTCCAGATGCATCCTTGCTGTGCGATGTTGTCTTCAGAAATAAACCTGCAGACTCACCCACATACCCTAAGGCTTTTACCAGCAGCAGCAAGTGGTGGTAGTGGCGGAGATTCTTCTGGTAGCAGTTTTGTTTGTGCGGAGTGCAGGAGGAAGAGGTCGGGCAGGGTTTACCACTGCAAGGTGTGTGATTACCATATTCATGCAGTTTGCGCCAAGAACATGATAAATGGGCTGCAAGAAAACGGCCTCAAGGGGCGAGAAAAGCCGAGTGTGTTGGGGACTGCTGCTCGCCTCGCATCTCAAGTCGTCATTGAATTCATCGGCGGCCTCATTGAGGGGCTTGGGGAAAGTGTTGCCGAAGTATTCGTTCAGAATATTGCCCGATCAGGAAGACCCAATGCCCCTAATTGATCGATGAAGCTCTCCACTTTGGACTGTATATTTATGAATTACCAAATAGAATATGACAGGTTCATCGTACGGTGTCAGTCATGTATTATTTACTTATTCATTTCACTGTCTTTCCCGATCCTATTCGGCTACATAATATAACGGTCTTGTATGATAATGGGTGGTTGACACGTGGTGTGGACTAAAAAGACCAAGTCAAGTTGCCTAGAGTAATTTTCTACTCCCTGTTCCTAAGTTTGACTTATTTCTCCTCATAATTTAGACAAATATCGTATGAAATATTCCCTCGGCCGAATAGAAATAGTGCAAGATTAATACATGATAATTTATAATAAGTCTTTTTCAGACAACGTGATCTCTCGTACTGACATAACTCCTTAACTTAGTCTCTAACAATAAAAATCGATAGAAGTTGTCTCGAATTTGTTAATCATAAATATTTTTTATCATTCGTTTCGGTTTTCATTTGCTATTTAGTTTGATGATGTGGCACATAAGTGATCCCTTCAATCTAATAATGTGTCGCTGTGTAGATTAATAAAACAAAATTATTATTTGAAAATAGTTTAGGTCTTCAAAATAACTAAATTTTTTCTTAGTGAAGAGAACTTAATAAGGAAAAACAACTTAAAAAAGGTGAGCGGTCGCTGACATCTAGGTTACTTGGGAGATGGTTGCAACTTGCGTCGGCTGGATGAGAGGACCTATTTTTTTAATTCTTTAAAAACTATTTTTTTATGGTTATCCACATGGCAACACATGATTGAGTTGATGGTATCACTCATATGCCTTATCATCATACTAACATAAAATCTAACGACAAGACAAATGATTTATGATGAACATACATAGTGACCACTTTTATCAATTTTCATTTTCAAGGACCAACAAAAAGTTATAACAATTTTAGATATTATTTTGGCTAAAAAAATCTTTATAAATACACGTCTTGTTGATGTTGTGACATGTTCAACAGAAATACTATAGTACTCCAACGGTCCAAGACCGAAAGGGACGAGGTCGAAGGCGTAATAGACATCTTTACCGTTTGTCAAATAATATCAATCTCTGAAATTTACACCCGAAAGAAACATTTAAAAAAAATCTAGAAAGCAAGAAATACGCTTAAATAAACTATAATCAAATACGATGAAACTGTCCTTCCCCTGATTGATCCTCCGCCCTTCAACTCTACAGTGAGAAACTTGGGTAGAGCAGGCTTATATCTCCATACTAGAAAAGAAGACCCACATATATTTTTATCCACCTACACTTCTTCCTTCTATTTGGGTCTCCGATATTTTTCCTTCATCCCCCTTTCCATGGATACTTATACGATCTTACAATCTGCCCGTCGCCAACGTTTCATCTTATCCAACATTATAATAGGTTGCCCCGCCAAAAAGGAAAAAAAAGAAAAAAAAACACATTATATTAGGTTCTGTCTCAAGGGCAGAAGAGTTTCTACGTTTAAAGGGGGAGAGAGACAAAAAATTCACCCATTTCGCAACACAAACGAGCATAACAACCCAAGACCCTGCACATGCCTCGGATTAGTTGGAGATAAACATCCAGCATCTGAATCACCAAATACCTGAGCCTGATTCAGAATTCTCTTGCTTATGAGGTCCGCCATCACACCCCTGCGCTTCCTCTTGAATGCCGCTAAGCAGAAAACTTCTCTTTTCCATCGTGACCATAAAGCTAATCTGGATGGTCAACGTCAACCCAAAGTTTGTTTCTCTTTTCTTAATCAGTACTTATCCCATAAAAGATTAAATTGTGCCAAACTCCAAATTCTCCCACTTGAAAGGAGCAACTAAGCCGATGTCTGGGGAGCCCCTCAAGAACAAGCACACACACACACAAACAGCAGCTATGGCAAGCATAGAATGAATTAAGGGGCGCTGAAGCAAGCCTTGTGCACCTGGAACTCTCCTACTGTATTTGGTTGCCGCAATTGCACACTTGGTACATGATCTACTACCTTGTCTGGATCGCGTATTTGTCCTATGCTCCAGCTCCATACTCATCTGAGGTTGATCTCTCTCATTTCCAATTGTGACAGTAACCTGACTATTTCTTCTGTCAGCAAGCTTACGAGCCACCAAGTTGTTATAAGAGTAGTTATTCCTCATCAAAGCATAAGCATACGGAGATTGCCCACTAGCATCCAAAACGGAGTTCCAGCAGTTCAGGCCAATCTAAAGGGAAAGAGTAAAACAAAAGATCAAAAGAAAAATCAAAATCTATGTCCGCATATTTGTAAGACTGGTAGTAAGTTTTATACCATCCATTAGAAAAGCACACAATCAAAATCTATGAGTTGGATTCAAGCGCGATGTGCAAACTCCAAAAAAATTTATAGACAAGCAAGCCAACAGTTATTTTTACCTCCTGCGGGTCATTTGTCAAAGCATCAATCATGTCATCCGTACTTGACATACAAGCAGCCAAATGAAGAGGTGTCATGCTGCCAGGTCCAGCAAGATTAGGTGGAAAGATGTATCTCTTGTCAATGTCACTATTAACTATAGAATAATTAATGAGCAAGTCAACCATCTTCCTGCATCTCCTTTTTACTGCCCGGTTCAGAAGCTGCATGTCTGACAGCATAACTGACCCTCCCGACAGCGTATCACTGTCAAAGTTTCTTTCAAATAGTATGTCTAGAAGTGTTTTAACCAAAGCACAACAGTCTTTCTCGACACTGAATGTGAGTAAAAATTTGAAACGGCTGAGTGCATAATGAGGCTCTTGAAGCATGGAACATATCCTTTTTCTTTGGAAGAGCCATCCTAGCTCATTCAAAAAGTGAAGGGCTTCCTCCCTTGATGTCGGCCGCCCATAATCATGACTTTCATCTTCTGATATTACATCACATACTTTTGACTCAGCATCAAACACTGACTCAAGGACTTTCAATTCTCTGCAGATTGTCGCATCAGCTATTATCACTGGAAAACTGTTGCCCCTAAAACCATTTTCCACCTGTTCATATTAGCAAAGGTCAGTACAACAGAAACTTTTCTACATCAATTTCTGAAACAAACCAATTATTCCTTAAAGTTTTACCTCTATGAAACAGCGACCAAGAACACCAGGAGATGCATCATGAATTTGAAAACTACCCAAGTTTATCTCATCAAACATCATTCCATGATATGCTGAACCAGTAGCTTCCTTTGACGTGTAACCCCCCATATACGTGCAATGAATCCTGCATGACCGGAAACTTTAGAAACAGAGACGAGGAATTCACAAAATAATCTTCACACAAAAGAAAATTGTACTAACCTGGTGCCAAGGGTATTCAAATTTCTACCCCTTAACAGAAGAGAAGTTTCTTGCCCACCCACAACAGCCAAAGGGGCCACAGAGATCAACTCTGGAGAACTACATGATCTCCAAGCTTTGCATGTACGAATTTTTTCTGAAAAATTATGCCACGCAAACATAACTCAAGAGAAAATTACAAGGCAGCATGCCAATGACACACAAGTCATACTTAGAAGCTGCTGCAGAAAAACTTGTTGAAGAAGTGTTACTATCGCATAAGAGCTACTAGAAAAAAAAGTAGAAATCACAATTCAAGAGCTCCATAAACATAACAGTTGAAATGCTATGGAATTAAAGAATTATCAAAATACAGAAAAAGTTGATTATGAACAAAAGAATTCTTTTGGCCTAAATAAAATGAGAATGAAAAACAAAAGTAAAAGAAACAAAAGTGGAAGCACACTGGTAAAAATTAGAAACAGACAGTAAGTTGCTTTTTAAAACAAAAGCACAAGCACCTTATTAAAAATCAAGCACAAAGGGGGTTGACGTATCAGTAACCAAAAGCCACCGCTACTAATCAGTACTTACCATCTTTGTGTGATGCTAATTGCCTGCCAGTATTAACTAAAAACCTCCCACTTCTCCAAAAATCAGAATCTGAACTTTGAACCAAAGAACTGGCATGCTGAACCAGGTTTTCTTCAAGCTGAAAAATATACACGCGCCGTACAAGTGGTCAGCCAAAGTACAATAAAAAGATTGCCGATTAGAACTAAAAAAGATCACTCACTTGCTCCCAGGAAGCAGGTGGCATTGATACATAAACTGATAGAACGACACAACCAGGCCTTATGTAACTCTCCATTTCAGATGGACTGTTGGAAAGCCAATTGTATATCTAGAAGAACAGAGCAACAAACTTTGTAAGAAGCCCCCCTCCCTCCAAAAAAAAATAAAAAATAAAAAAAAATAAAAAAAAATAAAAAAGAAAGAAAGCTGTACAAACTACAATGTTGTCTTGACAATTCATACAACAGGAGTGATTAAAAAGAACCATAAACTCCTAACCTGTGTGCGCAATGTCCCTGGCAAATGACTTGGATCTTTATCAAATAGCTTAAATAATATCCTTCCTGTGCGATCCTGTCCGAGAACAAAACAATCAATTCAATCCCTCAATAAATGTAGACCAATATCCAACAAAAGTGTACAGACATGAAATAAGCAAAACGTAGTAAGTCAACAGTACCTGCGCATCAGAGTTCAAACTAGAAGGTGAATGGTCCGAGCCAGAAGAAGTATAGCCAGGTTGGTTAGGGAAACTTTGAATGGAGGTAGCTTCAGCTCCCCTATTTGACCCTCTAAAAAGATCAAAAGGCATGTTACTACGACAAGTCCTGCTAGAGTCGGGGTTTGCGCTGACCTCTTTGCTTACCAACAACTTCTCAGACTTAACAGTTTCTGCCAAACTCTTCATCGGAAACAGTGTATGCACAACAGGAGGGGAAGATGAAGGTGACCTATCCTCAGTGGGATTACTACTGTCAGAAGAGAAATACTTTCTAGAAGAAGCCAGTTTTGGCAGGCTGTCATTCTCAGGTGAGGAGCTAAATAGCTGTAAGGGTAAATTAACTCGAGTTTCTTGAACCTGGCAGTCAGAATCTTCCATGGGAGACTGGTAACTTGTACTACTTCTCTCTCCCCCAGCTGAATGAATCTCTTGTGGAGGTATCTTGTGCAAATTGGGACCAGCTGCCTGGTCAGAGCAGGTCAACTTAGTTTTCTCACTGTCACTGCTCTGGCTGCACTTCTGAGATAACATTGCCAGAGCTTCTGGAGCAGATGTTGCTAGAGTAGCTGATAGTACAGTAAGCAAGTCCATGGTTGCTGTAGATGCTCTTCCATTCAATTTGTTTTGCAGATCTAAAGAAAGCAGTTCAGAAGCTTTCCTAGTCAAACTTCCAAGATTCGGCAACTTGGCAGCAAGGTCTGCTGGCAAAGGTAACGAATTTATCCTACTAAGAATCTGAAGGAGCTGCTCTCTGTCCAATACCGATGAGCCATTGATATTTCTGACATCATTTTTCCCTACAAATTTTAATGCATACATTTAGTAACTGATCACAGGAAATCTAAGATCAATGAACTCAAGACTAGTCTTCTTACCTTGTGGACAGGCTATATCAGCTACCAAGTTGACAATATCTATATTTCCAATGCTTTTGTTATCGCCACCTCCTGGGAGAGTGAGCCGTGAAGTAACATCCTCTGCTTGGGTTTTCCTTCTTCTCCGGTTATGCCCCGCTAGTCTCCGTCTACAACTCCTCTTCCCCTCATCGAACTCTGAAAGGAGGTGAAACCTGCAACAGCAAAAAAAGATTTTGATACGATTTTAGAGCAAGAAAAATCACTAAAACAAAGGGAGATAAATGAAGATGAGAAACCAAAAAACTAATATTCCATTAATCCAAATGACCTGCTGCACTGCTGGCAGAATCTCTGCATCTGCTTGCCAACAAGGGATTTGGTGGATTTGCTGTGAATCTCACAGACTTTATGTCGGCGGTGGTAGTCCTTGGCATTGGACAGATCTTCCTTGCAGTTATCAACTTGGCACATAGGGTAGCTCCCATTCCCATTCCCCGGAGATCCAGACCGGACCCTTTTATTGGGCCTGGGCACGGGCTCCTCCACAGAGGTGAAGCCACCAGCGAGATTCAGCTGAAGGCTCTCATCATGTTCATCTTCCGCCGTGTTCTTCACAGGCCCGGTAGCTTCCTCTTTGTTCCTCTGCTCTGTTGTGAAAGTAGTACCAAGTTGCTGCATCTCGGAGTCCAGAGGCTTGGCAACAAATCTCACAGCGTCCCAGTCCCAAACGTTTGGATTCCAGTTGTTGCCGGGGTTTGTGACGCGCAGCTGCTGCAAGTGAGGGTCTTGATAATTGGGGCCCGGGTAAGGGTGATCGCGCTTCCTCCCCATGGCCGGCGAATCGCAAAACCGGCCCGAAAGCGTCTGGTGAAAGTAAATTGGAGCAGCAACCTGGCCGCCGGCGTTTTCCATCCCAGATTCAAGACAAACCCAAACACACAAAAAATCTACGCAAGCACAAAAATTGGACAAAGTCAATTATTTACTGCTTTACAACAAATCAATCCAAACTCCAAAAAAAGAAAAAAAAAATGCAAAAAGCATGAACCTTGATTCAAGAAGAACAAATCATTTCTAGTCATGTAATAGTTTTATAGTTTATTTTAATTTTGTTTTGCGCATTTTGTTGAAAAAAAAAGAGGTACGAGGGTCGCCTAATAAAAAGCAAAAAGATTGCTCGACACAAAACCGGAATAAATTTAGTAAAATGAATTGCGTACCTTCACAGAAATCTAGAATCCATCCACATCCACATCCCCTTTACCCAAAACTCTTCCCTTTTTTTCCGGGGACCCAAACCGGAGTAAACTCCGACGTCCGATCTGAATACTTCAGACTCCCGTCGTCGATGGTCAGAGACAAATCTCACATGTCATCGACTTGACTGACATCAACAGCGAAGAAGGTCTTCTCTCGTAAATCCCACACGAAATCACAAGAGCGTCTTCGTCGGCGTCTGCTTCCAATAACAAAACCGAATCTGAAACCAAACCGTTATCAACAATTCTGAAACAACGTTCGTAGATCTAACTGATGAAAACAAACCCTCTCTTCTCTTTATCTCTCTTTGACTTTTCTTTTTCTTTTTCTCTCTCTAGACTCCCGAGTCCCAAACTTTTTTTTTTTTCCCTTCTTCCTCTTGTGTCCTCAGCAGCTTAAGCTTGCAACGACAACGTCTTTCTTTTTTCTTTTTGGATAAATTAGGCTACCACCCTTTTTCTTTTTTTTTTCCTGAAACTTTATTCCTTTTTCATTTTATTCAATCCCTTAACTAATCTTCATATTATTATTTAAATATTAAGATTATTTACATGTTATCAAATGTCAATTTTTTTTTTTTAATAGAAGTACGTACAAAATCGATAATAAGGTGCAAACAATGGGTCTCAATAAAAGCTTTGTTGGGACTTTCAACTTGAACAAAGGGAAAAAATGTGTCCAGCACCAAACTTAACTGCTAATACTATCCTCCAATAATAAATCAGAAATTACTTCCTCGAACCAAGAAATTGGATGATCGAGAACTAAATCTTGCTAGGCGGTGAGCCACCTTATTCGTATCTCTTCGATCAAACGAAACCTTCCATTGCTTGAAACTTTGAAGGATCTACCGTGTATCAGCAAACAGATGTCCATAAAGGCCGCGATGCGATGTTCCTTCATTCTAGATTGCAGATATCACCAAAAGAGCATCACCATCCACCTACACCTGTTCAGTTGACCATTGTCATGTAAACACAGGTGTTGCATGCGTAGCAACAACCTCGGCGTGCAATGCAAAACGAATCCCATTCTCCCGGACCACCATTGCTGCAATGAACTTGCCCTCTGAGTTTCTTACCACAATCCCAATTCCTCCACGCGATTCAATCTCATCCCAAGCAGCATCAAATTTACATTTTATCCAACCAAAATCTGGCTTCTGCCATTTCTGAACTCATTCCGTGATGCCGTGAGATGTGACCTCATTCTATTTTTTGTATTCTGACAGCCAAGTTTGAGCTTTAAGTTGGGTGTCCAAAGGGGAAACCTCTACACCATTCCATAAAAACTCATTGTGCACCTTCCATATACTCCATAATAAAACAAGCAGCAACTCAAAACTGTCATTAGATAACGATTGCACCATATGTGCCAACCAACCACATAGGCCATCCTCACTCCGATAGAATGAACAAAATCCCAACGAGCTCACAAACCAAATAGCAGCTGATATAGAGCAACGTATTAAGGCATGTTCAATTGTGTCTGCTTCTTTGTCACATAACCCACAAACATCCTCCATAAGAGCTCGTCTTTTTGTCAAATTCACCTCATATGGCAAAGCATCCACACAACCACGCCATACGCAAATCTTAACTTTCCTCGGGACCGTAGCTTGCCACAAAGCTTTCCATAAAAAACTTGGTCTTGTCATTTATCACAGATCTCATGGGCTCATCCCCACCAATACCATGACACGTTCTTGCCACAAAAGTAAGCACTCTTAGTTGTAAATAGACCTTTGGGTTCTTTAGTCCTAATCATAGTTTTAGCCGGATTGAACAAACTCAATGGAATACTCAAAATCAGGCCTGCTTCATCCTCCAAAAACCAACTACGAATTAAATATGTATTCCATCGAACTCCATCATGGTTCACCATTAATGATCTCACAATAAGAGAGGGATGCACCCCCATCAATCTGGGTCTAATGACTTTATAAAAATTCCCCCTTGGCAACCAATTGTCCACCCAAATTTGTATTCGTAGGCCATCTCCAACCCTCCACTTAGCACCTCTCTGAATAATTAGTATGGATGATGTCACACTTCTCCAACAATAAGACGAGTTTGGTATAACTGGAGCCTACAAAAAATTTGTTGTAGGGTAGTACCGAGCTTTGAATATTTGAGCAATAAGAGACTGCGGTTGTTGTATTACTCTCCACCCTTTCTTGGCAAGCAATGCAAGGTTGAAAGCATATAAGTCCTTAAATCCCAAGCCACCCTCACTTTTTGGTTTACATAGCTTTTTCCATTTAATCCAGTGTATTCGATGCCTGCATACTTCCCTTCCCCACCAAAATTGCTCCACCATTTGGTTCAACTCCTCACAAAAAGACTTAGGCAACAAAAACGGCTGCATCATGTACAATGGAATTGCTTGAGCTACAATTTTTATCAAAATTTCTTTGCCAACACAACTTAACAAAGAACCACGCCAGCCATTCAACTTCTTCCATAGACGGTCCTTTATATATGCAAACGTAGCTTTCTTAGATCGTCTAACAAACACCAATAGGCCAAGATACCTATCATGATACTCCGCTCATTCCATCCTGAGACAATCAACCAGAACCTGTGAATCCGTGTCTGTTAAATTTCTACTAAAGGCCACACTACTTTTTGAAATGTTAATAGCTTACCCACATGCACGTTCGTAAGTTTTTAGCATCTGTTTCAACTATACACACTCTTGGAAAGAACTCTTGGCAAAGATAAAGTTATTGTCCGCAAAAAGAAGATGATGAACACTTGGGGCCTTATTACAAACCTGGACACCTTGAATTCGACCTTGTGCTTCCCACGTATCAAACAATGCAGATAAACCCTTAGCACACACAATAAACAAGAACGGTGACAACGGGTTTCCCTAGCGAATTCCACATTTAGGTTGTACAAGACCCACAAGCTCCCCATTTAGTTTGAACGAATAAGAAACTGTAGTAACACACATCATTATCCAGTTTATCCACTCCTCTGCAAATCCCAGCCTCCTCATCATTTACTCTATAAAACTCCATTCCATATGATCATAAGCCTTACTTATATCCAACTTCAATGCCATCACCCCATTCCACCCGTTGTTCTTTCTATGCATATAGTGTGCAATCTCCGAAGCTACCAAACAATTATCTGAAATTAACCGTCCCGGAATAAATGCACTTTGAGAAGGTGATACGATATCCGGCAAGATGACCTTCAGCCTATTAGTAAGAACTTTGGAACAAATCTTGTAAATAACATTACAAAGGCTAATCGGCCGGAGTTGAGTCATTGAGGTAGGATCAAGTTTCTTAGGAATTAAAGTAACATGGGTATAGTTAATTTTCCCAAGCATACGCCCAGATGAAAGGATAAACCTGACCCCATCACAAACGTCAAGTCTTGGAGCCTTAATCGGATGCATTTGGAAAAGTGAAAACTTAATTTCATCATTCGAAACCAGCCTAAAGAGTTCTTGGTTCATTTCTACCGATACCTTGGGAACCACAACCCTCAAAATTTTCGTCGCACCTCGAGAGTCAAATAGTTTTGTGAAATACTCCATAATAACAGTCTCTATACCCATTTTATCCTTATGCAAATACCCGACCTCATCAAACAACCCATGCAATCCGTTTCTCCTTTGTCGTCGATTTGCTTTATGGTGAAAGAACTTCGTATTTTGATCACCAAGCCTTAGCCAATTTTCCTTAGACATCTGACGCCAAAATGCTTCTTCTTATGCAAGTAAAGAATGCAGTCAGGTATATAACTCATGCCTTTGGGCAATAGTTGTCTCGATAACAGGCTGTCCAAATAAAGAGTTCAACTTGTCTTCTATTTCTGAAATTTCCCCAGGAATTCAACGTTTCGTGGTTTTTGCCCAATTAGCCAATTGGATTCGTATTGCCTTAATCCTCTCCATGACTTGGAACATAGGTGAGCCTTAAAAGTCCGATGCCCACCCTTGTTGTATCGTAGCCCCACATCCATCCTCAACAGACCACCTTTCCTATATCAAAAGGTCCTTTTAAATTTAACTCTTCTATTTTGAATCCAGTCCAACAAAATTGGTATATGATCTGACAAGGTAGGCTTTAAATGGGTGACTTTGAAATGTGGAAACAAATCAATCCAACTCTGTGGTGCTAAGACTCTATCCAAACGAACTTTAATTCCACCACTCCTGGTTGTCACCCTTACCTATAAACCCCAAATCTTGTAGTTGGCAACATGTGAGACCATTTTGAAAATCCTCCATTTGTCGTTCACTTTGTAAATCACCACCTTCCTGCTCCTCGACCTGCAAAACCTCATTAAAATCCCCTATGCAACACCACGGCAAGTTTGAAGTATCCCACAGATGTTGAAGCAAGCTCCACGATTTATGTCTTTCCGCCTCTGCTAGAAAACCATAAAAGAAAGTAACTCTCCAGTGATTCACATCTCCTATCCTTCCAACCTCCAAATCAATATGATTAGAGGACTAAGATCTTAACAAAAGATTGGCCACCGTTCACCACATGGCACATAAACCCCCCAAACGTCCCAAACTCAGTTCTGTAAACGCAAAATCAAACTTCAATTGTGATTTTAATCTCTCCATATGCTCCTTTAAGCTTTTAGTTTCACACAGAAAAATCACTATGGGATCTTTAAAGAGAACGAGTCTCTTAAACGCCCTAATTGCCTGGAGGTTCCCAAGCCCTCGACAATTCTAGCTGATGCAACTCATTGGACTTAGTGGGGTTGATCTCCGTCAACCGCTGTAGAATTCATCGATACTGAAGTAGCACGTTTCTTTGTTGCAGGGAAATTCCACACCTTATTTTTCTCACGCAGACCTCTCTTCCTAATCTCTATAGGGATAAATTGTTTTGGTTTTGACTTCTTAATTTTCTTTTTGTGAAACACACTTCCTGGAGGGCGATGACCCTGTTTAGCACCAGGCCCAAAGATGAATAGTGCCAAGTTGAAAGGATCAGACCCTAGAGAAAGAGAAGAATCATCCCGTACAAAACTGCCATCTCTCTAGAACCATATCCTGACAAAGAAAGTGCTAAATTCCCTGTAAAAGCCTCATTCACTTCCTGAGCTGACATATTATCCCCCACTCTTGGTGTAATTTCTGTCCCAAACAAAAGCAATGGTTGTGGTACAAGTGTCACTTTGCCCACAGTAATAAGTGATGTATTCTCATGTTGGGTCTAAGTATGCTCCCTTGGCATATATGGTAGCAATGCCATAGTATCAACTAACCTGCCGTTATCATTAAAAACTTCATTAAGATTAGGTATGTAGTTCCCTTCCTGACCATTCTCCCCACACAACATGGGTTCATCCGCTGCATCATCCATAAGGTTATCTAATTCCTCTGACGACAGTGCTTTATCTCCCAACGCACCATCAGAATCGAGCCCAAACCTTTTACCTGTAGGTCGTATGTAATATTTTATTAACACATCATCTTAGAACCATCTACCATATGGTTTAGCCATATTTTCCACTCATTTACCGTCATATCGCTCACATTGATCCTCAACATGATCCATCATTCCACAAAGAAAGCAAGTTAATGACAGTTTCTCATAACGAGCATCAATATTCATAGTCGTGCCCTCCACTTGTATAAACATGTACAGTCACAACGACTTCCTCACATCTGGTCACACCTTGACTCTAAGAATACTGCCAAACTACTCATCCTTATGACTTTGGTCCATAAGAACATACTATCCCAGCAGGTTCCCCAAGAACTTACCCATTGGGCAAGTCATATAACAAAGAAGTAAACCCTTAAACTAAACCCAAAATCTTGAGAATGCAACAGGACCCTAGCAGGATATGCCAGATTATCTGCCTTGCCAAGTACAAGTAGATACTGCTTATTAATAACTAAAGTCATCCTCTCAAAATGGTGGTATGCTCCTGCATTGAATCTAAAGGTAAATTGATCTTCCTCTAAATCAGTCACAACTACATCCACTTTAGGGCGCTAAAGATCCCTTATTTGTCTCTTAAAACTCTCTTTGTTCACCGGTTTAGAGGAAAGTACCCTTCCCACAAGAAACACTCTCGACAACTTCAAGGATGAAGCCTCATTTTTATCAATCACAATCACCTTCTATTATTCCTTCGTAATAGCAAACTGGCCTGCAAACTTTGACACAATGTCCTTCATTGACATCAAACCGTTTGTGACCCAGAGCCAACTTCGTGTGCAAAGCCTTAAACATTGAACAAAGAAGTGTAAGAGTTTCCCCCACACCATGAATTATCCAAGAGTCGCACCCCCCTATGTCTGCCTCCTCACTGTGAAAGAGCGACCTGAAACCATGAAACCCTAAAATTTCTGATAGTCGCCAGTCACCTTCCTAGGGTTCGCGAGAAACTTATTAATCATTTTCAAATATATCTTTTTAGTATTTTTTTTTCATATATTTCTATTTATGGGAATTGTTATTAGCACTCCAAAAATCTCATTCTACACTCCAAACTTTATATATTAGGAAAGAAAAAATACTCTTGTGAGGAGTGTAGAATGAGATTTTTGGAGTGCCAATAACACTTCCCCTTCTTTTTAGTTTTAATTTGTACCCATGATTTAGAATTTTAATATGTATCCATATTTGTTTATTTAATTTGTATCCATATTTTTTTTGTAATGTACCCCATGATAGTTAAGCCGGGAGAATCTTATAGGATATTTAGAAGTAGATATTGCATTCTGTTAGGAGTTATGATTACTTCTGACACACACCAATTCCTAGATTGCAAGAACTCCAATACTTATAAGGATTTGATTAGGTCTAGATCTTCAGAAAAAAAGAAAAAAGAAAAAAGGATTGGGTCTAGATCGCATGCCTTGCGAAACAAGTATGGTCATCCAGCGTAATTGCTTGGACTCCGCCTATTGCCCAAGAATAGCATGATGGTGGCACCGCTACTCTATCTGATCCAAATCCACCTGGAGTTGGTGAGTCCATGACAAGACTTCTGAAATAATTGTATTCGGATCAGCTTTACTCTGGCTCTGGAAAGTCATGGTCTCACAATTGCCCTTACGGCTATCTCCAACTAAATGGGCTAAACATAGCCCATTTCCAAATTATACCTCTACAATAAATTATTTTTTAATAAACAGTGCCAAGCCACATTTATATACCATGTGACAGCCCGTTCCGAAAATTTTAAAACGTACGCGTGAAAAGACGATTTTTCCCCTAGTGTGATTTTTACGTTGTGTGGTATGTTTTTGGTTTTTCATTGGCATGTTTTGGGCCACACACACACTCTCCCACACCCCACATCCTTTTCCCCTGCCCTGCACCCTGTCCCGAGCTCCCTTTCCCTCTCATTTCCATCCAAACGTACGGACACACACCCAAAACCCATGAAATCTTCACAGATCAAAGACACAAAGTACATATCCATGCTCATGAGGTCCATTGGAGTCTAACCATACCCATTTCAGGTAAGGATACCTTCGTTTTCACGTCGAACTCGGGATACCCGATTTTTGGTACTGTTCATGCACGCGTAAATTCTTATGTTTTTGGGAATTTCAAGCTTGTAGGAAGCTTGGTGAGGTCCTTAGGAGGCTCAGGGTGGTTCGTTTGAAGGTTTTGGACGTCGGATCATGAGTTTCGAGGTTGGCCGGAGTTGGGGGTATTTTCCCAGCGAGATTTCGTGGATTTTAGCACTTGAAAGGGGTATGATTTTGTTCCTCTCGTTGTAAGCTTCATTTTGGTACCAATTTTGTGAAATTTGGTTGAAAAACGAAGAAGATAGGACGATTTAAAGATTTCTCGATTTTCCGGCGCCGGCGACGGCACCGGAGCCTCTCCGGAGAAGACGACGGAATATTCCGTCAGTTTGGACGGAATATTCCTAATGCCGTTAACGGAATTCGCTAAAGTTAACGGAATATTCCTGACGGCGTTAACTGACGCTGTCAGCGTGCCAGGCACGTGCCTGCGCGTGTGGCCGTGCCTTGGCCGGCGCGTGGGGGCGCGTGCGACGGTGAAAAATTATTTTAAAAATATGGGGATGTTCCTGAGGTTGAGTAGATCACGTTGGTGTATTCATACACCCCATTTGAGCATTGTATGAGAAGTTATTTCTTAAGTTTGGTTATGTGCTTTAAAATTAACGTTTTTATAGTTGTTTCACATATAGGTGAATCCTATCCCGAGGACGAGCGTGGTCACTCGAGGCAGGGGGGTTACGACCCTTCCACTTATCAGTGAGTGGGCTTTTGGTTTTCCGTATATACCTATATACTTATATTTTTTTTCCCAGAAATTCATTTAGAACGTTTACTCGTTATATGCCATGCCTATAGTTTTGCCGTTATTTATGCATTGTTAATTGTTTATATATATATGTTTGGTGCTGCGGACGCACAGGTAAGTGCCAGGTGAGTTATGATTTACGTTTACATTCAGTAGTGATTTGAGATGCATAGATAGCTCATAACCTGCACCCCCGGTGTTAGTGCTCCCGCCCAAAGTTGGGCACAGTCCTTCACGTGATGTTCACCTCCCGCACCACACGCTCAACTTGGATCCAAGTTAGGTGCACAGTCCTGTCGTATAGACCACTCTAGGTGGTTCCGACTCGTAGGTGACCCGCGATTATTCGCACAGCCTTCACGTGATCGTAGCACTTGAGCGTATATATATGTTACACCCAAGCCTGTCGTACAGACCACTTTAGGTGGTTCCGACTTGTGTGCAGGTCTAATTAGTGAGATTGAGATTTGAGCTCTAGATTCAGCCGTACAGATCACGTTAGGTGACTCCGGCTGACAGATTATATGATATTGATGTGTGATTACCTGAGCACTTGCATTTTACTTTGAGGTTTTGGCATAGCATATTCTTGAGCATGATATATATATATATATATATATTCTATTTTCTGGGAAGTATACAGGTTTTACGGCGAGGGGTTAGAACTTATTTATTAAATGGTTTTCGAAAAGCTTTGTTTTTGCCCACTCACGCTTTTGTTTTGCGCCCCTCCAGGTTCTAGTTGGCTAGCACGTTTGGTGGTTTCCTTGAGGATTTTCCCGACATATCTGACAGACGATCACCAGCGTAGGACCACCTTCTGGTGTACTTTTGTTGCGTCGTTTTCTTTTGGACTGCTTTAGGCTTTATGCTCTGAACTTAGCGTCACACTTACGCTTGCACTTGTTGTTATTACTTTATGTAAGACTAGTTTTTATTTATCCGTACTATTTACATTATTATTTTATTAGCTTCCGCACTGTGCACATGGTTACGTCACTTCCACGTGACGGCCAGCATGCCCTGATCTCGATCGGGGTGTGTCATACCATCTCCAACCGAAGGGGGCTATTTTTTAGCCCCTCAATGATTTATTATTTAAGTTTGTTCTTTAATTTTATTGGTTAATTGGATTAAACTACCATATTAAAATAAGGTTTCTGAATAGATTTTGAGTGCCACTTGTCGCTAAATGAATAAATCTCTGGATTTTTTTTATCCTTTGGTTGAAGATGTGGCCATTTCAAAAAATATTGAAAAACTTAAATTTAGATTATTGGAACAGGTAAGAGATAAGTGTTTATGAAAATGATGTTAGAAATAACTTAGGTATTCATAGGAAAAAAAAAATTGGATTTTTATTTTAGACAACAGCTTGGAAACAAAATAAATAAAAAATAAAAAATAGGCCCCTTAAATGGGCTACCCAGCTAGGTAAGAATGCCGAGCCCGATGGCCAAAAGGTTAAAGCTTGGCCTGGTGGGTCCCCTTTTTCTTTGGCCCAACTCTCCATTAGAGTTGGGTTTTGGAGCATTTCGGGTTGGATTTTGGCCTATAGCTCTATGGAGATGGACTAACTATCCATTTGAGAGGCAACATGTTCCCCTTGAGGATGGATTGTTATCCAAAGACCATGCCTTTCGAAGGAAGCTAAAATATGTACAGTTTAGTCTTCGGTTTTTTGTGCGCTGGTTCGATCCTTAACATCAAAGTGGGGTAGTTGAGTCGCTTCAATTTTCGTCACGTAACATCTAAAATCATGCAAAATCAACTACAATGATGATGAACACCTCTGTTGCATGTGCATGCTCCTTAAAGAATCAAACATGTGTTTTAATGATTTTCTTCGATCCTTGCACGCGTCGATCTCTAGGTAAAAGACTCTTCATTTTCAATGGTGAGATCCTTTAGTGATTGGTTCTTAAATAGTTGTTTCTCCTTTGAGATTTCCGTAGTCATTTTAATCTTCACACCATGGGGCTCTTGTGTTGTAATCAAAACCTTCCTTTTGTACCCAATTTCTTATATGATCCTTCGATGTCCAGAGTCCTCAAACCAAAAAACCTCTTTTTTCTCACCAATCTCTACCAAATAGGGTTATGCAGTACTCAATTTAGCCATAATTTGATGCTAACATTCGTCGCTTCTTGCTATTTGTTCCACAACATTCATCGCTCGTAGCACTCTCCTTGCAGTCTTTAGATATGAGTTGAATCTCAGCAATATGTTGAGATTCTTTAGATGGTTCTTCATCACTGCTATCCTTTTCTTCCTTTGCTTGTGGATGGCGACGATGGTGGGTCTTCGTTCAAACACTCGCCCTCATTGTAATATCTTACCCGGAAAGTAGCAAGATCGGCATAATACGCATTTGATCCAATGATAGACACTCCTTCAGAATTGATGATCTTGGCTAAGTATGCTAAATAGTCTTCAAAATCTTCCATTTCCAAGGGTGAAGGCTTGTCTCCCCCAAAACCGTTGTACTAACTTGAACCCTTATATTGGGGCTTAGATATTAAACATGTAAGACCCCATATAAAAAAAATGAGTATATAAATGTGTGTGTAGGTACTTATATTTATTTCAAATATAATGATTTTTTGGGTTTCTTTTATACTATGTATACAAGAACTCGTATTTTTGACATGTGAATTAGTAGAGTTTCTTTCACCACAAAAATATATTTTTGAGTCTAGCTAGTACTTTTATACTTAAATTTTTCCAACTAGAGATGTTTGTACTAATTAACATCTCGTTATAAATTGTAATACGATATGCATTAAGTTTGCAGTTTTATATATATATTAGATTGTTTCTAATTCACCACCATTTGGCTAGCTTATTAGTTAGTAGACTTACCAATGTGTTTTGATCTAGGAAGAAAACTTAAGATAAAGCTCAACGTAGCCTTAGATGCTTCTATCCACCTTGCTTGATATTGATTAACTTAACACATATCTCTTTGCATTTGAACACATGCCATTGTCAATGATTAGCTTAACATTTGGTGTGTTTCTATTGGAACACATATTAGGGCTTAAGTATATAAATGGGTGTCAGAGGAAGTGCCTATATAACAAAGTGAAAATTGAGAATTTAATTAAGAAAATTGGGCTTAAGGGATGAACGGCAGTTAACTCATATTCTAAGGTATTCGGAGCCGAGTGGTATAAGCATGGTATGAAAAGTGCAGACTTGGGTGCCTTAGGTATGCGTTAGTGGGATTAGAAGGGAGTGAGTACATTCATGCATCTCATTTACATATATTTTATGCATTTGCAAGGTTTACTCATTTCAATTAATTTGTTTGTACTTTGGGTTGTGAAGTAATTTGTGCACTATTTTATTCTGATGTGTATTCGATAAATTTTATGTAGTAAACTCAAGCGTTTATTACGTAAAATTTTGTTATACGATGTATTGTGTTTCAGTTACAAATAAATTTTATTTTCATTTTGACCCACCATGTCTTGGTTATATTTATTTCTATAGCTAAGATGTGGCTTATACCGTATCTTGTGAATAGTTCTTATTCGTGGGTCGTGGTATGACAAAACATGTGTTTGTGTGAATATTTACTTGTCTGGTGCCTTCTTATCCATGAAAAATTTCTAATATGCTAAACTTTTCTAAGTAAACAAACTTTGAGAAATAAAATAAGCAACAGAGTGTAAGGCCCAAAATACCACCTCCCTGAAGTGAATGCAGTGTACATCCATTCCCCAATGCAAGCTTGGAGTGAATAGAGGGCCAAACCCTCCCCTGTGGAGGAATGATCTAATCAGGTGGTTCCTGGCATGATCGAAGTAATCAATCCTGTATCCATAGTCAAAGCACTCAGAGCGCGTTCACATAAGGGTAATGATAATAAAAAAAATGGAATTGAATTTCGATTACGGATTACTCCAGTGTTTACTAATTACTAGGGAATCAATAGTGTGGTGGACCCCACCTGAAATTAGAGTAGTGGTGATTCCCTGGATAGATGAGGTATTTGAATTCCAGGAGGGTAAGGGAATCAAGAATGCATTTTTTCTTCCTATTGTGCCCTCATTCACATTGTGACAAGCCATCCCGAATTAAAATATATTTTATCTTGGAAAGCATGGGAATGACAATTTTGCCCTTGAAACGACGTGTGGTGGATGTATAAGCGGGCTAAGGAAATGGACCAATTACTGTACCTCCTACCTTCTTGGGTCCAATTAGAATTGTGGGTTTGTTTTGATTTAAATTGTTAGCCCTAAACCTTATGGCCCAATCAGGGCCCTGTTATTCTATTTCTGCCCAATCCCGTAGCTCAATCACACACACACCTACACATACAAACTTTCTTTCCTGCTTCTCTCTTCTTGACTTTTCTCCCTTATCCGTACAATCTGAGTCTTCAACTCTCAAACACCATCCAAACTTCATCGATCAAGCTTGAGCTTTGCATAAACGTGTTTTTGGGGACTTCACGAACCTATCTGTACCATTGGATCAAAGAACGAATCACAAGAACCCGAGAACCTAAGAGCTCCGGTGTGGTTCTCTTGCTTCGTAAAGATCGTGGTTAGTTCATGGAGTTGTAAAGCTTAAGGGAGTCTTAAAATTACTCTAAGAGGTAAGATCGTGTTCTTCTAATTCAAGGCTTCATTATTGATATAAAATTCGTGAAATTTGGTGTTGAAACAACGAAGATATTGAGATTAAAAGTTTTTCCAGAAACCGGCGAGTGCAGCGGCAGCCAACGAAGGAATTCGGTGAACCACCGAAGAAGACAGAGCATATTCCGTCAACCTTGATGGAATATTCTTAATAGCGTCAGGTATATTTAACGGAATATCATAGTATTTAACGGAATATTCCCTAACGGCGTTAGGGTTACCATCAGCGTGCCAGACATGTGCCTGCGCGTGGTCGGAGCGTGGGATGTTGAAATTTTTTTCTAAAAATATGGGGATGCTCGTGGTGTTGAGTAGGCCACAATGGTATATTCAAACACCCCAATTGAGGCAGCGTATGAGAAGTTATTACACGGCTTTGGTTATATGCTTAAAAGTAATGTTAAAATAGTTGTTTCATATATAGGTGAGACGTTTCCAAAGGAAGAGCACAGCCAGACGAAATTTAGGGGTTACGACCCGGCTACATACCAGTGAGTGGGCTTTTGGTTTTCTATATATATATATATATATACACACACACACACGTTTCCCAGAAACTGTTTAAATGGTTTTTACGTTTTGTATGCGATGTCGTATGCATTACATATTAGAATATGCTTTAATATAGTTGTGCATATTTTTGCTCGACGCTGTGGACACTCAGGTAAGCTTTAAGTGAGTATATAGCGATGGTTGTGATGGTAGTGTGTATGATTATGATGAGTTACTTTCAGTGATTTATATCCTGCACCCTGGTGTTAGTGCTCTGCCCGAGGGTAGGGCCTAGCCTTCACATGATCGTTCACCTCCCGCACCATATACTCACCTTGGATCCAAGGCAGGTGCCAGCCTATCGTATAGACCACATTAGGTAGTTCCGACTCGTAGGTGACTTGCAATACTTCGCACAGCCTTCACGTGATCGTAGCATTTGAGCGTAGTTATTTACACCTAGTTTGTCGTACAGACCACATAGGTGGTTCCAACTCGTGTGCAGGATTTGATTTGATTGTTGAGTTATAGATTCAACCGTACAGGTCACGTTAGGTGATTCCGGCTGATATGTCACGTTAGGTGACTCCGGCTGATTTGATTGTTGAGTTATAGATTCAGCAGTACTCGTGTGCAATTCACCTGGCTTACTTATTCATGGTTGAGATGATTGTCATGGCATACACATGGTTTGGTTATTCTTGAGTATAGTTTTCATATATGTTTACAGTATTATTTTACGGGAAACTTATACGGGTTTTACAGTGAGGGGTTATTACATTTGAAAAGATAAATGGTTTTGAAAGTTTTGTTTTTACCCACTCACACTTTCTGTTTTATGCCCCTCTAGGTTCTAGATAGAAGTTCGTGTCGATGGCTCACGAGGACTTCACGGTGGTTCTAACAGACATTCACCAGTGTAGGGTTTCTTTTATGATCTGTATAATTAGTAATTAAACTTCTGGATTACATTCTGATATCTACGCTTTGGTTATGTGCATCCTTTACTCTAAACATTTTCAGTCGCACTGATATGTCAGTCTAGTGTAATTTAATTTTTTTTTCTTACTATTATATATTATATCAAATTTTATTAAAAAAACGTATATAAAATATTTGATTTGAGACAAGGGCATTTTAGTAATCATACTGGCTTATATTCCAATTCTGCTGAATTATTAAACAGCTTTATGAAATTAGTGTCATTTCTATTCCGATTCCAAAACATTTACGTAAATAGCTTCAACATGAATATGATTCTAACTTCTCCTCATTCCAACTCCTTAATTCAATTCGTCCTATTTTCATTACTATTACATAAACGCGCCATTAGAGTGGATTGATTCACTCCAGAGTACGGGCTCGGTACTAGGTTGTCATGCCTAGACTGCACAGTACCTTCTCGTTTACGTGAAATGTCAGACTGCGCCAACTGGCATGGCTCTGCTTTCCACCCACAATGTGGAAGAGACAAATAGTCCTTCCTGGATGTGGCATATGTACGCCAGAATGGTCCCCTTGCTGGCCACTAATTTCCTCGATGACTCAGGGGAATGATGAATGACTTGGATCGACTCCACAATGTCTATGAATATGCCTGGTGACTCCTCAAAAAAGGTTAGACACTCAGGATCCCAAAAAGATTAGCATTGGAGCCTCCACGTCGAGAACCACCCCCTAACGCTTGGACTCATGATATCTGATTGTTTTTTGCTCATTCAATTCCTTACTTGACGGTCGGAAAACAACTCGAACAGTTTGGTGTTTCCATTGAGAGTTCACATTCATATTCCCTCACAAACAGTGTAACTATGGCTTATTCTTCCACTCCAGGACCGTAGACGACGGACAGGAAAGTGAGCGAACCCCAGCATGAACACAGGGGAGGCAAACATAGGCGCTCGAGGCATGTAGATTGCTCGGAGGCACATAAATCATTCGGAGCCATGCAGAGAGCCTCGTAGAGATTTGCCCTCTTTCACACTGCTAAATATTTCCCTCAACAACATCTTGAACAAGATTCGGGATAAGCCTTTTTTTTTTTTCCAAAAGCCATGTTTGATGGTGAATCTGAATCTGAACGCCAATGAGTATTACAACTATCACAAGGCTTATGGCCACATGACAAGAAACTGGAGAAACCTCAAAGAGTTTATTGAGGATCTACTTGATAGTGGCTACTACTGGGAATTTGTAGCCAAGAAGGCTGATGCGTGATTTATACGCACACAAATTAAACCCTCTTTTTGTCAAATTGTAGTATAAGTATAAGTAGGGATCGTTCTGGACCGGGGATTAGGAGGGATTGTTAATCACTTGGAAACTGACTCAAAAACGTAAAATAAAGTTTAAAACACTAAACTAGACTCAAAGAATGCGAAACTACATGCTTAAAACACTAAAACAAACCAAAAGACTCAAACATCACCAAAAACACTCAAAACTGCCTTAAAAACACTTTCTGGGCAGTTTTGAGCACTTTGGTAAATTTGGACGAATTTATGTAATAAATTGAATCAAAACACTTAGAAACATAAACTAAGACACTTTCTAACTAAATTGGACATTAAAGTAAAGGGGGATTTAGGTTTTGACAAAATTAAACTAAATGAACAAATTGTAATTAAAGGCAGAATGTAAATATGAATATGATGAAATGGAATGGATGAATGCTAGCTAAGGGGTTCATCTCCACACATGTTACACTTGCATAATAAAATGATTTCCAATTGCATTTCAATAAACCATGAATTCTCAATGCTCCAAGTTAATTAGGTCCGCTTAAATTAACTTTCAAATCTTCCTAACGTTATTGAATTGGATGATTGCATACGACAACCCAAAACATTCCCCACAAGTCCCCTACATGATTGCATAATAGAGATACAAGCAAGAATCATTATGCTCTATGAAAATTATAAGTGTTGACGAGGCATTCGTTACTATGGAATACGCATGAAACTTATGCCAAGAATTCGTTTAACGCAATTGTTTATAAGCAACCTCCACTACTTGTGAATATAAGTTCGTAACTATTAGGTGAAACTCACTTATATTCTAGCGTCATATTCATGCATGAAAATTAAGTGTGCACTCTCAATAAACATACATAAATAAGTTATCAATCAAACAGTTAAACGAATTGAATCCACAACTTATGAAACGCAATTAGAAGTAATCAAATCAAAATGCAAGCATAAACATATATTTCGAATTCCCCCCTAGCCAAGGGGGGTTTAGTTCCTCATGGTACAAAACAAAGAGAATCAAAGAAACACCTAAACATTCCAACAACTCAAACTTGAATTGTATGAACGTTTAGGCCCTCTTCTCTTCCATTCCTCATTCGTACAAAACAAAGAGTATTGAAATTAGATATTGAAATCAAAGAAACACCTAAACATTCCAACAACTCAAACTTGAATTGTATGAACGTTTAGGCACTCTTCTCTTCCTCTTCGTTGTAGCACAAGGTCTAAGGATAGTTTGATGGTGTGAATGGTTTGGGGAGTGGTGGAGGAATGGAAGAGGAGTGGTGGAAATGGAAGGATGGTGTTTGGATTGTAAGGGAGACTCACGGCACAAAGGGGGAAGTGTTTGTGGTATGTACAATGGATGAATTTCTGAAATGGAAGTGTGAATGAGAATGAATGCAATGGATGCTTATTTATAGGTGAAATGGGGGGAACATGACAGCTAGGAGGGAATGTGGCTGCATGTTTGAATGATTAAAGGATGCATGTGGGTTGGAATTGCATGTGCAATGAATATGTGGCTGCATGTGCAAGGGGACAATCTGAAAATGCATGTGAAAGCATGTGTTGGCTGCAATGATGAAATGGATGGGAGTGCATGTGGCTTAATTAATTAAAGGGAGTGCATGTGCAATGTTTTAAAGGATGGAATGCATGTGAATATGATGGAAATCTGATTTATTTGAAGATGCATGTGCAATGAAGTGGAATGACAGCTAGGTTATGATGATGAATGCATGTGGCTGATTTATTTGAATAGGAAAGCATGTGGATTTAATGGTTTAAAGGGTGAATGCATGTGGATGCATGTGTTGATGAATGGGATTGTGGAGATGCACGGTTTTGGGAGAGAATGGTGTGAATGCATGGCATGATTGGGATTAGGAAAGGTTTAAATGTCCTAAAACTAAAGGGAACAAGGTTCCAACACTTTGGTATTCAATTAGGTCTTCAATTTCGTCCAACACTTTGGCTCCAAGCATAAGCTATCCATCCTTAGCCCAAAAGTGCTCCAAAAGTCTCCAAAATGCATCTTTTTGCTCCTTTAGCCCTTCGGACCTACAAACACACGAAAATAGCTTAAAGTACTAAAATAACTAAAGAAACATAACGTAAATGCACGAGAACAAGCCATTTAAGTCGCATGAATATGCTCCTATCAAAGGCGAATAAGGGTAAACAAGGAAATGCTCGAGGAGAGGCTTTGATGGATAAGAATGAAAGGGAAGAAAGACCTGTAAAGAGGCCTACACTCCATATAAACTGTATTTATGGGACTCAAGATATGTAAGGTTTTCGTGAAAGGAGCAGAAAGTTTCTTGTAAGCAGCCAAAGATGGTGACCTCGATCAATAAACCACTTCTCATCGACGACAATATCATAATGTTCTTGAACAGAGACATAGAGGAGGTGTGTAGCCTTTAAGATGATGCCCTCATTATTACTTTACAAATCATTCACGTGAAGGTAAGCCGCATCTTGGGTGGATGGCGGAGCTGGAGTCAACCAACTCTTTAAGGATATTGTGGAGCATATAGGACTACTCAACGACTTCACCAAAACTCGATTAACTCTGATGGCTTTCGAAGGTACACCTATCCAAACCTTAGGAACCCTCAACTCCCTATTGTGGCCGACCTCTATAATCCTATGATCAACTTCCATATCTTCGCTCCCCATCTCCCCATAATGCAATTTTGGGATGAAAGTGGATACGGTTGGCAGTATACCCACAAAGCCACTCATTTGATGTAATAGCTTTTGGAATACTTATTGTGTTAAACTATTATATGTTTAATGAAGGGCAAATCTTATTGTTAATCACTACTTATTGTATTATGTGTTTAAGCAATAAGGGAATCCAATGAATGTATTAATCTAAGAAAGAAGTGATCTAAGTAAGTTAGATTAACAAGACCTTTCTATTATGTTCATTCCTAAAACGTTCCTAGCCATAGGATTGCCAATTGGGCATTAACAATCCGCTAAGGTTAGTATGTGTTATGTTAACTCAAGCGTGAGTATGACTAGTCTCAAGTCATTTAGTGTTGGACACTGAGACAAACACATAAGTGCTCAAAAGGTAATTGAGTACACTGAACTACGATCAAAAGAGAGTTCGAACATACATGTCATGTAAGAACTCATAAGTTACAATATGCAAACTAGTCCTTTGACCTGAGGCATCATAGATGTCTAATGGTTAGGTCCTTCATCTTTAATCATGTCAAAGGCATTCCATCGAAAGTGTCCACGACATTATTGGGGTCAAGCTATCTAGTCATGTAGGCATATGAATGCACAACAAGGGATCTCTAACCCTCCATGGTGGAGGGAGAATACTCTAAGATATGATTCGGGAGTCTTTGGCCAAAGTATATGAATATGACTTAGGAAGTTTGTTCCAAATCATATTCAATAGAATCATATAGTATCACATTGGATAGTACACATGAAACAAATTATCACTCAAACAATGTTATTAAGAGTATTGTATTAGAGAAAGATCGTATTGCATTGTAATTGTAACTAGATAGGTTCTCCAACCACTTCTACTTAGCTTGGGTAGCCATGACATATTGCTAGGTGTCATTCATGGTTTGTGGAAGCCCTGAAGATTAGCAAACACTAATCTTCATCAAAGGGAGAATTGAAATGTAGTTTCAATTCACAATCGATCGTTAAGAGTAACAATCGCCCACTGCCTCTCTAATTGGAACCTAATGGATCGTACACCGAGTAAGGATGAAAGTGAAGAAATAAAAATGAGATGGATAAACAATTAAATAGTTTAATTGAGAATGGTCAAGATTAATTAATTAGTTAATTAATTACACGAAAGGTTCGTATTGGGCTTTCAATTTTGTTTTGGGTCTTAGGGGCCCAAAAGTGTTTTTGGTCCACAAGGCCCATTATGTTTAAGTTGTATGACAACTAAAACAAAATGGGCAATTAGCCCAATAACAAAGTCAAGGTTGGGCATAAGGGTGAGTGGAAGGCCGGCCACTTAGGGAGACTTTTACTAGCATCTAAAATCTCTCTAAGTCATCCATCTTCTCTTCACAATACATCTTTGGTGTGGAGACTTAGAGGTGCCAAACCTTTGGTACTTTTTGGAGTTCCTTTCCTCACATCCTTAAGGAGCAAAGGAGATTCAAAAGGAAGAAAAATCACAAGGAAGATTTAAGAAGCTAGGAGGTGACTTGAAGGCCCTCCACTTGGGTGAATCCCTTGTGTAAACAAGGATGAGCTTCAAGGGTAATGAATCTCAAAAACTCTCTTCTCTTTAATGTTGTTAAAGAGTCTTGTGGTTTACCATTCACTAGGCTTTGAAAATCATAGGTTTTTAGAATTGTTTTGAATGCATGCCTACATTAAAGTGTTAATAGTTTGTTTATGTGTTCAAATGTTCTCATACGTTTTTTGCTAAGACAAAATTTTTTCTTCAGATACACATTATGAAAGTCGTCCCATCTACTGATCATCAAGTAATCTAATACCCTACTCTCTTCGGAGTGAAGAGAATTGAGAGGGATCAAGCCAGCGCCCTTTCCTGCGCAGTTTCAAGTTTCAACTTCATTCGCAAGCTCAATTAAGCAGAGGTACCCACTCCGACCATCAACCTCGTATAGCAGTCAAAACCTGGAGGCTCGACGAGGAACTTTAAGGAGTTCAATATTGGCCTCGACCCCTAGGATAACTGTACATCGGAATCTAAGGCATACGAAGACATTGAATATATTGCCCTTGATTCGGAAGGCCAAAGCGGAGGGCCAAAACCGGAGCCAAACTCTCGGTACATGAAAATGAGCTTTTTAGTAAGTTTTTGCAAGACAATAGAGACATCTTTGCCTACTCGACAGAAGACATGCCTAGAGTCGATCCTAGAGTAGTCTTCCACAAGCTACATGTGGACCCAAACTTTAAACTTGTTATTCTAAAAAACAGGAATCATGATCCAAAATGGGGCAAATCATTGAAACGGAAATCGACAAACTCATGGATGCAGAATTCATAGTGGAGGTATGCCATCCAGAATAGATGGCCAATATGGTGTTGCTTAAGAAGAAAAATGGAAAATGGCAGGTCTAAGTGGATTTTACTAACTTGAACAAAGCTTGTCCAAATGACAATTTCCCACTCTTGTAGATTGACTAACTCGTTGATGCCACGTCGGACCATGAAAGGCTCAGCTTCATGGACGCAAACAATAGTTATAACCAGATTTGCATGGACAAGTCTGACATGGAAAAGACTTCTTTTGTGGTGGATAAGGGCACCTACTACTACAACTTAATGTCATTTGGTTTGAACAATGGTGGGGCTACCTACCAAAGGTTGGTGAGCCGAGTCTTTAAAGAAAAAATCAGAAAGACTATGGAAGTGTTTGTCGACGACATGATTGTGAAAAATAGGTAGAATGGCGATCATTTGGAGGACTTCACAGAGTCATTTCAACTTACTCCGCAAGTATTAGACGAAGCTTAACCTGAAAAAATGCATCTTTGGCATCCAAAGTGGGAAGTTCCTAAGGTATTTGGTACCACAGAAAAGGATCGAGGCAAACCTAGACCAGATAAAGGCAATCATAGATACATAGTCCACCAGGATGGTGAAAGAGATCCAAAGCCTCTTGGGCAGAGCAACAACGCTTAGCAGATTTCTATCCACATCGATAGATAAGTGCAAAAATTTCTTTAATAAAAAAGAACATGGGGTTGTTGTGGGATGAGGAGTACGAATAAGCATTCCTTAAACTAAAATAGTATTTTTCTATACCTCATCTTCTCTCGAAGCTTGTCCCTGTGGAAGATCCAAATTTGTATTTAGCAGTGTTTGAAGACGCGGTTAGCACTGCTCTAGTTCGAGAAGATTTGGAAGACCAGAAGCCAATATATTATGTGTGAAAAGCTCTCATCCAGAGACAAGATACCCAAAGATGGAGAAGTTAATCCTGGCATTAGCCATGGCAACAAGAAAACTCAGGCCCTACTTCAATTCATTTCGGATTGTGGTCATGACAGAATTCCCATTGCGACTGATCTTCGACAACCTCGACAGCTCCACAAAAGTCAACAAATGGGTCATCAAACTAGGGTAACATGGACTGATCTACAAACCAAATACCACCATCAAGAGCCAAACACTTATAGATTTCATTGTCGAGTTCACCTCGAAGTCTGTAGGAATAGAGGGGCCCACCCTAGAACCATCGGAAACCAATACCAGATGGTGCATGTATGTAGACGAATCGGTCAACACTAATGGAGCCAGGGCCGGACTAGTGATGTTCACTCTAAATGGCTCTATAATGGTGTAAGCATTGAAGTTGGGTTTCTACGCTACCAACAATGAGGCTGAATACGAGGCCCTGTTTGCCGGACTATGAAGCCACTTGACGTGCACAAATCCACCACCTATTCTCGACCCTTCATTCTCATTGGTCTACCCTTCATTTGAAGAACTACCACGACCTTCCTCTTCTTATTATTTGACTCAAATTGATCCTCCTTAACCACCTCAACAACCTTATCCGGTTTCTTCATGTCACCATTATCGCCAATACTCTTGGCCACCACTTCCTCTAAGCGCTGCCTGGTAACATCTCTCAAACCATCAAGTGAATCCCAATCCACATGTACAAATCCATGACCAATCCCTGTGAGCCTCGAGGATCACAATGAATGCGCGATTGATCAAGTGCGCTCGATTCCCACACTACGAGTAGGGTCAGAGATAGTCATGTAAGTAGCAAACTTTACGACAACGCAAGGTCCAGATATGTCGCCCTCTCACTCCCTGATGACCCTAAGCACGTCCTTGATTGTAGTCTCATCCTTATTCGAGAGATTCCTGATCTAGGCATAGTTCTGCCTCTTCGTGGATCAGCTCTAAAAAAAATATCGAGGGCTCGTAGATATGCTATTCAGCAGGTAGAGTGCACGAAACTTGGAAAGATCCATTTTAGTTTCATAGATCCGGTTCAGCTTGTCAAATGCGTGCATAACCATATAGGCAGTGAGGGTAAGGTTAATGGGCGCCAATTGGTAATACACTAGCACCTCATTGACAAAGCCAGACAACGGGAATTGAAGGCCTATGCTCAAGTATTGTGAGGAATACGCACAGTAAGCTGGGTCGAAATTGAGGACACGGGTGGGGCACTAAAGACATCCTAACTCGTGACCAAGCTCGGTCGGGCAAGTTGAACAGATGTGATGATTATGGTATCAAAAAGAACACCACTCGGCCTAAGGTTCTAAAACCTGAAGACTAGGTTGCTTAATTCACTACGAAGTTCAAGATCTTTTGCACTAGGTTCAACTACTTCAACTGTAACAATGAAAATATACTTGATCGATATCAGGCCATGCATGCAGAGGTACTCAAATAAGATGAGTGTATTTATGGTGAATGCAGTTCAGCCGTCTGAATGCTGAACTATGAAATGCACTTTAGAGTAACCAATCATAGAACACCTTACTTCATTGGGTCTAATGAAGTGACCTCTTTTGGCGAAAGAATTGAAAACTTTTCACCAGCCGAGAATTGGATAGATAACCTACCAATCAGAAGCAGTGTTGTTTACATGTCCAAGCTGAAGATGCTTCTAAATCGCCTGATTCTACGACTCAAGTGTTTACTTATCCAACTAAAGACATCGCCGGTTGTTAACACAATGTTATTTACTTATCCAAACTAAAGATGTATTGATGAAAGAGTTAGGATAATTAGTAGTTTTCTCAGGTTCGCATAGAATGAGGGTTTTTGCATAGAGCATTTTGAGTTGTTTGTTGAGTTGAAGGGGGCTCTCACGTTGCACAACATCTCATATATATAGGGGCAAACTTCGTGCTAAATATGTCTGCCAAGGTAGAGTCCTGATAGGACTATGCCTTCTCGACACTTTCCTGGATATCCTCTATTTATCCCTTCTCTTGCCTTCTTTAGCCGAAGCTTAAACCTTATCCAGTCTTGGCTTAATTGGCTTTGAAGGAAAAAATTTGTCCTAGCTAAGAACATGTGAGAACATTTGAACACATAGGCAAACTATTAACATATTAAAGTAGGCATGCATTAAAAAACAATTCTAAAAATCCATGACTTTCAAAGCCTAGTGAACAGTAAACCACAAGACTCTTTAACAACATTAAAGAGAAGAGAGTTTTTGAGATTCATTACCCTTGAAGCTCATCCTTGTTTACACAAAGGATTCACCCAAGTGGAGGGCCTTCAAGTCACCTGCTAGCTCCTTGAATCTTCCTTGTGATTTTTCTTCCTTTTGAATCTCCTTTGGTCCTTGAGGATGTGAAGAAAGGAACTCCAAAAAGTACCAAAGGTTTGGTACCTCTAAGTCTCCACACCAAAGATGTAGTGTGAAGAGAAGATGAATGACTTAGAGAGATTTTAGATGCTAGAAAAAGTCTCCCTAAGTGGCCGGCCTCTATAGAGAAAAAGTTTCTCTTCTTTGACCCAAGAAAAACCCTAGTGAGAAAAAGCTATAAAGATGACTTTATACTACCTCACATGTGAGTGGCAAACTTGCAATTAACCCAAGTTTGCTACCACTCACCCTTGGCCGGTTTTGACTTTGTTTTTGGGTTAATTTCCATTTAGTTTTAGTTGTCACACAACCTAAACTCAATGGGCCTTGTGGACCAAAAACCTTTTTGGGCCCCGAAACCCAAAACCAACTTCAAAGCCCATTACGAACCTTTCGTGAGATTAATTAACTAATTAATTAATTTTGACCATTCTCAATTAAACTATTTAATTGCTTATCCATCTAATTTATATTTCTTCACTTTCATCCTTACTCGATGTGCAATTTATTAGGTTCCGATTAGCGAGGCAATGGGTGATTGTTACTCTTAACGATCGATTGTGAATTGAAACTACATTTCAATTCTCCCTTTGATGAAGATTAGTGTTTGCTAATCTTCAGGGCTTCCACAAACCATGAGTGACACCTAGCAGTATGTCATGGCTACCCAAGCTAAATAGAAGTGGTTGGAGAACCTATCTAGTTACAATTATAATGCAATACGGTCCTTCTCTAATACAATACTCTTAATCACATTGTTTGAGTGATAGTTTGTTTCATGTCTACTATCCAATGTGATACTTCTCTTATATGATTCAATTGAATATGATTTGGAACAAACTTCCTAAGTCATATTTGTATGCTTTGGCCAAAGACTCTCGAATCATATCTCAGAGTATTCTCCCTCCACCATGGAAGGTTAGAGATCCCTTGTTGTGCATTCATATGCCTACATGACTAGATAGCTTGACCCCAACAATGTCGTGGACACTCTCGATGGAATGCCTTTGACATGATCAAAGATCAAGGACCTAACCATTAGACATCTATGATGCCTCAGGTCAAATGACTACTTTGCATATTGTAACTTACAAGCGCTTACATGACATGTATGTTCAAACTCTCTTTTGATCGTGATTCAGTGTACTTGATTACCTTTTGAGCACCTATGTGTTTGTCTCAGTGTCCAACACTAAATGACTTGAGACTAGTCATACTCACGCTTGAGTTAGCATAACACATACTAACACCTTAGCGGATTGTCAATGCCCAATTGGCAATCCTATGGCTATGAACGTTTTAGGAATGATCATAAGAGAAAGGTCTCGTTAATCTAACTTACTTAGATCACTTCTCTCTTAGATTAAATACATTCCTTGGATTCCCTTATTGCTTAAACACATAATACAATATGTAGTGATTAACAATAAGATTTGCCCTTCATTAAACATATAATAGTTAACACAATAAGTATTCCAAAAGCTATTACATCAAATGAGTGGTTCGGTGGGCCTACTTCCAACATGCTTGAACTAGGATTCTGAAACTAATCCCTTCATGTACTTAATTCATTCGTATATGTTCAAGCATAGGTCTGATCCTCATAATAATGTGAATCTTATCAAAACTCATCCTAATCCTTGACAATTCTAATTCAATCAGGGCTCGACCAAGCTACGCCTGAGTCTGACCCTTGAGCAGTCCCATATCGGTTGAGTCAATGCTCTCTTGGGCTGGGAGCGAATCGGCTTGATGAATAATTACAGGACCGAGAACCGTGGCCGTTCAACTCGGGCTATCATCACTTCTCAACCCAAACCTTGTACTTCAGCCCAAACAAACTCATACTAAATATCTTAATACATTTCATTTATTTAGTAAAATTACTCTTACGCCCCCTATAAAATTCAGCAACTTCCAACCGAGGCCACATAAATTTTCAACAAAGCCAATTCGAATATGTATACTTCCACCAGTCTACTGAATTTGTTCATTTTTTCGGCAGTGTCAACATTTCATCCTGAAAATGTATAAACTTTGAACAGGCACCTACCAAAATTGAAATGAAGAATATTGGTCCTCTCAAGTATTTTATTTTTTTGAAATTGAAGTTCAGAAACCAGTAAAGAAATGTGAAAAAATTGTATTGTTACTGAGACTTGAGTGCCTCGTGTAAACATGCTGACACTCGTTGAAATGAATCACAATGAAATTCAATCTCAATGAATTTTAATGTCGCGGTCATAAGTAGACTTACGTCCCCTCCTATCCTGTCCTGATGACAAATTGACAATGGCGGCATTGTAGCTGCTAATGTGCTAGTTTTGTTGGGTTGGGTTGGGTAGTGTCGTACGTATTCTTTGAATTGGAATTGAGTCGTTGAATTGAATGATTCAAAGTAAAGTAATAAAACTGGTCTTGGTTGTGTCGAGCATAAAAGTCACCTCACGTACATGTACATAATCGTAATTGTGCTACCAATGTTATAGAAAAGGAAAACAATAAATACATAAGAATATGGTTGTATAAAAATAAAATAAAAATCTAATCATTAAAACTCCTAGTGTACGGGTACTCCGGAGCACCCAAAAGAATCCCTCACTCACCATGCAGATTTGAGCAGCTTAAACGCAAGAACACAGACGGAAGCATACTAAAAATAAATTAAAAAATGGATTAAAAAAAAGTACTAAAAATAATTAATCTTAATTAGCATACCTCATCACAAGCAAGCAATATAGGTAAAAAAAGCATCATCATCACCATCAGAATTGGTTCCTTTTTTCTCCGTTTTGTCGCACATTTTATTCTTCACGCTTATAATAACAATAATAATTAAAGAAACCAACCAATATCAGATGTGAAAGACAACTGCAAACTAGAAGGAAAATAAACCCCTACATACATGAGCACAAAAGAATTGCCTATATAGTGTGTGTGTGTGTGTGTGTGTGTGCGCGGCGCGCGCCTCTCTAATACTAATATTATTATGGTAATGCCCCAGCAAATTCTATTACTTTACCTAGTTAAATAACCGCATGTATTCAGAAAAACTTTTCCAGCGGAGACTTCAAATAGGAGCTGCCTACATTGCCCATTAACAACAAGGCAACGATCAGCAGAATTGTCGCTAAGGCCCACATCCAAGGCTGCATCCTTCTCTTACTGCAGTTGCGTAGAGGCAGAGGGATGGATTTTACCTTGGTTTGCTGAGTTGATTGCGCTGATTTCTGAGACCTCTTTGTTACTGTCACCGGGTTCTCTCTAGTCTCAGGCTGTTTAGGAATTTCTTTTGGGGCTTCTAAGCTTGCTTCTGGAGCAGATTCTCCTTCACTAACATCATTTGTAGCCTTTGTTGTAGTTGCCATCCTTCTTTCCTTCTTCCTTATCCTCTTCTCCCTTTCCTGCACAAGATACAAGCCATTGCACGATCGATACACAGAAGAAAAGAATATTGCATCACATGGGAAATGTCTATATCTACAAGAATGCCTATGAGACGTTCATGGAATTGTAAAGTAGAAGGTGATGAAATATTACCTTCTCTTTCTCTTCAGCTTCCTTCTGTGCTCTTATGGCAGCTCTGGCTTGAGCCTTCTCCACTATTCTTTTTTTCCTCTCCTGTGCTTCTTTAGCTTTGGCCTTCTCCTCCGACCTGCGCTGCTCTCTCAACCTAGCTTCAGCTTCTTCCTTTCTCAACTGTTCTTCCTCCTTTGTTATTTTAGGGACTTCTACCCTTTCCTCTTTAATATCACTTCTTTCAGGAGCAGTTTCTGGGATAATTTCCGAGGAAGTGAGTTTCACAGGCTTCTTCGTTTTAGCTATCTCATTTTTATGCTGAACAACCTTCATTGAAGATATGTCATCTGGTTTTTCAGACACCTCAGGGGCAACTTGTTTTGCTTGTTCCAGAGTGGAAACCACTGTTGCCAAATTATTCTTGGTTGCTCTTACGATATCAGGTATTACAGGGGGCTCCCCATCAGGACCAAGAGAGTGCCCATCTGAGGTTCTCAACCTCCTCAGTGTACTCCTGTTGTTGCATCTGAAGTATTCTTTACGGAAATCATCATTATCATTCCAGAGTTCCATAATTGTTTCCACCTAGACAATTGAATTTTTTGCAATTCACACATAAGCTGTTGTTCCAGATTCTTCAACAAAAAAGGTAGGGGGAAACACAAACACGCAACAACAATAACAACAACAACAACAGGACTTCATAAGCTAACCTGATTGATACACAAACGTTGTAGTTGTTCCCTATCTCCACTCAGTGCCAGATTATTAGCAGCCTTCACATCATCCTTGTATCTCCAAAAGTATTTGTTCTGCAGATTCAAGGAAAAAGAGGGTTAATATCTCATCTAAATTTGTAACAAGGTAAGAAAAAGCATGCACAAGAAAAAGAAAAGGACAAAATCTTAAACCTTCAGGGTACTTGATTTATCAATGGGAAATATAAGCAAACTTAAACATAAGAAGGCTGAAAACTCTTTAAGTCAATGTTAGGCAAAACCTTAAACATGCGCCCTTTTAATGGAGACATATAATTAGCTTCACAACATGATCAATAGTGTATTTGTGTGCAGATGTGTAAACTGTAGTACTTGGATCTAACGGAAGACGTGACACAAGACCAAGCGCAATGGCCTTTTAGGATTCATATAGCCGACCCCACTTAGTGGGAAAAGGCTTTGTTGTTGTTGTTGTTGTTTATGTGTAAACTGTAGAGAGAGGATAATTCTAACTGCTATAACGTTTTTCATCAAGGGAATCACATACCTTCTCATATTGTTGTTTCCTCAAACTCTGTAAATGTGCATATGCTTCTTGACGAATGTCATCTGCAGCTCTAAACTGATTAAGTATTTCATTAAGCATATTATTTTCTTCATTAAATCTCTTCTTAGCAGCTTGAGTGACTGCCTCCGCTTTGAGAAGATTTTCTCTGAGTAGATCCATTTCCTTCCTCGGAACCTGTAATATTGGAAGATGGTATAAATACCTTAATAATCTCACTAATATTGGAAGATCGTATAAATACCTTAATAACTTGAGGTCATCTAACTCTTACAGTATTAACCACTAACTAGTCTTGATTCTGGGCAAAAGAAAAATATACTAAAATTTGAATGTGATTAGGTGTTTGTATTTGAAATAGATCTCAGCATATGACTTCCACATAAACTATTTAACATAGAACATCTCCCAGACTGGTTAAATGATACATAGAAATGACGAGTACAATTGAGAAACACTACCTTTAAGCTCAGTTCAACATGGTATTTCTGGTCTAAAGCTTCTTGAACTTCATCCTGCTCACCCAGGCTAGAAGAGAGTTGTTCATGAAGTTGCTTCAGTTGCTTGATTTCGCGAATAAATTGTTTTTCTTCCTTCAAAGGCAAGGTCTCATGCTCCATACTGTGTTCCATATTGCGTATCTACTCATGAAACAAAAATTGAAGGATGCAGACATTCAGAAAAATATAAAAGTATATTCAAATCTGTAACATAAATATATGGCAGTAATTAATAGAACTGAAGGGGAGACAAGTGATCACTTTATAATCCAAATCCTCGATAGAGATGGCATTCTTGACTCTGTTAATCATTAATTGAACAGAATCCATTTCCTTGCGTTTGGCCTTAAACAGGTCTCGTCCAGCTCTCTCTTCGGATCTGGCTGCTTCAATTTTATCGAAATACTCCTTACAAGTAGCCTATCCATAAAAGAATTCCAACAGTTAATGTGGCAAGATATAAAATCCTACAAACAAAATATAGTGGAAGCCATTTGCAAAAGATTCCTCACCCTTTTAGTTTGGATTTAGGAACGAATAGCATCCCGGCTTTTAGTTTTTTCTTCAACATGTAACTGAGCCTGTTTAATCTCTTCTTTTAAATTTTCATCATCATATCTTGGAAACCTTATCAAGAAATAGAACGGCCTTTTTTCTACCTCAGCACCCTTATTCTGCCCTTCCACAGCATCAGCAGTGGAAACTTCCCCAGAAGATGTTGAGGGTTCAGATCCAAGTATTCCGTAAGTGTGCTCCACTTCCGTACATGTTGAATTAACATCACTCTCAATTTGAACATCATTCAAGTTGCAAGTTAATGGCCTGCCATTCTCCACAAAAGAGTCATTCAGAACCCTGGATTCAGATGCGTTAACATCATCATCAGGAATACCTCTGCTTCCCAGAGCAGATATACTCTGAACTTCAGACACTAGTTTTTCATCAGTATTTGGCTTAGCAGGAAAGCCAGCATCTTTTGAATTGTTATCAGAAACAGATATAAGAGGGCTGGCAGCCCATTCAACCTCTAAACTTGACAAACCAGTGTCTACACCTGTGGCATCATTAGATGCCCTTTCTCCGCAACCAACAGAATCAGGGTTGGTCTTGGGATCTGATATTGCATAATTAGCTGTGAAACTTGACAGAGTATCATCTTTACTGGGCACACTCTTGAATTCAATTTCTGATTTTGAATTGAGTTCTGATATCACATCATTAGGTGAGAAACTCGACAGGGTTTCGTCTATAACGGGCACTCTTTCATATTCAACTTCTGATTTTGAATTGGGTTCTTCTGATATTGCATCATTCAGTGGGAAATTTGACAAAGTATCAAACCCAATGGGCGCATTCTCAGATTCAACTTCTGGTTTTGAATTGGGTTTGTCTGATACTGCCTCATTAGGTGGGAAACTTGAAGTATCATCCGAAATGGGTGTACTCTCAGATTCAACTTCTGATTTTGAAATGGGTTCTTCTGCTATTGCATCATTGGGTGCAAAACTTGGTAGAGTATCATCTACAACGGGCGCGCAATCAAATTCAACTTCTGATTTTGAATTGGGTTCTTCTGATATTGCATCATAGGGTGGCAAACTTGGCAGAGTATCATCTACAACTGGGGCACTTTCAGATTCAACTTCTGATATTGAATTGGGTTCTTCTGACATTGCATCAATGGGTGGGAAACTCGATAGAGTTTCATCTATAATGATCACACTTTCAGATTCAACTTCTGATTTTGAAGTAGATTCTTCTGATATTGCATCATTCGGTGGAAACTTGACAGAGTACCATTGACAACAATCGCTATCTCAGATTCAACTTCTGATTTTGAATGGGGTTCTTCTAATACTGTAGCATTAGGTGGAAAACTTGACGGAGTATCACAAAAAAGGGGCACAATCTCCGTTTCAATTTTTGATTTTGAGTTTGGTTCTGATATTGCATCATCAGCTGGGCAACTTGACAGTGTATCATCTACAACAGGTCCACTCTCTGCTTCAATTTTCGATTTTGAATGCTCAGGGCGGCAAGGATTGGGGCTTTCACTATCCTTCTCAGTTATCTTTACAGCATCAGCCTCTAGCCTCACATCATCAATAGAGCAATTTGAAACACCTTCAGTAGGTAGAGAAACGCCATTCTCAGCATTTTGATCTTCTGTTATATCATTATCAGCAACAGCTGAAAAGCTTTCACCATTTCCAACAGCTACTTTCTCAAAACTATCAGCATTTTCACACGATCCATCATTCTCTTCAGGTGTATCAAGTAAGTCATTATCATTTGTAACTAGAGGCACGTGAATATTCGGCAAGCCATCTCCATTACTTTGATCAGAGACACAGCCGTTGACAACTTGAGTAGCTGACTTTGTCGCATCTTGGAGAGAGGCATTTTCAAAAATTATGGGGGCAGATGAGTCGTGGCCATTTTCAGAATATCCATTTTGTTCATGAGCATGACAAGCAGGCAAGTTGTCCGCAGTAGTTTCCTTGGACATGAGATCACCCACAACTTGCTCATCCAACGATGGGATTGGGGTTGGGGCTCAGGTTGGCATCGAATAATGCTTTGTCTGTTGGCTTAGATCCCTCGAAGCATCTTCCATGGGCACGTCCTCGGCTTCTTTTGGATCCTGGTCAGTCTCTGCTCACTCAGACACCACCACCTCTCCGTCATTGAGATGTGGGGCTTCTGCGGCAGCCTTGTTGAGCAAATGAGATTGGGAATTGTCCTTTTGAGGCTCCAAGTGAAGACCAACAGCACCATTGTTCTGAACAACGCTGCTATTGAGATGAGAATGGACAGGATCTTTGGAAATGATGGCATCACTCCTGGTTACAAAGACACAAGAGACACAAGAGCCGTCAGCGTTGGTGTCGGTGTCGCCTTAGAAACCCCATTATCGCTCTGATTTCCATTCCCAATCCCAACATTCCCATTCACAACATTGGCAACGACATTCCCAACCTCACCTTTGGAGACCTCAGATTCACAGGCATCAGGGTACACAACCACGCCGGCCGTCATTGTGATCCGAAACAAAATCCCACAAGAACCACAGCCACAACGATACCGATCTAATTCACACACACACACACACACACACAAAGTTGCAAAATTTAAAAATTAAATGTGTTTAATTCCGTTTATAGCGAGTGAATTCAGAGTTTGAAGTGGATCAAAATTGAGGAGAAGTGGGAGATATAAGGGTTTCGGAGATGAGATTGGACTTACCGGTGCAGATCGAACGAGCGGGTGTGAACGCAGTGGAGTCGAATAGAGTCGAGCAGAGCAGTGCAGTGCAGAGGAGAGCAGATCGAGAGGTAGATCAGCCAGCCGACATCAAATGCTGTGGATGGACTATGCCTATCTAATGTATAAGGGCGTGTTTGCGAATAAGCAAAATAATATACAGCCTCGAGAGAGAGGAGAGAGAGGAGAGAGAGTGAGGGAGTACGCAGAGCAACAGCTGGCGAAGCAAGAAGAGAGAGCTTGTGCTCTGTAACAACTTTTTCACACTACCGCCTCGTTTGGCACATCGTATTAAGCACGGATATGATTAATAATATAGTAGTAGTAATTTGGTGCACTATCGTACTAAATAAACATCCGTTTAATTATACGATCCATCAAATTTAATACGATCGACATCGGACAATTAATACAACTCAAAAGCTTGGTATTATTAGTTGGGGGTGCTAACCAAAAACACGCTTGCTTCTCCTCTTCGGTTTCACACATCTGCTCCTTGGAAAATCCTCTCCATCTTCAAGAGCATTTCCTCGACGAGTTCTTGTGACAATCCGTCCCTAATTTTAAGTTTTATAAATTTTAAATTAGTGATTTTACAAAAATGCCCCTTGAGGCAAAAATTTTAACTTTGGTTGACCATCGGTTAGAGAGACATATGACTCATTCTTTTAGTGTAATTGTGTAGTATTCGACGATACGAACGCGTGGGCACAAGTGGATTTGAATTTGGAGCAAAAACAGGGATATTATGGAATTCAAAATGTAAGGGTATTTTGGTAAGTTCACAAATGGAGATATTTCTCTACTTTGGACCACCACATGACTGACATGTGGCACCCAATTCCTCGTGCCCTTTTTCTTTTCCCTCCCATGATCTCTCCCTCGAGAGCTCTCTCGTTTCTCCTCTCTCACCTCTGTCAACTCTCCTTCTCTACCAGTTCAACCAAAACGCCACCACCTACTACCTTCTCCGGCGAGCTTCGCCATAGCACCACCATAACTTCCTCATCTCCAACTCTCTTTGCACCCATCGTGCACAGTGAAACTACACCACCATCACTAGCTTTCTTCTTAACCTAGTGGTTAATTGTGTTAGCATAAATCCTTAGGGTACTGGGTTCGAAGGCTGGTACTGGTGATGGTGATGATGATGAATGAACAAATGGATGTTATTTTCAAGAGAAATGCTAAGGGACTTTCGCTCTCTCTCTATTCTCGGTTGCACAACACTGCAACCACGGTGAGCCTCGAGATCCTCAAATTCTTCATGTTTCGAAGCCCTTATAGTGTTGTTAACCTTTAAATGGTGATTTGATGACGATTGAATGTAGGAAGCAACCTAGGAAAAATTTCCTAGATTCCTGGAAAACAAGACCCGTGGCCATTTACCCATTTTCAGACCAAATGTTCGGCCAACTCTGATCTCCGTTGGGCCTCCTAAAGGTATGACTCTCTTCTCTACATTTCTAACTTCAAAACGGCTTTTGAATCATCAAGTTTGATTAAGTATTGAATTAGAAACTAGCTATGAAAGTTGGGAAGAAATTTCCAAAATTCTGGAAAGTTTGGCCGTGACCATCAAGCCACTTTTAGCTCATTCCCCCGTTTAACTTTAGCCACGATTGGACCCTGAACTAGTAGAACCCTTTTCTCCACATTCCTAGCTTCTAGTTGGCTTTTGAATCTTTGATTTTGGTTAAGTATTGAGTTAGAAATCAACTTTGGAAGTTAGGAAGAAAACCAGTAAAATTCTAACCTTCGTGAGGAAGACGAGTACTAATGTACTCACGGCGTGTGAGGCCCGTGGGATGTTGGCGTGTGCAGTGCATGGTTGCCAGTGTAGCCACCTTGTGGCGGTGCATGGTAGCATGTGCAGCGGTGTTGGGAGGAACCCGAGGTCCCTTCTTAGGTTTCTCGATGTGCCGAACCCGAATTCACCCTCCATTTTCTGAAATTCAACTGTTTTAAAATAGTTTCTTTATTAGCCGTACTTTGTACGAAAATGTGTTTATATACATTAGTACGTTACGTATTTACCTAAATGGTTTCATTTCTAGGCAAAATGCATCGCAAGGATTCTCGATGCTACAAGGCGAGTTCGACTTGGCGACATGATATGTGAGTGGGCATTTGTTTTCATATATATATATATATATATATATATATATATATATCTTACAGTTTCCAGAAATGTTTTAAATTGATTATGCATAGCATGCCATGATTTGAATGTGTTATATTTAAATATTGCATTATGATGAGATTTGTGATTATGTCAAATGATCCTACGGAGGCACAGGTAAGTTCAAGTGAATTATTATGTGGTTGAAATGGTTGCATTATATGAGCATACATATATTCATTTAGAGCTCATCATCGCTGCACCCCGGTGTTAATGCTCTCGCCCCAAGCCAGGGCACAGCCTTCACATGATTGTTCACCTCCTACACCGCACGTTCACCTTGGATCCAAGTTAGGTGCTAGCCGTCGTATAGGTTGCATTAGGCGATTCCGACTCGTAGGTGACCCGCGCATAGCGCTAGCCTTCACGTGATCATTGACTCTGACTCGCGTGCTAGCATAAACTGATAAGCAATAGGTCAAGTCGTACAGGTCGCATTAGGTAACTCCGACTGGCATGCTAGTTTAGACTGATTTCACACCTGGCTTACACTTATTATTATTGAGATATTGTGGCATGGCATGCTTTTATGTTCACTGCACTCATGCATTCATTTTCGTACTTATGTAGTATTATTTTCTGGAAACTATATGAGTTTTACAGAGATGGGTTATTACTTTCAGAAAAGAGAAATGTGTTTGCTAAAGCTTTGTTTTTGCCCCACTCACCCTTCTATTTTTCGCTTCTCTAGGTTTTAGTAGCTGAGCTTCTGTATCAATGAGGATTCTTGGCATATCCCAGTATAGCTGGCTACCTATGATGGTATAATCCTTATCTTACCTTACTATACTTTACTTATGCTCTGTAATCACATGGGAAATGGGTTCATTCCCGCTCACAGCACACTCTTATATTTAGGCACTTTTAGGTTTAAATTTATTCACATTTTCCACATTACTACACTTTATGGCTTTGTCACCTTCCAGATATCGGCCAGCACAGCTCTATTCGGAGTCCTAACCGACATTCTGGGTCAGGGTGTGTCGGTTCTCAACCCCAACTGCCACTCCTCTGTAATCGGTCGCCATGCAATTTCCCATCTCATCCGTCGCTCTTGCTCTATCACGTTTTAGTCGTCAACGTCAAAGCACGACGATGTGGACAAAGAGGTAGTTAAGATCATGAAGCCCGATTGATGTCAACAACAACAGAATCGACAACTCAATGATCTTCCGTCGCTGACAGCGTTGGATCCAGCTCTGACGGCTCCGGTTAACTCGAACCTTTGTCACAAATTGATTTCTTTTCTTCATCAATTTGGATTTTCAATTTAATTAGTAGTCGTTTTGGTTGGTGAATCAATGTGGCTTTGGGGAGATTGAAGAAATGAGAAAGTGGGATTGTATGGGAGGGTGGGATTTGAAGCGTGGCGAAGATGGTGAAGAAAGGAAAAAACGACTGGGAAGAAACTTGGGTTTTTCACCTTCTTTTTTTTATTTATTATTATTTTTTAAATTTTGTATGTAATGATGCTTAATTATTTTATTTTATTTTTCTGTTTTTCTTTGTTTTTCTCCTTTTTTTTCATTTTAATAATTATTTTGTGATTTTTTAAAAAAATTATTTTAGTCCAACGTGTTAATCTGATACAGCATCAAATGCCTGACTAATTTAGTCAGTATTATCCGACAACTATTTATCTTATTCGACTAAAATAGTCAGTACAGTCCGAGCCGCCAAACGAGGCAGGTTACAGGAGGAGGAGACTAGACTCTCTCCTTCTAGACTACTAATTATACACTAATGAACTCGCTAAGGGCGCATTTACGTAAGGGTAATGGGAATCAAAAAACGAAATTGAATTCCTATTACGGATTATTCCGGTGTTTACTAAATACTAGGGAATCAATAGTGTGGTGGACCCCACCCGAAACAAGCAATGCAATTCCTAAAATTGGAGGAGTGGGATTCCCTGGATAGATGAGGTATTTGAATTCCAGGAGGGTGAATGAATCAGGAATGCAGTTTTTCTTCCTATTATGCCGTCATTCACATTATGCACAACTCCATGCATATGCCGAAGAGAAGAAACTACAATTTGAGCGAAAAAATTTAAATATTAAAGTACATACTTAAATTTATAAAAATAAACAAATAAAAGCATTTTAGTGTGTCTATGAAATAAAAAAGCAATTTAATTTTTTTCTTACTATTATAAATTATATCAAATTTTATTAAAAAAAGAGTATATAAAATATTTGATTTGGGACAAGTGCATTTTAGTAATCATATTGGTTTGTATTCTGATTCTGTTGAATTAGTAAACAACTTTATGGAATTAGTATCATTTCTATTCCGATTCCAGAACATTTAAGTAAATAGCTTCAACATGAATTTGATTCTAACTTCTCCTCATTCCAATTCCTCCTCAATTCAATTCCTCCTATTTTCACTACGATTATGTAAACGCGCCATAAATATTAAAAGCCACTCTTTTTCCCCAACCTCACGCCATCCCACCCCTCCCCCTTGGTAATAGTCAATTTAATCCTCTCGAGTAAATAGTAAGGGTTTAGGGTTTAGGCAATTACTTATGACATCTTCACCTTTGAACTGAATAGTCCAGGCAATTTATATTAAAATATTAATATTTTTTATTGTATAAAATAATTTATTTTTAATTTTGGATAGGAATTTTAACCGATCTCGTCACCAATGACGAAGCCATATGGAGGCCAAGATGGGCACGGGCCCATCCTGAAATGTTTCTTAGTTATATACCCTATATGTTGGTCTTATAACTAAAAAGTATGCAGCTCGTTGGTTATTGGGGTTTTAGCATTCCTACACACCAGGGGTTCGAAACTTGCTGGTTTACCTCCTTTATGTTTTTTTTTTTATAAGAACTAACCCTATCTTTATCAACAATCTTTTTTTGGTTGGTTGATAAAAAATAAGGTTAATTTGACACACCCCGACTGAAAATAAGGCATGCTGGTCATCACGTGAGGGTGACGTAACCATGTGCACAGTACGGAAGCGATAAAGATATAAGAAATACGAGTGAATAAAAACTAAACCACTAGCAGTACTAGCTAGGATAACATGCTAATGTGAGATTAAGTGTGAAATACATAATCAGAGCATAAATAACCTAAGTGCAGTCTGACTGGACAAGTACTAATTAAACAACACCCAAAGGTGATCCTACATTTGTGTTGTTCTGTCAGAACCACCGTCAAGATCCTCGTGACCCACCAAAGCACTTTTACCTAAAACCTAGAGGGGCGCAAAACAGAAAGTGTGAGTGGGCAAAAACAAAGCTTTTCAAAACCATTTCAACTATCAAAGCTAGTAACCCCTTGCTGTAAAACCTGTATAATTTCCTAGAAAATAGAATATATTTGTATCTCAAAACCATGCTCAACAAGCTTTAATCATGAATATGCCATGCCAAATATCTTAATATGAAATATGCAATCCAGGTGATATAAATCAATGCAAATGATATATCAACTGGAGTCACCTAACGTGACCTGTACGGCTAAATCTAGAGCTACAATCATGTGAAGGTTGTGCGACAAGCTGGGTGTAAATAAATATGCTCTAGTGCTACTATCACGTGAAGGCTGTGTGAAGTATCACAAGTCACCTACAAGTCAGAACCACCTAAAGTGGTCTGTACGACAGGCTAGCACCTGCCTTGGATCCAAGTTGAGCGTGTGTGGTGTGAGAGGTGAACTATCAAGTGAAGGCTAGGCCCTCAACTCTAGCGGAGCACTAACACCGGGGTGCAGGTTAATGAGCTCTCTAAACATCTCACATAATCCTCAATTTACATAAACATTCGATAACTCACATGGTACTTACCTGAGCGTCCACAGCGTCAACCATAAATATATGCAACTATTAATGCATGTATAAAACATATGAATACTTGGCATGGTATTTCAAAACATGCTTTCATTTAAAATGAATTTCTGGGAAAAATCAAGTATATAGATATATACTAAAAACCAAAAGCTCACTCACTGGTATGTGGAAGGGTCTTAGCCCCCGAGCCTCGAGTGACTGCGCTCGTCATCAGGATAGGTCTCACCTATATGCGAAACAACTATATAAATGTCAATTTAAAGCACATAAACAAAACTAGCTAATAACTTCTCATACATTGCTCAAATGGGGTGTTTGAATATACCAACATGAACTACTCAACACCACAAACATCCCCATATTTTTAGAAAAATTTTCGGACCACTCACGTGTCGGCCATGCGCAGGCACGTGCCTGGCACACATACGGAAACCCTAACGGCATTAGGGAATATTCCATCCAAAAATGGAATATACCGTTATATATACCTTACGCCGTTAGTAATGCCATTGGTATATTCTGTCAAAGTTGACGGAATATTCTTTGTCTTTTTCGGTGAGTCTCGCCTGCTGCCGCCGTTTGCCACCGTCAGCGCCGCTGTCTGCAACTTGAATTTTCGCTGGTTTCTGGAAAAACTTCAAAACTTCATATATTCTTCAATTCTTAACCAAATTCCATGAAATTTGTACCAAAATGAAGCTTACAACGAGCAGAACAAAATCTTACCACTTTTAGGACTTAAATCTAATGGAAACTCACTGGAAAATCCACGATAATCCAGCCACCACTGCAACTCTTTGAAACTAAGCTTCCCGACATCCAAAACACTTCGTTTTTCTCCTCCGAGCTTCATGAAGACGTTCTAAAGCTCCCTAGAAGCTTAAAAACTTCTAAAAACTTCATGATCACGCTTGCATGAACAGTACCCAAATCGGAGCTCGCGAGAAACAATGGTTTTCGAAGGTTTCACGTCCAACCAAAGGTATAGATCAACTCCTAGGCTTGCAAGGAGTTCAAAAACACCAACAACGATCTCGATCTGCAACTTGAAGGGTTGGTTTGAGGTTTGTCCGTACAATTGTACGGAAATGGAAGAAAATCCGAGAGAGAGGAGTGAGAGTCTACGAGAAAGGGTATGGGTGTGTGTGAGTGTGTGATGTCCAACTGAGTCACCAACCAAAGGTATAGATCAACTCCTAGGCTTGCAAGGAGTTCAAAAACACCAACAACGATCTCGATCTGCAACTTGAAGGGTTGGTTTGAGGTTTGTCCGTACAATTGTACGGAAATGGAAGAAAATCCGAGAGAGAGGAGTGAGAGTCTACGAGAAAGGGTATGGGTGTGTGTGAGTGTGTGATGTCCAACTGAGTCACCAACCAAAAACAAATTACCCACAACACCAACTAATGTCTAAGGGCAAAATCGTCATTCCATGCCATCGATAAAAATATTTTGGGATGGGCTATCACATAATTTATGTTGAAGAAAAATCTCATAATAATTGCATTGAGCCATGATTTTAAATTTTTGTTTGAAATTAATGTTAATTTTATTATCAAAGCTCGTAACAAGTTTTGTTTTTATAATATAATTATTTCAACACTATATATTTCATACATGTTAAACATCTACCACTCTTGTTTAATTAAAACTTTCAATGCTAATACAAAAAGAAGCCTTTAATTTTTATAGAACATACCTATTAATATAGCGATCTCACTAGTTATATTCTATATTTTTTGTCTAATTTTTTTTTTTCATATGATTTAAAGGCCCCTCTTAGCCAGAATCATGGCTCCGCCACTATTTGTCGCGCCACATGTCTTTATTTGAAAGTACAATTTTTGTAGATAAATTTCAATAAGATTTTTAACCAAGTATATCACACCATGTGTCCTTACCTGTTTAGAATCGTTGATGATAGATTTACGATAAGATTTTTAACCAATCTCGTCACGCCACATGTCACTGTTTGTTTAGAATATTTGAGAATAGATTTCAATAAAACTTTTAATGAATCACGGCATGACATTATCTACAACCTAATCCTTTTTTTTTTCTCCATATACCCCACCATCCATCCTAAGAAGCCACACATCAAAATCAAAATCTCTAATAATTCTTCTTCATAGTTTATAAATCTTGAATTCTTACAATGTCTTCTTCAAGGATCTTGTGGGAAATCAATGAGTAAGAGAAAGAATTGTTTAAGCAAGAAGAAGAGAAATGTTTGATCTCCAAGAGGGAGAAAATGAGGCGGAAGAAATGGAAAAGGAAGAGGATGAGGATAAGGAATTAGACTTGGCATTCGTGTCGTGTTTTTCGTGTTCATATCATTTTTATGACATACCCGATATCTTAATGGGTTGTGTCATGCAACACTTGTTAAAGTAAACGAGTAATATGACCTGACCCGAAATTGACCTGTTAATATTGTCAGGTAATATGATCCAACCTGTTACCCGTTAAAGAAAATATATTTTAAATCAATAAATAATGAAAATGAAAACTATAATTTGACCCAAAAAATGGATAACATAATACTAAATTAGTATATGCATACCACATTGTCACATAAATATTACTTCAAAACATAAAAAAAAAATGTTGTAAAATTGGTATTACTTCAAAACATAAAAAAAAAAAATTTGTTGAAAAATCGGTGGTATATGTGTTGTGGAATATAAAGTGAGAACCCGTCCCAAATTATTATATATTTTCTCCCTTGGTTTTTAAAGTAAGGATATTATACTCGTTGGCTTAGTGACGTGGATGTACATATGTAGCTTTAAATTATTTCCTTGCCGTCGTAATTAAATCATACTCAACGTCATGAGTGCGTCGACGCAAGTTAGGGCTGAATCGAAGTCGTAACGAAAAAGTTACGATTAATTGAATACGTAAACAGGTAAATCACGAACCAATTATATTAGGCCCTATTACCTCTAAACCAATTAGATTTTGGGCTTTTATCTTTCTTTGGGCCAATTGGAGCTCTATCTCTCTCATGGTAGCCCAATAAGAAAATATTATTTTCTAATTCTGGCCAATCACACACACACACATACATGTACACTTTTTCCCTCCTTCTCGACTATTCTCTTTTCTTCTTCCTTCTACACCCGAGACACCCCACATGCACAAACTACAGCAAAACAGCACGGATCGAACCTACGAAGACTACCATCACACTCCTCACAAACTCACGAACCTCGCCATATCCTTAGGTTTCAGTTTTGGTGAGTTTTGACCGTCAACTCACAAGCTCCGATGCGATCCTGGCGTGGTTTCGAGGTTTTAAGGCTTGGAAACATATCCACGCAACTTCCCTAACACTTTGGAGTAGTTTTGGAGTGAAGCGGACGTCGATATAGGTGAGTTTGGAAAGTTCCAGAATTGGCTGGATTTTCCAAGGACTTTTCTGACCGTTTTTCATAGGATTTTGAACTCCTAATAGGTACGAATATGTTCTACTCTTCAAGACCTTCAAATCCATACAAATTTCAAGGATTTTGGTTGAGAAATGAAGTAGATATTAAGCTTTGAAAAATTTCTAGATTTCGATGAACTAAATGGCAACCTGCGGCGGTGGACGGTGGAGACCGGCGTGGTCCACCAGAGAAGAAGAGGAATATTTCGTCAAAGTTGATGGAATATTCTAATGGCGTCAGATAACACTGTTAGAATTTAACGGAATATTCTGCTATTTTAACAGAATATTCCTAAAGCCGTTAGGGTTTTCGTCCCGTGTGCCAGGCATGTGCTTGCGCATGGCCGGCGCGGTAGCCATGCCTTGGCTAGTGCGTGAGGGCGCGTCCGACATCCAAAAAAATTTCTAAAAATATGGGGGTGTTTTTGTTGTCGAGTAGATCACATTGATATATTCAAACACCCAATTTGAGCAACGTATAAGGAATTAATCCTAAGCTTTGTTTATGTGCTAATTAATTAACGTAAAAATAGTTGTATCGCATATAGGTGAGACATACCCTGAGGACGATCGTGGACAAGCGAAGCTAGGGGGCTACGATCCTACTACTTATAAGTGAGTGGGCATTTGTTTTATATATACATATATATATATACAGTTTTCAGAAATGTTTTTATATGGAACTATGCTTTGCTTGCCATGTCAGAAGTAAGTTACATTTTAAATATTGCATTGTTACACTTGTGAATTGTATTGTGTGATGCTGCAAAGACTCAGGTAAGCTTAAGGTGAGTATTATGTGATTGAATGGTTTGTATTGCATTGGTATTCACACATTTATTTAGAGCTCATCATGGTTGCACCCTAGTATTAGTGCTTCCGCCTGGGGCTAGGGCCAACCTTCACGTGATTGTTCACCTCCCACACTACATGCTCACCTTGGATCCAAGTCTAGTGCTAGCCTATTGTACAGACCATAATATGTGGTTCCGACTCGTAGATGACCCGCGAATTATAGCACAACCTTCACGTGATCATAGCACTTAAGTGTACATATTTATACTAGCATGTCGTACATGTCACACTAGATGACTCCGACTCATGTGTTAACCTAGATTGATGAGTTACAGGTCGAGTCGTACAGGTTACGTTAGGTGACTCCGACTAGCATACTATTTTATATTGGTTTCACACCTGGCTTACATTTATTATTGCTGAGATATTATGACATGGCATACTTCAGTTTTCGCTACTCTTGTGCATTGGTTTTCATACCCATGTAGTAGTATTTTTTGGAAACTATACAAATTTTACAGAGAGGGGTTATTATGTTCGTAAAGAGAAATATGTTTCAAACACTTTGTTTTTGCCCACTCACCCTTCTGTTTTGCGCCCCTTCAAGTTCTAGGTAGCTATTCATCTTTGGTGGCTCATGAGGACTACTTGGCGGTTCTAACATTCTACTAAATAAAGTAGGGATCTTCTCCCTGTTTGTGTAATTAGTACTTAGTTAGTTCGACTGCACTTTCGTTTTACCTATGCTTTGATATGTGTGTATCTTATACTTGATCACTTTCACACACTTTCATATTATCTCTAGTTAAATAAGTTAGTTTTGGTTTTTATCTATTCACCTTGTTCTTATTATTATCACTTTTGATGCTTACTTGGCTACGTTAACCTCACGTGACGGCCATCACATCTCGACTCTGGTTGGGGTGTGTCATAAAGTAAATGAGACACAATATATACGAGGTTTGGCAAGTGTGCCTACTTCCTCCGGGCAGCAATAGTACTTTTCTCTCATTATGTGAAATAATAGGAGTGCAAAAATAACTCACTTTATTTTCTCTCCTCTCTAGCCCAGCTCACTGGTATTTTCTTCTATATCTCTCTTTTTTCTCTTCTTTCTTTCCTCTCTATTCTTTTCTTGCTCTCTTTCTTCCTTGTTTCATTTCCTCCATATGTCTATATATCTCTCCTTCTTCATTTGCTCCTTTGTTTTATAGGTCAAGCTAGTGGTAGACAAAGCTTAGTAGGATGAGTGGCCATCCACATTGAGTGGCTAGAATTACTACACTCCCGTTGGATGGCCACAAGTCTTCGATTGATTGTCTTATTGGAATTTCTTCAATAATAACTCATGGGATGAATGGATGGTCCAGAAGAAAAAAAAAATGCTTTGCACATATGGCCAAAGTAGTAGACCCTTAGATGCTCCCCGAGATTGATGCCTCCCCCTGATTATAATAAATCTAGATTAACTAGCTTGTCATCATGAGGATGCATGTCGATCCAATCTTTGAACTTCTCGCAGTGATGACTTCAGAAATATATAGTTCTAACAGATATGAAGATGTAGCAACAAATGTTTACTTCGTTGGGTGTTGTAGGATCAAACTATTTCCATATGTAAATAAAAATCCTTTCTGTGAGTGATCTGTATGCAAGCTAAAGAGAGATTCAGATTTTGCTTGCCCAAGAAGACAATAGATGTTAGTGAGTTCATTGGAATAGAACAAGCACATGTCTATAATTTCTTGGAGATATTAATAGATAAGCTTTATTTCATTTCAATACCCATTTGTTGGTATTGTGCTCCACAAGAAATGTAATAACTGATTCAGTATATTGTGCTAAATACAATAAGACATATACTTTACTTAAGATATGGTACTTCTGGACCAAATATCAATTCATCATTTCCCTCATGAGGATGAATGATCTTTCTTAATGCCTAAAAATTGATTAACCATTTGGGTGTTCAACTAATGATCTTCAATCCACATGGTTCTTTAATACCATAAAACTCTTTTGGTGGATAAGAATCGTGTTGGCATATTGTTCGATCTACAACTCAAGACAATATTCTTTTTAACACTTTATAATCTTTCTATAGGAGTCCCAATCTAATATCATCAACTCTTATAAGAGATTTAGTATGTTGCAATAATATGATAATGATAGTACTCACTAAGGCAATTTATATCATCCATTGGCATTTGAGTACATAATTTGTGCTTTACCCTTCTTGTTCTTATTTCAAGCTATTTAAATCCTTCAAGGATTTTCTACACTTCATGACACATTCTCCTTTGAAATTTTATACAGAGCAATTTGATTCCATGTATACTTGATGGAATTACTTATGGAGATATGTTTTGGGCATATATATAATTCTCCATTAAAATGAACAAGTTTCACAATGAGAAACCATATTTAAAGGAGTGTATTACAATTTCAGGTTTCGACTAGGAACCTGGTGTCAAATCATACGAGTGTATTTCATTGTATCACAAATGCCCATATGTAACCTTCTAGGTTCAACATCCTTTGGCTATTTGTACTATATATATAGGTCATTTTTTTTTCTGTGTTCTTATTAAATTGTAATAGAATTGCCTCTCCATTTTTATTTGCCAATAATTTTTCCTTCTTTCTTTCGTAGACGAACAAAAGAACTTGTGTTAAGAATCCAGTATCCATACCATGATCCCATATTCTCATGTGCATGCACATGCATATTTTAAAAGCTTTTCATTTCTTTGGATATCCCTTACCTCTCCAAGAGCACTACACTGTCGCATTCAGTACGATCATCGTTTTGAGAATGCGGATCCTAACCTCATCTTGAGCTTTATAGAGCTTGGACTTTTAATCCCCACTTCTGAGAGTTGAGTTATTGGAACCTATATTTCCATCATGCTTCAGGCATGAGACATATCAAAATTGCCACTTCTATTGATTGTTCATTTTTGGACATGTATCCATGCATCGACTGTCATCATTCTAGCATGCAGCAGTTATGCTCAGTCCATGAATTGCCTTATTGAGATTTCAACACATGTGGCATTTTTGCAACTCGTTAATGCATTTAATAATTTCCAAATTCTGATTACTCTTTTGTACATCATTTGAAACAAAATAATATTTAACATCGTTATTATCTTTTAGCTGTTATATTCTCAAGTAAAGTTTTGTTGAGAATTTGATGCATCAAGTGTTTTTACTCAAGGGTACCTAATCATCGATAAATAAGGTTATTGTGTGAATATGAATGCACTTTTTACCTCGGGCTGTGAGTAGGATTCCCATCATTGATCTTTGGTCTTCCATTCACTTAGTTAGCCACCAATTTTCTCCCTTTTGACTTCTATGGGCTCATCGTTGATCCTTCTACTTTAGTCTCTTGCATAATAGAAATGGTGTGCAACCTTTGCCCTTGGATGGTCCATCGCTTCGTGATGACTCATCCATGCTTGGCATCTTTAGTGTAAAGAGCCAACAATATACCAATTATTTTGCGGTGTTGGTCACTTGAGACCCAGCTCCAACAACAGTTGAAGATGACTACTCGAGAGCAATGCAAGGTAATCAATCAGGGAAATATTCCAATCAATTAGTTCCTAATTGGAAGTTTGATTCCAAGTTCCAACTGATTGTTTTCTTTATCTTTGTCTTGTAGGCATGATATGAAATACTTTTGCTCTCGACCCTAATGATATGAGATATTTTTGCTCTTGAAGGAAACAGTATAAGATTTTGATGCTGGTGTAAACCTTTTCGATTGAAAGGGGTTTCTTGCTGAGGAAATGAGTTTGGCATTTTGAGGTACTTGGTTCAAGAGGTATTCTCAGAGAGAATGAAGACTGAATATGTTGAGAGGTTTGGTTGTACATACATTCTCGGCAAGGAAGTAAGTTAGGTGTTTTGGAGGTGCGCCTTGCTATGGAGGACGAAGGTCGACAGATATAAGGATTTTCCAATAGCAGGTAGTGGTGCGGTCGTGAACTTGTCACCCATGCTTGTTGGCAAAAGTGGTGTAGTTGGAATAGTGAACTTTACGCATATTAACTTTGCTAGAGATATTTTGACAGAGTTGTCCTTGATATCCAGAAAGTTGAGATTGCGTCTGGAAAGTGTTAACAAACTTTATACAAGAAAATTAGTCCTTTGAAATTCAAAAAGCGATGTCTCTTTGATTTTTGAACAAGTGGTTGTGTTGCCTCTCCTTTTATAGAGGTATCAATTGTATCCAAAATGCATTCTTTGAAAGTTGCCCACGTGTGAAAATTGTCTATGTTGTATTTCTGGGATTTCACATTATCCAACCCTTTTCTTTCATCATTTCTGAAAATAGTTTGCCCATCTAACCTTTGTTTAGATTTGAGTCTTGGGGGAGATGCACATGTGCCGCTTCAGGATAATATATGGCGCTCGTTTTTCTTATCTTCTAATGGTTCTCTTATGATTGGAGACTATGTGATGAGGGATGATATAACGGCTACAGTAGTATCTATGAACCTTCTCACTCCCAAAGATAAAGGAATACTTTTAAAGAGATCAAAGGGCTCAACCACGAGAATAGAGAGTTGCACAAACTTACAAATATTTACTCGACGAGCACGAAAATAATGCTTAACCAACAACAGGAATCTGAAAGTTGGATTCAAAGTGATCACTAGAGATTCGTGGCTAGATTATGAAGGCAACTGATGCCTTCCTCTTCTAGTGTTTTGCCAAGTACTTAGGCATCACATGATCAATCTCAAATGTCTCCCCTTCTGAGGTACTGCAGAGTACTAAGGCTTTACATGAGCAACCTTTGTGAAGGCCTGCCCCCAAAACCCCCCCCCCCCCCCCAAAAAAAAAATTTGTTTGTTTTTGTAGTTGTAGCTCATGTGTATGCACGTGTATGTATAAAAAAGTTTCTCCCATTTGATTTTATACATGTTTGAAAGCTTCTTCTTTAGCTTGTTATATATGGGAACCCATGGAAACTACTGGTTCCATAATTTATGAATTAATGAAGAGACGATGGAAACTTCTAGTTCCATGAATATGATTTAATGAGCCTTTAAGTGTAGATGTTTTCTAATATCATATGCTTCCACATGAATTCTCGGGCATTATGAATTCATGGAAGTATCTCTTGTGTAAGATGTCGATGGTCACAAAATCAGGTTTTGCTACGTTCACCATTTTCTTATTCTCAAAATGAAGAAATTTAGGTATGACAGAAATTGTGATAATTAACTCATACCACATATAACATATATCTACACAAAATGTTAGAACTTCAAGTTCTTAACATTATTAATATTTTGAACTTCAGGTCAAAACATTATCCATATGTACTCAAAATTTATTCTTAATATCGACATCATTAGAACCTTTGGTTCATATTTTTGGAATTCATGCCCATACTTAATTTGTACATGGATTAAGGAACTTATGGTCCTCATTTACATGAATCAACACTACTACAAAAGAGACATGTGTGAAAAAATAAACGTGGTGTTTATCGTTTTCACCTAGTATGAATTCCCCACTTTCTCAATGAACTCCCCCAATTGCCCGGTTGTTCTAACAAATCTCTTTTTCCTCAAATCCTAAAAGCTCAGTGCTTTTCTAATTCTTTCAAGCATATCTTGTTTCCAATCCTATTCATCAACTGACACACTCTTTGTGAAAGGATAAAAACCCAAATCAGCATATTTTCAAAGTATTCAATCCCACTATCGTCAAACCACCAACCATCAATTCTTTTAATTTTTTTTAATTTATTTGATTTTTATTTTGCAATTTGTGGATGGAAGTGTGCAGTTTTGAAGACGATGGAATTTGTTGTGATTCTTCTTCCTCTCCCTAGGTGTTCAAAAAAATAATCTCAGTGTAAGCTTTCCTTTTCTCTGCTAGCGGTTTTCGCCTTTCAATGGTATGCGCTTTAACTTTTGTGAACCCTAATCTTTGTACATATTTATTTGTGTATGTATATATCTATGTATGTTGTATATGCATTTTTATGGTTGGATTATTAGATTATTATTAGCTAGGTTTTGCTGTAGTGCTTGGAAGTTTGCATTTACTAGCATCTCCACTTCTATAAGTTGTTCTATTTCTTTCATATTTTATATATATATTTCTTTGAAATTTTTTAATTTGGTTTGATTTGTGCGTCATTTAAATTTTGTCATATTGTAAATTTCAATTTTGTTTATCTTAATGTGCTATGTTAATTTTGGTTAGATTGTGAATTTCAATTTTGGGTTGTTAGAGAGGGTGGCCATGAGGCAGGGGCATATATAGTGTGAACTGGAGAGAGGGAAATAGAGAGACAAAGAGACAGAGAGACAGAGAGACAGATAGACAGAGACAGAGACAGAGAGTTAACGACTGTTTTGCAAAAATAAAAATTAATTTACAAAAGAGTTCATGACTGGACAGTGGATAAAGAGACTATCCAAAGAACGTGTTACACTAATCGCATTTGAAAGGACCTTGAAGACAATTTAGGTACCAAGCAGATAACTATGACCATGGTAAGTAATTTCTGTCATTGCTTATTTGTTCCATTTAATTGTGGGTTATGCATTCTTCCATTTAATTGTGGATTAAGCATTCTTCTTAAATAACTATACTTTTGACTGAGCATCCTTCTTTGTTCCAACTTCTTTCTGGCCTAATGAGTAGCCTATTTGATTGTATATAACTCTATATATCACTCAACTATAAGTTTCTTCGACTTTGACATTTTTATTTGTCATTGTTGATAATTTATATAACATAGTTTATGTTCCCAACATTGTTGAAAACTAGGTGTTCAGAATATTGTCTTAATCACTAATTATTTTCAATTAACATATGTGTACAAAATGATAGGGGTTATATTTTAGTGAGTTCAAGAACTTGGACAGGCACTACCTGCAGTTGGGGATGCTGATAAGGGATTCCTGCTTCTGCAATAAAGTCATCATTGCCAAATATAAACTGTGAAAATTAATATGGAATTATGTATGACTGAAATTAGTTTTTGTCGTGACATATTTCCTCTGGTTATGATTTGTTGCAATTCAAAGAAGAAGCTATATGCACTCAACAGGAAATTGATGCATTAAGAATAGAGTGGGTTAAGTATATTGATGACTTCATCCCAACATATAAAACACTAGACTAGCTAGTGTGTGAAATTTTAAATTAAGTGAGCATATAGTTTTATTTTAGTAGGAAAGCTCTGCACATTTTATTAAATGTGTTGATTGTGAGATTGTCTTTTGTAATACTTTGGTAATAGATGAATTACAAATTTATGAATCAATACTGGTTTATTTGAGGCAAAAATGTTGCTCTCTGGATGGATTATGTAGATCTTGTTTTCAAATTAAAAATACATTATATATGTCATCAAACATATTTCAGGACATGTGTTGAATGGTTCATGGCACACTTTGTGTATCGTTGCTAATATTCAATGACGTTGCAAATGGTTTCAGTGCTATGGTACATCACGATATACAGATGTCATGTTTAGTATACCATGACGCTCATTCTTCTGTTTATGACACATTATGCATCTCAAATTGAAATAAGTGACACACTTTTTTTAATTCAATGACGCTTGTTAGGTGTCTCTAGAAGCTATACACTACATTGTGGTATGTCATGTTTAGTATGCCATGATGCTCATTCCTCTGTTTATGACACTTATTCTGCATCTTAAATGGTAATAGATGACACAAGTTCTCAATTCAATGATGCTTGTTAGGTGTCCTTAAAAGTAATACATGACATTATTTCAACATCATAAAAAATATCTTTAATGACACCCACAAAGATGACGCTAAACCCTTGCGTCATTAAACTTTTAACATGACCCATAAGCTGCATCATGTATGTAAAAATTTGTAATAGTGCAAGGAACTTCTAGCCCTCATTTAATAGTTTGTGGACTGAAGCGTTTATGGCTGTCACTTTAATTTAATTGAGTAATTGTTGTTATCTTAGTTGATTCAAAAACTTCAGGTTTTGATTTGATCAAGAAACTTTGGGACCGATCTATTTGATGAAAATTAATGAACTTTAGGTTCTAATCTGATTAAGGAACTTTGGGTCCTTTATATACTCACCATAACAAAGTGTAGTACACTAAATAAATTAAAGCAATAGACAATAATTTCAGCCATTGTAAATAAATTGCTTTTAAGTAAATAAAGCTTGTGACAAGGGCCTTGATTCAATACCATTCACATAAATATCAACGCTTAAAGTAAAAGGTAATCATTCCACCCACTGTAAATAAATTGCTTTAAATAAATAGAATTTATGATACGGCTTTAAACCAGCATCATTCGCATAAATATGCCAAAATAGAAAAGATAATTATTAGGTCTCCATCTTTTGTTTTTGTTTTTCTTTGTCTGCCACATTCTTTTGTTTCATCCTTTTTATTTTATTTTCATTTCACATCCTTAAGTCCTATCCGTAAGTTTCGGAGTCAAATGTAATGACTGCAACTAATAAAAAGATCAAACTGTTAAATCTAACTCAAATTTTAGTCTAATATGGATAAGAGGATACCGAACAACTTTTCTGAAGAAACAGTTTTGAAAAAGGATCCATTTCTATCTCCGTCCCATAGCTTTTATTTCATTCAAATAATGGGTTTTGAGCTACTAAAAATGGAGTTTTGGCCCTCATAAGATGGTTGTCTAGTTTTCTGAGGGATTTGAGTTTATGGTAGTATTTCAAAGATTTGGAGATTTCACCGTTGGATAATTTAAATATGTTATAGGAGAGGGAATAAGAAATAACTTTCATGAAGGAAGTGTTTATGTTTGAGCACAGGAAGTTGGAGTTGGAGTTGGAGTTTTAGAGTTTGTAATATGACTGTCAGATTTTCTGCGAATTTGGAGTATGTACGCTTTTTGCTTCTGCAAATAATGATATACAATCATGAAGCAAGATATATACTTGATTTAAGAAAATTAAAACTACAGAGATATGAGAATAAAATATAAGGATTTCTTATCTGTGAAATTCCAATCGACAATGGTGAGAGGTAGATAGTGCTTCACCGGATTTATGGCATTGTGTTTTCCACTAACATGAGAGTTTCTTGTGCTGATAACATTTTGTAAAATTAGTGGTATATGTTATGTGGAATATAAAGTAAACAAGACACAATATTTACAAGGTTTGGCAAGTGTGCCTCCATCCTCGGGGCAGCAGCAGTACTTTCTCTCATTATGTGAACTAATAGGAGTACAAAGATAACTCTCACTATTTTCTCTCCTCTCTAGCCCAACTCACTGGCATTTTCTTATTTATCTCTCTTCTTTCTCTTCTTCCTCTCCTCTCTTCTTTTCTTTCTCTCTTTCTTCTTTACTTCCTTTCCTCCATATGTCTATATATCTCTCTTTCTTCATTTGCTCCTTTGTTTTATAGGTAAAGCTAGTGGTAGACAAAGCTTAGTGGGATGAGTGGCCATCCATATTGAGTGCCTAGAATTACAACAACAAAAAAACATTTGCCTTTCAAGTATTACAAACTCTAAAATAAGAGCCTAATGAAAAAACATTAGTACATTACTACAAAATACCAAATTTTCAAGTATATGCAAAATGAAGGGAGTTGCAATTCAAGGTTGGAAGATGCAATCACAAGTGTTTATATATGCTTTCACATTTTTCAAACTTGCACATTAATGACTATGAATTTTATTTATTTTGAACTCCCTTAAAAATACTATTCATGAGGGTTTGTATGGTTCCACAAATTCAAATGTCGATGTACCAATCCTTAAAGCGTAAAGGATGCGGTCACGATCGTTTGCCTATTTTTTCACATTTTTTCGCACTTGTAAATTAATTATTATAATTTCTTAATGTGTTTGGTAATTTTAAATTACTTGACATTTTTATTTTTAATGTGTTTTATAATTTTTATGATTTTTTGATATAATTTGAATGATGCGTTAATTTACATATATGTATATTTTGTAGCTTCATCAATTGATATAGGTTTTTGTTTTGATTTTGATATGTGTAAAAATTAGAAGTATGGAATGATATTACAAGCGAAAATCATCATCGATTAGTTCGGACAATCCTATCCAAATAGTTCAACTTCAATTTTGGATAGTTCCAATCCTATTCTGGATAGTTCCAATCCAATTCTGTATTTCATTGGTTGGAATATAGTATATCTAAAGATGTTGCATTTTGCTTTTATTGTCATCCATTCAAAGGCAACTTTGAACAATCATGCAGTGATGTCTTTACTAGGGTAGGCTTTGAAAATTGGAAGCACGCAAGAGCATGTTTTGAAATACATGTTGGGTTAGTTGGTAGTTTTCACAATAAAGTTGTAGAAGCGTGCTGGTAATCTAATGAATCAAAAGGCACATATTGAAACAGTTGTGATCAAACAGTCAAACGAAGCTCATATGGCTCACCGCACTTGCTTGAATGCTTCAATCGATTGCACTAAGTTTTTGTTGAGACAAGGTCTTTCTTTTCAGGTCATGATGAAAGTGACACTTCAAGCAATAGAGAAAACTATTTGGAGCTCTTGCAATTCCTTGTGGATCATGATGAGAAAATAAAGGTCGTTGTGTTGGTTAAAGCTCAAGGAAATCTTAAGCTAATAGCTCTTTCAATTCAAAAAGATCTTGTCCATTCGTGTTCTATTGAAACCATTAAGGCTGTCATAAGTGATATGAAGAATGCTAGGTTCTTTTCTTTATTGGTTGATAAGGCACATAATGACACACCCCGACCCAGAAAGTCCACTTGGACCCTGAATCGAGCTGTGTTGGGCGACACCTGGAAGGTGACGAAGCCATAAAATGTGATAGTGTATAAAAAGTGAATGAATTTGAATCCAAAAGTGTCTAAATACCAGAGTGCGCTACGAGTGGGAGCGAACCCATTTTACGCGCGATGTCAGAGCATAAGTAAGGTACAGTAATGTGGGTAAGAATCATACCCTCAAAAATATCCATCAATACTAAGATTCACCACAGATTCTTGTCGATACAAACTCAGCAGCTAAAACCTGAAGGGCGCCAAACAGAAGGTGTGAGTAAGCAATAAAATCAAGCTTCCCAAAGTTACTACCTCTTTAAAAGTAATGCCCCTAAATGTAAAACCCGTATCGTTTTCCATAAGACAGTACAACATATATACATATATCCAAACCATACTCGGAAATGACCAAAACCACGGTTTGCCATCAATCCACCATACATTAATAAGTAGGCCAAATGAATTAAATCAATATAAAGTGATATATCAGTCAGAGTCATCTAAAATGACATGTACAACTTATCCATATCTCATCAATCATGGCTAGCATATAAGTCGGAGTCACCTATAGTGACCTGTACGACTTATCCATATCTCATCAATCCTGGCTAGCATATAAGTCGGAGTCACCTATAGTGACCTGTACGACTTATCCATAAGTCAGAGTCACCTATAGTGACCTGTACGACTTATCCATATCTCATCAATCCTGGCTAGCATATAAGTCGGAGTCACCTATAGTGACCTATACGACTTATCCATATCTCATCAATCATGGCTAGCATATAAGTCGGAGTCACCTATAATGACTTGTACGACTTATCCATATCTTATCAATCATGGCTAGCATATAAGTCGGAGTCACCTATAGTGACCTGTACGACTTATCCATATCTCATCAATCCTGGCTAGCCAATAGCTCAATAAGTATACCTGCACACGAGTCGGAACCACCTAAAGTGGTCTGTACGACAGGACTGGGTGTAAATAAGTGCTACGATCACGTGAAGACTGGACGAATAATCGCGGGTCACCTACGAGTCGGAACCACCTAAAGTGGTCTTTATGACAGGACTGTGCACCTACCTTGAATCCAAGGTGAGCGTAAGGTGCGGGAGGTGAACATCACGTGAAGGACTGTGCCCTGGCCACGGGCGGGAGCACTAACACCGGGGTGCAGGTTTATGAGCTATACTATATCTCAACACAATCGTACTCACTACCATCACTAACATCAACATGTACTCACCTGAAGCTTACCTGGGTGTCCTGCGTCCACCTTTGCACTTGAAAGCATTCCCAATAATTATATGCAAGTAATATACATATGGATATACCATGATGCAATCTAATACTTAACCATGTCGTAGCATTTTCAATTATACACAATACAGTGAGAAGTGTACAATCAATAATGCCCTACACCCAAACTACTTATTTTCAGGGATAATTATCCATAACAACACAATTAACACTAATTAACTAACTAATTCACAAAACTAAAACTTGCCTTTACCAATTTCCTTTGCATTACTCAATTTCCCAAATAAGGCTTTTGTCTCAAATATTTTATGGCTGCATCTAACGTCTCGTTAGACTGCCTACGTACCCTAAATAGGGATCAAACCATTCGTAGTTCATATAGGTACTTCAAGCATTCACAATAATTATATGAAGGTAATATACCTAATCAATTTAAAAGTGTCGATAGAACTCTTAATAATATGCACAATAAAAAGGAAAAGATCCACTCACCTGGAGTCCACGCTATACTTCTCTAGCGCACGCAACGAGGCGTCCTGAATGATCGGTCTCTGTGGCCAATTATCAAATCACATCTCAGAACTCTTATCCGTAGAATACGTAATTCACATAAAACACAACCTCAACGACATTCTAAAATAGTTTGATACCCATTGACCATAAGTCAACCGTCGATCAAAGATCGATGGTAGGGTTTACAACCCTATATAACTTGACCTGGAAGATCCGCATATCAGATTTCCAATCCACAACTCCCAACGATCCATAATATGTTTCTAGAATAACATATTAAAATTTCATTACGATCCAACGGTCAGATCTCCGCCAATTGCCTAAAACAAGTGACCGTGAACATTTATTTTACTAACTTACAAATCCAATTCAGGAAGATCCGTAAGTCGGATTCCCGATCCGTAAATTCCTATAATCTTTAAATATTACGTATTATAATGTATCCAATTTTGGTGACGATCCAACGGTCGGATCATCGATTCACATTTTTATCAAGTAACGTATCATAACGAATTTAGGTTCCAACGATCAACCTACGTCATTCAAACGACAAAACTGAATTCAAAACATTCGACATAGCCTAAAAATAGCATTGGCGGCTCACTGGCCACGCGCCGCCGCATGCGCCGTCGCGGGTGGCGGTCGGCCGCCCCGGCTCGCCGGAAAATCCAACTATTTCAAAAAATTCTCAAACTTCACAGAAATGAAGATCTCAGTGAGTGGAGCAACTTTCATACCTGCCACGACGTCCAAAAGTGGATGGAAGATGGTCAATTTTGCCCACGAAGCCGGCGGGTGCCTAAAACTTCCCGACGTCGATTCGTCGTCTATGGTGGTCCAACGGGGTCGAGGTTGGTTGGGTTTTGCTCCTGGGATGATGGGCTACAAAGCCCAAGTGGTGGCATTGACCATTGCTTTGCCGATTTGCCGGAAAATCGAGAAGAGTGGCCGGAGCACCATTGATTTTCGTCAACTTTCGTGGCCTCAAACCTCCACATCCCATGGTTAATCAAGATGGTTCTTGGGTGGGTTTTGTAGAGGGGAATGAGAGCTTCAAGATGGTGGTGGTCGCATCGAAAAATTGCACCGGAGTTGGCCGGAATCGGCCTTGGAAAATGGGCACCCGCGGTGGGTGCGGGTGGACGAAAACCCATTCCCTTTTTTTTTTTTTTTTTTTTTTTTTCTTTTCTTTTCTCCCTCCATTTCTGATTGGGCCTCCCCCACAAAGTGGGGATTTAATTTAAATAAACACTAACCTTGAATAACCAATTTCGAACGTCCGTAACTATACCGTTATAATCCGGACTCGCAAACGGCTTTCACCTATAAGTTCGTACCAATGAGTACTATGAGGATATGCTAAAAGAATAAGTCCCACATCTTTCAAGTCGATGGTCAACGGAAGTCAAAGTCCTTGCCTTTAGGGCAATTTCGTAAATTCACGCTTTTAAAATAAAATAAAAACGTAAAATTTGGAACGGGTTGTCACACATAATGTTTCTATAAAGGAGCAAATGACGAAGGTTTTGTGTTATGTGGACAAAAACATGCAAGTCATTGAAAGGTTTGTAGAAGTTCAACATGTTGCCGACACCACTTCAAGTACTCTAAAGGAGTCTATTGATGCATTCTTTAATTTCAATGAGTTAAGCTTCTCCAATTTATGAAGGCAAGGTTACGATGATGCTTGTAATATGAAATGCGAGTTCAATGGTTTTAAGACAGATTTTGAATAAACAATGTTGTGCATTTTATGTCCATCGCTTTGCTTATTAACTCCAATTAGTTTTGTTGACATGGCAAAGATAATGTTGATGTTAGCATATTTTTCCTATTGGTAAATAATATTGGAGGTTCATGTAAGCGTAGTGATGCGCTTAGCGATATGCAACAAAAAGAACTTATGAAAGCTCTTGAAAATGATTATCAAACATGCCGAAGGTACAAGATGGAATTCACATTATGGTAGTTTGATTTCTATGGTTTCATTTGTGGTCAATGTGTTTGAAATGATTGTTGATGATAACACAACTGGTAGTGTAACTGAAGCAAATCAGTTATTAAAAGACATACAATCTTTTGAGTTTATGTTTATCTTATTTTTGATGAAATCTATATTGGGAGTCACAAATGATTTATTGTAGGTGTAGAGCCAAAAATGATCAAGAAAAAAATGGAGACGACACGTGAACTTTTGGGTAAAAAAGATAAAATTATCCTTGAGGCACACCGGGACTCCCATGCGCATGCAACAAACCATAATGGCTCAATCAAGGTCAAAGGTGATCAAAATGGTATTGTTTTAAAGCCTCTCATCACTCTTCATCAAATCTTCACCCACAAGGTAACTTCCAATTATCCTTTTCAAATTGGAATTAATTACCAAAATTAATTGATTAATTTCCTAATTGATTGCAAGATATTATTTGACATATTATCTTGCAATTAGAGCCAAGAAACCACCATAAGTGGCCGGTCCCCATTTCTCCAAATAGAGCCAACCACACCTCTATATAGACCCCTCATTTCTCCAAAAACTTAAGTCCAATTCTCCTCTAAAATTCTCTAAATTTATCTAAAAACATTTCCCTCAAATTCTAACTTTGGCATAGGAGATTCTTCGGCCAAAGCCTTTTCCCCCAATTCATCATGGGTGCGTGAGGCTCTTGACCTTGATCTTAGGTGTTAATTGTTTTGCAGGTGCATTTTCATCCAAGAAGAAGAAGGCGGAAATTTGCATCCACAAATTGGTGCTTTCATTGAGAGCTTGATTCACAAGCTTGAAGAAGAATCTCGCATTCAACGTTTCTAATTTTTCTTCGTTCATTTATAGATTTTCCCACACGTTCCTACTCTTAGAATTTTTTTTATAAATTCTTTGAATAGCTCTAGGGAAGAAATACGATGACGGAAAAATTATGAAACAACAAAAGGCGCTCCCAACAAATTTGGGTTTTCACCCACTCGACGGATCACGTAGCAACGATGGCTACCACCAACCATTGCCACTGCCGTGGCCTAATTTCTCCTACCAACCTAGCCCGTGTTGGTACTACATGTTGCCAAATCAAAGGCCCAGCTCGTGCCAACCAATCCTAGCGCGAGCTCATGCTCCAGCGCAGAAAGTCATATGCAAAAGCCACACGACCTGATGCTCTAGCCCGAACCATGTATAGCCAGAACAACAAGCCCATGATTAAGCCCATACATTGAAAGCCTTAATCTGAGCTTTAAAAGGAGAGGCCCCAAGCTCACCAAGGCTTTGGTGCGAGCATGACTCCTCCACGCGTAGGCCCAATGCGCAAGCAGCCCAACCGTAGTCAATGTAGGTCAAGTTGACTCATATCTGTGACTCCTAGCGCCTATAGAAGCCTATTTTTGGCTATTCTAACCCATTTTTGGTGATTAGGATCCATTTTTTCAATATTTTTGACCTATTTCATGTAGATTTGGCCTATTTTAGCTCAAATTTCACGCCCGGAGTCCATTACACTTCCACTACTTAATGAGGCTCATGTCGTCCAAGCTCTTCCAGCCCAAATGGAGAACAACACTTGTCTCAACAAATCATAGAGTTGATAAGCATCCTCGCACAGTAGACAACCTTGGTGAATCAACTCTTGCAATGTACCAAGATGCAATGTGCCCCAGACTAGGTGTCCCAAAGTAGGACAAGGGCAGACGATGAATATCTCCAACAACGTCCTGGTAAGTAGCCCCTCGACCAGCCACAAACCGAGCATTCGGGTAGTGTACACTCCTAACTAGGCCCCAAGATAGCGTATACTCTTGTCTTAGCATGCGGAGTAGCGTGCACTCTCGGTTAGGCCCATGAACGAGCATACATTCACGGTTAGGGCCACACTCCGAAAATCAATTTGAGCAACCTTCCAGGTGAAGTGTTCATTCGCGGCTAAGCCCACAAGGAGCATCCTTCACCTCACATCAAAGTAGGCAGCACAATGGACAGAGAGAAGCAGTCACTCAATCAGGCTCGAGCGACAGCCTACGAGAAATTAGCTCGCATGCTAGGAATGTACCACATACACTGCAGTCATGGCATAGACGAGCTGAACACATGGAAAAGCAGCCTAGACCAGCATGTCATAACCAGGGGCAGTCGAGAGCTCTACTACCCTGACAAAGGAAAATTAAAGAAGAAGTAGAGAGGCACCTGACCGAGCAATTGCATGATTTCCAACGCAACAAGGTCACTGACGAGGCATTACGATGAGACGTGACCAACATAAGCAGGTCACCCTTCAAGGATGAGATCGAGCAGGCAGAGCCTTTATGCAAGTTCAGCATGCCACATTTCACATCCTCCAAAGGAGACGGAGACCCGAAAAGACACTTGAAGCACTACCGAAGCACAATGGTCCTTTATCGGAACGATGACGCTTTTATGTGCAAGATATTTGCCACCATATTGCAAGGCGAGGCCCAATATTGATTCCACACCATGCCGCCACAATCCATCCAAAGTTTCGATGAACTTTCTTTGGTTTTCACCAAAGAATATTTATCCTATCGGTCGATCAAAAAGAAGTCCAACCATTTGTTCAACATCAAAAAAGACCCAAATGAATCGTTCCGTGACTATGTGAAAAGGTTCAAAGTAAAGAAAGCAAAGATAGTCGGATGCAATGACTCGATAACTAGTGTAGCCTTCCTAAAATGACTCTCAGCAGACCACCCGCTGTTCGAAGAATTGATCATGAAAGAAGATCTAACTCTGGCAGACTCTTTTGCTTTGGCAAAGAAGCATGCACATTGGGACGAGGCTCACCAATGTACATTTAAGGCAAATCTGAGTGATCTTGAATATGAAGTCATCCACTACTCTGAAGGAGATTCAAGGTTTGACCAGACGAGCAATTGCACTAAACTATTTACCTTTGTGATCCACCGATCAACGTGAGCTCTTTTTATTTACTCAACCAAAAAGAAGCAACAAGAAAGCATTCAAGGACTTGAAGAAATACCGGACTTCACCTACCTGCTATCCAAACCGGAAGCAATGGAGGACTTATTTACATGCTTGATGGTATCTGAAGCAGTAATACGTTCTACCCAAGCCTTTAGACCCGACCCAATAACTAGCCCAACCTAACAACCAAAGCACAAACCCGACCTGTTGACTTTGACCCGTTGACCCGACCGTTGACAGTTGACTTTCTAGTCAACGTTGATCGTTGACTTTTGGGTTAGCTTTTTTGGTTTCGATCGGGAAAAATATGGAGGCGACATATGGACTTTTGGGTAAAAAGATAAAATTACTCTTGAGGCACATCAGGAATCTCATGGGCATGCAACGGACAATAACGGCTCAATCGAGGTCAAAGGTGATCAAAATGGTATTCTTTTAAACCCTCTCATCATTCCTCATCAAATCCTCACCCATAAGGTAACTCCCAATTATCCTTTTCAAATTGGGATTAATGACCAAAATTAATTGATTAATTTCCTAATTGATTGCAAGATATTATTTGACATAATATCTTGCAATTAGAGCCGAGAAACCACCATAAGTGGCCGGTCCCCATTTCTCCAAATAGGGCCGGCCACACCCCTATATATACCCCCTCATTTGTCTGAAAATCTAAATTCAATTCTCTTCTAAAATTCTCTAAACACTTTTTCCTCAAATTCTAATTTTGGCATTGGAGATTCTTCGGTCAAAGCCCCCTATTCATCGTGGGCGCGTGAGGCTCTTAGCCTTGATCTTAGGTGTTAATTGTTTTGCGGGTGCATTTTCATCTAAGAAGAAGAAGGTGGACATTTGCATCCACAATAGGCATTACAAAAGAATGTTCAAGAGATTGTAAATGCAATGGCTTTAGTCAACATATGTAAAGAGCAACTACTCTAATTGAGGAATGATGATGGTTTTGATCTTCTGATTGACAAAGTATCATCATTTTGTGACCAACATCATATTGAGGTTATTAACATGGATGAGACATATGTAGCTCAAGGAAGGTCGACGTAATGCCCTCAAAAAGACCAACCGCCATTGTTACAAAGTATAGCTCTTTTTTATTGTCATTGATTCCCAACTGACAAAGTCTATTGATCGCTTCAATGAAACAAGTACTAAATTGCTCATTTGATTGGCTAGTTTGAGTCCAAATGATTATATTGTAGCTTTCGACAAAGAAAAGCTACTTCGTCATGCTCAATTGTATCCTCAAGATTTTACGAAGCAAGACCTGTCGGCACTTGAAGATCAACTTGATATTTATATTTATTCTATGCATTCGAGATGTGACTTTTCTTAATTGCAAAGTATTAGTGATCTTGCTAAAAAATGGTGGAGAAAGGGTTGCATCAAGTATTTCAATATGTGTATTTACTTATTGAATTGGCTTTGGTTTTACTAGTTGCAATTGTTTTAGTGGAGAGCATTTTCCTCCATGAATATCATCAAGAGTCCACTCTGCAACAAAATGAGAGATCAATGATTAAATGATAGCTTAGTTGTTTACATTGAGATAGATTTTTTTTCTTGTATTGACAATGAAATTACCATGCAACGTTTTTAGAGTATGAAAGCTTGATGTCAACAAATTTAGTTTTTGTAGCTTGTAACGTTGTTTAATAAAGATTATGAATGAAAAGTTATTGTTTATTGTTTATTTTTTTCAATGCTATTTTCGTCTATTTTTTGGTAGCTTTTATAGTAGGACCGTTAAAATCCAAAATATACCGGTGCCACTACATGCAAGAAAGGGTAACTAGAATCGAATTGGCTGATAACAATGTTAGACCCTAATTCAACCTTAACCAATTTATGAAGGATAACAATGGAGTGAACGAGTAGTGAAGAAGGAGAACAAGCTCCAATATATTTTTGTAATATAATTGTTTATTCATATAACCGTTGGGCAAAGCCATTATACATTGGTCCATTTATAACAACACATACCTCATTGCCAAATGGCATATTCTAACAAACTCTCCTAAATGCCACTAATTCTTCATTTAATTAAGTAAACAATTACTAATCAGTGATTAAGATAATCATGCCCATAAGATTGTATCTCATACCCCAAAGAATTTAGTTATATTGGATGACTAAGAATTCATAATCATCAATCTTTGATCACTTTGATCTAACGCAATTAAGCATTTGTAGTAGATCACTACCAACAACTCCCCTCCGTAAGAAGAAGAAACTGGGCATGAAAATTGAAAAGGAAGTAAAAGGAGATTAATATACAATGAAGATATCTCCAATTAATCAGTTGCATATGCGTCTTCTTCAACTGATTATTGTCCCTTGTTTTGAATTTTTTAGGACCATAGCTGAATAGAGCATAGCAGGACAAGATAATTGAAGAATTGGTAGCTGAGTTGGAAATTTGATGAAGTCGGCAGCAATGTGAAGCATATATATCAAGAAAAGGTAGTCACCATTTTGAAAGATATGGAAGAAGAAAAGGTAAAGATATCAGTAAAAGTTGAGAATGTATGGGTAAATCTAACAAGTTAGAATCCAACCTTAGATTCATCATGTATACTAGAAAAACAGATGCAAGAGAGAGTTGGCTTTCTTTCACCATTACATGCAAGCATCATGTTTAGTTGTTGGGTATTGATAGAATATGGTAGGTAGGAGATATATTGGAACATGATCCTTTTGTTTTGTTTTGTTTTCCTTTCCCTATAATCGATTGGTAGTTATAATGTTAAATTAAATATGTAGAGTTGTAACAGTAGATAGTGTTTGTTTGTGTAGGGAAGTGTTTCCTCACACCTGCTTGCCTTTTTTCTCCTTGTGCACACTCTTGTTTATCTCTATTATTAAATTGACTAAATCACCAGTACAATCGATGGACATACATAAATATGGCTGTGTCCAAAGAGAAATTAGGTGTGTAAAAAGCAATTCCGTTGTCAGCAAAAGAGTTCGTCAAAAGCGAAAATAGGTGTGTCGAAAGAGAAAATATTGAGCTTGATGGAGTTTTAGTGGATTTCCATAGAGTTCGTGTGGATCCTAGATGTTCCTTTTGTGGAACAGAGGATGAATTTTAGAACATATTCTCGTTAAGTGCTTGTGGGTGGTGCACCATGTGTGGTGCGACTCTCACTTATGTTATCGCCCTAATAATCAAGCAATTACCTCTCTTGATCCCTGGCTTCTAAGCATGGCTACGATGGGATCTACATATTAGGGGTGATGTGTTGGGAAATTTGGAAAGAATGATGTCATGCAGTTTTCAAGATGTTGGCTCCTAACCCTATCTCCGTCATAGCTAGGTGCAACAATCTGTACATTGAGATAACAAATATTTGCATAGGCTTCCATCAATTGGTAGCCAAGGGGATCATTTTAATCATAGGTGAATCCTTCCAATGGACAGGAACGTAAAGGTTAGCGTTAATGAGGCTTGGAACTCTTCTACAATGGAAACGAGTGGGAGTTGTTATTTGAAACTCTAGAGGTGAACTCATTTGCGGTGAGTACAGTTTCTTGAAGAGGGCTTTAGTTAAAGAGGTTGAAGTTGAAGCAGTGTTAACAGTGACGAAACTTGCTTCAACAAAAAACTTCCATCATTATTATGATCGATGGTGATTCTAAGGTGGTTGTAGAGGCCATCAATAGTCCTTATCTCAGCAAGGTATGGAGAATCTACCCCATCAAGTAGCTCATTTGCTTGCTGCACTTGCCAACCTGAGGGTAAGACACTTGGTACTTTCACGTGATGGACTCCCTTATCCTCCGTCATTGGTGGTATGAGGATGGCTACTCAAGTACGCCAAATAGGACTAAAAGATATCAAGGTGTTTTCTAATGAAGATGTCATATATGACATCATAGTTGAGTCATTTAACTCCTAACTGTCATTTTCTAGAGCAAACAAAGATGAAGTTAACATTTAATCTAATAAAACTATCGTTTAACAAAAGTGTGTGTATATATATTTAATTTAATTATTTAATTATTTTGGAACATTCATTATCATATGCTCTCTTTTAATTTGTTCCAATTTTATCGTCAATGTATTAGTGAAAATTTTCCTCATTTCCCGCCAGGCGCTGGGGGAGGTTACAATCACCAACGCTGTCAAGGTAACCTCCTATTAGGGATTGCCACGTCAACAAAAGTGAGACCGCAGGCGCCGCACCGGGCGTCTCCGTATTTAAAAGGATTGTTTCTAGGTTTTCTCTTTTAATTTGTCAGCAGGGTTTAGGGGAGAAGGAGGAGCAAGCAATCCGGATCCCTTTTTCTCTAGGGCTGTAGATATCAATCTCTCCCAAACAAAATGGCTTTCTGGGGTCAGTTTCTCTTCCCTTCTAAATTGAAAATTATCAGCGATAACCAACTGTTTGAATTTACTTATTTGGGTTTTCTGTTTAAAAATGAATGCAATTTTATATTTTAGTAGTTAAGTTTTGAAGTTTTCGTTATATCTTCTGCTTGGCTTTTCGGAGCAACCAAGTGGAGGTCGACCGAGTTGTTATTCTCAAGTGTGTTGTTTATTCATTGATTATTACAGGAGTCGAAGTGAAACCCGGAAATCCTTTCACTCACATATTTGATGGCTTGAAGGGACGCCTTCACGTTTCAATGGTAATGCTTCTTGTCACAACGACCACTTATACTTCTTTGCTTTTTGAATCTTCATATTTATTTATTTATTTTTTAAGCGTGGAATTTAGCCAAAATGGGCATTGCTGTGAGACCTACAATTTATAGTTTTTTTTCTCTGAAAGGTTTAGTTTTTCTGCTTTTGGTTGACTGTATTTATAATTTACTTCCGCTTTTACGCATGTGAAAATTGAATATGGTCTAATATTGAGTTATCTGAACATGGTTTCTAATGTTTTGATGTGTTCTGATATTTAGTTCCGACTTAATGTTTAGATCAGTAACGTATGTAGTATTTATAATTTTATATACACAGGCCACACTGGGGAATGGGACTGCGACGAAAAAAAGCACACTTCAGTGTAATGTGGGAAACAAGAGTCCTGTATATCTATGCTCCTTGTTTCCTGAGAAGGCTGAGTCATTGCAAATAAATGTGGAGTTTGAAGAGTGTGAGGAAGTCATCTTCTCAGTTCTTGGCCCTCGGAGTGTTCACCTATCTGGCCACTATCTTCCTCGTCATCAACATCACAATTTTGATGATGATAATTCGTATCCTTTTGTTTAGTGGGATTATTGTTTAGTCCATCATCTTTTCTTCCGTGCTTAATACTTTTGGTCAAATTTCTCTGTTTTTACTGCATCACTACCTATCTAATTAGTTAATGGGAAAGGAGAGAAAAAAACTGTAGGACACTTTTTTTTTTTTTTTTCCTTCTTCTTTTGCAAAAAAATGGGAACCCAAGAGACTAAGAGACTAGTTTCTTTTTGGGGGGATACTTTCTATCCAAGATCAAAGCTACACAACCCTTTTGGTTATGGACATTTTTCATCGTTTGTTTCATGTGAGGTTATCTTTAGTTTCCCTTTACTATGATTTCAAGAGAATCTTATGGGGAAGATATTGCTAATTCTGAAACCAAGATGTCTGTTGATAGTGAAGAAGACAAGTATGAAGATAGTTTTATTAATGACGAGGACCCAAAAGTCTTCCCAGCTTCTCCTGTTCTTGATAGTGAAGGTACGGCTACCAAATATATGCTTTAAATTTTTCTCTCACAAAATGTAGTATACATGATTTGAAAGTTTGGTCATTAGCAGTAGCTCCTGATACAGGAGTCAGCTTAAAATAAATAAAGGCCAGTCAAGTACAAGCTCCTATAATGAAGAGTCCTAGTTTTTTTTTTTTTTTTTTATGTAACTTAAAGCATCGTTTTGGTGCTTGTTGTAGACAACCTGCTCATGTTCATCTACTTCGTGTTCAGTAGTGTATGTCACCAGTTTTTTGGTGTCTGCATCACATTTGTTCAGTTTTTTGGCTTGCATCTTTAGTTCATATCAAGTTAATGTCCTCTTGAAGATGAATCACTGGTGAATTTTTGCAATATTATTCTGAGATATATCTATCTGGTATGTAGAGGAGCTTTTGGATGAGCATAAACCTCATAATGGCAAGGGCCATCGAAGACGACTTCGGAAGATGTACCAAGTGAGTGAGTCCGAAGTGGAGGGTGAAGATGATGACAGATGCCTAACTTCCTCTTTGTACAAGAAAAAATCCGGTACTAGAAACACAACAGAGGAAGTTGAAGAAAAAGTTGGCAAGAGAGCCGTAGATACCACTACTAGCAATGAAACAGAGGATGGTGTCTTTAATGCTACTGAAACAATGAATGATGCTGATGATGTGGATGTAGATGGTCAGTTGAAAAGGTATTTGTCCTGCTTAATAAGACCATGGAAGCATGTTAAAAAGATTGATCTCTTCCCATCAGTTGAATATATTTTCATTGTACTTGTACCAAATTGAGTTATTGATACTTGTATGTCATCTTGATTGCCAAATTGGAATGCAGGCGATTTGACCTGCCAGTAGATACCTTCCTACCTTCTTCTGAAGAAGGCCTTGAAATTGGTGGAACACCAAAGAAAAATAGGAAAGAACAGCCGGATGATAAAGCACTTGAATATGGTTTTCGTGAAAAAGAGGACAAAGCCCAAAATGTTGAAATCAAGGTTGAAAGTAGGACCCAAAATTTGTGTGTGGAGGATGGACAAGAACAGAGGGTGGCCAATCATATGTGAGTTCTTTTTGCTTCATTTGTCTTGAATAAATACATTCTGAATCATGAATCTCAAGTGTGCATACTATTGTTTAAAGTCAGAGAATTTACAGACAATGATGTTTGTTGGTTTTGATTTTCTTTATATTATTGGTGTGCTCAAGCAGCGCACTTGAAGGGCCAGATGATTTTTCAAGGCATTCAACAGAGGTCAACCTTGAAAATTGTGGAAAACTGAAGAAAAAAAGGAAAGAGCGGCCAGAGGATACAGCACTTAAAGCTGGTATCCTTGAAAAGGAGGATGAAAAAGCCCAGAAAGATGACACCAGAGCCAAAAATAGGATCCAAAATTTGTGTGTGGAGGATGGACAAGAACAGATGGTGGCCAACCATATGTGAGTTCTTTTTGCTTCCTTTGTCCTGTATAATTACATTCTCACCTCATGATACTTAAGTGTGCATACTATTGTTTAAAGTTGGACAATTTACAGACAATGATGTTTGTTGGTTTTTATTTTTGCTATATTATTGGTGTGCTCAAGCCGTGCACCTGAAGGGCCAGATGATTTCCCAAAGCCTTCAACAGAGGTCAACCTTGAAAATGGTGGAAAGCTGAAGAAAAAATGGAAAGAACGGCCGAAGGATAAAGCATTTGAAAAGGTGGACGAAGCCCAGAAAGATGACACTAGAGCCCAAATACAGACCCAAATTTTGTGCGTTGTAGACCGACAAGAACAGAAGGTGGCCAAACATATGTGAGTTCTTTTGCCTCGAATAAATACATTCTCAATCATGATACTTGAGTGTGCATATTATTTTTATGGATGGAGAATTTACTGACAATGATGTTTATTGGTTTTGATTTTTGTTTTATTATTGATGTACTCAAGCAGTGTACCTGAGGGGCCAGATGATTTGTCAAAGCCCACAGTAGAGGTCAACCTTGAAAATGGTGAAAGGCCAAAGAAGAAAAGGAAGAAGCGTGAGGAGGGGAAAATATTGGAGATTGTCTGCACTAACCTTGATGATGTTGTTAAAGAGGATAAAGGGCAGCAGGATGAGGCAAAGGGTGGCATCTGCCCAGATCTACCTGTGAGGAGTGAGCAAAATCAGCAGTCAGCCAAGGATGGGTGAGTTATTTTTACCTCAGGTTTGTCTCCGTGTCACAAGATATACTTTTTGCCCCGTCACTCCACCTCGGTCTTGGGAATAGCATGAAAGGACATGTCCATTGAAATGGAGTGTAAGCTTTAGTAAGCGGTTCCATTGATCAAATGTATTGTCTATTATTATCTTCTATCGGGAAGTTAAAAATTTCTCTCCCTAACCCAATTCCAATATCTATGCGATTTTTAGGCCATGTCTGGTTGTGTGCGACTTTATTATAGTTCCCTTGATTGAGTATAAAATCTGTCTGTCCATTTTTCCAGCAATTCTGGCCATGATTCTGGTAGATTTGTTGATGGTCAATCTGATGAAAAGAAAGTTAAAAAGAAGAAGAAGAAAAGTAAAACTGAAGCACATGAGGTAGCTGCGAACACGGATGTGCCTCTCTTGTCAGCAGAAGATAATGCTAATGCCAAGTCATCTCAAGTTAAGACCTTCCCAAGTGGATTAAGTATTGAGGAGTTGGAAGCTGGAAAACCGGATGGCAAAGTTGCCACATCGGGGAAAAAGGCTAGTCTTTCTGAATTTGTATTCGATCTATTTGATATTGATGCTTTTCTAAAATAAATATTTGGATGTAACCCTCCAATGGATAATGGTAGCTTAGCTGAATTATTCTTACTTTGAAACTTTCTTCTAGAGCAAGTTAAAGTAAAAGATTAATGGAGCTATGTTGATTGTAGTAGTTTCTGTTTCAGATAAGTGTTCACTATGTAGGCAAGTTGAAAGAGAACGGCAATGTAATCGACTCCACTGACGGCAGTGCTCCTTACAGGTTTCGCTTAGGTATCACCAAATGAGATAAACTAATACTTTTACCAAAACATTGTTTCTGCTTTTGTATTTACATTTGTTGCTTCTTGCAGGCAAAGGAGAAGTTATAGATGGTTGGGATGTTGGCATTGATGGTAATGGCTACTAAAATTTGATCTATATTTTATAAATGAGTTTCTGACGTTTTGATTATATTGCTTTTGTTATTATTTTAAGACTCTTGTGGTGTATGTGCATGATTCTCAGGTATGCGAGTTGGTGAAAAAAGAAGACTTGTTATACCCCCGTCATTGGCGTATGTTATTAAAATTTAGCTAACCGATTTCCTTCTCTGCTTTTTCTTTTTCGGTTTCTGACTTGCTGTACATGCTTGCAGCTATGGGAGTAGAGGAGATGGTGCAGGTATACCACCAAACTCATGGCTGGAATATGATGTTGAATTAGTGAAAGCTCATTAAGCGATCAATTCTACAGCGTTTGGTACCGGCCTCTGTATTTTGTTTGCGCATATCGTCTTTTTGAGATTTTTCTCCCCTTCTCATCGGTACGAGAGGAAAAAAAATGAGGGAGTAACAACAGGGTTGGGTATAGTTTTCAAATGTATGGGAACAGCCTCGAGATTTTGCAATAGAAAGCTGGCTTTTGGGATGATTCTGTAAACGTTTTGCTCTGGTCTAATCAAAGTTGTAATTTCCATTTACCCACGTGTTTGTTTTCATAAAGCACCGGATTTATGCAAAAGTTTTGCACAAGAAAAAGAAAGTAATATTCTCAAATGGCGCTAGAATTGCAGTGTTAAGTCTTCTCAAAGTGTACTGATCGGATCACCCGAACTCGGATTGATTGACTTGTCCGGTCGACCCCCAACTGAAGTTTTAATCACCAGCGGGGTTAGTAAGATCCAACATGGGGAGGCAAATAACTATTATTTAAATGCTTAAAGGGGTAATTGGCTGAAATACGAGTTCAAGGTGTCGAATTGGCAAGCTGATACAAGTTTAGGGAATAAATCGACCAAAAAAAATTATATTACAAAACGATCTTCAACTGATCTTTCAAGGCATTAATCATACAAATTATAATTTATACCAAGTATAATTTTGGTATGAGAATTATTAGACCAAATACGAGAGTGATTGTGTTGAAATGTGTAAGGCTATTATAACGTTGTGTTGCTGTATCCATCGACAAGTTGGAAAACTAAAATTAGAGGCTTTTCTCCATTGCAAATCTAAATTACACATTTGAACAAGAGTACATCCCCTTGAACAAGCGAAATCTAATGGCTCTTGTAGGATGCACAGTGCACTTTTGACGTGCATTGGGGAAATTTCACTAAAATCAAGCGAGCGGAGCGGAAGATTCTTTTGTGTTTGATGGGCCGCCGATTGGGTTTTGTGGTGTAGAGAGTCCAAATTGGCAGGACTCTGGAGGAAAACCCAGAAAGGTTTCGTGCCTCGGAAAATTTGAATTTCAAAAAGAGTTGCCCGTTGAGCAAACCGATATCAAATTTCCGTCAATACCCCTCCCTTTAACGGGTATATAACTTAGATGCTCTGCCCTCCCCTTTTGTCATTTGAAGTATTTGAAATTTTGAAATCAGCAACCAGCAAATCAGGAATCCAGAGAGACAAAGAAGAGAAAGAGAGAGAGAGAAATGGAGATGATCGGAGGAGAGGCGAATAAAGGAGCGACGGCGATGGAGGCGTTCGAGAAGCTTGAGAAGGTGGGAGAAGGGACGTACGGGAAGGTGTACAGAGCGAGAGAGAAGGCGACTGGGAAGATTGTCGCCCTCAAGAAGACTCGCCTCCACGAGGACGAGGAAGGCGTCCCTCCCACCACTCTCCGCGAGGTCTCCATTCTCCGCATGCTCTCCCGAGACCCCCACATCGTCAAGTTCGTTTCCTTTCTTCTTCTTCTTCTCATCTGTCTGTCTCTCTCTCTCTCTCTCTCTCTCTCTCTCTCTAACTTTCTTTCTTTAATTCTACAAATTAGGGTTTGATTTCGTTCTTGTATTTACGGAAATGAAATCTTCAATTGATTGATTTGGGTTTTCTTCTTTTTCTGTAAATCCATTGATTTGGTCGGTAAATTGTGAATTAACGAAACCCTAAACCCCAATTCTGAAATAGGTTGATGGATGTGAAACAAGGGCAGAACAAGGAAGGAAAGACTGTACTCTACTTGGTGTTTGAGTACATGGACACTGATCTCAAGAAATTCATCCGCACCTTCCGTCAATCTGGAGAGCACATTCCCTCCCCCATCGTTAAAGTCTGCTCTCTAATTTGTTTGTCCCCCAAATGTTTATTCCCAATCAAATTAATCACACATGGAATTGTGTAATTGAAATGGTGATTTTCTGATGATGCAGAGCCTGATGTTCCAACTGTGCAAAGGTGTTGCCTTTTGCCATGGTCATGGAATTTTGCACAGGTGGCCTTTTGTCAATTAACTTACAAACGACATGCTGCTTCTCTCTCTTTTCTTTGCGCTTTGTTTCTCCCTTCGAGTTTTCTTTTAATTTGGGCTGATTTGTTTTACTTCCATTTATGCAGGGATCTTAAGCCTCACAATCTCCTGATGGACCGTGAGACTATGATGCTTAAAATTGCAGATCTTGGACTTGCTAGAGCTTTCACTGTGCCACTCAAGAAGTATACTCATGAGGTAGTTAATGCATTCACTTTTGGTTACGAGTTATTTTGTTGCTTTTGACAGTAGCTAAGGAATTTGTGCAATTACGACTGCAGATATTGACCCTTTGGTATAGGGCTCCTGAAGTCCTTCTGGGAGCTACACACTACTCAACTGCAGTGGATATTTGGTCTGTTGGCTGTATATTTGGTACTCATCTGTTTTTTACGAAGCTTGCATTTGATTTTCGATAGTTTTGAATTTGTAAAAATTTGCTCCATTGCTTTAACAGTATATTGTTTCTGAATTATAGCCGAACTTGTCACGAAGCAAGCAATCTTCCCCGGGGATTCTGAGCTGCAGCAGCTCCTGCATATATTCAGGTTCACTAAAATGGTTTCCACTTCCCCATTACCAAAAATTTGCCAGACTACTTTCATTTTCAATCAGCCAAGTTCTTTTGCTTATGGATCATTGATGCAGGTTGTTGGGCACTCCAAATGAGGATGTGTGGCCAGGTGTAAGCAAACTCAAGGACTGGCATGAGTACCCCCAATGGAGTCCCCAAAGTTTGGCAAAGGCTGTTCCCAATTTGGACGAAATGGGGTTGGATCTGTTGTTGGTATGTTCGATTTTGCTTCACTCAAAATGTGCTACTTTATATAGGTTTTTTGTTAATCTACCTGGTGATGAATACTAGTTCTAAATATGTTGTTTATCCTTGCAGCAAATGTTGCAATACGATCCTGCTAAACGCATTTCAGCAAAGGCAGCTATGGAGCACCGTTACTTTGATGGTTTGAACAAGGATTCTCTCTGAGTAGGCACGATGAAGCATGCGTGGATCGGGATGGGTAACAGAGATGCGCTCTATAGTAGTACTGAGTTCTATTTGCTCTCCTCAAGCATATTTGCAGTTGTGTTTATAAATCTTTAGGTTCTATTAGAACAAGCATATTTGCTAATCCGTAGGATTCAACGATTCAACGATTCAACAATCTCAAGCATATTTCTATATTCAGTTGGAAGATGGGTATGCTTTACAGTTTTACATTCGAGCAATGAAAACTCACTGGCTTCTGCTCCGATCAGTCATTGTTACTGAAGCGGAAGCAATCGGTAGGTCCAAAGCCAATGTACCTAGCAAATACACATGATTACCCAAAGCCAATCAGTAGATTCTTTTCATTTCTTCTGCAAGACTACCATTACTTTCAATTGAGAAAATTCACTACTAGAAGAACACATATCATGTCAATTTCTGCTCAAGCAGATTTGCAGCTACAACTTACTATTGATTTGGCAAAGTGGAACATTGCTTCTAACGAATTGATGTAAAACTGATTCACAGCCGCGCCACAAGCCCATGAAGGCGGCAGACCAGAATGTAAGTGACAGTGAAGCGAAAGCAAAAGTTCACATACATTCTCTCCTGCCATATTTCAAATATCAATAAACAATACTTGAGAATAAACTTACATTTGTTGCGAAAAAGAGTGAGGGAGCGAACGAGCGAGCAACTGCTTTTGTTGCTAAACAAGAGAAGAGCAAGTGTACCTGTGCTCATCGCAGGTGGGAGTGAAAACTGAAGCAGAAGAAGAAACAGATACAATGGATCAGAGTGCACCAACCCAAATTTCAGTGCCCCTTTAACAACCAAGATGCCTATAAGATGCAGGGCAACATAACGAACAAGTAGGATGCCAACGGCAAGAGATTGCTGAATCCCTGACCCTCTCAAACCTCAAACAACAAGGTGTAGTAAGTTGTAAACTAAACCAACAATTAAGTACGACGCTAACAGAATTTGTATGAGTTATTACCTTTTATTTGGTTTCCTCCTATTATCAATGTAAGAGCTGGGATGGCTCCGTCTCTGCAATCATAATTAGCTCATGTTGAGTGAACAACAAACGCTTTGTATAAAGAACACGCAAACCATCTCGTCTTGAATCACTCGTAGAGGAGCACCATCTCCGATCAGTAATTTTTGAATCTGAGGGATGACTCCGATTGCAAAACCAACAATCTACACCATGAAAAGATTAAGTTTGCCCATTTTTTCAATAATACTGCGCTGAATCTGGATCACAATGAAATAAAGTGCTGAAAGGACAAACCGCTCCAGTGGTTGAAGGGGCAAAATTGTTTTCAGATTGATCTTCTTAAGCACCATCACTATACGTTGCTTTAGTTTACCTGAAGTCAGTACCTGCCAATGAAAATGAAAAAGATACGCTCTATGTAAGAAACTGAAAAGAAATAGGGAACTTTCTCTCGTTAGAGATGTTTGTCATGTTACATTGTGAGATTGCAAATCTGGATCGTACATTCAAATGGGATTCATCTGGTAAGTAGTCTGGATTGACAATTTGACAATGAAACGACGTGTCTCTGTCTTTCAGAAGAAAAAAGAAAGAGAAATCTTAATAAGTTGGAAATACGTAAACAAATCAACAAATTTAATGAATATCGTTGTAATTTAATGGAGTCAGCAACCTTTACATTTTCTTCAGGTAAAGTGGTGTATGGTGGTGCATATTGATCCGGATTGTCCTCAACTATGCCATATTCCTTTGAAGAAAGCAGAGGCTTAGTGCAACTTACTTGGTCTGATGTAGAGGACCTCTCGGCGGACAGATTAGAACCTAGGGTGCTCCTTCTTGAAGATATCCACACAATATTATACACATAGGACCACAAATAAATGGCTTCTATCTGAAGCACGAACGCAATTGTATGCAAAAAAAGAATTAAAGACAGTAAACCATGACAGTTAACAAGGTAGCTACATTGCACTAAAGAGAAACAGTCCCTAGAATTCAAGAGGAAAACTGAAGGAAAAAAAAAAATGTGTCGAGAAAAACGTAATATACACAGCAATCGGTGTGCACACAAACACCTTTTTTCTGGGGGTAGTACAATATATATGTATGATTATATGTTTTAGACATGAGATTTTAATCGTGAGTTTAAATTGCAGTAACTGCGACTTTGCAACTTCAGAGAGGGAAATGGATTGTAACTTATTTGGAGCAACCCTTCCCACCCATTCTTAATTCAAATTCTAGAAAGCCAGATAAAGGAATTTCAAGAAAGCCCAAAATATTGGAACAAGATGTAGAAGGAAAATGTACCGCCATTGAGAGCGAAGCATAAGCCATAGCATAGGTGTGACAGACATCAGTGGCTCCAAAAGGGCTCCCTTTTTCTTTACAAACTGCTGGGACTATAAGGAGGAGCAAGTTTCCCAAATTTCCTGTTCAAGTCAACATCTCAGGAGATGGATTGAACGTGAAACCGAATATGATTGAGAAATAGGAAGAAGATTCATCTGAAATCTCTGTGAGACCAGTGTGAATGTAGAATGTGGAATTACCTGCAGCACAGCAACCCAAGACAAGGCCTTGCAGATGGGCAGGAGGCCTTGTTAATTGGATGAGAATCCATCCGAGCACGGAACCATGACATGATTATATATACATACATGCATACATTTTTATATGTGGATTAAACAAAGTAAATAAACCTCACATTTTAACCATGCTTTGATATGTAATTGTCTGCGCAAGGTTGAAACCCACCAGAGCGGGATTGAATACGTAAAATACAACCTTTTCGTTTGTTTGTTTGTTTGTTTGATCACAAAACACAAAATATGTAGTAAGCAGCATAACAGAAATTAAATGAAGGCAAGTGACGATGATGAATTAACAAGTAATCTACAGTTATAGTGCAAAATTATACACCTAAACACTATAGAATCTAACATTATTTACTTACGGTGTTTAAGTTCTTCCTCGTAACTTCCCCCCAAATATTGACACGATCAAGAGCAAGGTATGAGCCAAGTGCTGTTATCAAAAGCACTTTAATTGAGGCCGTCACAAACAGCTGCAAAAGCTCCATCGTTTTCTATCTCATCCTCCTCTGCCTCTGCAAATATAATGCCAAACGGAAAACACTTGTAAACAAACATGCAATCAAAATGCCAGTTTTGCTTTTGGTAGAGTAATTCAACAACATATAAATAAACATGTATATACACACACACGTGCATACATATGTATGTATGATAATAATAAGAGAATTAGAGAAAAATGAGGGAGAGGTTTTTAGGATGCGGGATGAAACCTTAAGCTGCTATAACTAAACTCAGGAAGAATTGCTTTGCTTTGCTTTCAAGAAAACAAAGCAAAACGAGCAAGAATATGGTTTAAGAATTTATTAGGAGGAGGGCATGTTTATGCATTTATGCAGCAATGAAACGTGTAGTCGCTTGTCGGGGCTGGGTCGTGTAAGAATATTTTAATATTCTAAAGTGGTCCACATGACACGGTCTATATGATATGTAGGGTTTAACGGATATTATTATTTGTAAATAATTCTATTGGTCAGATTATGAGAAATGTTTCCTACCGAATTACAGTGATGGGTGGTAATTGATTGTGGGCTTTAAATGGAAACAGGTCCTCTCTCTGCCTCACTTATATATATATATATATATATATATATATATATATTGCATATACCCATCTAATATGCACTTGATAGTAGAAAAACAGGATCAGGGTTTTCACGTGCAAATAGAGGCGAGAGAGAGAACACCTATTTTCCTCCTCCGCCGACAGAATCTGATTGGGATCTCATAACGTTCGTTGTCATGGACCAAGGTACGCTTGGTTGTTTAATGTATTTCCGCATTTTATTTATATGTGAAAATCATGAAGTTCGATGATCTTGGCTTAATTGATTTATGATTTACATGTGGTATCAGAGCCTAGTTGAGAGCTCTCATGATTTTCCATTTATGATTCTGAACTTTAATGGAATCGGTGGTTAACAAGTGTTCAATGTCTGCTGTTTTGAGGCAAACATGATTATATTTTATTTGCATGTATCGAGATTATATTTTATTTGCACGTATCGATTATGCATGTTGGGATTAAGAAATTGTGATCTTAGTTTTATTACAATTTTTGCCGAATTGCATAATTGGGTATGGAAATTATGATGCAATCTGGGCGATTCTTTTAGTTGGAATTAGTTAAAGTAATTTGAATATCTGTGATTGATCATTACGATTATAAACGTCATTCATTTAATTTGTAATTCTTCTTACGAAATTATTTGTTAGTCACCAAAGTGGCCAAACTAGAAAGATCACATGGATTCAAATTAAATGATGATTAATCAATTACTCATGGTAGGATGATGCATATGAACGAACAAAACCTTATTATGTTTTAAAGGTTTGTACATGAGTAATATGTTTTTCATTTGTCATAAGTTCTTAAGGGTCACCCAAAGGTAAACTAATTTCTCATATGATTGATGATATGAATGTGGTGAAAATTGTATATTTCATTTTTTTTTATTTGTTCGGATATCCAAAGATAACGAAACCTGTCTTGTTAGAGATGTACAATTATCAATAAGGTATTATGCATCAATGATTGTTTGTATTGTTGTAGTATCTACCCAAAGGAGAATATGGTAATACACTTACTGTTATTACAAGTGTTTTTATTACTCAAAGCATTAATGTTGCAAGCACTTGTGAATTGCAGTGTCAGTGTCTGTTTCTCTTCATTCACTTGCTCCATCTATTCCCTCACTTAATGGAACGAATTTATCAGATTGGAGTGAGCAAGTTTAGTTTCACCTTGGTGTCCTGGATCTTGATTTAGCACTTTGAACTGATAAACTTACTACTCTTACGAAAACAAGCAGCGCTGAGGAAAAATCTCTCTATAATGCCTGGGAGAGATCCAATAGATTGAGCATTATGTTTATGTGAATGACTATAGCAAGCAACATAAAGACTGGCCTTCCTCAAGCTGAAACTGCTAAGGAATACTTGAAAAATATTGAGACTCGTTTCAAAATTGCTGATAAGTCTCTTGCTGGGACATTAATGGCCGAGCTTACCACCAAGAAATTTGATGGTATGTGAAGCATGCATGAGCATGTCCTTGAAATGACTAATATAACAGCAAAGCTAAAGACTCTTGGAATGAATGTGGATGACTCCTTTCTTGTTCAATTTATTTTGAATTCCTTGCCTCCTCAGTATGGGCCATTTCAAGTCAACTATAATGCTATTAAGGACAAGTGGAATGGTGATCAATTGGCCACTAAACTCGTTCAAGAGGAGGGAAGGCTTAAGCAGCAAGGAGAACATTCCGTTCATTTAGTAAGTCAAGGAGCTGAAAGAAAATTTGGAAGAAAGCCTGGAAAGGGCAAGAAAAAAGGATCACCCAAGGTGAATGGGCCTGCTAATGCTACTTAGGCTCATGATAAGGAACAGAAAAGTGATTTATGTTGCTTCTGTAGGAAGCCTGGGCATTATCAAAGGAATTGCCAGAAATTCAAAGAATGGTTCGAAAAGAAAGGTGAGCCTTTGGCTTGTGTAAGTTTCGAATCATATTAACTGAAGTTCCTTATAATACTTGGTGGGTTGACTATGGTGTTACGGCTCATATCTCTAATTCGATGCAGGGATTCCTTACGATCCAAACTTTAAATCCAAATGAAAATTTCATTTTCATTGGGAATCGAGTCAAAGCTCCAGTTGAAGCTGTTGAAACCTTTCGTTTAATTTTGGATACTGGATATTGTTTGGATTTATTTCAGACACTTTATGTTCCTAGTTGTTCCAGAAATTTGGTTTCAATTTCGAAGCTTGACCGTAATGGATTTTATATAAAGTTTGGTAATGGATGTTTCAGTTTATATAAGAATACCTCTTTTGTTGGTTTTGGTATTCTAATAGGTGAGCTGTATAATTTAAAGCTCAATAATTGTTTTGCTGAAACACTTTTGACCTTGCATCATAATGTTGGAACGAAGCATTGCCTAAATAATGAAAATTCTTCATGCTTGTGGCATAAACGACTGGGTCATATATCCAGAGAAAGGTTAGAAAAATTAGTAAAGAATGAGATTCTTCCGAACCTAGATTTTACTGATCTTGGTGTATATGTGGATTGTATTAAGGGCAAACAAACCAAACACACCAAGAAAGGAGCCACAAGAAGTTCAGAGCTTCTTGAAATACTTTATACCGACATATGTGGACCTTTTGATGTTCCATCCTTTGGTGGAGAAAAATATTTTATCACCTTTATAGACGATTTTTCACATTACAGCTATATTTATCTATTGAAAGAAAAGTCTGAAGCAGTGAATACCCTTCAGGTGTTCATTATTAAAGTTGAAAGACAATTAGATAAAAAGGTGAAGATTGTCAGGTCGGATAAAGGTGGTGAATTTTATGGAAAATATGATGAATCAGGAAAATGTCCTGGTCTATTTGCAAAACTCCTTGAAAAGCATGGCATATGTGCACAATACACTATGCCAAGTACGCCACAGCGGAATGGTGTTGCTGAAAGGCGTAATCGTACTCTTATGGACATGGTTAGGAGTATGTTAAGTAATGCATCTTTGCCTATATCATTGTGGATATATGCTCTTAGGACTGCTGTATATTTATTAAACCGGGTTCCTAGTAAGGCAGTTCCCAAAACACTATTTGAACGGTGGACATGAAGGAAACCTAGTTTAAGGCACCTGCATGTTTGGGGTTGCCCAGTAGAAATAACAATTTATAATCTGCATGAAAAGAAGTTGGATTTTAGAACGATTAGTGGTTACTTTATTGGTTACCCAGAAAAATCCAAAGGATATAGGTTTTACTATCCTAATCATAGTACGAGAATTGTTGAAACCGGCAATGCCAGATTCATTGAAAATGGTGAAATCAGTGGGAGTGAAAAACCTAAAGAATTGGTCATTAATGAAGTGAGGGTGCAGATTCCTACACCTATAATTTCTAAGCAAGTTGTTATTCCTACACACGTTGAACCCTTAGACAATGTTGAACAACAAATTAATGACCATCCGCTCCCGAATGAGATTATCACAAATGAAAATGTAGTGGAAGAACCACAAGAAATAGCATTAAGGAGATCTCAAAGAGAACGGAAACGTGCTATTTCAGATGATTATGTGGTATATCTACAAGAGTCTGACATTGATGTAGGAATAAATAAAGATTTGGTTTCGTTTTCACAAACTGTTAACTGTATTGGTTCTAGTAAATGGATTGATGCCATGAATGATGAGTTAAAATCAATGGACCAAAATGAAGTCTGGGATCTCATTGAATTGCCTAAAGGTTGTAAGAGAGTTGGGTGTAAGTGGATTTTTAAGACCAAACACGACTTTAATGGCAATATAGAATGATATAAAGCCAGATTGGTGGCCAAAGCTTTATTCAGAAAGAAGACGTTGCTTACAAAGAGAGATTCTCACCAGTTTCAAAGAAAGACTCTTTTAGAATCATTATGGCATTAGTAGCTCATTATGATTTAGAGTTACATCAAATGGATGTAAAAACAACATTCTTGAATGAGAGTTTGGTAGAAGAAGTCTACATGGATCAACCTGAGGACTTCGCATTAAAGGGAAAGGAACACATGGTCTGTAAATTAAGGAAGTCAATATACGGACTTAAACAAGCTTCACGACAATGGTATCTTAAGTTTGATAATATCATTGTATCCTTTGGTTTTAAAGCAAACATCGCTAATCGATGTATATATCTGAAGGTTAGTGGGAGCAAGTTTATCTTTTTGATTTTGTATGTTGATGACATTTTGCTTGCTAGTAGTGATCTTGGTCTATTACATGAGATCAAGCAGTTTCTCTTGGAGAACTTTGAAATGAAAGATACGGGTGAGGTGGCCTATTTGATAGGATTTTGAGATAGATCACGTAAAGTGTTGGGCTTGTCTTAGAAAGCATATATTGAGAAAGTTCAAGAGAGATTTGGTATGGAAAAATGTTCATCCAGTGTTGCTCCAATTCAGAAAAGGGATAAGTTTAGCCTTATGCAATGCCCACAAAATGAATTGGAGTGTGCATATATGGAAAGTATTCCTTATGCATCTTCTGTAGGAAGTCTGATGTATGCACAAACTTGTACCAGACCAGACATCAGTTTTGCAATTGGGATGTTAGGCAAATACCAAAGCAACCCAGGAATGGATCACTGGAAAGCTGCAAAGAAAGTGATGCGGTATTTGCAAGGAACGAAAGACTATATGCTCATGTATAGAAAATCTAATAACCTAGAAGTTATTGGTTATTCAAATTCAGATTTTGCTGGATGTATTGATAGCAGAAGATCAACTCTTGGTTACTTGTTTCTCTTAGCTGGAGGAGCAACTTCCTGGAAGATGCAAAGCAAGATGCTATTGCTATATCCACCATGGAAGCTGAGTTTGTAGCATGCTTTGAGGCTACAAATCATGGATTATGATTACAGAATTTTATCTCAAGGCTTGGCATCATTGATTCCATTGCTAAGCTGTTGAGAATTTTCTGTGACAATGCTGCCGCTGTCTTCTTCTCCAAGAGTGACAAGTATTCTAATGGTGCTAAACACATGGATATAAAATACTTGACTCTTAAGGAGAAGGTTCAGAAACAAAGAGTGTCTATTAAGCACATAAGAACAATGATTATGATTGCAGATCCCTTGACAAAAGGGTTGGGGCCGAAGGCATTTAATGATCATGTTGAAAGAATGGGTCTTGGTCATAGTCCATGATGATTGTCATTTTTATTTTGTTTATGAGAATTTGTTTAATGACAATATTGTGCTTGACACTCTGAGCTCGTTAATTGAACATATTTCTGGTGTTTCCTATTTTCCATTACATTTATACATTTATGTGATTGGATGAATGATAACAGGAATGTCTCTAACAAAGACATTATCGGACCTATATATATGTTTCTCACTAACAGACTGTTTTAGGTAATTGCTAGTGTTATGGTACATGGAAGGGACTATGTTGCTTGTTGATGTACAACCGCCATGACTCGCACTAGTGAATTGCTTAAGATCAGTATTTATGTTGACCAATTGATAGTAAGGATTATTTTGAACTTTACTGCGTGCCTAATGTTTATTTGTTAAACCAGAAAAGGAACATGTGTCACTATGGACCAAGTAGGAGAATGTAAGAATATTTTAATATTCTAAAGTGGTCCACATGACATGGTCCATATGATATGTAGGGTTTATCGAATATTATTATTTGTAAATAATCCTATTGGTCAAATTATGATAAATGTTTCCTATCGAAGTGGTAATTGATTATGGGCTTTAAATGGAAACGGGTCCTCTTTCTACCTCACTTATATATATTGCATATACCCATCTAATATGCACTTGATAGTAGAAAAACATGATTAGGATTTTCACATGCAAATAGAGGCAAGAGAGAGAACACCTATTTCCTCCTCCGCCGACAGAATCCGATTGGGATCTCATAGCGTTCATTGTCATGGACCAAGGTACGCTTGGTTGTTTAATGTATTTCCGCATTTTATTTATATGTGAAAATCATGAAGTTCGATGATCATGGCTTAATTGATTTATGATTTACAGGTTGACCCGACGCCAATGAGATCATGGGATGGCGCTCAAATAAAAAGGTTAATCAACACATGTCTCGTCTGGCATCTGCGTTTCCATCTTTTTCTGCTTCCCTTCTGGTCGGGCTGGATTTCTGGACTTGAACCCTTGCACAGCTCCTCAAGGAAGTGGCTCTTTCTTGCTTGTCGGGCAAGATCTTGCTACTTAGATTACTACAAGACGAGTTTATAGTTAGTTTAAATGGTGCCTTTGTGGGGCATTTGGTATAGACCTTGAGGCTCACAATCAAAACTAACAAGTATCTGAGTGTGTCATTGTTATGTTTGTATAACAGATTGTTGAATGGGTGTGAATTAAGTTGATTACTTGCACCTTAAGTTATTTAGACTTCTTCTAAAAGGATTATCACAGATGGGTTAAGTCTGCATTAGGTTCTTTTTCTTGCCTTGTAAACAAGGACTTTTAGTTCATAACGTTGTATGTCCAAGATGAAGGGAGTTCAAGGCCCTTTTGACCATTTCCTTGATCAAAGTTCACTTTAAGGAAAACATGCTTGATAACTTAACCAGATTTGAACGCAAATGGAAACTCTTAAGTAGAAAACAATTGAAAGTGACTTAAATACATGAAGGAAAGTACACTAAATGACAGATCTATTAAATGTAAGTACAAAGAAAAGAGACTCGGGCAAGATTTAACCTTGTCAAGCAAGGTTCAACTTATTGCAACCACTTCTCTTTATGTTTACAAGGGTTTGTATGCGGTGAGGGATGAAAAGTAAATAGGTTTTACTAGAGGGAATCGATACTACAACACTAAGGGAAGGTAGCAGAGCTTATAATCTTGACAAAAAATGGCTTTCTATGAGGAAACTATAGCTAAAAGGGAATAAATCTGGACAAAATTCAGCTTTCTGGGTGCAAACTGGTTTGAGAGTAGAGTTTGGATGTCTTTTGATGGGTTGGTTCAGTGTCCTCGTCTTTGGTGTCTCTCTCAGATTTTATAGACCATTTAGCCCGACTGTCTTGTCTCTTTCCTTAGCTGATAACATTTGGAAGGCAGTGAGTCATCATTTATTTACTTGTCATGCCCTTAAAAAGCGCTTTTTGGTTGGTGATGAGTTGGTCTTTGTCACTCATCACCTCAATCATAGGCATGTGGCCTAAGCTTTGGCTGAAATGGCTTTCAATCTGCTTCGGGCCTATCGATTGGGCTCGAGCAAGTCTTCATTTACTTTCGCGCCTTTAGGCCTTCATTATTACAAAGCCTAGTGTTTAAATATTAACCCAAACAGTGCCCTCTTTAGTCATTGTCAAGTCTGTTAACCGAGACATAGATAATGATTAAATATTAATTGCACGCTTTAACTCGGGAGACGTGCCATTTACTCAGCCATTTTTCGAATAAACCTTTGCACTAACCCCGATCCTCAACGTTAACTAACTGCATGTTAAATAACCTCCATTTAAATTTCCTCGGCCAACACTTCCATCAATACTTAGTCTCTGAATTTCTAGAATTCTTGATCTTCTTGCCTTCTCAGCTTTTTCTTGCTTTCTGCCTTCAATTACTTTCACTTCTTCCTTCCAAAAAATAACCATGGCCCCCAAAGTTCGCCCTGCATGTGAATATGGAGAAGGGATAATCAATTTGCGCTGTCGGCTCAACGACCTTCATTACCCTTAGGTTGGCCTGATCTTGTTAATTTTCTTCAAATAGGGAGGGGTGCATTCCTTGGGGCCTGCTTGGACTGCCCGAGTCCTAATTGCAATGGAGAACAACATGCCTACTGCCAATTGGTTCACCCCTAACCCTTATTCTGCCGAGATTGGGATTTTGGCCTCCGAGTGGTCGAATTTCAAAAGGGGTTTCCCACTGATGAAGGATGAAGCTTGGTCATGGTGGGGTGGATGAGCTCGAGCCCATTTGGAAGCAGAAGTAGATGGAAAATGGCATCTACAAGCTCATAATGATGTCCAAGGTCACTGTCATAGCCAAGCCCAAGCTTCTAACCATTGCACTCCTCTTCTGGAATAATGGGACCAATACATTCGACTTCAGAATGGGTCCTATGACTCCCACCGTCTTGGATATGGCTCAGGTCTTTGGCCTGAGGCCCTCGGGAAGGTGTGTGGATATCACACACGATTGGTCTTTGCCCTCTCACCCGACTGCTGAAGGCTCGGAGGCTTTTGAGTTAATCACCCACGTGGAGTACAATTCCTCCACCTTTAAAAGCTTTGGGACGTCATTCGTGGGCTTCATCCCCTTTGCGAAGAAAATGTTTAGCCTGCCTTCTCTGACTACAGATAGGGCCCAGGAACACATGTACTTCCTCTTCTACTAGTTGAACAAACATATGTTCCGCAACAAGTCGAAAAGAGTAAAGCTAGAGTAGACCCTCTTGGTGGAGTTACTACACTATTTCGACGACTTTGCCACGGGGCATTTTATCTTGGTGTACCTCTACGATATTCTCCACAAGATGACTAAGGGCGAGCCATTCGAGACAGTTCGAGATCAACCTCAATGGGCCCACCTGGATGGTTTAACTTTGGCTCCAATGGTACTTCCCCAAATTTCGGACGGCCAACCTGGAATTCCCTGAGGGCGTAGCTCCAGCCCGTATCTTGGCAGAGGCTTCCATCACCAACCATTATACTTTCGCCTGCCTCTACTTCCTCAGAATCTGTCAGACTCGAGTAAATTTGGAGTGGGGTGCCTCTATCAGGAGGTACCCTTGGTTCTCGGATCAAATTTTCAAGGATGCCTTTGGGGAGGATGCCAATAGCCTATGTAAAGAAAAATTCATCAGCTAAATCCAATAGAGAGATCTAGCCTGGGGAGTTTGAAGTGACCGAACTGGCTATGAGCGTGGGCTAGAAGTCTACCACCCCAACATTTGTGGTAGACAGCTGGGATTCAAGCAGGCAATCCCAGTGCCCTTTTTTTTTACTTTATGCAATGTGGGACTTCTTATCGTCTTCGCTCTCATTCCAAGGTTACCTTTCGGACAACTTGGCGCAGCATGGAGGTGATGTGCAAGATCGCCCACAAGCTTGTGGCTTTGAACTTCGAGTGCACTCCCTCTTTTGCCACTTAGTGAGAGGCCAAGTGGTCAAGGATATATAATGGGGACATCAAGTAGGCCCACGATCGACTCTTCGGGCATGTCTTCTTCAAATCTCTCCCCAAGAAGGATGGGTTCAAAAATTGGAAGGAAGCCATTAACCAGAAGAACCAGCTCTTGCTAATAGGTAAATCACATTATTTCTGTTTTACTTTCCTTTATGCTACCTTCATAATCTGCCATTTGTTAACTCTTATTTTGGTCTTGCAGCCTAAGGCACCACTGAAGAAGTGGATGTCGGGCTAGATGAGGAACTTGCAGATACCTTGGTCCTTCAAAAGGCTTTTGCTGAGGCAGCAAGGCAAGGGGTAGGGTCCAACCAAGCTGCTAAGAGGTAGGAGACATCTTAGAGCTCTTCAATGAGTTAGAGGCCGAGGTTGGGCCTGAAGTAGAGATAAGGGCCCTTCGTCGAGCAAGAGCTTCTGTGGTGGAGTCTTCATAATCTGAGCCCGAGAGCTACTCCTACCAAGAAGAGAACCAGGTCTCAAACCTCCCAGGCCTCCAAACCTTATTCTGCCCATCCTGTTGAAGTAGGCAAAAAGAAACAAAAATCTTCTAGTAAGTAACTTAGTCTTAGCCTTTTTCTACTTCTTCTCAATTTCAATTTTCTCTGAGTCTCAAGCTAATTTCCCTTTTTTTCTTGTAATCAGGGCCTCCAGCTACCAAGAAGCCTACCCCTACTCCCAAAGAGGGACAGTCGGGCGCAGAAGTGCAGCAAGAAGATAAGGAAGTCCTCGCCAAGATCCTTGAAGAGTTGAAGGTATAACTTTTAATATTTTGAGCATTAAGTCGATTTTGAACTTCTTCTTCCTTAAAACTTTTGTTGAACCTTTGTTGTTTTCTTGAAATAGGGTACTAAAGCAGAGGGGACTTCCCAGCCCGAGCCTTCTTCCTCTCCAGCCCGCGCTGTGAGTCCTTATCCTTCTCAGGCCAAACCCTTAAAGGTATACTTCTTTCCTTCAATACTGGCTTAATTGTGTTTTTTGAATTTTCAAAGCTAATCTTTCACTTATGTTGTTGTCTAGGCAAGGGAAGGGTTTCCATGACACACCCCGACCCGGAATGTCCACTAGGACTCCGAATTGAGTTGTGTGGCCGACACCCGGAGGGTGACAAAGCCATAAAGTGTAGTGATGTGGAAAATGTGAATAAATTTAAACCTAAAAGTACCTAAAGACAAGAGTGCGCTGTGAGCAGGGATGAACCCATTTTACATGTGACGTTAGAGCATAAGTAAAGTACAGTAGTGTGGGTAAGGATCATACCCTCGGAGGTAGCCACATATACTGAGATTGGCCAAGAATCCTCGTCGATATGGACTTTCAGCAGCTAAAACCTAGAGGGGCGCAAAACAAGGGTGATTGGGCCTGAAAATAAAGTTTTTAATAAAAACCTTTTGAGAATGTTATAACCCTTCGCCATAAAACCCGTATAATTTTCCAGAAAATAATAATACATATGTATATAGAAATCATGCTCGAGAGTAGTAAAAACCGAGTATATGCCATGTCAAGTATCTCAGCAATGAAATAAGTAAGCCAGGTGAAATAAATCGATGTAAAATGATATGCCAGCCAGAGTCACCTAATGTGACTTGTACAGCTGAACCTATAGCTCATTAACCAATTCTTGCACACGAATCGGAACCACCTAATGTAGTATGTATGACAGGCTGGGTGTAAATAAGTACGCTCAAGTGCTACGATCATGTGAAGGCTGTGCGAAATATCGCAAGTCACCTACGAGTCGGAACTACCTAATGTGGTTTGTACGACAGGTTGGTACCTGCCTTGGATCCAAGGTGAACATGCTGTGCGGGAAATGAACGATCACGTGAAGGCTGTCCCTGGCCTCGGGTGGAGCACTAACACCGGGGTGCAGGATAATGGGCACTAAATGCATCTAAACATAACTATACACACTACAATCACTATCATCAATATGCACTCAACTGAAGCTTACCTGGGCATCCGCAGTCTCATGCAATAATATGCATATCTATATTAATGCATATACTAAAATGTAATGCAATTGACATGGCATTTAAAAACGTAAATCCATTTAAAACCATTTCTGGGAAAATGGAAAACATATATACATATATATAAAAAACAAAAATGCCACTCACCTGGAGTCCGAGCTACAACTCCCTAACACAAACATCAAGGCGTCACGAACGATCGATGCCTGGAACAATTATCAAATCATGTCTTAGAATTCTTATCAATAGAAATTTAGCCTAGGAAGGTCAGGGGATGTCTCAGCCCATGCGCCGCCGCAGGTGGCGGTCAGCCGGCCTGACTCGCTAGAAAATTCAACTATTTCTAAAAATTCTCAAAATTCATAGAGATGAAGATCTCAATGAGTAGATAACTTTCATACCTGTGGCCAAGGCTAATTTGCCCCAATTTCACTAAAACTCGTTGGAAACACTATAAAAAGTGATTCTTGATTCATCCTCCTATCGACTTCGACGCTTCAACCAATGATTGGGTGTCATTCCTAAGCTCAAGGGAAGGCTAATGTTGGTAGTGATCGAAGGTTTTGCCTTTAGAAATGGTGGAATTCCGCCGATCTCCCCTATAGTGCAGCCGGTGCTATCCTTGCGAAATCAAGACAAAAAACCGTCGGGTTTGGGGTAGAAATAGAAGAAGAAGGGTCGTGGAGTCATGTGCAGGTGATAGCGATGGTCAATTTTCCGGAAAAATGCTAGAATTGGCATGGGGTGTGTAGGAATTGGGTCGGGTCGACGGGGAAAAACCGAGTCAAGAGTGATCCGGTGCTTCTCCACTCCCCCATTTCCCCTCCCTTATTCTCTCCCCTATTGGTCACTTTCTCTTTCTCTTCTTTTTGATTGGGCGTTGATGCGAGATTTATACGCACACAAATTAAACCCTCTTTTTATCAATTGTAGTATATGTATAAGTAGGGATCGTTCTGGACCGGGGATTAGGAGGGATTGTTAATCACTTGGATTTGACTAAAAAACGTAAAATAAAGTTTAAAACACTATACTAGACTCAAAAAATGCAAAACTAAACTTTAAATCACTAAGACAAACCAAAGACTCAAAATGCTTTAAAACATAAACTAAATTGAACAATAAGGAAAAAGGGGGGAAGAGTTTTGATTTGACGAAAATTGAAATAACAAAACAAGTTAATAAACTAAGCAGAATGTAAATGTGAATATGGATGATGGAATAAATGGAATGAAGGCTAGCTAAGGGGTTCTTCTCCACACATGTTATACTTGCATACAAGATTGATTCTCAGTTGGTCTTTCGATAAATTATGAAACTCAATGCTCCAAGTTAATTAGGTCCGCTTAAATTAACTTTCAGATTTCCCTAAATTCATTGGATTGAATGGAATACGCATTACAACCAAATTATTCTTAATCAAAGTCCCTAACTATGGAATACGCATGATAAAGACATTCAACAAAGATCATTAAGTTCAATGAAAATTAGAAGTGTTGACGAGGCATTCGTTACTATGGAATACGCATGAAACTTATGCCAAGAATTCGTTTAACGCGATTGTTTATAAGCAACCTCCACTACTTGTGAATATAAGTTCATAACGATTAGGTGAAACTCACTTATATTCTAGCGTCATATTCATGCATGAAAATTAAGCTTGCAATCTCAATGAACATACATAAATAAGTTATCAATCAAACAGTTAAACGAATTGAATCCACAACTTATGAAATTCCAACCAAAAGTAATCAATTCATATTGCAAATATAAACATAGTTTCGAATCACTCCCTAGCTAAAGGGGGATTAGTTCCTCATTACTTTGAAATCAAAGAAACACCTAAACATTCCAACAACTCAAACTTGAATTGTATGAACGTTTAGGCATTCTTCTCTTCCATTCCTCATACGTACAAAACAAAGAGAATTGAATTTAAACTTTGAAATCAAAGAAACACCTAAACATTCCAACAACTCAAACTTGAATTGTATGAACGTTTAGGCCCTCTTATCTTCCTCGTTGTTGTAGCACAAGGTCTAAGGTGAGGTTTGGGGAATTATGGAAATGGATGAGGAATGGTGGAATGGGGACTCACGGTTAGGGAATAATGGAAGTGTTTGAGGGGTGTTGTGTTGTGAAATGGAATGAGATCTCCATGAATGAATGAATGCAAGGGTATTTATAGGAGTAGTGGAGGGAACATATGGCTATGTCATTTGTAGGTGAAGTAGGTGGATGTTGTAGGTGAAGTTGGTGGATGTTGTAGGTGAAGTAGGTGGATGTTGTAGGTGAAGTAGGTGTTGTAGGTGAAGTAGGTGGATGTTATGTTAAGTGATAAGTGATGAGTGATATGATATGTGGTTATGATATGATAAGTGGTTAAGTGGTGATGATAAGTGATAAGTGATTAAGTGATATGATATGTGGTGATGATAAGTGATAAGTGCATGTGGGTTAACTAATGAAGGAAATGCATGTGCAATGACAATGTGTTAGAATGGATGTGTGTTATGCATGGCATGATTGGGATTAGGAAAGGTTTAAATGTCCTAAAACTAAAGAGAACAAGGTTCCAACACTTTGGCTCCAATTAGGTCTTCAATTTCGTCCAACACTTTGGCTTCAAGCATAAGCTATCCGTCCTTAGCCCAAAAGTGCTCCAAAAGTCTCCAAAATGCATCTTTTTGCTCCTTTAGCCCTTTGGACCTACAAACACACGAAAATAGCTTAAAGTACTAAAATAACTAAAGAAACATAACGTAAATGTACGAGAACAAGCCATTTAAGTCGCATAAATATGCTCCTATCAAATACCCCCACACTTAGCTTTTGCTAGTCCTCGAGCAAAACAGAAAAACAAAACAAAAAGAACAAAACACAACCTACACCTTCCAACAATCGTATCAGGGACTTCCAATGCACATGACAAGTTAAAAATCATTATTCTCACAGATTTGAGCCATCTTTACACTTAAGTACATTCTTAATCATAGTCACCACATACTAGTTCACAATTAAGCAATTAAAACACATTTCAAATGTAGTAACATGCCTTTAGAGAATTCCCTCAATTTCTTACTAGATGTACTCTCGTTTTTCACACAGATTTTCTGACTACACACCCTACACTAGGTATATGTGAGAAGATTGATGTAAACATGTAGACGAACACTCACATATGTTATAATAAGGAAAGCATTTTCTGGAGTTAATAAGCATGTTTAGATATGATCTCATGAATGGAATGCTACTACTTAGACGCAAGAACCAGTGACACCATAAGCTCATACCAAGTTCAAACTCCACAATTGAAATACATAACACTCAATATAGAAGTCAAAGGGTAGTAACGGGGTTAGGGTATTGGCTAACAATGAAAGGTGAAGGATAAACAAACATTCTTAAAGCAATAGTGAGCAAAGTATTGAATTAGGCACTTAGAATTCCCTTAAGAACGCAGAAGTCAACTTTGAACACCCAAGGGAAAATCACACAAAACTTAGGGCCATATTCAACTTTTTGGACCCTTTCTTCAACCATCAACGCTCGTGAGTTCATTCTTACTTATTTTCACTCCTTTTTTTTTTTTTTTTTTTTTTTTTTTTTTTTTTTTTTTTTCTTTTCTTCTTTTTCTTTTGAATCTCAAAACATACATATAAACGTAAGAACAAACTTTTACTCCCCCACACTCATTTTCTTGCATAATGTAACTCAAAAGGAATTCATTTAAGTCATGCTCACTAAACTTTAAGAACAAGGGTATAGGAAAGTCCTACTCTAAGCTAGGTAAGGGGTGATGTGGGTAAACAAGGAATAAAGGCAAAACGAGGCTCAACGGGGTTAAAACTTACAACATATACGAAGTATGGGAAGTAAGGCTATTTGGCTATGGTGGTGGTCACTACACAACTTCTTCTTGAATATGTGTTATGCAAATCAATAACATGCTTTGAATGAAATGGGCATGAGTTCTAGCATTTGGAACTATATGATGAAACGCCTTCTAAGTAGTAACCAAGCAAAGAATAATGAGATCATGCAACGACTTTAGAAAACAAGAAATCACAGATTATACTCTCCAAAGAACGTTATAGGCTCAAGTCTCTCAGGGTTGTAGCGTTTGTTTGAGTTCCTTCCTTCAAGCATGTTACAAAAACGAATTTTTTTCTTTTATGATTGCATGTGAAGTCATACATTATAACCATAACCAAGCATATACCAAGAGTAAATCAAACTTTTCTCTATGTTTATAACTCTTTCTAACCGTCATGCAATTATAAACCAAATCCTTATCATTGTGTTGGAAGGTACCCTAAGACACAAACACACAAAAACGACTCTTAAAACAACTCTTTTTGGGTTTTTCAAAACAATTTTTCAAATTTTTATAGGATTTTCAAATTATAAAACAAAACACACTAAAACACTCTAAAACAACTTAAAAACACCTTAAAACAGCAAGGAACAACATTTGAAGTTATGGGTGATAAAATCCCACGAATTTAAATTAACAACATTAGTTACCCCTCCACACTTAAATCAAACATTGTCCTCAATGTTTTAAGCATAGATTCACACAAAACATAAGTAAACACACAAAAAACATTTAAACATACTAAACATGGCAGAATGTAATTAAAAAGAGAAGAGTTTAGGGACGCAAATCTGGTTATGGAGTGTAAATTCCCTCTTCTCCTTGGTGATTGCATTGAGGCTTTGATCTTTGTGATTCCACAGGCTTACTCTTGAACTGGTTTCTGCCCATCGTTGATTTTCCTTTGTGCTACTTCTTGAACTGGGCAGCAGGATGGTTCTTTTGGTTTCCCCCGAAGGTCTGAGCTTCCTCCTGTTATCTGTTTCTTTGTTCAATCTTTGCAGGAGTGGTCCCTTCTCTGGAAGTGTATCAACCGTTGAAGATGACTACTCGAGAGCAACGCTAGGTAAGCAATCAGGAATAGATTCCAGGCAGTTGGCTCCATATCGGAAGACTGACTCCAAGTGCCGGCTGATTGCTTCTTTTACTTTGCCATGCAAGTAAGAACAAGGACAAAGAAAAAGACAGGGAAAGAGCATGATATGAGATACTTTTGCTTTTGACCTTGATGATATGAGATACCTTTGCTTTGAAGAAGCGGTGAATGAATCAGCACATGCTTCAATCCGCCGTTTCCTCCTGGGTCATATGTACTCCAGGCATCTGGTATCATCTTTGGGGAAGAAGAAAGAATTGAGTATTTTGGATGGCTTTGCTAGGAGTGCACCCTCAGAGGTGAGGGAGAGTTGGGCATTTTCTTCAGGTTTGCCCTGCCATAAAAGACGAAGGTCGACATATATAGAGATAATATCAAGTGGTGGTACTTTTTACCCTTGTCGACAAACGTTTTGATCCCGCAAATCCGGCTCTTTGAAATAGTGGCGCCTCTTCGATCTTTGAATACGCCTCTTCGATTTCTGAGCAGGCGCCCCTTCGATTTCTGAACGACGCCCCTTTGCTTTCTGAACGACACGTGGTAGTGCAGATGCGGCTCCTTTTGACAAAGCTGCACGCGTCTTCTGAAAAGCAGAGAAAGCGTCACCGAACTTTGCGCTTGTCGGCTAAAGATGTGTAGATGCGATGATGGCCTCCACGTGTTTTCAGCTTTGTCAGAAATCTTTTGACAAAGTTGAACGCGTTTTCTGAAAAGCCGAGGGAGCGTCGCCTAAATTACGCCGGAAAATCCGGCTCTTTGAATCGGTGGACGCGTCGTCTTGGCTTTTTATAGAGCTATCAATCACCCCAACACACACACTCTGAAGATTTCCCATTCCTGAAACTCGACTCCGGCCCTTTGTGAAATTTTAACTCCATCCACCCCTTCTCTTTGAACACTTTTGAAAAAAATGGCAAACTCATCGAACCTTAGCTTAGATTTGAGTCTCAGCAGCGATCCGGTTGCGCCCCGTCAAGGTAATGTATGGCGCCCTTCTTTTTTATCTTCTAACGGTCCTCTTTCAGGTGAAGACTCTGTGATGCAGGACGCCACAACAGCTACAATAGTAGCTAAAAACCTCCTCACTCCAAAAGATAGTAGGCTGCTGTCAGGACGGTCCGATGAGTTCGCCGTTCAAGAGTCCCTCGCACTTAGTGTTCAGTGTGCGAGTTCTGTGTCCAACATGGGCCAACGCCTGCTTGCTCGGTCCCGCCAAGTGGAATCGTTGATGGCAGAGGTGGAAAGACTTAAGCAAGAGATCCAGCAGCTTAAGTACGAGAATAGAAGTTTGCATGTGCTTGCAAATAACTATTCGTCGGGGATGAAGAGGAAGCTTGATGAGCTGCAAGAATCTGAGGGTCGAATTCACAGTGACCGTCAAAGGCTTGCGTCTTATCTCCAGAGGCACCTTTTTCCTGGGTCATCCAGCGCTTGGCCAAGTATTGAGGCCTGGAATGCTCTAGCTCCGATGCCTCCCGCTCCGATGGCTTCCGCTCCGATGCCTCCCGCTTCTATGCCTCCCGCTTCTATGCCTTCCGCTTCTGCGCCTCGTAGTGGGGCTTCACGCAAACAACCTTTGTGAAGCTCCACCTTTCTCCATGTTTAGTATCTTTCTTTCTCTTTTTTTTTTTTTTTTTTTTTTTTTTTTTTTATTTATTTATTAACATAAATAAAATCAAACGGCATGGAATTGGTCCTTGAATGGAAGGTGATACTTGAAGTGAACCGGCAATGGTTTGAATTCTAGTGTAGGTGCCTGATTCATAAAAAACAGCAAGTTAGTATAAAATGTAAAGGAATTTGAAAAAAACTTACTTGTTTTGTCCGACAAGAACTCAATGACAAACACCACTCCTTTGAAAGTTTCAGGGATATTGGACTTGGCCAGATTGCAAGTGATGGTTATGACTTCTCCAATGTCATCAAATTTAACTTCCTTGGATTTTGTGGTTTCAAGAACGTCCTCTTTGATGAATTCATGACATTCCCTACTTGTCACCTTTGAAAGGGCTTCCAAGATGTCTTTTTCACCTTCTTCTTCCTTGGAAGTCATGAATCTGCAAGGAATAGGAATACTTGTTGGAACGGGGTTAAAAATAATGAAATTTGGAACAACCATACCTGTATTAGATGGCATAGGAGCAGTAGGTGCCTCCGGTAAAGGTGTTTCCACCCTTTCCGTGGGTTGGGTGTATTCCTCTTCCTTGTGATTTGATTTTGATGGTTGAGGGTCCGTTCCAACCTCCTTGTCACTTCTCAACATGATAGCATTGGTGTTTTCAAATTCTCCCTTCTGATTTGCAATGGTTGAACTAGGGAGTTCGCCTTGGTCTCGAAACTGTCCTACGAACTCCGCGATCTGCCCAATTTGCTTATCCAAGTGGTCCAACCTTTGTGGTGGCTGCATAGGCGTTGAATAGAACTCCTCATATGGCTGCCAATATCCTTCTTGTTGAGCCTCATTGTCTTGATTTTGTGAGCCCTGCACCAAACAAATTAATTCATTAAGCTTTTGATTATAATCTATTGACGAACTTAAATTTGGTTGGGCATATTGAATATGAGGTTGTGGTGGCTGCCAATATCCTCCTTGTTGAGCATTTTGAGGTTCCCACCACATAGAGTTTGAATGATCACTCCAATCCGAATTGTAAGTATTGGAAAACACGTTATTCCTTGATTGAAGATTAAATATATCAACTCTTTGCATTTGGGACCTTTCCATGAGCTGTGACAAAAGAGAAGCGTTATCAAGTGCCATGTTGTTCTTAACAAACAAAACACAAATAAAAAAAACTAAATCTAAAAGACAATACAGAAACAAATAATCCAAGGGATTAGCAAATTTTCTAGTCCCCGGCAACGGCGCCAAAATTTGATGCGAGATTTATACGCACACAAATTAAACCCTCTTTTTATCAATTGTAGTATATGTATAAGTAGGGATCGTTCTGGACCGGGGATTAGGAGGGATTGTTAATCACTTGGATTTGACTAAAAAACGTAAAATAAAGTTTAAAACACTATACTAGACTCAAAAAATGCAAAACTAAACTTTAAATCACTAAGACAAACCAAAGACTCAAAATGCTTTAAAACATAAACTAAATTGAACAATAAGGAAAAAGGGGGGAAGAGTTTTGATTTGACGAAAATTGAAATAACAAAACAAGTTAATAAACTAAGCAGAATGTAAATGTGAATATGGATGATGGAATAAATGGAATGAAGGCTAGCTAAGGGGTTCTTCTCCACACATGTTATACTTGCATACAAGATTGATTCTCAGTTGGTCTTTCGATAAATTATGAAACTCAATGCTCCAAGTTAATTAGGTCCGCTTAAATTAACTTTCAGATTTCCCTAAATTCATTGGATTGAATGGAATACGCATTACAACCAAATTATTCTTAATCAAAGTCCCTAACTATGGAATACGCATGATAGAGACATTCAACAAAGATCATTAAGTTCAATGAAAATTAGAAGTGTTGACGAGGCATTCGTTACTATGGAATACGCATGAAACTTATGCCAAGAATTCGTTTAACGCGATTGTTTATAAGCAACCTCCACTACTTGTGAATATAAGTTCATAACGATTAGGTGAAACTCACTTATATTCTAGCGTCATATTCATGCATGAAAATTAAGCTTGCAATCTCAATGAACATACATAAATAAGTTATCAATCAAACAGTTAAACGAATTGAATCCACAACTTATGAAATTCCAACCAAAAGTAATCAATTCATATTGCAAATATAAACATAGTTTCGAATCACTCCCTAGCTAAAGGGGGATTAGTTCCTCATTACTTTGAAATCAAAGAAACACCTAAACATTCCAACAACTCAAACTTGAATTGTATGAACGTTTAGGCATTCTTCTCTTCCATTCCTCATACGTACAAAACAAAGAGAATTGAATTTAAACTTTGAAATCAAAGAAACACCTAAACATTCCAACAACTCAAACTTGAATTGTATGAACGTTTAGGCCCTCTTATCTTCCTCGTTGTTGTAGCACAAGGTCTAAGGTGAGGTTTGGGGAATTATGGAAATGGATGAGGAATGGTGGAATGGGGACTCACGGTTAGGGAATAATGGAAGTGTTTGAGGGGTGTTGTGTTGTGAAATGGAATGAGATCTCCATGAATGAATGAATGCAAGGGTATTTATAGGAGTAGTGGAGGGAACATATGGCTATGTCATTTGTAGGTGAAGTAGGTGGATGTTGTAGGTGAAGTTGGTGGATGTTGTAGGTGAAGTAGGTGGATGTTGTAGGTGAAGTAGGTGTTGTAGGTGAAGTAGGTGGATGTTATGTTAAGTGATAAGTGATGAGTGATATGATATGTGGTTATGATATGATAAGTGGTTAAGTGGTGATGATAAGTGATAAGTGATTAAGTGATATGATATGTGGTGATGATAAGTGATAAGTGCATGTGGGTTAACTAATGAAGGAAATGCATGTGCAATGACAATGTGTTAGAATGGATGTGTGTTATGCATGGCATGATTGGGATTAGGAAAGGTTTAAATGTCCTAAAACTAAAGAGAACAAGGTTCCAACACTTTGGCTCCAATTAGGTCTTCAATTTCGTCCAACACTTTGGCTTCAAGCATAAGCTATCCGTCCTTAGCCCAAAAGTGCTCCAAAAGTCTCCAAAATGCATCTTTTTGCTCCTTTAGCCCTTTGGACCTACAAACACACGAAAATAGCTTAAAGTACTAAAATAACTAAAGAAACATAACGTAAATGTACGAGAACAAGCCATTTAAGTCGCATAAATATGCTCCTATCAGGCGTCCCACCCCTCATATCTCTCCTTTATACTTCATCTCCACAGCCCATCTTTTCTGTCTTTAAATCTGGGCCACACACGTGCCTCCACCAGATTTTGCTTCAAAAATCTAGAGCATTCTAGAAAATAACTAATTTACTAAAATGCCCCTGACTTTAAACGTTAATATCTCATTCGTTATAACTCCAAATCACGATCCGTTTACGCCCATGTGTCCGTAGGGATAAGTACTATGGGAATACACCAAGAAAATGAACCTTACGTGACACGACATGGTAGTCAACAAAAGTCAACACTTTGGGGCATTTTTGTAAATTCACTTTTGAAAATTATAAAAATCATAATAATTAAGGACAGGTTGTTACATTCCAGCTTCTCTAGTCGAGCGAGCACCCATCCCCTCTTCTTCTTCTTCCAATGCTTCGGCGATGGTGGTGGTCCCTACTTTCCAGTTTAACCCAACAACTGGGGAGATGCTACATTTCGTGGAAGATGATAGTGCCCCAGTAACTTTTTTAATCTTAAGATCTTCCTTAAATTTTCTTTTCAAGTTTCTTCAATAACTCATAATCTGTGTATTGTTTTTTGCTAGTCTTCTCTAGTGCATGAGGCCACCCCCCAACCAACAACAGCCTTCGAGGAACCCGTTGCCCTTGAGATACCTATTGTTTCAGAGGTAACTAGTCTGAAGGCTCCTTAAGCTCCTACTCAAGCTAGCGTGCTTGTTTCTTCTAAGGTAGCAGCATCAACAGAGGTCATTCATCCCAAAGCTTAAGGTTCAACTCAAGTATACAAGCTTTTGCTTTTCTGCTCTTCTTTTAGTTTAGTTATAGATTGATTAAACCTTTAACACACCATCATTTTGGTTTACAAAGGCTTCTGGCAAGGGCTCGGGCAAGGCTCCTCAACCCGCAGTGTTCAAGGTTGTCATTCCTTGGCTTCTCAAAGCTTCTAAAGTCACAAGGATGCCTGTCCCTAGGCCCAGGAATACACCTATGACAGAGGCTCCTCCAACCATCTCATTTGAGGCTGCTTCCACTACTGTTGCCTCTGGAGGCGCTGGAGTTATGCCTCCCCCCTTGGCATCCATTCCTGCCACAACTTTCTTGCCTGAACTTGTTAGGGAGTTCAGGCAAATTAAGACAAAACTAAGGTCTCCTAGGTGCCCCTCTGAGCCTCAACATCTTTGAGATCTGCACAGAGTCTTCAAGGAATGGATGCAGAAGGACTTCATAACTTCCTTTAGCCTTAAGGCACTTCAAGATGCCGAAAAAGCCATCACTGAGTTGTACAAAACTCAACAGATGTCGAAGGTTCAATGAGTCTTTCCATTCCTTCTTCAAAAATCTGAGGACTCTGAGGGATCAGTATCTTAAGGCTAAGAGGCAAGCTAACTAAGTGGAGTGTTACAAGGAGAAGCACTCCAAAACCTCTACCTCTCTGCAACAATTAGTGGAAGAGGGCTCAGCAATGGAAGATCGGATCATGGTGGTTGATGCGGAGATCCAGAAGTTGGAGGAGCAACTTTCTGCACTGAAGGCTGAATAGATGACCATCTCGAGCAAATTATATCAGAATATTGAAGAAGTGAAAAGGGTCAATCTCGAAGTGGAGGATGTTGAAGCCCAACTTGCTAATAGCAACATAGCTTTGGAAGAGCTTGGTCAAATTTTCACCATTATGCAAACCTATCATTCTAGGATAGCTGCTCTTGCCAAGGATGTAAGCTTGATAAAATAGGATTTATGTAATTCCCCCATTATGAAATGAAAAGTTCTTTACTTGCTCCAATACTTGTTTATTTACCATATTCGCAATACTTAACTACTTTTGAGCATAACAAAGACTTCTCCCACTTTTCTGAATACTTAAACCTCATTAATGTAACAATCTCTAACATCCCAAAGAGTTGGTCGATATTTCTTTAAAAACTTGGCATTGACTGGATGTCTTTGCAAACTTCCTTCTAAATCTGCCAAGTAATACTCTCCTCTATCTAACATTTTGTTGATGATAAAATGGCCTTCCCATATGGGACTCCATTTCCCAAAACCTCTAACTTGAGCTCCCAAGGGTAGAACTGCCTTCCATACCAACTCTCCTTCCTTGAAGGCTTTCAATTTTACTTTCTTGTTGTATGCTTAGGCAACAACCCTCTTTCTTTCTTGGACCTTGTTTAAGGCTTCAATTCAGGCTTCATCCAAATCTTCAATCCCTTGACACATAGCCTAGATACTATGTAGTCTGAACTAGTTTTGAAGTCTCACAAAACTTACATTAATCTCCATAGGGAGTACATCATCTTGTCCAAATGTTAATGCATAAGGGGTGGTCCCAATTACTGCCCTCTTTGAAGTTCGGTAAGCCCAAATATTTTCTCCTAAATTCTCATGCCATCTTTCTGGGCTATCTGCCACCATCCTCTTGATAATATTCACCAAGATCTTATTGCTAGCTTCTACTTGACCATTTGATTGGGGATAATAAGGACTAGACTAGATCATCTTTATCTTGAACTTATATACAAAATCTTCTACTTCTTTTGAGATAAAAGATGGCATTCTGTTTGTAATAATTGTCTCAAGCACCCCATATCTATGTAGGATTTTGGTTTCAATGAATTTCTTTACATCAGTTGAATTGATGGTTTTCACAGCTGAAGCCTCCACCCACTTAGTAAAGTAGTTAGTTTCCACAATTATGAAGGTGTGCCTTTTGCTAGAAGCTGGATAAATTTTCCCGATGAAGTCCATTTCCCATCCTCTGAAAGGCCATGGCTTTACCACTGGATTTAAGGGTACTGAGGGTACGTGCTGTAGAGCGTCATGTCTTTGACATTCTTCACATCCTCTAGCATAAGCTTTACAATCATTCTCCATGTTGGGCCAAAAGTAGCCATACCTTTTCAGCAACCACCTCATCTTAGTTCCAACTTGATATGCTCCACAAATGCTTTTATGTACTTTAGCCCTCACCCTCATTAATTCTTCCATGCCTAAACATTTCAACAAAAGGCTATATGCAATCTTTCTTAGTAAGGTATTGTCCCACATCACAAACTTAGTTGCTTGCTGCCTAAGGAATGAGTACCTATTAAATTCCCTTTGGATCAATGATGATAATCCCTGGTCCAGCAGCATGTTAAGTGCAAGACCCATCAAAATACAACTTCCAAGGAGTGATCCATAGACTAGTTATCCTCTGTACTTCTTGCTGGATCGATTCTCCTTTGCCAGAATGATCCATAAACTAGTTATCCTCCTTACTTCTTGCTAGATCGATTCTTCTTTGCCAGAGTGATCTTTAATATGTGGGATCCAAAGGCTAGCCACTTCCAGAGTTCTTGGGATGTTGATAAGTTCTTCCTGGGATTCTTGGTGCTCAGACAAGAAGTCTGCAATTGCTTGCCCTTTTATTGCCCTATGAGGTACATACTGAAAACTGAACTTTGATAATGCTAGAATCCACTTCCCAATTCTTCCAGTCAGCATTGATTTAGACAACATGTGCTTGATCCCATCAGTTTTGGCAATGATATAGATGTGGCATGGCAACATGTAATGCCTTAATTTGCAAGCAGTGAAGTATAAAGATAAACATAGCTTCTCAACTGGAGTATATCTTGTTTCTACCTTAGTATAGATCCTACTGAGGTAGTATATTGCTTGCTCATTCCCACCTTTATTGTTTTGAGCCAATAAGCTTCCTATCGACTCCTCATATACAGAGAAGGATACCAATGCTACCAAAGAGGTGGCAAGAACTGTGGCAACCAAAGCTTACTCCTCGATCGAGAAAGTCAAGAAGTTGAAATCTGAGCTTGCTACTTTGAAAGGGTCTAATATTTCTGCCCCCACTTCTCTGCAGCTTGAGACCGCTCGCCAATAAATTGTGGATTTGAAGACTAGGCTTGAAGCGATCTAAGTAAAGTATGAAAGTGCAGAGAAGGAGATCGGGTGTTACATACCTTATATTCAAGACCTTGAGCGTGCCATCTCTGAGCTTTGCTCCACTACTTATGCAAAGGATGAAGAACTGATCGATGCTTACAACCAAGTGATCCACTTCAAAAAGGCAGTTGATAGGCTTGAGCCTCAAGTGTTGGAACTCCATGGTTTTTTGAAGATCAACGATAGTCTGAAGAAAGAAGTGGATGAGCTGCAAACGGTCTGTGTTTGTCTGTTCAAGGAGAATGAGCAATTGAAATTAGGGCTGGGCAAACGGTCCTGGACCCGCGGTTAGGGGCGGGTCCAAGTGGATCGGGACGGGTACGGGGCGGGTCCTATTTTTAAAAATCTGAAACGGGACGGGGCGGGGCGGATCCATGTTATTTGCGGGGCGGGACGGGTCGTAATTGCTGAGGAAACGGGTCCCCGACCCGAACCGTTTCCACCTTCCAAAAATTTAAGATTTAATCTGATCCGTTGATTAAAACCACGATCGCACTCAAGATCAAGAGTCTCTCTGATCAGACTCTCAGTCTCAGACAGTCAGACCTCGACAGTTCCCTTCCCCCACTCCCCAAATCTCCTCTCCTCTCTTCTCTCTCGTCTCAGAGTCAGACCTCGATCGTCTTCCGCTTTCTCTGCGTTAAGGGTGTGGTTCGAAAAGCACAGCCCCCTTCTTCTTCCCTCCAACTTCCTCCACTTCCAGATCCGCGCTTCAGAGGTACCATTTTAGCGCTTTTCTCTGTTGGGTTTTCGTTTTCCTTGTCCTTCATGTTTGTGGTTTGATTATAATGTGAGCGGGCTGGCGGTTTGTGGGATTTTTAGGGGGACTTTATAAGTTTCGCTTTGGAAAAAATGAAAGATCTGGCAGGTTTAACTCGATGTGATTCTTTTTCGTTAGCATTTTCCCCTTGTGTTTTCTGATTTGACAAGTTAAATTCAAGTGTTTGGGTTTTGTTTCAGTAAACCTTGCAGATCTGATAATTTGTAGTTTTATGGGATTTTCATTGTTCCCTGTGGCTGTAAGTTTATGTATTCTGAAGATTTTTCGTAGACTGGTGTGACTTGTAATACTGTCCTTAGTAGAACCCTGTTAATGGTGGATATTTTAGTGAACTGCCCTTTATTCTTGAAGATGAGCTTGATGTTGTCATTCATCATATCTGTTTTGGAGTGCAGAATCTGTTGCGCTTTATATCTGATGTGATGTGATGCTTAAATGCTTTAGGGATATGTTTGTTCACTCTGTATTTGCTTTTCTGTGGGAATATTTACTTTTGTTAAATTCGAAAGTACAATTGATGTTGTTTTCAGATTTACGACAACTACGAATTTGGTGATATGCGGGTTTTTAATCTTTATTCTTTCTGTTGTTGGAGCTATGACATCTCTTTGTTGCTTATATTTATACGGATGTGTCTTGGTATACTTTTATCTTGTGTAGAGAATGGAGACTTTCCTATTCACATCTGAATCCGTGAACGAGGGTCACCCCGACAAGCTGTGCGACCAGATCTCTGATGCAGTGCTAGATGCCTGCCTTGCCCAGGACCCTGATAGCTTGGTGCTCGCCTCACTGAGGTCAGGAAGAATGGTACCTGCCCCTGGTTGAGACCCGACGGCAAGACCCAAGTTACCGTTGAGTACTACAACGAAAACGGAGCTATGGTTCCAGTGCGTGTCCACACCGTCCTTATCTCCACCCAGCATGATGAGACTGTCACAAACGATGAGATTGCCGCTAACCTCAAGGAGCATGTCATTAAGCCTGTTGTCCCTGAGAAGTACCTTGATGCACAATATGGAGAACATTTTGGTAAAATGTCATGAATGGTGAGTGCATGCATGTTGCTGCATGTTACTGGCCTGCAGGCCCTGCACACGATTTGAATTTTGAAATTTGAAGTACATGAGAAAAACTGCAAACGAAACCGAGAACCTTCAGTGTTATTTATTAGGCTATTTAAGGACACTTCTGAATTCTGATTGCATTTACTTGCATTGCTGCATTTCCAATACATGGACAAGTTTGCAATCTGTATTCTGTAAAATTTTTTTTTTTTTTTTCAAACAACCAAAAAAAAAAAAAAAAGGGACCCGTGGACCCGGCCCGAACCGGCCCGTTTCAACCGGGCCGGGTAATGTCCGGTTCTTATATTAAAAAATGTAATCCCCGGCCCGGCCCGCCCCGTTCCCTTTGAACCTAGGTCCGATCCGGTCCCTTCAAAATTGGGCCCGGCCCGGCCCGTGCCCAGCCCTAGTTGAAATGTGAGAAGGTTGGGTTCGAGGCTTCACTAACTCAAAGTCAAGCTGATTTCTACAAGCTAGGTTATGTCGACCATCTTTTTGGGCGGCCATCTAAGTTTGAGTTTTCTGGTAAAGACTTCAAGACCTTATCTATTTCTTCGGAAGACTTGCTCGCCTTTACTTTTGATGTTTCTATTGGTGAAGTAGTCTGAAAGGTTGGTGCCCAGGTTAGGGCAGCTGGGGGTAAAGCGTCGGATGGTGCCGTTACAAAGAGTGTCGCGGCTGCTGAAGGTATGGCGACCGAGTAGTCGTGGGATGTCCAAGCTGCTTAAGAGTAGTCTTTTAGGTAACCTTTAGGATTTTCTTTGTTTTCCTTGTTGGTTTTACTTTGCTTGAACTTCTTCGGTCTTTGCTAGTTGTTTATCAATTTTGCTAGAAAATTTAATAAACTTGTTTCCTTCGCTTTTCTCCATCTTTGCTTCTTTTGTTCATGCCCTAACCTTTAGACTTTATAGACCAGTGGCAGGCATGCTATTTTTCTATAAGCAGACAGGCCCGCGTAGCCTATGCAGTCATAGGTGTTAGTGTACAACTTTGCAAAGTTGTTAGCCGTACGGTTGGCAGCCGGACGCCTTACTTAAAGAAGCAGACAAGTCTGTATAACCACTAGGCTATTAACCTTGTCTTTCTCTAATTTTGTAGGTTGTGTAGCACATATCACAACACTTTAGGACTTGGTGTAGGTCGTTCTGCGCTTGGCAGTGGTAAAGCTTATCGACTACGTAGCATGTCAGCAGTGGATAAAGCTTCATATATGCATGCTAGCTTGTTTAACCTTTCATAAGAATGTGTGGTTGTATAAGTCTAGTGCGACTTTACTGTTCGAAAGGCAAGCCGTAGGTAGTCTTTCAGATACTGTAGGCTACCTTATGCACTTGGTAGCATCTTTAGGGTTCCAGGGCAGCCGTCTATAGGGCATACTGCGTTATGTGCCCCCTTCGTCTCTAGGGTTTGATTCCTCACGGATTATGCCAAGAGACCCAAAATCCTTCAGTTAGCTAAGCCTTGAAAAAAACCATTATGGCTACTTCTAGGAATCCTGGCGCAAGCCATCGTGCATCTAGTTATACTAGGGCAGCCTGGCTTATCCACATTTGGATATTCGGAGTGTAGAGTTTATCCTCTCGCTTTGAAAAACAGACCCATGTGGGTGTTGGGGTTTACTCTCTCACATTGAAGAGCATGGTTGGTCCCTCGGGCGATGCAATTCATGTGATGAGTCCCTTAGAAGGGCACGATCTTCTTTTGAAATGCAGGAGTGATCAATTGTTGTAGCCATGTAGCTGAGCCAAGTTGTAAATTACTTCTGAATTCCTCTTCAAAAATCATGTGAAATGAACGAAAACTTAGCTGTAAAATAGAGACTGCATAATAACTGAATAATCCTCGGCTTGCGAGGTGGTGCCCGTTGAACTACTTGAGTTCTTCGGGCTTTGATGTAGCGAATGGTCACACATGGTACTTCCTCAAATTGTAGGTGTTCCACTGCTTTTCGATCTCTTTGTCGTTCATGGTGGCGATGGTATAATTACCCTTGCTGCCTACTCTGCTAATCTTGTACGGACCTTCCCATATGGGATCTATCTTTTTGGAGCCTTCTCTGCGGGTAGTGATGAAGGCTTTTCTTAAGACTAGATCTCCATGTTGGAATTGCTAGATCTTGGCACTTTTGTTGTAACTGGAGAGAAGCTGCTGCTGGTAGGCTGCGATGCAGGTGATCGTTTGTTCGTGCTTTTCCTCTGCCAGATCTAAGCTTGTGGCCATCTCTTTATTGTTCTACTCAATGCTTGGCAGTAGAGTGTTGATACTTGGCACGATGACATTGGGAGGAATGATTACTTCTGAACCAAATGCCAAAGAGAAAGGAATCTCACCGGTTGCCTCTCTTTTAGTGGTGCAATATGCCCGTAGACATCCCGAGAGTTTGTTTGGCCATTTTCACTTCTTGTCGGAGAAGGATTTCTTAAGGCAATCGAGGATCATCCTGTTGGATGCTTCGGCTTACCCATTGCTTTGAGGATATCTTGGCATGGACATGTGCTGCTTAATGCCATACTTTTTGAAGAACTTTGCCAAATCTTTGCCCACGAATTGCAGGCTGTTGTCGGTGACGATGGATTGACGGATGCCAAATCGGCAAATGATGTTTCTCCATATGAAGCGCTCTATGTCCGTTTAAGTCGTGGTTGTCATGAGCTCTACTTCTACCCATTTGGTGAAGTAATCAATTACCATGATCATCATGCTTCTGCCCCTAGTAGCGAGCGGCATTGGCTCTACCAAGTCGATTGCTCACTGCATGAACAGCCAAGGACTCATCTACGTGTGTAGTTCGCTGGCAAGCATTGCTGGTATCGGCTTGTAGCTTTGGTAGCAGTTGCACTTTTGCACTAACTCTTTAGCATCTTGATGCATGGTAGGCCAGTAGTAGTCTGCAGTAAGAGCTTTCTGAGCTAAGGATCGACCTTTGGAGTGATTTCCACAAACGTCTTCGTGGATTGAGCTTAGAACCTTTAGGTCATCGGGAGGCATTAGGCAACGGAGATGTGGTCCGATGTAGGATCTTCAGATAAGAATGTCGTTCCATATTTAGTAGCGTGCTACCTTTATTTGGAGCTTTCTAGACTCCAATCTTTCCATGGGGAGTGTGCCATCAACTAGGTAGTCTATAATAGAACTTTGCTAGTTGGGAATTATACTAACTTGTGACACCTCGGCTGCCGACTTCACCTCTATGATTGGCTCGTCTAGATACTCCATTGGAATAAAGCGTTTGAGTTGGTGGTCAAGGCCAGAGCTTAGGCCGGCTAGCGCGTCTGTGTGGGCATTGTCTGTCTGCGGAACTTGAGTAAGTGTAAGTCTAAAATGCCTCAAGTTGCTTACGTACCTTCTCTAGGTATTGCGCCATCCTTGGATGTTTTGCCATATACTCCCCAATAACTTAGCTGGTGATTAGTTGGGAATCAGAATGAATTGCGAGCTTTTACACCGCTAAGTCTTTTTCCATTCGGAGGCCTGCTAGTAGGGCCTCGTACTCTGCTTCGTTGTTGGATGCGTTGAAGCTTAGAGTGATTGACTACTCGAGCATTGAGCCATCTGGGTGACAAGGACCACGCCTGCTCCCGAGCCTTTGTAGTAGGATGTGCTGTCGACATGCAAATGCTAGAAGTCTCCGTTGAGGGGAGCATGCGCGGCTAAGGTGTGCTCGGCTACTTCTAGGGTGTCGTTAGGCCGCTCTGTTGTGTCGCCTAAGCTAGGCGTGAATTCTGCTATGAAGTTTGCCAAGGCTTAGGCCTTTATCACCGTAAGGGGTCGGAAAACTAAACCATATTAGCCAAGTTCCAACACGCATTTCATAACTCATTGAGAAGCATCTGGACCATGTAGGATTGATTGTAGAGGATATTAAGTCATGGCGATGATTGTAAGAGCTTGAAAGTATGGTCTGAGCTTCCGAGTGGCAATAACTGATGCGAAAATTAATTTTTCAATATTCGGGTATCTAGTTACCATATCTAGAAGAGCTTTAGAAGTGTAGAATACCGGCACTTAGGCGCCCAGTTCTTCTAATATGAGGGCAGAACTCACTGCTATTTCTGCGATTGCCAAGTAGATGTATAAGTCGTTCGTTGCTTCCGGCTTGGATAGTAAGGGAGATGATGTGAAATACTTCTTAAGGGCTTGGAAAGCTCTTTCCTACTTTTCATCCCATTTGTCTCGTTGTGCCCTCTTGATCGCCTTGAAAAATGGCTTGCATCGATCGGTGGATCACGAAAAAAAGCGGTCGAGGGTGGCTGCTTGTCCAGTTAAACTTTGGATCTCCTTCAAGGTAGTTAGAGATTTCATCTCTAGGATCACTCGGATTTGTTTTTGAAGGAAATATTTGTGAAAACTAGCTCATTTGAACAACATCTATGCATGCAATTAACAATTAAAAGGCAAAATCATGCTTGTATGCACTCAAAAACAAAATTTTACCCATGAAATTCAAGGCCTAGTAATTGTGGTGAACCAAGACTCAACTCAAGAACAAAGTGAGTTAAGAAATATTATACCTTTGTTGATTCCTCTTTGCATAAGCAAAGGCTAATCACCCAAAAGATAGGGCCTTCATTCCTTACTTCTTAGCTCCATGGATTTCTAGGATGAGGATGCTAGAATGGATTCTCCAAGTTCCCAAAATAGGGAACCTCTAAGTCTTCACACTAAGAAGGGACTTAAAGAAGAGATGAGTGACCTTGGAGGATGGAAGACTACTAGCTAATCCCCTGCAAGGGGGCCGACCTCCTAGAGAGAAAAAGGGAGAGACTTTTCTTTCCAATTTCCTTAAAAGAGAACCCCTAATGAATTTTGGCTATAAATTTCTTTATATAGTCACTTCACTTGAGTATCTAAAAGAACAAAACCCTATTTTTCATCACATGGTCGGCCTACCATAGGCATTGGGCTGTTTGTGCCCTTTTAAATCTTAAGTCATTTAAGTTGTTATTCAACTTAAGTTAATGGGCTTGACATTTGAAGCCCATTGGGCCTTGAAGCCCAAAACTAACCTGAGGTATAAAACGAACTTATTCGTTTGATTAATTAACATATTAATTAATCCTAGCCATAAACAATTAAATCATTTAATTGTTCTTACTCAATTTTGTTGTTTCATCAATCTCTACCTTACACAGTGTACGATCCATTACGTTCCTTTTAGCGAAACAGTGGGCGATTGTTACTTTTAGCAATCGATTGTGAATTGAAACATACCTTCAATTCTCGCTTTAGTGATTAGACACCTTTAGGGATTTTCACAAACCATGAGTAACACCTACCCAAGCTAATCAGAAGAGGTGGAGAACCTATTCAGTTTAGGATTACAATGCAATACGGTATTTCTCTAATACAATACTCTTGACCACATTGTTTGGTTTGATAGTTTATTCATGTCTACTATCCAATGTGATTCTTTTACTTATATGATTACCTTGAATGTAATTTGGAACGACTTCCTAAATCTCATTCATACTCTGGCCAAAAATTCTTAATCATATGATAAAGTATTCTCCCTTAAACAGTTTGAAGGTTAGAGATCCCTTGTTGCGCATTCACTTGCCTCCATGGCTAAGTGGCTTAACCCCAACTATGTCGTGGACACCCTTTGGTGGAGTGACTTTGACATTGTCAAAGATTAAAGACCTCACCACAAGAACTATGATGCCTCAGGTCAAAGGACTACTTTGCATTATCATAACCATGAGTTCTCATGTGACATGAGTATGAGAACTCCTTGTTGATCGTGTTTAGTGGACTCATTCTCTATTCACCACCTACATGCTTGTCTTGGTGTCAGTCACACCATTGACTTGAGACCAGTCACTTTACCTAAGAGAAAACATAGCAGGTACTAATCTTAACAGACTGTCAATGCCCAATTGGCAATCCTATGATCAGGAACGTTTAGGATATGTATACGAAAGAAAATGGTCTCATGAATCTAACTTCTTTAGATCACATTCTCCCAATTGCATATTCCTTGGACTTATCGTTTAAGCATATAACATTTATATGAGACGGCTTAAAACAATAATCTTTGCCCTTTATATTAAACTAGATTAGTTTAACATGTGAAATGTTTGTAAAGTATCATCATATGATTGGTTTTAGGGCACATTTCCAATAGTTTGGGATGTGCCTTGATTCCTGGTTGGGTTACTATGTACCCTAAGAATCTGCCTAAAGATACTCCAAATGTGCATTTGGTGGGATTGAGCTTCATCTTGTACTTTCTAAGGATGTTAAAAGTTTCCACCAGGTTGCCGATGTGGTCTGACTACTGCTTGCTCTTCACCATGATGTCGTCGACATAGATGTGATAAAAGATAGCACTCAAATTAAACTCTCTTATTGACAATTGTAGTAAGGATGTAAGTAGGGATCATTCTAGACCGGGGATTATGAGGGATTGCTAATCTACTTAAAACTGACTTTAAAACATAAAACTAGGCTTGAAAACACTTAACTAGACTTATATGACTCAAAACAAACTAAAGAGACTCAAAACAGCACAAAACATTCAAAAAGACTCAAACTAGACTCTAAAGGGTGATTTGGACGAATTCTAACTTTAACTTGACTCAAAACACTTAAAAACACAATTTGGATAGATTCTAACTAATTTGACACAACAAAGTAAAGGGGATTGGGTTTTTGATGAATTTTAAGTAAAAACAAGTAAATTGCAGAAACTAAGTAAAGGAATACGAATTTGGGTGAATTTATGGGTGATTAGCTAGCTAGAGGGTCATTCTCCACACATGACACACTTGCATACAAATTGATTTCTAGTTGCTTTTTCAATAAATCATGAACCTCAACACCCCAGATTAACCGTGACATCACTAATTAACCCTCAGATTTTCCTTAACTCATTGAATTGGACAGACAACGCATTGGCAACCAAATTATTCTTCCCAAGTTCCCTACATGAATTGCATAATAAAGACCCAAGCAAGGATCATTAAGCTTTGTGAAAATCATAAGCATTGACAAGGCATTCGAAACTATGACATCATGATACTCATGCCAGGAATTTAACTTAACACGATCGTGACCAGCGACCTTCACTACTTATAAATATAAGTTCATAACAATTATGTGAAATTCCCTTATATTCTAGCATCAAATTCATGCATGCAAACCAAGTGTGCACCCTTAATCAACATACAAGAGTAAGTTCTTAATCCAACAGTTAAGCAAATTGCATTCACGATTTATGAAATCACAACTGGAGTTAATCAATTCATATTGCAAATATAATCATGGTTTCAAAGTCTCCTCTAGGTAAAACGAGTTTAGCCTCTCATGTTCACAGCAAAACAAAGAAAATATAAATTAAACATTGAAAACAAAGATTGAATACACCTAGAAACGTTCCAATAATCCAACAATCTTAAGTGGCAAGCACGACTCCAAGGGGTCTTCTCTCCTTCTTCTTTGCTGCGGCACAAGGGTGAAAGGGTGTGAAATTGGGTATGGTGAATGGATGTTGCGGAATTGTGGGTGTGGAAGGGAAGAATGATGGCTGAATAGGTGAATGATTGTGTGTATATGTATATGGGTGCGGCAAAGTGTATGTATTTTAGGGCAAGGATCATGACTTTAATTCAATGTTTTAGGAAAGATTTAGACCCCAAATCCTCAAGGCAAAGTGTAATTAAAGTCAGAATCCTAGGGGAGAAAGGATAGGAAAGTTGCGGCAAGGGATGAAAATAGGAAAGGTGTTTCCCTTGCACGGCAAGGGAAAGGGAAAAGGAGAGTTGGTGCGACAAGGACCCTTTGGCTGGGATTAAGGCTTCTAGAACTAATATTTAAGTGTCCTAAATTGATTAGGAACCCCTTTGATAGCTGGAACATAAGTAGGAAAAGATTAGGATTGACTAAGTCAAAATAAGGATGTTTGACTCATGTTTCCTTCTTTGTGACTGATTCCTTTTCTTCCAAGTCTTGAATTAATTTCTTCCATCTCTTTAGCAGATTCCTAGCCTCCTTTGGTCTTCAATTTCGTCCATCCACCTTGCTCCATGCATGTGTTATCCATTCCAAGCCCAAAATTGCTCCAAAATGCTCCAAATTGCCTTTTCTTGCCACTTTAACCATTTGGACCTACAAACACACGAAAATAGCTTAAAATACTAAAATAACTAAGAACTAACAACATAAATGTAAGAAAACAAGCTAACTAAGTAGCATAAAAATGCTCCTATCAGTAGACCTCCATGGTTACTTAAATTTGCTTCTTGAACATCATGTTTACTAACCTCTTCTATGAATCTGGCCTCCAGTAGCTTGTCAATTTCTGCTTTGATGATCGTCACTCATTCGGGTGCAAAATGCCTTCTTTTTTAGATCATCGGTTTGGCAGTGGGGTCAACGTATAACTTATGGCAAACTATCTCGGGATCGATGTCAGGCATGTCGGAAGGTAACCATACAAATACGTCACAATTTTCTCAAAGGAAAGCCGTAAGTTCTTCTTTCTCAGCTGGGCTTAGATGTGAACCGATTCTAGCCATCTTTTCTGGTTGTTGAGGATCAAGAATGATGTCATCGGCGTCCTCTTCGAGTTTCCATCTTATCTCATTTGCTTGGGTACCATCTTCTTGATCCACTTGCTGTAATTGCTATTGGGTAGCTTCTTTGTCCTTTTAGACCTCAGTAGCCTCTATGGTGGTAAAGGTCTTCTTCTTTGATTCCTTCAATACTTGCACAGTGCATTGTGGAGATGCGGCCTAGTTAGACTTGATTTCTCTGACTCCTCCTCCTGGGATACGGAATCGAATTTTTTTATACTTGATGGAAGTGACGACATCCAGCTTGATCAACCAAGGTCTCCCAAGAATCCCATTGTAGGGAGATGGGTCGCTTATGATTGTGAATGTCTACTTTGAGACAGCTTATGATTGTGAATGTCTACTTTGAGACAACTAGCGGTGTTTTCACATCAAGTGTGATGTGGCCGATGGTAGTCGAGGTGTGCCCGTTGAATCCGGTGAGTACCTTTGCTCGGCGTATGATTGTGTTTTCCAGGCCCATCTTCTGAATTACTGAGAGTTGAAGTAGGTTGATTGCACTTCCATTATCAACCATCATTATGTTGACTATAGCATGGGCTAGTTGGATAAATATTACTAGTGCATCGTCGTGTGGGAAGTCGACGCCTTCTGCATCCTACTCGGTGAAGCCAACAATGGGTCCAAGTTGGGTGTCGACTGCTTGGACCTATGAGACTAGTAGAGCCTGCTAGATCTTCCTCTTTTTGGAGTTGTTGGTGGTCCCTAAGTGTTCAGATTCGGCGAAGATGACATTGATCCGAATCGTCTTGGTTGGTGGCTCTTCGTTGTCGTCTGCGTTCCTTCTAAGCTGCACAGCTGGCTTGTCCAAGTATCTGTTGACCTTGCCTTTTTTCACGAGCTTTTCCAGGTAGTTTTTCCAAGTGTAGCAGTCGTCGGTTGTGTGACCGGGTCCTCGGTGGAATACGCAATACTTGGTATGATCGAACTTAGAAGTAACTCTCTTTGCTTGTTTCGGCAGCTTGAACCATGGCTCGTTCTTGATGTTGCAAAAGATTTGGTGGATCGAGATTGAGAACTTAGAGTAGTTCCTGGTTGTTGGGCCTTCCTTGGTCGTGGGTCGGTCCCTACGCTTGGCCTTTTACCTGCTTTTGATGGACTATTTCCCATCCTCCTTCGTTTGAGCCACTGTCGACTCTTTTCGAGGCTACTTGGGTGTCATGTCTACTTGTCGAGCCTCGTCCCAAAGTGCATGCTTCTTTGCTAGAGCGAAAAGTTTGCCAGAGTTAGATCTTCTTTCATGATTAATTCTTCGAACAGTGGGTGGTCTGCTAGGAGTCATTGTTGGAAGGCTGCAGTTGCTATCGAGTCGTCGCATCTGACTATCTTCGCCTTCTCTACTTTGAACCTCTCCACATAGTCGCAGAACGACTCCTTTAGATTCTTCTTCACATTGAGCAAATGGTCGGACTTCTTCTTAATCGAGCGGTAGGATGAGTATTCTTTAGTGAAAACCAAGGAAAGATCGTCAAAACTCCGGATGGATCGTGGCAGTAAGGTATGGAACCAATCTTGCGCTTCGCCTCGCAAAGTGGTGGCAAATATCTTGCACATAAGAGCATCATTGTTCCAGTAAAGGACCATTGTGCTTCAGTAGTGCTTCAAGTGCCTTTTCGAATCTCCATCTCCTTTGAAAGATGTGAAATGTGGCATGCTAAACTTGAGTGGAGGCTCTGCCTGCTCGATCTCGTCTGTGAGAGGTAACCTGCTCATGTTGGTCATGTCCCATTGTAGTGCTTCATTGGCCATTTCGTTGCATTGGAACTCACACAATCGCTTGTTTAAGAGTCTTTCTACCTCTTCCTAAATTTGCCTTTGTTGGGATAGCGGAGCTCTCGGCTGCCTCCGGTCTTGACCTGCTGGTCTAGGCTGCTCTTCTACATGCTCGGCTCATTTATGCTGCGGTGGTGGTGCATGTGGTTCGTTCTTAGCAGGCGAGAGAATTATTCGTTAGCTGTCGGTTGAACTTGAACCAGATTGAGTGATTGCTTCTCTCCGTCCGTCATGCTACCTACTCCAATGTGATGTGGAGGATGTTCCTTGCGGGCCTAGCCTCGAATGAACGCTTTGCCTGGAAGGCTGCTCATGTTGATTATCAAAGTGTGGCCCCAACCATGAGTGTATGCTCGTCCATGGGCCTAGTCGAGAGTGCACGCTCATTTGCAGGCTAAGACGAGAGTATACGCAATCTCGGGGGCCCAATCGGGAGTGTACATTGCCCGAACGCTTGATTCGTGGTTGGTAGAGTGGCTGCTTGCCGGGATACTGCTGGAGAGGCTCCTTATTTGCCCTTGTCCTACTTCAAGACACCTCGTGTGAGGCACGTTGGATGTCGGTGCACTGTAAGAGCTGATTCACCAAGGTCGTTTGCCGTGCAAGGGGGCTTGTCAAATCTATGACTTGTCGAGAATAGTGTTGTTCGCCATTTGGATTGGAAGAGCTTAGAAGAACCTTCAATGAATGTGGGGGCTTTGGCTGAAGAACCTCCGATGCCAAAGTTAGAGTTTTGAGGGAAAAGTGTTTGAAGAATTTAGAGAATTTTGCAAGAGGATTCAACTTAAGGTTTTAGAGAAAATGAAGTGGTATTTATAGGGTATGGTCGGCTCTATTAGGAGAATGAGGATCATCCATATGAGGTATTTTTTGGTTTTAATTACAATCAATTAGCTAAATAATAAATCAATTAGTTAGCTAATTAATATAATTTGAAAGAAATAATTTGAGAATTACCTTGTGGGGAGGATTTGATGAAGATGGATGAAATAGGTTTTGAATAAATAACTATTTTGATCACTTTTGACCTTGATTGAGTGATGAATGTTTGCTGCTAGCGCGTAGAAGCTTCGTTGTGCCTCGAGGATAATTTTGTCTTTTCACCATAGAATCCACGTGTCGCTTCTATATTTTTCTTGATTATTTTTGGCTCCACAATTGCTGACGTGGACTTTTTGTACATAAAATCCATGGTAAAATTTGGGTCGAAAGGGTTTGTATATTTATTGTTGAATTTAATTTTCGGTTTAGTAATGGGCCCATTGAACCGGCTATAAAATGGCTAATTTTCCAAGTGTTGAGCATTCATTCATGTCTAGTCACTAGTCGAGTATTTATCAAATATAATAAAAAATTAACCCTTAATTTCAAAAATGTCACTTTTTATAAAATCTTTCAAATGTATTCAAAATTCCACCTAAATAGATACAAATACTCTCAAATTTAACAATAAAATAAATTAAAGGTTTTTTAGCCAAAATGATTCGTGACATTGACATAACTCCTTAATCTGGTTCTTAACAATTAATGATAATCAATAGTAGTGTTCTTGAATTTGTCTATTGTGAATTATTTTAGTTTTTCTTTGAAATTGTCCATCGTGAGCAATTTAGTTTTTTCATGAAATATCTATCAATTGCTCTGTTAGTGTGATGATGTGGTGCCACGTGGGTCTCACAAATACAATCATATAACGACATGTGGATTAACTTTAGAAACTATTTTTATATTTAAATCTAAAAATGATATTAGTAAGAAAAAAGGCTTTGTAGGCATGATTGAAATTCTGCTGCTCCCATTTGCGGTAATCACGACAACACTCAATGTCGGTGAGGAGGGGGTTGAAGGGGATAGGGTTGTGGTGGTGGAGTGTAGAAGCGAAGGTGAAGTTGGACCAGAGCTTGAAGCGACAGTAGCTAAAAAGCTTTTAATTTATTTAATTATTAAATTTGACGGTATTTGTGTTTATTTAAGCGAAATTTTAGATATATAATATTTGAAGGTTTTTATAAAAAAGTTACATTTTTGAAATTAAGCATTAATTTTTTGCTATATTTGATAAATTCTTTCGAGGCGGAAAGGAGCAGCAGGGAACAGAGAGGGAGAGAGAGAGGTGTCTGATTGTCTCCGTCAACTTGCCACCGGCGTTGAAGAATTCTCCACTTTCCGATCGACGGCGGTGATCGATCTGTAAATGCCATGAAAGAATTCGTAAAACCTTTCCATGTATTCCGTTTTCGGATAATTACAATTCCTTGTATTATCTATTTTGATTAAATTCTCTCTCTCTCTCTCTCTCTCTCTCTCTCTCTCTCTCTCTCTCTCTCTCGTCTCTGCTCCCCCCACTCTCCCATTACCTGCATTATCTGCCATAATACGACGACGTCGCAGTTGCACCTTCTGGCTTCCCTCAGTCTCCGCCGCGACTTTGCCTTTACAGCCAAGAAAGAAAGGTAAGCTTCACTTCACTCCCCGCATTTCAATTTCTTGGTATTGTCGTGAATTTTAATTTTGATTATCTGTTTGGCTTCCTGGAGAATCATAAGATAATAAATCAACAAAACCACAGCAAAACACTTGAATTGATTACGTCACACTCGTTTGTTACTGTTAGGGTTTTGATTTCCTTTTGTTTAATTTTTTGTTTAATCAACCGTCATTGGCCGTGCCAGACTGCCAGTGCCAATCATCTCTTTTGGGGTTTTGTTGATTTTCATGTTTGTTTATTTAGGTCAGCGCCAGGAGGGAAGCGGTATAATGCTTCGTTTTAGTAATATACATCAAATGTAAATTACGTGAGTTAATATTATACTGCATTCAGATTTCAGAGGCTAGACTCAATATAGTTTAGATGGAGGACAAGGAAAAGTTGCACAATGAATCCAATACCAAACAGCACGAGTCCAAGGAGGATCAAACTGGGCAGCTACCTCAATTGGAAACCAACGATCAAGTTATGAGACATGTTACTGTGATCAACCCGCCTACTCATGAGGCAAATGTTGCTGATGTTAAAGTCAATGAGGCTCTTCTTAGTGATGTGCCCATACAACACAAGGACAATGCCAGCAATGCCAGTGTTAGGAATCAGCTCAAAACTGTAGATAAACAAGTGGGAGTAGGGGAGTTGAAGAATGGGTTGAACGATACCGAGGTATCCTACTTTGAGCATATATACTTATCCAGATATAATGTTTTGCTTCTGAATGACTTGACTCAAATGAGTATTCTGAGTTACGCAAAATTTCTCGATTGGATTTTTTTCTTTTCCCTTCAAGTTTCCTGTTTCCTTTTCTACAACAATTATTTTCTTTTTTAATTTGCAGATGGTTGAGGCTGAGGAATCTGGGGATGGGACACCATCGCAGCAAGCAGCATTTACGAAGGAGGTGGAAAGTTTCTATAGGGAGAATGCCTTAGAGTTTAAGGCCCCAAAGTTTTATGGAGAGCCGCTGAATTGCCTTAAGTAAGTTTCTGGTGATAATTATTTTCAGTATTGAATCATGTTTGTATTTTGCGTATAAAAAGGAGTTGTGTGTGTCTGAAGGCTGAAATCAGGTGTTGACTAGTTTCTGCAATCTTTCTGTGGGATGTAGGTTATGGAGAGCTGTTACTAGATTGGGTGGCTATGACGTGGTATGTATACTTCTTGTTGCATGTTGGAATAATTAAACTTAATGCTCAGCATAATCTTACATCTGTTGGCAATCGTCGATTTCTGTTATGCATGTACACAGCATTGCAAAGAATGGTTGCACTCAAGTAGAATTTGATTCAAAGTTTCACAGGCTTTGCTGGTTTATAAGTTTTAAGTGTTTTTACCAAACCATGCCAAGCTCAATAAAGTTATGTTTGTCCTATCACTAATGCATTCTCTGGTGTCAAATGCTGGGATCATATGATGGATGCATGGTTTTTCAATAAATAGTTTTTGTTACTTCCAAATTGACCTGATTGGTTATACTAGAGTTGGTGGCAGTTGAAATATAGAATGCTCATTCATGGAGTCTAAGAGAAAATTTGGTAAATATATACAGTGCTTTTGGTAAATTTTGGTAACTTATTTTTATTTTTCTATCACGGTTGATGAAAGAAGCATAGAAAAAAGAGAACACAATAATGGTTCCTATCTAATACATTTTTGGGGCGTTTTTATATCATTCTCTTGTTGTTTCCACTCATATTTGACTCAACTTTAACGATATACCTGGAGAAGAAAAAATGAAAGAAACAGGAAAAACAAGATGATGATATTTGATGGAACTTTGAGACAAATAGAACAATTCTTCAAGGGTATAAAGTTCCTATTGGGTATACAAAGTTTTGAAATTACTAGGGGATTTCTATTTGTCTTTAACCTACTCTAACCAATAAGTTGGATTTGTGTTAGAGGTTTTCTATCCCAAACACTTGGCTGTCAAAAGCATAAGTTTTGAACTACCTTTGTTGTAAGCTTAACTTCTATGTCTTAATCCATTAGATTGTAGAATGTGTTATTGTAATTAGTATTGCTGGATGTTAAAGCCATTAACCATCCAAGAATAGTATTGATTTGAATGGTTATCACATTTGGAGCAAAAATTTATGAAAGCTTCAAGTCTGATCTTGTGTTCTCAGTTTCAATAGGCGTAATAAGTATTCAGCGAAAATGAGTGAGTTATTTACATTGGCATTCCATATAGTAAGTTTCCCAAAATACCCTAAAATAGGAGGAAATCTTAATAATTAGACCTAATACCATAGAAAACTTCCTAATTTTCTATAAATTTAGCCAAATATACAGTCAACTCCTAAATTATTTCTAACACTTGAAAGCAAATAAAATAAGGGTGGTCTTTTTCACACGCCCTAAAATAAGGCTAATTGTTAGGCTTTTGCTTATGGATAGAATGAAGAGTAAACTCCCGAATTGCCCCTTGAACTATCACCCAAGTTGAAAATTTCAAAAAATGAAGGACCTGAAACTCTTAAAAACAGCCAATTTTTCTCCTTGGCCATTTGATTTCATTCATCTTATGTCAAACTGAAGGGTTTTTATTTTTTATTTTTTTATTTTTGTGTCTTCTCCTGTCCATTCCCAGCACCCACCCATAAAAAGGGTCCACGACTCCACGCAGACATAAAAAAATATTAGAGAAAATGTTAGAGAAAAAAAGAGAAGAAGAGAAAATGTTGTTTAAAAAAAATAATCAGAGAAAAAAATTGGGTTGCTGCAATGGAATGGGGATCTGGGTTGTGGATAGGTATGGGACAGCAGGGTAGTGGGGAACGGCAGGGGACAAGGAAGCTGGTGGTCAGTAAACGGTGTCCAAAATCTTGATTCAATTGTCTTGGAATCACTCCAATGCAAGTTAGGCAACCCATGCTGCACACACAAGCAGGGATGGAGCATTGTTCAGACCAAAATTTTCATGCATCCTTTAATGCGATTTAATAGATATTTATTAATAGAAGTTTTCTTGTGTTTGTGTGATCCTAATTGTGAATCTAGGATGGTGTGTGGTGTGAGGTGAAGTGGTTTGGTGGCAGGAAGTTTGTGTTGAGCTGTTTCTAAGTGCTAGTTTTAAACTTTTAGCAGAACTGAGTTGGAGTTCTTGAGTAAAAATCTTATCCAAGTTGTACCTACTCCTTACCCTTGTTTCATCTTTATGTCAATGATGGATATGAGTGGCACTTCCCTAATTATTTTTCAAGAAGATAGAAGATAGGTTTGAAGTTATCAATGTCTTTTCATGTTTGAAGTAAAAAAAAGAGTTTTTGAGTCACCTATCAGCAAGCCATTGGAACAGAGTTCTTTGTCTGAGTTGTGTTCTGGACACGTATGAACTTTATGCAGTGGCTTGAATGTAGTCTATTTAATGGTACTTTCCTTAATTTGTTTGGGAACTTTCCATTATTCGATGTTCTATTAATTGTGTTATTTAATTTGAATTTTATTCAATGTTTTAAAAGGCTCGCCTCAAGGCGTGCCTAGACGCCCTCTGAGGCTGGGCTTGTGGGTTGCCGCCTTTGTTTTGAGGGAGTGGGCGTAAGGCTTCACCAGAGCCGCCTAAGCGGCGGAAGGCATCGTCGGAGCTGCCTAGGCGGCAGAAGGCGCGCCTCAGGGCTTTTTTTTGTTTTTTTTTTAACTCACAAACCCAAAGTTTGGGTAGGGTTTTAATTGCCTCATACCTCTTCCTTGCACTATCGTCTCTCTGCCTTTTTATTTATTTTTTTATTTTTTATATAATGGATGTGTGTGCTGTTTGCGTGCATTGTTATATGTGTGCTCATTGTGCTTTATATGTATATATGTAATATAATATATAATATATATCTATATATGTGTGTATATATATTTATAATATATGAGTGTGCTCAGGGTGATTATTGGTTAATAATCTTCTGTTTTTTTTAATATAATATATTTGTACGCTTAGCGTATATATTAAAAAATTTAGGTCCTGTGAGGCTTCGCCTCACGCCTAGGCCAGGCTATCCCTCGGACACCTCGCCCACGCCTCACGCTTTTAATACACTGATTTTATATCACATTTTGATTTGGACTAACCTCTAGACTTCATGCAACTATTTTTTAAGACTGAAAAATGGGAAGAATGTTGACCAAAGAAACATAACTGACATGGAAGTGGAGTTGGACACAGACATCCTATTTGAATAGCCTTCTGTAGGAAGTTGACCATGGCCTTGAATACATAGGAAACTGTTTTTTTTATTCACATTCAGTTGTTCCTCTGTTAATCCATTATTCCATTGTAGTAAACTTTGCCTTTTCCTGCGCATGTCTAAACCCTAAACCCTATTAATAAGTAAGAGAATGTTATTATTTTATTTTATAATTATTTGCTAAAAAATTCTAGCTGCCGAAGCTTTACTATCACTAAAGCCATAATTTATAAGCTACAAGTCCTGAGGAGTATTTTGAAAATTTTCTGAACGCTTGGTCATATTTAATTTATGAATCTGGATTAAATTAGATTAATTTATGTGCTTAAGATATGTTTAAATATTTATTAATTGAATTATACTATGGCAACTGTAGGTGACTGCATCAAAGTTGTGGCGGCAAGTAGGAGAGTCCTTCCATCCCCCCAAGTATGGAACATTATGTTTACGGTTGACTTCTAGCAGTCATTTAGGACCTGCATTATTCTTACTAAAAATTCAAGACCTTGGTCACTGCTATAAAAATTTACAACCGGCTGACATTTGGGAGATGAGATGTTCTACTGTTGCAGGTTGTTGCAAGTTTTGGTTTGTAAGGTGCATATAGCCTGTGTCCTCCCCAATAATAAAGAAAATATTTATTTCTGCTTGCATTGCTTTGACATTTGTGTTTAGCTTTTTTTTTTTTTTTCCATTGGAGGCCATGGTGGATTTTGGTTTGTAACCTGCATATAGCTCATGTCCCTGAAAGAAAACGTTTCAAGACACCTGACATTATTACTGCTATATTTCTGCTATATTTCCATTCTTATCTTTTTATATTTTGGTTGCTAGCTTCATCTTATCCTATGTTGCTGGGTGTATTACATCTCTGTTTTATTTATTTTCATCTTTTAATATCTGCAAATTCAGAGTCCAATTTACTGTATCTCTTTCTCTCCCTCAGGACGTGCACAACAGTATCTTGGACATTCCGCATATTTTATGAGAAGGTAATGCCTTTTTCCAGGGATAAGATAAACATTAACTGTTCATGATATCGGCAACTACAAATCTTGCTCCCTTGGTAGAAACTTGATTTTGTGGTAAACATTAACTCTTCACGATCACTAGACAACGTGTGCTTCTATTTATTTAGAAATTAGTAATGGTAACTGGGTAGCGGGTACGTGCCACAATCATAAACATGACGTGGATTTTCTAGTTAATGATTTAAAATACTTAGAATAAAGTATATTTGTTATTTCATGGACATTATGGAGATATGAGCCCACTTAAAATGAATTCTATGAGTTTGTTGCTACTAGGGCTCATTTGGAAGTGCTTTTAAAATGACTGAAAGTGCTTTTAGCAAAAATGTTTTTGGGTTATAAAATCATTTAAAGTGCTTCCTGCAAGAAGCACCGGTTATGTGCTTCTTTCAAGAAGCACTTTAAGTGCATTTTGAGGATTCACTTGCATTTTTATAGAAGATTGGTTCCAAAAACATATTGCCCAGAAGTGCTTTCAATCATTTTAAAAGTACTTCCAAATGAGCTCTCTGTTTCTCTAGTATATGGTCAAGGGTTGTTTCAGTAATGGCATCAAATTGCTAGTTGTTGCGGAAGCTTTGGATTGTTTCACGCGTCCTCTATTCCCTAAGCTTATCAACTTGTGCAGGCACTTTTGGAATATGAGAAGCATAAGAGGAAAATTGGTGAGCTTCGACTTCCTGTGGGACCCATCACTCAATCTGCAAGTGTTGAGAAGGAGGTGGATTTTCCATTTGTTTACATTTTAGTTCTCGATTGCATCTGGATTTTCCACTTTTTTGGCTAGGTTAATAGGATTGTTGAATTAACTGACCATAAAAATTTCATGGTGTTGTCACTTTTGTAGTTGCCTTTCTGAATGTTCAGCATAATGTTGTGTCACAGGCTCCATAAAAGTCCACTGCTAAGGCTGCCATGCACTGATATTGCCTCACTTAACCACCTAGGCCCAATCCTCTAGGTGATATCAAGCCCAATGGACCTTAGGTGTGGGGTTTTATCTCAAAAGGCCTTAATGCAATTAGAAGTGGAACACCTATATTTAAACCTTAGATTATTGTTGTACTTCTCTGATGTGCAATTCTCTACACATCCATCTTGGCTTATATCAAGCCAACCTTTTACACCAACAATCTTCCACCCGAGAACAAGCCAAGGTAATGCCATCCTTCACAACAACCTGCACGTTTCCAAGAATGGTATGGTCGCCGCACCCACAACTCTACCTCCTTCGGCAATGATTTTTCTTTAAGCCCCACTAGGAGCCCTTGCTCCACCTAGCTCCTGGCAGACTAGGATTTCCAGAGCCCTGCTCTACTAGCCATGCTCCACCTTTTTCCACCGGTCCTCCAAGAGTAATAAGGCTGTCATGCACCGATGTTGTCCCCACTGAACCACCTAGAACAATCCCCTGGGTGGTATCGCCCAATGGACCTTAGGTGTGGGGTTTTATTTAAAAAGGCATCGGTGCAATTAGAAGTGGAACACCTATATTTAAACCTTAGATTATTGTTGTACTTCTCCGATGTGGGATTCTCTTCACATCCATCTTGGCTTGTATGGAGCCAACTTTTTAGGCCAATACATAAGGTCTCTTAACTGCATAGTGTATACAATGGACACCTGTCCCTTCCTCTTCCAGTGACACTTATATTTTTCTTTTGTGTAGGCAAGTGCTCATCAAGCTCTTGGATCAGGCAGGGCACGAAGAAATGCTGCAGCTCGTGCAATGCAGGGTTGGCATGCACAGCGTCTTGTTGGATATGGTGACGTTGCCGAGCCTATTATTAAGGTTTGTTGATTCTCTCTGTCTCGCTATAATGATTGTACTTATTAATATTATTTAAGTTTTGTATGCCTGGATTGGAAAGGTTGGACACCATTTAATACATTTCAAAATTTTCTTTTGAAATTTCTTTTACTTATAGGACAAGCACTTGAGTTCTACCCCAAAGCGTGAAAAGAGTCTTAAAAGCATTGGTATGTTCCCCTGCAAAGAAAATCCTTCTGGCCAATCAATATTTTATTGCCAATATACATTTACTGTTTACATTGTCTTGTCAGGTTCGGTTAAACACAGGCCACCAACAAACGTGGAGCTTGCAACTACAAATATTGAGGCAGATAAGCAGTTAAGATTGTTACTTGCTGGTCATTCCTGTAAATATATTTATTTTGCTATGATTTCCATGTTCTTGACCAACTCTTCTTCTCCTTACTTGTTCCAGTTGAATGATTTTACTTTCATGCATTGCTAAAATGTGATGGTATGTTAACATTCATTTGAAATTTTTGGAGTCTGTTTTGATATGCTTGAATTTGGAATAAACTTTACTAAGAATAATTGTGTGCACATTGAGGCTGCATTTAATTACCCTTCTGTTTTTTTTTTCCTCATCAAATCAATGCGACATGGTTTTCATTTGGTAGGATAGTCACGACTGTTGTTGATCTTGGACCTCCAGCTGATTGGGTGAAGGTCAATGTACGAGAAACTGTAAGTGTGTTTTATATTACTTTTCCTAATATGCTTCCCTATATTGTAGATTTGATTGAATTGCTGGCTATCTTTTGTTGGTCCTGACAACTTTCATCTCTACATGCTCAGAAAGATTGCTTTGAGGTATATGCTTTGGTTCCTGGTCTTCTGCGTGAGGAGGTAAACCCTTGTTACCCTCTTCCTTCCACTCTTCTATTTACCTCTCTTTTGTGCTGGTTTATATACTGTATGATAACATGGGGATTTTAGCATGATCTTGTTTAAATAGTTATGATTGGATGGCTATGATTAATCAGATGCACTGTGGTGGTTATGTTAAGATATTTTATTACCACTCTGGCATTAATTCATTCACTAGTCTTATGGCTACTAGTGTGAGATCCCACATCGTCCAGGGCTGAGGATCTTATAAGCTTTATATGTATTTTTCTATCTCTACTTAGCGTCAGGCCTTTGGGGAGCTCACTGACTTCGGGTTCCATTGGAACTACGAAGTTAAGCGAGATTGGGCTGGAGCAATCCCAGGATGGGTGGCTCACTAGGAAGTTTTGCTCGTGTGAGTTCGCAAAAACAAAATCGTGAAGGCGTGGTCGGGGTCCAAAGCGGACAATATCGTGCTACAGTAGAGTCGAGCCCAGGATGTGGTGGGGGCCCGGGCTGGGATGTGACAATTTGGTATCAGAGCCAATCCCTGGCCGGAAATATTCTGTCAAAATGTGAATAACTAAGAACCAAGCTAACTAATTTACACTTAAGGAAATAAAAGTGCAATCCCGATATTTAAGTGTGGTTACACAATAATCAAAACATAGGTAGCCAAAGTGCAGTCCAGCAGGACAAATACTAATTATACAATACTAGAGGTGGTCCTACATTAGTGATAATCTGTCAGAACCGCAGTTAATTCCCCATAAGCCATCAACAAGCACTCCTACCTAAAACTTGGAGGGGCGCAAAACAAAAAGTGTAAGTGGGCAAAAACAAAACTTTTCAAAACTATTTCACTTATCAAAGGGAATAACCCCTCGCTGTAAGACCTATATAATTTCCCAGAAAATAGAATACATACGTATGTCAAAACCATGCTCGGAATAGTAAAATCCACATATGTGCCATGTCAAATATCTTAGCATAAAATATGTAAGCCAGGTGATATAAACCAATGCAAATGATATGTCAGCCGGAGTCACTTAATATGCCCTGTACGGCTGAATCTATTGCTCATCCATCTAGTCGGAGTCACCTAATTTGACCTGCACAGCTCAACCAGTAGCTCAACAAGTATGCCTGCATACGAGTCGGAACCACCTAAAGCGGTCTGTACGACAGGACTGGGTGTAAATAAATACACTCAAGTGCTACGATCACGTGAAGACTGTGCGAATGATCGCAGGTCACTTACGAGTCGAAACCACCTATAGTGGTCTATACGACAGGACTATGCACCTAACTTGGATCCAAGGTGAGTATGATACGGGAGGTGAACATCACGTGAAGGATTGTGCCCTGACCACGGGTGGGAGCACTAACACCAGGGTGCAAGTTTATGAGCTATAACACATCTCAACATAATCATGCAACTCACATCCACAATCTATAAACTCAATTGGCACTTACCTAAGCTTCTGCAGCGTCAAACATAAATATGTGAAACTACTAAATACATATTCTAAGTACAAAATATTTGGCATGGCATTTCAAAACATAAGTCCATTTAAATGAGTTTCTGGGAAAAATACCAAACATATATATATATTGAAAGCCAAAAGCCTGCTCACTGATGTGGCAAGGTCGTAACCCCCGAGCCTCGCCTGAATGCGCTCGTCCTCTAGAAACGTCTCACCTATATATGAAACAACTATTTTAATTTTAAGCACATAACCAAAATTAGGTGATAACTTCTTATACATTGCTCAATTGGGGTATTTGAATATATCATCGTGGCCTATTTAACCCTACGAACATCCCCATATTTTTAGAATAATTTTCTAAGTTCCCACGCGCCCTCACGCGCCGGCCAAGGCACGGCCAAACGCACCACCCACGTGCAAGCACATGCCTGGCACACTGACGGATTTCCTAACGGCATTAAGGAATATTCCGTTAAATAACAGCATATACCGTTAATTTTACCTGACGCTGTTAGCATATTCTGTCAAAATTAGACGGAATATTCTCCTTCTTCTTTGATGGTTCGCCAGATTTCGACGCCGGCCACCGCTGCACTCGTCGGTTTCTGGAAAAACTTAAAACTTTAATATCGTCGCCATTTCTCAACCAAATTTCATGAAATTTGTACCAAAATGAAGCTCTAAACGATTAGAACTAGTTCTTTACCACTTTTACATCCTAAACCCAACGGAAAATGGCCAGTAAAATCCTTGAAAAACCAGCTATTCCTGCAATCCCACAACCAAGCTCATTTCGACGTCCAAACTTGACCAAAACTACCCTAACATGCTAGAGAAGATGAATTCTTAACTTCTTAAGTCTTAAATCCAGCTAACATCTTCTCGATCACACAGAAGAAAATTCCACTCCTTACCGGAGCTCGGGCATCTTGAGTTCTACTAGTCTTTTCCTCAAACCAAAGGCATGGCTCGACTCCAAGGCTTGCAAGGAGTTCAAAAACAAACTCTATTAGCTCGATCTGTAAGAGATGAAGCTAGTAGAGAGATTGGACGTACGAATTGTACGAACGAGGAAGACTCGAGAGAGGGAGAGAGAGGTCTATACATGTGTGTGCACGTGTGTGTGTGTGTCCAGATTGGGTATCCATATAAAATCGTTAAGCCTTAATTGGGCTACCAATTCTAGGCTAAGATTCATCCAAAACAATCCCAAGTTTCAATTGGGTCAAAAGAAGTAGGAAATGAAAATATTTAGTCCATTTTCTTAGCCCAATGATATATTCACAACTCAACGCTCAAGTGTAAAATAGTCATTCCACGTTATAAAGGATAAAATATATTATATTTCGGGACGGGTTGTCACAACCTACCCCCTTAAGAAAATTTCGTCCCCGAAATTTCATACAATAATAAACAACCATTAATATCCAATAAACAAGCGTGGGTACAAATCCCTCATACGATCCTCCATCTCCCAAGTGGCTTCCTCCACCAAATGATTTCTCCACAAAACTTTCACTAAGCGTATGGTCTTATTCTTCAAAACCTTATCTTTCCAATCTAAAATCGTCACTGACTCCTCGTCATAAGTTAAATATGGATTAATTTCCAATGGTTGAGGAGGTATCACATGTGATGGATCTGAGACATAATGACGAAGCATGGAAACATGAAAAACATTGTGCACTTTAGATAACTCTGGAGGTAACCCAAGCCTGTAAGCAACTTCACTGACTTGCTCGATGATCTGATACGGTCCGATGTACCTAGGACTTAGCTTACCCATTTTCCCGAACCGTATTACACCTTTCCACGGTAATAACTTTAAAAACACCAAATCACCAACTTTATACACCTGATCAGTGGCATGCTTGTCTGCTAGACTCTTTCGATCGTGGACCGCTTTCAGGTTAGACTTAATTACCTGAATATTCTGAGTAGTCTCATCTACAATCTAAGGGCCCACCAATACTCTTTCACCAACCTCTGACCAGCATAATGACGTACGACAACACTTAGCATAAAGTGCCTCAAAAGGTGACATACCAATGCTCGAATGATGGTTGTTATTGTAGGCGAATTCCATCAAATCTGAACATTTATGCCAAGTATTACCAAACTGCAATACTGAAGATCTTAGCATATCCTCTAATGTTTAAATAGTCCTCTTAGATTGCTTGTCTGTTTAAGGATGATGTGATATACTATAGAGTAACCTCGAACCAAGAGCCTCCTGAAATGCCACTCAGAACTTAGAAGTGAACCTAGAATCCTAATCAGAAATAATACTAACTAGAACCTCATGGTATTTAACAATCTTTTATATGAATAACTCAGCTAATCGGCTTAAAGAATATTTCTCCCTTACTGGAATGAAGTGCGTTGATTTAGTAAGCCGATCCACAATCACCCAAATACCATCATAACCATTTCGTGTACGAGGAAGTTTATATACGAAATCTATGGTGATATCTTCCTATTTCCACTGTGGTATGGGAAGTGGCTACATCAATCCAAATGGCTTTTTCCTTTCAGCTTTGACCTGTTGATAAATGGCACACCACGTACATTCGTCTCTCTTGCATAAGCATACCATCAGACTCTCGAACTCTAAGATCTTTCTTTTTCCTTCGTGATAAAATCTGAATTAACTCTTGGGTTTCTTCATCATTCATTTGAGCCTCGAGCACACGATTAATTCAAATTGGTCTGACCTGGAAACTAGCAAGCAAAGCTTCCTCCCGATCTTCCACCCCTAATTTCACTTCAGTGGATCTCAAATTTGTAAGAAGAGGGATACAACAAGCATATAAAGTATTAATTCGGCCTTGAGACTTCCTACTAAGTGCGTCTGCCACCACATTTGCACGACCAAGGTGATACTCAATCGTGCAATCATAATCACCGAGCAATTCTATCCATCTTCATTGTCGAAGATTAAGATCATTCTGAGTGAAAAGATACTGAAGACTTTTATGATCCGTAAAAATCTTACATTTTTTACCATAAAGATAATATTTCCAAATCTTCAAGACAAAGATAATGACTGCTAATTCAAGATCATTAGTAGGATAATTCATCTCATGATGCTTCAACTGTACCATGCTGCATCAACACAACCCAAGCCATTCAAGGAAGCATCACAGTAGATCTCAAAATTACTATCATCTGGGAGTGTCAAAACAGGTGCATGAGTGAGACAATACTTCAGTTGCTGGAAACTCTACTCACAATTATCGTCCCACTCAAATCTAACGTCTTTTCTTGTCAACCTCGTTAGTGGTAATGTAATAACAGAAAAATCTTTAACAAACCGTCTATAATAACCTGCTAGACCAAGGAAACTTCGTACCTCTGTGACGGTTCGTGACTGCTCCCAATTCTCAACGACTGCTACCTTTTGATCTAACCAAAATTGGCATTTGCTAAACTTAGCATACAATTGATGTTCCCTCAATTTCTTCAACACCAAAGTAAATGTCGAACATGCTCTGCTTTAGACTTAAGAGTACACCAAAATATCGTCAAGTCCATAAAAGCTACAGGTGCATTAGTTAACCCGAATGGCATCACAAGAAATTCATAATGACCATATTGAGTCCTAAAAGTCGTCTTAAGAACATCCTCATTTTTTATCTTCAACTCATAGTAACCAGACCTCAAATCAATCTTAGAAAACACACAGGTGCCTCGAAGTTGATCAAATAAATCATCTATACGCGGTAACGGATAACAATTCTTAATTGTTACCCGATTCAATTATCGATAGTCAATACATAGCCTTAAAGTCCCATCTTTCTTCCGTACAAATAAAATTGGAATTCTTGAGGACGAATTACTAGGCTGAATAAAACCCTTATCAACTAGTTCCTGTAATTGAATTTTCAATTCTCTCAATTCAGCAGGAGCCATTCGATAAGGAGTTAAAGATATAGGGTATGTACTGGAAGTAAATCAATTGTGAACTCCACGTCTCGGTCTGGCGGTAGCCCAGGTAAATCATCAGGGAAGACGTCAGAAAAATGTCTGACTACTCGCACATCCTCCACATTACTAAGAGTATTATCATTCAACACCATATGAGCCAAATATCCTTGACAACCTTTCTTTAATAATCCTTTTAGCCCTTACGGCCGAAATAATGTCGTGCCTCATTCCACTACGTTCGTCCACAAATGTAACCTTAGGCAATCCAAGACGATGAAAAGAGACTGTCTTCCCGTAGTAATCTATATTGGCATGATAACAATGTAACCAATATGTGCCAAAATAACATCAAAATCAACAATATCCAACGGAATGAGGTTAGCGAGCATAACATCCTCCACCAACACGGGACATCCTATATACACACAGTTAACATAACATGTCTCCCCTATAGGCATTGAAAACTCTAAATCATACCCAAGAGTTGTAGGAAGAGGTGGTGTCGTCTAAGCAAATGTACGAGAAATAACAGAATGCGTAGCACCACAATCAATTAATACTCTAGCAAAATGACCAAGAATATTCAACGTACCCATGGTCAAATCTAGATTATTTTGAGCATCTTATAATGTAATGTGGTGAATACGCCCCTGTGCCTGTTGTCGTCCTCCTCAACATTTGCTAGCCTGATTACCGCGTCCCTGCACACTACGCCCTTGACCTGGTTGACTAGGCTGCCTCGATGGTCCTGCACTACTAGAAGCAACCTCCATGTGCTGGGACTATCCTCCAGGATACCATTGAGACCCACCAGCTGAATAGGGAGGATACGACGTATAACCTCCAGAATACTGAGGGTAACCACTCTGATAATATGGATCCTGTGGATACTAATATTGCCCTGCAGAATAAGGAGCTACGTCGCCCTCATAATAATAAGCACCACCGCGACCCGTCTGAGTATAACTACTAGGTCCTGAAACTTGCTGGATCGGAACTAGTGGTGGTAAGGAAGAAAACTGGGGCTTCTGCTGATTCTGTGGACAACGAATAGCCATATGCCCCATCTAACCACAAGTATAGCATTCGCTGTTGCCTTGCTTACACTTCCCAAAATGCCTATTATTACATCTGCGGCATAAGGGAGCACCTATGCTACCAGAATCCCTGTCTCAGAAAACGAGGACCTCCAGAAAATCTACCACCCCTTCTCTGCCCGATGGAACTCAAACCCTTGTTAGAAGAACTGGAACTGGCACCACTTCTCTTAAAATTGAGTCTTACGAGGTCCCTAAGACGATTGACTCTTATCTTTATCATTTTTCTTCTGTTTACAATCTTTTTCTTCTTCCGCCTCACTATCATTAGGTATGTTCTCCAAATCTTTAATTTGAAGTAAAATCTCATAAAACTCCTGGTAAGATGCTCCCAGATGATAGTGGTAATTTTGAGATCTATAGTGATGCTTCCTTGAATAGTTTGGGTTGTGTGTTGATGCAGCATGGTAGGGTGATTGCTTATGTTTCGCGACAGTTGAAGCCTCATGAGATGAATTATCCTACTCATGATCTTGAATTAGCAGCCATTATCTTTGCCTTGAAGATTTGGAGACATTATCTTTATGGTGAAAAATGTAAGATTTTTACAGTCTTTAGTATCTTTTCACTCAAGAGGAATCTTAATCTTCGACAACGAAGATGGATTGAATTGCTCAGTGATTATGATTGCACGATTGAGTATCACACTGGTCGTGCAAATGTGGTGGCATAAGCACTTAGTAGGAAGTCTCAAGGCCGAATTAATGCTTTATACGCTTGTCGTATCCCTCTTCTTGCAAATTTGAGATCCACTAGAGTGAAGTAAGGGGTGGAAGATCGGGAGGAAGCTTTGCTTGCTAGTTTCTAGGTCAGACCAATTTTAATTGATCTTGTGCTCGAGGCTCAGATGAATGATGAAAAAGCTCAGGAGTGAATTCAGACTTTATAACGGAGGAAAAAGAAAGATCTTAGAGTTCGGGAGTCTGATGGTATGCTTATGCAAGAAAAACGAATGTACGTGCCGAAAAATGCTGAATTAAAGAAAGAAATTTTTGATGAAGCTCATATATCGGCATATGCAATGCATTTTTGGGGTACTAAAATGTGTCATACCATTCGACCATTTTATTACTGGCCTGACATGAAAAGAGAAATTGCTGAATATGTGAGTAGGTGTGCCATTTGTCAACAGGTCAAAGCTGAAAGGAAAAAGCCATTTGGATTGATGCAGCCACTTGCCATACCACAGTGGAAATGGGAAGATATCAACATGGATTTCATGTATAAACTTCCTCGTACATGAAATGGTTATGATAGTATTTGGGTGATAGTGGATTGGTTTACTAAATCAGCGCATTTTATTCCAGTTGGGGAGAAATATTTTTTAAGCCGATTAGCTGAGTTCTTCATATCAAAGATTTTTAAATATAACGGGGTTCCAGTTAGTATTATTTCTGATTGGGATCCTAAGTTTACTTCTAAGTTCTGGGTGGCATTTTAGGAGGCTCTTGGTTCGAGGTTACTCTATAGTATATCATATCATCCTTAAACAGACGGGCAATCTGAGAAGACTATTAAGACATTAGAGGATATGCTGAGATCTTCGGTATTGCAGTTTGGTGATGCTTGGCATAAACGTTTAGATTTGATGGAATTCGCCTACAATAACAGCTATCATTTGAGCATTGGTATGTCACCATTTGAGGCACTTTATGGTAAGTCATGTTGTACGCCATTATGCTGGTTAAAGAGTATTGGTGGGCCCTGAGATTGTAGATGGGACTACTAAGAATATTTAGGTAATTAAGTCTAACCTGAAAGCGGTTCAGGAACGACAAAAGAGTCTAGCAGACAAGCATGCCACTGATCGGGTGTATAAAGTTGGTGATTGGGTGTTTTTAAAGTTATCACCGTGGAAAGGTGTAGTACGGTTCGGGAAAAAGGGTAAGCTAAATCCTAGGTACATCGGACTGTATCAGATCACCAAGCGAGTCGGTGAAGTTGCTTACAGGCTTGGGCTGCCTCCAAAGTTATCTAAAGTGCACGATGTTTTTCTTGTTTCCATGCTTCGTCATTATATCTCAGATCCATCACATGTGATACCTCCTCAACCATTGGAAATTAATCCATATTTAACTTATGACGAGGAGCCAGTGATGATTTTGGATTGGAAAGACAAGGTTTTGAAGAATAAGACCGTACGCTTAGTGAAAGTTTTGTGGAGAAATCACTCGGTGGATGAAGCCACCTGGGAGACGGAGGATCGTACGAGAGATTTGTACCCATGCTTGTTTATTGGATATTAATGGTTGTATATTATTGTATGAAATTTCGGGAACGAAATTTTCCTAAGGGGGGTGGATTGTAAAATCCCACATTGCCCAGGGGTGAGGATGTTGTAACCTTTATATGTATATTCCTATCTCTACCTAGCACGAGGCCTTTTGGGAGCTCACTGGCTTCGGGTTCCTTTGGAAATCCGAAGTTACGCGAGATTGGGCTGAAGCAATCCCAGGATGGGTGACCCACTGGGAAGTTCTGTTCACGTGAGTTCCCAAAAACAAAACCGTGAGGGCATGGTCGGGGCCCAAAACCGACAATATCGTGCTACGGTAGAGTCGAGCCCGGGATGTGATGGGGGTCCGGGCTGGGATGTGACAATTTGGTATCAGAGCCAATCCCTGGCCAGAAGTGTGGCGACGAGGACGTCGGGCCCCTAAGGGGGGTGGATTGTAAGATCCCACATCGCCCAGGGGTGGGGATCTTGTAACCTTTATATGTATATTCTCATCTCTGCCTAGCACAAGGCCTTTTGGGAGCTCACTGGTTTCAGGTTCCATTGGAACTCCGAAGTTAAGCGGGATTGGGCTGGAGCAATCCCAGGATGGGTGACCCACTGGGAAGTTCTGCTTGCATGAGTTCCCAAAACCAAAATCGTGAGGGCGTGGTCGGAGCCCAAAACGGACAATATCGTGTTACGGTGGAGTTGAGCCTAAGATATGGTAGGGGCCCGGGCTGGGATGTGACAACTAGTAATGATATTCTTTATTTATTCTTTTTATTCTTTAAATCTGTTGAAAGGCAACAACTGCAATGGTGTGCAAAGGCTAGGCTTAAGTCTTTCAGAACATGGATTACTTTAATAAGAAATAAATAAAGAACGCACGTTATTAACTGTCATTGAAGCATAATAGTTGGTCCTCAAACATAAAATACTCAATTAGTCATGCATCAATTAAATCTGAAAGAAACAGTCCAAGTTGAACCCTTGCTTATCAAATAATTACGGACTATTTCTTTAGCAAGACAACACTGTCAACAAAACATTATCAACAGATGAACAGATTGAATTACTTATGTATAAATAATCAACATCAACAACACAAGACAGTGCTAAAATTAAAGTAAGATAAAAAATTGGGTCATATATTTATTCAGTTCAGTTCAGATTAAAGTAATAGTCATTTATACATGTTTGAGGTGGCTGGAATAGAAACATAAACAAAATATAAAGGAAAAACAAAGAAGGAATATAGAAGAGAGCTGTTTAGAAGCTGAGCTAATCCTATTGGAGTGTCAAAGAGGAAAGAAAAATAAGGAGTACGGTATGGAGGTGGGTGAAATGGAGATGGGACTTTGTTGGTTTACTTCTTGTGGGAGCGAGGCATGGAGGTGGGTTTGAAAGATCTGGCATGCAATGCAAAGGGGGAAAAAATAAAGGGGAAAAACTATATGTTTTAATGCTAGGCTGGGGGAGTGAGGCATGGAGGTGGGTTTGAAATCAGCTTGCTAAAAAGAAGACAGCTGTTAGACCTCAAGATTCAGTTTTAATAAAACCAATTGTTTCATTTGAAAAGACATGAGAAATGAACCAAATTGCGTTGTAAAGTATAAAAGTTTCACAATAAAGAAGGGTGTGGGCTCATCTTTGAGAAACCGTAAACCTCAAACTTTGCAGCTGCTTACTAATCGTGCCTTTAGTCGCCTTGCTGCCATCTTGTATGCCAAATGGGAAGTCTGTTAAAGAAATGGTGCCTAGAGGCAAGTTGTGGGTGCCTTGTCTTAATGCTAGGCTCAGTATTAATCTCCATCTTTGACTGGTCCTTCGCAATGCTAGGCCTAGTATTTTAGTTGGTGCTCCATGATTGGGTTTGCTAAAGATCCAGGGGATTGGTCCGCCATCATTCCTTTTAAAATTAACTTGTCAGTAAATCAAAGTCTACAATGATGGACATCTTCAATGACTGGCTGAATTTCTGCCACAATGAATGTTACTGACACCTCCATGCCTTGAGGTATTTACACTTGATAAGCGTTTTCACCAAGACACTTTTGTAGTTGAAATGGACTGACCACCTTCTATTAGTAGAGCATGCACATGAATCTCTTCTTGGGTTTCTTCCAATTTTCCCACATAGAAAAGCAGTTAGAACTTTTTCCCCTGTCCATGCCTTGAGGTAGTTATACTTGATAAGCGTTTTCACCAAGACGCTTTTGTAGTCGAAATGGACTATCCGCCTTTTATTACTAGAGCATGCACATGAATCTCTTCTTGGGTTTCTTCCAATTTTCCTAGATAGAAACATAGTTAGCACTTTTTCCTCTATCCATTTACCCACACTTCTCCATGATGGACCCAAAATTATGTTTCTTCAGTCTTTCAAGTTTGTTTTGATGATTTGGAAACCATGGTAGTGAGCTTCTCCATCATAAGAGATGGCAAGCATCAATGTGCACTAGGATCACACCATACTTCATCTTGATAAAACTTCAAAATAGAGAATGATACAAGACAATGAATATGAACATTTACCTCAATCCATTTTGTGAACCAAGAAAGCTTGTAAAAGTGGGTAATTCTTAGTTTTAAATTTGAGCTTGTTCAAGCATTTCTAGTGATATTATGTTATTTAAACTTCCATCAATTATCACGTTGCATAACTTCCTATTGGGAATCAATCTGGTGTGTTGCTTCACCAGTCTTTGCCTTCAACATATAAAGTCTTCAATCTTCATGCTTCATTGAATCACTAGAGTTTCTCTATTATAACTCCATGTATTCATTCTAAACGGGATCTTGATCCTCTGTTTAAGAATCTTCCAAAAATTGATCTCCGTTTTCTATGCAATATTTAAGCGCGCGTGTCTGAATATAGAAGACACTAAACGCCCATTTGATAACCATTTTGTTTTTAGTTTTTGGTTTTCACTTTGTTTGCCTGGGATATGAGGAAAGTATACGGGGGAAAGGTGGGACGAAGAGGGGTGATGCAAGAGAGGGGAAGAAGTAAAGAAGAATGAATGAAAACAAAAGTTTGGAAGTGAAAACAACTGAAAGTAGTTGTTGGTTTTTGATTTTTTTAGTTTTCATTTTGTATATTTAATATTTATATATCTTCTATATCTCTCTCACCATCTTTCCTGCACTCTTCTATATGCATCATTTCTCCCATGTATCTCCCCTTTCTCTCAAACAAAACAAAAAAACAAAAAAAATGAAAACTATAAGTTATTAACAAAATGATTTATCAAATGGGATCTTTGAATTGTCCTTAAATATGCATAATATGGCATCAATTGACGTACGCTTGAAAATTTTCCTCACCATCATTTTTGACATCTAGATAGTATGTGTCTTAATCTATGGTACTCCTACCAGGTCCGAGTTCAATCAGATCCAGCTGGACGTCTTGTTATAACAGGTCAACCAGAGCAGATTAACAATCCTTGGGGTATTACACCATTTAAGAAGGTATCTAATACTTACCATTAGCTTCTAAGGTTCGTGCATGGATCAGAAATAAATATATATATTACCTGTGGGATCCCAAAAACCCAAAGATGGTTTACTCATATTTCCAAATTAGCAGAAAAGATTAAAATAATGAAGGGAAGAAAACACCAAATTGAATGGGAGATGTATTGGCACTCCAAATAGTCATCATGGACTCCTCCCTAAAAAAAAAAAAAACACACAATGGAGGGAGAAGTGCATGATGACAATTTTGGAGTGCTAATAACATTGCCAAACTGAACCACAAGAGCTTTATGACTTTGAAATGGGTAATCATATGGGATTTTCATTGGGGAGCATCACATTTTTTGTTGGTATACGAAACTGATACCTAAAATATGTTATCAAACGATTATGTATGTAAAGAGGCATGAGGTTTTATAAAACTTAATGATAAATAAAAAATAAAAATAAAACATGTTTTATTGATGCATACAGTAATATGTAAGGTACTTGCAGGCATATATATGCAGTCTTTGTACAATAATGATTTCATAGTTTCTTAAGTTATGGACATCCCTGCAAAAAGAAAATAATCATCCAAATCAGAAACTGTTTGGTCACCTTGTAGTTCAGGCTGAAAAATTATCATTAAGTTGTTTATCCAAGAATAGGAGTCGGATCCTTTCCCAATCTTGCTCGAGTTACCAAAAGTGCAGGTTGGATCTCAGGTTGGTTGGGTTTGTCCAAACCAATGCCGACTCCAACGATGGTATATTTTGGACCAAAGCTTTGATTTGGTTATTTGTGAGCATTTGTGGTCTTTAAACTCTCCTATCTGCCATGAGCGTTGGAGGGAGATAAATATGTTAAGATTTAACAATATATTACAAGTTTTTTATTTTTGTTATCACAGTTCCATTATAGTTTATGTTGCGTTTTCCAGGTTGTGAGCTTACCTGGCAAAATTGATCCGCTCCAAACATCTGCTGTGGTTAGCCTGCATGGGCGGTTATTCGTGCGTGTTCCTTTTGAACAGTGATCGCTTTGAAATTTCATCTCATGGATCAGCTGAATAATTTTTTAGGGTGTTTGCAATATTTTTCCTCTTTTTTTTTTCTTTTGGGGTTGTGAAAGAATGTTGCAACTAGTTGGTGTTAATTCATGCTAGTTTATCAACTTCAGTGCTAATTTATTAGCTAGTTAGATTGATTTACTGCTGCTCGTCGATGTCGAGTTGCAAATAACCCATTTCAATGTGTTATAAATTCCGACTCTCCTCTAGATCTTGTTTTTTATGTATCCAACAATAGACTAAACAAATTAGAGAATAACTACAAACGCACAATTGATTCGATAACTTTTTTCTACATCTAGTTGTGGTTTCCCCAGGTAGAGGGAAACCATGGCTTCTTTGATAATTAATGGAGTATACAGTACTTTTGTAAATCCTATAACTAACCCATTTTCTCTCAGATGTCTTTGGTTGTTCTCCTATTTTTTTTCTAGCCGTGCGGCACCTTATTTATATGTATAGGGTGCTGGAAAGTTTTTTATTTCCTATTCTATATGGAATAGGGAAGTACACTTTCTTTTCTTTTTCTAATTATGCTTCTAGGATTCCAATTTAAATTGTACAAAGAAACTTAATTCTTTCCTAATACAATCCTAAACAAAATAAGACACTGACTTTGACAAGCCAATTTGCTTCCCCACCCCCCCCCCCCCCCCCCCCAAAAAAAGTTTCAGTTGTTCGGGCAATGGTGTCGAAAACATGCTTTGATTGAAGAATATATAAAAAATTTGGCAAAAACTAAGGTCTAATGTATTTTTTTTCACTTGTAAGTGAAATGTGACAAACGTCTTAAGTTTGAATCTTATAAATGGCAAATTTAATACTAATTATGACTTTAAGTGAATGGATATGGAGTTTGATAGATGTTGCAACTCTCAAATTCAAGCGTATTGAGTATGGACTCTTATGAAGTTAATAAAAGTCATTGTATTGAATAAAAACATTTTTATGAGTTCGTGGATTTTAAAAGGATAAATTACATTTTACCCTCTCAGGTGTGAGATCGATTTCAATTTCTTACAATATCTTTAAAACATTTCACTTTCATACCTTACCTACTATTTTATTTCAATATAGTACCTCCGTTACATTTTTCATCCATAGATTGGTTAAGAGTTGACGTGGTTGCAACATTTGCACCACGTGGCAAAAAAAAAAATTTAATATTTTTTTCAAACCTGAATCTTCTCAAAAAAAAAAAAAAAAATTGAAAAACTTCGAACCCACCCCACCTTCCCCGCAACCCCTCCCCACCCCTCTTCTCCCTCCTAAGCCTCCCAACCACCTCCCCTCCTTCGACCTGGAGTTCTCCCTCCAGCTCCACCCCTACGACGCCCTCTTCAATTCCTAGCACAAGGAATACAAATCCCTCACCCTTACCAGATTCGGCCGCGACTCGGCCCGAGTGAACTCGCTCCATACCAAGCTCCAGTTGGCACTCCAGGGGATAAAAAAAGGGGATCTCGAGCCCATGCACGCCAAGATCCAACCCCAGGACCTCTCCACCCCTGTCGTCTCCGGCGTTAGCCAGGGTAGCGGCGAGTACTTCTCCTGGATCGGCGTTGAGACTCTGGCAAAATTGTTCTACATGGTGCTCGACACCGGTAGTGATGTCAACTGGCTCCAATGCGGCCCCTACTCCGATTGCTACCAGCAATCTGACCCAGTTTTCAACCTGGCCGGATCTTTCACCTACAGCCAACTCTCGGGCTCGATTAACAAAATCGCGTCGGGATGCGGACATGATAATGAGGGATTAGGTGAAGAGAGTGGAGAAGAGGGAGGTGGTTGGGAGGCTCGGCTCTGGAGGGGGAAGAAGGGTGGGGAGGGGTTGCGGGGAAGGTGGGGTAGGTTCTACGTTTTTCAGTTTTTTTTTTTTTTTTTTTTTTTTTTTTTCTTTTGTTGAAGATTCCGGTTATTTTAAAAAAAATAAAAAAATTTGCCACATGGCACATAGGTGGTAGCCACGTTAGCTCTTAATGGATTAATTGATGGAAAATGTAACAGAGGTATTATATTGAAATAAAATAATAGGTGAGGTATGAAAGTGAAATGTTTTAAAGATGTTGTAAGGAATTGAAATTGACTTCAAACCTGAGAGGGGTAAAATGTAATTTACCCATTTAAAAAAGTTATGGACTTTGATAAACTTCGAGGGATTTTATGATATTGCATTGTCGTATCAAATCCAACATCTTCCACTAAGATTTTGACGGATTTCTTTTTCTCACTTCTTTAATGATATACTTCACTATAATGCAATGAGGATCACTACTTCCACTTCCACCACACCATGTGGTCACTACGACTTAACGATGACCATCCCCACTACCCTATTGTCGATATTGCCATCATCATTGCCACCATCATCACCAATGTTGCCGCCACCGCCACCATTATATCATTCTCCTACCACCACCTTGTGATACTCATCATCATATAAACACCTCTTAGGCCTATCACCCCCACTCCCGGGGGAGGATCTACTAAGGGACCAAGGTGGTCCCAGGACCACCCGGAAGTTTGAATAAGTGGTTGTAAGGACCTCCAAGGACCACCCAAGTCTGGGTGTGCGGTGGTAATGGCGGCCAATGAAGAAAGAACCAACAGGCAGCCTAAAGAAGAAAGAGAAAAACTACTACTCTTTATTTCTTAACTCTCGATTGGATGGTGTCGTTTCTTCTATTCGTTTACTGAGTATTTGCTAGGCTGTTTATTTTTGGGCCCTAGCTTATAGAAACTAATGCCAGGTCACTTTATTTATATCTTTGCCTTTCTGTTTTTCATTGCTGATCAATTTCATCTTGGTTGTCTGTGTGTTCTTCTCTTTGGTTCCTTTTTTTTTTTTTTTTTTTTTTTTTTTTGTGTTTTCATTTTCATTTGTTTCCTTTGTTTTCTAATTATAGAGGATAATTCTACACTTATTTTACAATAAGAGAAGGAAAAAAGTTTGAATTGTTTGCTTCGTTTTAAAACCAGTCATAAAAGTAAAAGTAAAGACATTTAATTAGGTATAAAATGCTGAAATTGAAACCTTGTGGTCCAAAAAGAAATTCTCGCTTAATTATTCAAAAGATGCAAAATTATTCACCGAACTCAAACATGCCATACAAAGAAGCAACTCGGTGTTTACCTCATTGAAGCGTTCATTCAATTTCTTAGATTTTAAGAGAAATAACGTTGTGGCTTAAAAAAAATTGAAAAAAATGGTCAAATTAATTGGACAATAATTAAAAAAAAAACAAATCTCAAGATAAATCAGCACATTAAATAGCAAGTTAGGTGGCGCACATTGATTGGCCAATGGCTAAAAAAAAGAAAAGAAACTGGGGTAATTTTGAAAGGGCACGTGGGTGGGATCGGAGAAAGAGAAAGTCTCTCTTCTTCCCCCCTCTTCTTCTTCGTTAGAACCAGAACTCCATTTCCAGAAGCTGTAAAATGCAGATCTTCATTCTTCCTTTCATTTGCCAGGCCGGGTAATTATCTGTAAGGAAAAAAAAATGAGAACTCGCACGCAGCCTACGCTGTGCTAGAGTAGGGAAACCTAAAAGGCCGGAAAACTAGAAATTTCATCACTTCCAATGGGACCAGAAAGGCAAACCACTGCTCTTGGGCTTGATTTTCGGAGAGGGGAGGGGCGGTAACCACTCCTCGCCCTCACGTAGCTTCGTCTATGTATATTGGGACCACTCAATGTTAAAATCCTTGATCCGCCACTGCCCACTCCTTCACCACACCAACACCACATTAGAAACATGCACTTACAAGAATGTGGAATAAAAACATTAAAATGTTCATGAGTTAAAGATTCTTTCGCGTGTAACAATTTTAGTCATAGCCCTTAATTGGTCCATCGGTAATAAAAAAAATAGTAAAAATTATTACAAAGTTTGTTAAATTATTTTGAACTCTACAAAAGTCTAGCATTAAACTCTCAAAAATCTGTAAAAACCTAGCATTAAAAGTTTGAATTTTATGGAGTTCCTATTAGTCAATAAAAGTCTACGAAAGTTAAAAAAGTCTTATTTATTTATACAAAATTTCTTACCACGCATCAATATTTTAATTTATTTATTTGTATTACACCCGCATTTTATAATATTGTCTTATCCCACATTTTATAGACACTACAAGCACAAGCATTCTACAATGCAAACAACAACAACAAATCATTCACCAGATGGGAATGTTGGGATGTTGTCAAAGATTGTCCCATATACAAATTTGTGCCAACCAGTCTAGAAGTTGTCATGCACGGCATCCCTTTACACAGTTTGTAAGAAGCAGACTCGGCCGAACAGGAAGGCGACACATTTGAAGAACGGGAAGGGACGCTTAAAGAAGTGCCGAAGTCGACTCGTCGGTCCCTAAGGCCTCAAGGTAAAAAAGCGGCAAAGAAAAAAGGGAGTTCTTCTAAGAATGACTACACAAAATATATGGACAAACTTGCTCGCCAAGGTGAACTGAACATGGCACGGGACGCGGCAAGAGATAAGGCAAAAGCTGTGTCTCTGCAAGAAATCTTAGTAGCTACTGAGAGACGTGATGCGGCTAATGAGAGACAAAGAGAAATACTTAATCCAGAAAGCCAGATGCTTAGAGAAGAAAGCATGGCTCAAGTAGATCATGACACTATGAACAAGCCTCTAGTAGGAATGTCTCCAAATTCTAAATATTTTTGGACATCAAAAAAAAAAAAGACGTGGTGCGAAGGAGGCGTGCAAGAGACGAGGAAACAAGTCGAGGGGGTTCTAGCTACACAGATCTTAGCAACGAAGATCCTAGCACCACATATCCTAACTCCTTAGACTTTATATAATTTCTTATTTATTTCTTGTACTTTATTTTTAGTACTTTATGTAATTTCTTATTTCTTTTTAGTACTTTATGTAATTTCTTATTTATTTGTAGTACTTTATGTAATTTCTTATTTATTTTTAGTACTTGATGTAATTTCTTATTTATTTGTAGTACTTTATTATTTTATAAAAAAATTAATAATATTTTAAATGGGCTGACATGGATCTCTTCACGTGATCTAAGAAGCAATGTGGATAATTGAGTGGGGTCGGACAACCAAATTAATCCAGAGGTAGTAGGAAAGAGATCCTCTCCATATCTCTTCCACCAAAGCCCAAGGGTCAAGTGATATGGGTCCTTAAAGTTTGATCCAACGGCTAAAAACAAGGTACCATTTTAAAAGTTATAATAATTTTAGCCGTTGGATCAAATTTCAAATGTCCGGATCACTTGATCCTTAGGCTTTGGAGGGAGAGATTTGGAAAGGATCTCTTTCTGAGGTAGTAAACTTTGTCCTCTCGCTACTTTGCGGATTTGTCTAGTCATGTGAGAAGCGGGATGCCTGAAAGCATTACAGCTTCTTACTGACAAGAGTAAATTTTAACAATGGTCTCTTAACTTTAATTTAATTGGAGCAATAGTCCTTCGACTAAAAATTCATTATCATCAGTCGCTTAACTCATCAAAACATGCAACTATGGTCCCTCAACTAAAGATACATTACCATTAGTCCCTCAACTTTAATCCAACTAGAGAAATTGTCCCTCAACTTTAATCCAATTGGAGCAATTGTCTCTCAACTTCAACGCAATTGTAGCAATGGTCATTCTAACATAACTCATTTTGACAAAATTCTGACGAAGTTGAGGAAAATGACCATAGCTACACATTTTAATGAGTTGAGAGACCCCAATTATGGCAATGGTCCTTTCAACATAACTCATTTTGACAAAATTTTGACGAAATTGATTCTAAGGACCATAGCTACATATTTTGGTGAGTTGAGGGACAATGGTAATGGATTTTTAGTTGAGGGACCGTTGCTCCAATTTGATTAAAGTTGAGGGACCACTGCTACAATTTACTATACTTACAAATCAAAAATGCATTCCAAAGAAAATAATATAAAAGACAAATCAAAATAATTGTGTAGGAGGATCATAAAATTCTGAATCTTGAATTTGGTAACTCCTACTTCATAAAAACCACCTTCTTTTCAATTTCAAAACATCCATTGCAAAAACCGAAAAAAAAAAAATTATGTGGATTTCAATTTTCACATATGAAACTGATGATTTTCTAGCATAACTAGTAGATCAAGTTCTTTTTATTTTTTATTTTTTTTTATTTTTTTTTATTTTTTTATTTTTTATGGAGAGATCAAGTGCTTTTTTTATGGAGAGATCAAATGCTTAAGCTTTGATTTGAAGTAGAATCTTATGTGAGAGAGTGATTTTTTTCGCCTTCACACTCTGTTCATAATAAGATCAGAAAAGGAAGGTTTGGGAAATGACTCTAAAACTAATGTAGTGGTAAGGAAAGAGGCAGTGTCTAAAGTTGCTCTTCCAAAGCTTATACACGACGTGGATGGAGAGGTACAGGGACAAGTGTAGCTCTGCTTAAAGTGACTGACAATGAGTGGTTTGGAGTGAAGAGAAATATTGATATTTAAGTGGGATTTCAAGTGACTAGTGTGCATATTCAATTCAAAATTAACATACATAAGCAACGCAAACATATTATCAAAGCTATAGTCATGCAAATCCCCTTCAAGAAGCATAGGTTCATATTTGTTGCATCTAAGAAACTTATTGAAAAACAAGTTTAAGAAGAAATGTGTTTTACCTTTGGACCTTGACTTGAGTCCAATAAGTGACCACCTCCAAGACCTCTCCTCTTGGAAGTTCTTGAGCCTAGCCTCCCTCCTTGCTTCCTCCACCTTGATGGGTTTGGAACTCCTTTGCTTCCTCCACCAAGAGAGAGAGATATTTTTGTTTTCCCTTGAGGCAAAAGCTCACACCAAAAACCCTAAGGAACCTTTTCCTATATCTTTCTATATAAAGGTGAGATAAGTAAGTTAACAATTAACTTTTACCCTCTCTCCTTTACTCACCCTAATGGTCGGCCACTGTGTGTTAGTTTGGGCTTTAGCTTTTATTAATTTAAGGCATTTTTATGCTTGCATTAAAAGCCCAATTGTTTTAGGCCCACTAGACCCAAAAGTACCCAAACTTTTCTTTAAACCCAAAACGATATTTTATCGTCTCTATGATTGATTTAGACATTCTAATCAATCATAACACTTAATTAATCCAATTAATTAATTCCATCATCCATTAATTTTCTCAACACACGAGTGTATCGGTGTACAATCGTTTTAGGTTCCAATTAGTGAGGCAGTGATGTGATTGGTGTCAATCTAATTGATTAATGTTTATGCAATCACTTAGTGAATTAAAACTTACTTTTAATTCTCCTTTTGTTCTTTGATGACTGCTTATTTAATCATCTAAAAGAACCCACAAGCCATGAGTGACATCTAACCATATATCATGGCTACCCAAACTAATGTAGAATTTGGTCGAAGAACCTACTAAGTTGGAATTACAATGTAATTCGATCGTTCTCTAATACAATACTCACAATCACATTACTAGGGTATGAATACTTTATGTCAAACCCCTAGTGTGATTATACTAAGTTATATGATTCAATTGAGTCGTATAGGAACACCTTCCATCATTACGCTCAATACTTCGGCCGAAGATTCCTAAATCATATCTTAGAGTATTCTTCCTCTCATAACGAGGATTAGAGATCCCTTGTTGATCATTCACATGCCTCTGACAATAAATCACTAACCCCAACAATGCATAGAACACATCCAAGATCAGATGTCGTCACATCTCATTATCAAATGATCAGCAACGTATCCCTAAGACAACTATGATGTCTTAGTTCAAATGATTACTTACATTATTCCAACTAGTAGAGTTACTTGCTGGACATGTGAGTAGACCTCCATGCAAGAACTCTCGTTTGATTGTGTTCAGTGAACTCATTCCCTTAATGAGCACCTACATACTTGTCTTAGTGTCACTACACAAATGGCTTGAGACTTTCCATCCTTCCTATTTGAAGGGGACATAGTATGTACTGGTCTATGTATTGTTAGTATCCCTCTGACAATCCTATGACCAAGAACCTTTTGGACATTATGGTTATGTGAAGAAGGTCTCTGCAGTCTAACATCATTAGATTACTTCTTCCATCGATCCATTGTCCATGGATTCACTATTTTGGACATATATCGTTTATTAAGGTAGTCCTAATGAGTGACTTTGCCTTTTGCTGTATTAGAGTTATCTATACATACAGACATTATCCTGAAAGGTTTCTTCCAAAGATTGACTTTCATGGCATATCTCTGACATGGAGTCACATTCTAAGTTGAGGTAGCGTATTCCTAAACCCGGAGAAGACATATGCAGTGTCCCTATATATAGGTCAGGCTCTTTCTCTTACAATGCCTCTTAATTTCTACAACACTTTTGCTTTCCCTTCAAATAATTTCGCTCTGCCATCTGTCTTCCTTTTTTCCCACCTTTTTCTCTGCACTTTAACCCCATCTTCTAGCAACACATCAGCCCTTGCAAATTGTTCCTTTAATCAATTGTTAACTATGTAATGAATGACCATTCAATTGTCCCTTTAATCAAGCCCACATAATTTGAGCATTAAAATATAATTAATTTCATGATTTACTTTTTTTCAGATCCTGGATTGTTTTTCAAATCCGTTGATTGATGTTCTCTCTATGCAAAAACCACTTGCATGGCCTTACCCACCTCCTTCTCTAGGCACCCAAACTTGTAGAGTCTTAGGCACTGAGCCCTTAGCTCACTCTTCCTGACTCCTTAGGAAACAAAATCAATTGTCCACCTACCAACTTTCACCTACCTTCCTCCTCCATCCTTTCTCTCTAAAAATCTCCATCTCAATGAAGTTGAAACCCCCCTTTCACAGAGCAACATCTGAAGAAGTGGAATCGTAGGAAACCAAAGTCCCAAACCCCATATTTCCAAAGACCCTTTACCATCGCTGCAACCGAGATCGCAAAGCTACCTTATTCAGAAGACCCTGAATTTGACGCAGCTATGTCGAAATCTAAGTAGGTGGGGAGGAAGGCCTCAACCTTTGATGAGACGTAGAGGCCGTCAAAGTTGTCGAAGGAGGAAACCCATCGACTTCGCTCGCAGTGCCATGTTAGGGTTTTCAGAGAGGTTTCTCTAGGAATTTAAAAAGAGAGAGAGAGGGCAGATGAAGACTGAAAGAATTAGGATAAAGAGTTTTGATTTGGCGATCAAATTAAAAAACCAAGTTTTAATAATTAAATATTAAAGAACTGAAATAATCTTTAATGATTGAATGTTTTTTCATGTTGTGGACTATATTTAATTGAGAGGTGCAGCATGGAAAGAAAGAGAATGGATAATAGACTTGAGGAATTGTGTTAATTCCCCAATCATTGTGCCTTTATTTATAGTAATAAGGATGAGAGAAACTTGCTCTCCAAGTAATACAAAGTTTATTAGGAAAGATCTTCTAGATCCCAAAGGATTCCTAATTTATCTCTACTTAGAATTTACACAATCACAATATTTATTAGAACATATATCACAACACTCCCCCTTAAGTGTGCAAATACTCAAGTAGATGGCGCATTAGATCATCACGCAAATGTAGAAGTAGTTGATGAAGTTGTCTCGTCTAGTCGGCACAAGTAGAGAATACGAGGCTCAAAACAAATGGAAGAATGCATGGGTAGTAAAACTCACAAAACATCATTATGTCAAAACCCAAGGTGGGACAAAAGCCCATAGTCAAAGGAAAAAAAGTGAGAAGTTGAATTAAGCCAAAACTATACGTCTTCGAGACGCAAGTAGGACGTACACAAAGGTATGACAAACCTAGGATGGGTGCACCATCAAAAGCTAGTCAGGTAGCAAAAACCCAGTAGGAAATATGCTCCTAATCTTAGGAAAAAGAGTATATTAAGGTCAAGTGAGTATACTTCGGGATACTCCCTTTGAGTTTGATAGTACTTCCAAATGAAACTACAAGCATCGCAAGTGAGAAAGTTACACAAACTAATTCCTCGAACAAGCTTCTAGAAGGTAGACTTTGGCAGTGACTTTGTAGAGGTCAGCAAGGTTGTCTAGGATCAGACTGCTTGCCTTCAATCTTCTAATGCTCATGCTGATGTAGACACAATATGCTTGGTGTTGACTTGTTGGGATGTGTCATCATCTGGTCGATACATACAGCGTTGTCTTCATGGATCGTTATTGGGACTCAACGATGTATGAAAATCATAGGGAGTTTGAATATGCTTAATAAGAGTTCTCAACCATATCTCTCACGTGATGAGATACAGCGAATCTTTAGAACGATTCAAAGGTTTCTCAACAAAGGTCTATATCGAACCTCAAAGATATTGTAGTTTTCCTTAATAGTAAAAGACATAAACATTCGGGAACGTACCTTGTATGGTCAGACATATGATTTGATTCAACGAATCCCACAAGGTAGGCATCATTCTGAAGATCAATGGGGTGTGATGTATTTTGAGATGCATGAGGATAGATAAACTTAAATTTGTAGTAACAGAAAAAAAAGTCTTTAACACCAAATTTGGTGGTGGCATGTAGGAGCAGTGCTGCTTTATGCCAAAAGATTATCAGCACATAAGATGTTTGATCTAGTGCATTGAGCTAAGTACAATGAAGGCCAATTGTACTTAGATATGGTTGCCTCACATTCCAATATGAAACCTTATGCTTCATATCCTCCGTACATGTCTCATTTGCATCTAGCGTATAGACGATCAGGGTATACTCGGACGTAACACCTTCTGGGTCTAGTTTGAGCGGTAGACCAGAATACCACCAGAACTAGCTCGAAACTTCAGGTCGAGCTAATGTTGAGTTTTCCCAAGATCATTCATCTTACAATCCCACTTTAGGTGCGAGTCAGTTTTCTCAACTCTAGCAATTTCAGATTTTGTACATGCAGGGGCATATATCCCTAACTGATCAAATATTCACTTAGAAGGGTATACCACATCTGCCTAAATAGTTCTGCATCCGCAAAGTGAAGGTCTCACTAGAACCAAGAGGGTGTTCTTATGGTCTAGAACTATTTGAATTAGTACATGTAAGTCCTTTGGAAACTCCATGTAGGTTTGGTATCAGGATCCCAAAGACAATGCAACCACGTTTGTAATGCCGCATTAATCATAAGGCGTATGAGAGAAGCCTTGCGCCACAAGGCGTCATTCACACTATTTCATTCATCTCATTCGTCATAGATTGATTCTTCTAGTTGACCGATCAGTTATATGTTAACAATAATCTACGGAAAGCGGTTCGTTATCGTCGATTTTCATTTATGTCGGTAGTTACCATATAAATGAAACATCACCTATGATAATCTCATTCCAATTCCATATCTCATCCAAACTAGTATACTGGACCAAAAGCTTCAGGTCTCGGGAGTAAACTGGATTTAATCTGATGAGATGAAGAGGATTGAGACAGCAATCGAGGGGCAGATTCATTCGTGCAACTTTCCTCCACTTTTGGGAAAGGTGAATTCTTCGAACCGAGTGATTTGCCATGCTTTTGGAGTAGGACAAATTGATTGGCTAGCTGCAAATGTACGAGGGTCGGCCACAATAGTGGCATTCCTGCTTTTGGGATAAATATCCGTCGTACATTTGGTACACATCTTTGCAGGCACATTTATAGCTGGTATATGTGATCTCGTCACTTTTGCTAGATCAGAGGAAGTGTCTGGTTATACTCTGACGATCTAGATTAGGATCGAGATGAGACATAATGGGGATGTCCACGATAATTCGCGTCATTCTTGTAGGAACGTTGGCGTTCTTATCCCCCCTAACGGCGGGAAGATTGTCTCATAAAAGTGACAATTCGCAAAACGAGCAGTAAAGAGATCGTCTGTCAAAGGTTTTAAGTAACGAATATTAGAAGGAGAATCATAACTGACATAGATTTCCATCCTTTCCTGAGGACCCTTTTTTTTTTTTTTTTTTGGTACGAAAGGGCGATACAAAATGGCACATAGACCGGACAACCAAAGATGCGTAGATGCAATATGTCGAGTTCATATTTGGCAACCAACTGACATGCCTTTCATAAGGTTGGGTCATAACGGGTTTCAGGCGGACCAACATGGTTGCTTGCAATATTGTAAGGCCCCAAGCAGAGATTGAGAACTTGGTATGTATGACTAACGATCGCGCAATCATTTGAAGGCATTTAATTAATGCTTCTACTGGGTTGTTCTATGTATGAACATGGGGTACTTGATGTTCAACTTCAAAACCCAATCGACATGCAATATCCATTGAAAGTTTTCGATGTAAATTCTCCAACTTTTCCAATCAAATAGATTTAATCAAATAATCAGGGTGGTGAGCCCTGAGCTTGTTAATCTGAGCCACTAGTATGGAGAATACAGCTTGTGGACAACAACAACATGTGTGACCAATGTGTAGAAGTATCAACCAATACTATAAAGTATCTAAATGGTCTGTTAGGTGGTTAAATCAATCCACAAATGTCCCCTTGAATCTTTTGTAGAAAAGATGGAGGGTGCTAAGGCATGATACGCTTCCAGGTATGACGTCTTTACTTCTAGTAAAAGGATACCTAAAATGGCGCATCACGGATCATCCTAGATATCCCAAATGTACATCCATAGTAAAAATTCCTTTGAAATCGTAGGCTTCGGGCTGGCCATATAGTGGACCTAAATGGGTGTAATCCACTCGTTAAGTGTTTCATCTTCTCTAGAATATGCTTCTAGCTATATTCGTAGGAAGTGCAATATGGTAATATGCCAAGGAACTTTACTCCATTTTCTGCATTGGTTTCAATATGGTAAAAATGCTCTTGAACATCCCTAAAGCTCAAACAAGGCGTTCTTTCGGAACGAAGTGAGTATAAGGCTTCCCTTTATGGTAAAATTAGTACCATTGGACAATATATGGCAGTGCCATGCCCCACAATCAGGTTGGATAAGCCTAAAAGGTTGTCAAGGGATGACTAGGTATGAAGTTAGCATAGAACTAGACTGCTAACTTCCCCACAAAACATACCTAAGCATGAGTTAATTGTATTAATCACATGTGATAATTTTTTGTTAATTAAGTCTTATTCGAGAATAATAGTGACATCCAAACACCAATCTTAAGTCCGAGAATAAAATAAATTGTTCACAAAGTAAACAAATATACAAGGGGGTTCGACCAATAAGCCTTCCATGTCAAATTTTGCTCTTCCATATGTGTTAGGTGGAGCAAAATTAGTCTCACAAATTGATTATGGGAATGATACTCCTCAACAACATTGGTAGAGGCACATACAAGTGCATAACCAATGATCTGTTTCGTCAAAATTGAATTAGATTCTGCAAGGTTGAGGTTCGGGAATACTATCCCTTATTCTTGAAGTTTTAGGTGCCAAGGATCATGCTTCGGGCGTGATACCACCTTGTGGTAAGCATGATTCTACCATATGGTGTAAAACAAACTCAAGATGGGATTATGAGAGAGAGACAGACCCAGACTTGGGTTTGGTAGGCTCTAGCCGAAGCTGGAAGGGTCTGTTCGGTAGCCTTTACCGAAGTAGAGCAATATTATTCGGTGCACCTTTACCAAAGTAGAGCATGCACGTTGGTGCACCATTAGGTAGACTCCAGTCGAAACCAGGTCTATACTGTTCGGTACTTCCCAACCGAATTGTTAGGGTACCTTTCTCTCACAAGTGTGGTAGTAATCAGATTTGAGAATTTGGTAACTTTTGTTCCCTATGCTGTTACTTCAGGAGTGATTTAGCTATAGAAGGACGAGAAAGATTTTCTTCCAATCAAAATTCGATCGAATATAAACTTCAAAATTGTACCTATTCATGGACGTAAAGGTTTCAATCATGTTTTGCTTCGGGCAAGAATTCATCTTTGCATGATTTGAAATGGTCCATAGCAAGTCAAAGGGCCATGAAGTCCTCGGTAGTGAGGTACTTCCATTTGATATGCTTCATGCATAAGTTTTTGAATGAAGATCATAGCGGAGGCTTGTTCAGCTCTTCCACACCATAACTGGTTACAATGATTTCGCAACTAGTCGTAGTCAAGCGGGGTGTCATGTCATGTATCCACAGAAAGTAGTTTCTTATTCAAAGCTTTCAAATCAGTGAAATCGAACTTGTTAAGGTTCGATGATGCGTTGAATAGCGAAAACAAGAATGTGATTGATGTTTTAGGAAATAAAATTTCCATAAACAGCAAAGTTAGAACATGCAGGTTTTAAGGCATAGTTTGATTTAAACGTATTTAAGCATGGAGAACTTTGTGTCTCAACATGAATGTTGCGCGTAAAGAAACTTCAGGTTTCTATGGAACTTTTCCGAAACTTTGGGTTCAGAAGTATGAACTTTAAGTTCATAATACCTGCAAACAAACGCAATATATACAAAAATAAGCACATAGATCTTCATGTCTAGAATTATAATTTAATTATTTTGACTTCGGGCCAAAATTAAAAGTTGGGCAAAAAAATTAAAACCCAGAAGGCCTAAAAAAAGGCAATATAATTGGTGGCCCAAGGCATTGGACCAAAGCCTTAATAGGCTTTAAAAAAAATAGAATTGGGAAGTCTAAACCCAAAAAATTGGGCCAGAGTTAGTTCAAGCCAAGCAGTGCAAGAAGCAGGTCCAGAATGGGGCAAGATCCAATAGCCCAAAAAAGGCAGCGATCGTGTGTTCCGCGGTGCACTAAGACACACCTTAGCCTCATGGGCTGATGTCACTCAAACCAAGCCAAAGAATTGGGCCACTACATGCGAGCCCAAAGGAACGAAAAAAAAAAACTAATTTTTTTTTCAGGTCGTTGCTTGGTGTGCTCGCCGAAAAGGAAGACCAACGCTGTCACTTTTGGAGGTTGTGTTCTAGGTCGAGACCATCAGGGAAAGTCAGGTTTCAACAGAGAGCCACGCATGAGTGACGAAGAGAGTTACTCTCAATGCCGAAGAGCCAAAAACCCACAAATTTGAAATCAAGATTTCAAAATTCGGTGAGATTCGAAGGAATCTTGGCTATATCCTTCATCAATGATGATTGCAGGTCATCGGCGTTGGTCGTGGTGGTGGTGTACAGGCCCGAGCCCAAGGGGACAAGGACGATGCCATGGGTGTCACATTCTGGGTTCAACGGAGGGGTGCATGCCTTATTGGCTCATGGTTCGCGGCTCGGCATAGGGGAACTTAGCGGCTCAGTGGATTTCCACCAAAACCTTAGCATATTTTTTTTCTATTCAATTAAATTCAATTGCATATTATAATTCATAGTAATATCACAATATGAATTCATATAATTCAACAAGATTATGAATATAATGCATACACAATTTATGTAGAATCTAAAATTCGAAAAACGTAAAGTTAGGTCATCCATGTTCATGCTATCAGGGCTGTAAAAATATGAGATAAAAACTGTTGTTTTGGAAGAACCTGATTGCATGATGATATTGGTGAACTGGTTTGATGCAGAAAATTATTTCTTCAATTTCGACTTTCCATCTCCAAAGCTTGTATCATGTTTGTACCATACTTAACCAATTCCGAAACTACCGAGCACCGGTTAACATCATACTTTCAAAGACTCACTAAGGGGTTCATACTGAGGCACCCCTGCCGAAGCACAAGAATTTCCCTCCAACCAGGAGGCCAATCATAACACGACACATGTCAACATCAAAATAAAGCTCATAAAGTCCCACATCGACCGTTCTTCTATAATTAATCCCTAATGTCATTATTGTACTTAAAGTAGTCATTAGAACTCACTAATTATGATTATGCTTGAACCTATGTATTTATGTAAACCATTCACTATTAATGAGAACTCCTCTACTCCATGGACATAGCCAGACTTAAGGTGAACCACGTACATCTTATGTTTGATTCCCTGTCTTTATCTCTTTACATATTTATCCTCACTAGTAACCGAAGCAACCGAGTGAAGGTCACAAACTTGACACTTTATGTTGTTCCAAAGTCCTTACTGATTTTGTGCATCAACATTTGGCACCGTCTGTGGGAAGTGACACTTATTCCTACTCCCTTCAGCTTTGTCAAGCTGGTTTCCATCATTCATACACTCTCATTTAACCAGGCATCCTTCTCCAACATGGGGAGCGAAGGAAGCCACAACACGTAGAACGACACTTCCCTCGTGCCTAGTGTGAGGCAGCAAAGGAAGGAACGAAAGAAGTTTACTCTTCAAGCTAAAGTCGAAGAGCAGGAGGCTCAGAACAACAAGATAGCAATGAAGAATGAAATCCTCCAAGAACAGTATGAAAAGCTCTTTGAAATGCTCCACGAGGCTAGGCATACTCAGTCACATGAACCTATTGCCCCTGTGGACATCAACCATCACCTGGGTTTCCCCCAAGATAGAGAGTCACCGACCTTCAACATGGATATTCCTGATGAGGAGAAAGCTACTCATCAATATGTTAATTAACATAAGACTTCTCTCAACCCAGCTGCTTCGACCTGGAGTAGGAGAAATAAAGGGAGGCACCTCCTTGCAGAGGGAGTAAAAAGATTGAAGGTTATTTATCACAACTATCGAGACTTCCTGAGGCAACGTCGACAAAACCCCATCCACATAAGCTCAAAGATCAAGGACCCAAGGGTTTCCGAAATATTCGGTCCTGTACCACATCTCATGCTAGCTACCAATCTAGGGAAAGAACGAAAAGTTCTGGAGGAACATGAGAATGTAGAAGACTCAAAGGGCTACCAACAGGCATGCCCTAGAGGCCAGTATGGTGAGTCCAAAGAAAAACCACCTAACCTTGGTCAAACTTCCCTACTTTCAAAAGGTGATGGAAACTTAGGAAGGAATGCTCCAATAGTACATGACTCTACTCAGGACCACTTATCCTACAACTATTTGAGGAAGTAAACAAGTTGAAGGCTAAACGTCAGGCCAAGATACCTGACTGGAATCAGCCAAGGCCAGGCCTTCTAACAAGAAGGTTCCTTTGCACCCTACTACTAGGAAAAACTAAACACAAGCTTGGGTTACAATCGTATACTAGGAGGGAATATCCAATTGAGCATATCCACATCTTTGAATCTACCATGGCACACCAAAGACACAATGATGAGGAACGATGTCTTATATTCCCCTCAACTCTATCTGGTGGAGTTCTTAATTTGTATTGTCATCTTCAACCTAATACTATTGATTCCCTTGCTGAGCTAAAAAGACTCTTCGTGGCTCAACACATTTTCCAAGATGATCACTTACACTCCGCTGATAAGTTATACACCATTCGTCAGAAGTCGGATGAGTCATTGCGTGAATATACTGGTCACTTCAGTCATGAGTTCTCTCGTTGCGTTGAGGCAGATGATAAAACAACACTAAGAGCCTTCACGGTAGGCATGCGTGAATGCTTCTTCAGTACATGATCAATGTTAACACTTAGAAGACTTACTCAGAGGTGATGGTATAAGCTTACAATCATGCATTTGTTGAGGCAAGGACATACCAAGGGAACCTTGCTATAATTAACCCCTATCAACAAGTAGGGAGTGAAAGTCAAGTTCTACCAAGTGAGAAGGTTTTGGCCATCCAAACATCCATTGTACCCTCTCCTACCTCACTTAGTTACTTGCTAAGTCACCAAATGTATTCGTCTCTTGGCAAGAGAAAGGATTTTTACTCTCAACAAGCTCATTACAAGAAGAGGGATAAAGCTTCGTATCAAGACAACCAGGGGTGAACGTACCTTCAACTATTTTGACCATGGGGTCAAGCCTCACTATTTCAAAAGAGGGGACTTGGTGCTGAAGGAAATGCTTTTACAAAAAGGCATACGCATTACAAATATTTTGACCTTCAACCATTTGAGATCCTTTGTAACACAAGTCATTCGGCAAATATTTAATGAAGAGGAAATTCAGACAACTTCGTCTGAGTCTTTGACATTCTTAGCATTGGAACACTTGGTCTATGCTAACCTACCTCTATACTCTAACTCAAAGCTTCAACATGCATATTTGACATAAAGTAAGTGTAACTAAGTGTTACAACCAACATGGTTCACTATCCAATTCCTTCATGCATAGCAAAACATTCATAAGCATCACTCATGTTGATCAACATAAACATCATACATTTTAATACATTCATACATAAGCCAACTGGGTTTTGAAAGGGTGTCAACATGCATTTTTCCATTCAGCACTTGCTATAATGTGCCTTGGCAACTTGCCCTTATTCTCACCAACCAGGTGATGAAGAAATTCACCTTCGTATCATCAACCAAGTGATAAAGAGTACAACCTATACTCTAATATCCTTTAACAACTTGCCACTATATCCACCAACTAGGTGATGAAGGCACTCATCTCTGTATCACCAACTAGGTGATGAAGAGTACAACCAATACTCTAAGAAACAATTTTGAGTTTCGACAACTTGCCACTCTTCTTATCAACCAGGTTATGAAGGAACTCACATTTGTATCACCAACTAGTTGATGAAGAGCACAGCCAGTACTCTAATAAACAATGCTGAGATTCGGCAACTTGCCACTCTTCTTACTAATTAGGTGATGAAGGAACTCACTTCATATCACCACTGTTCTCCAAAGCTTGTATCATGTTTGTACCATACTTGGCCAATCCCGAAACTACAAAGCATCGGTCAACGTCATACCTTCAAGACCCATTTTTAGGGTTCATACTTAGGCACCCCTATCGAAGCACAAGAGTTTCCCTTTAACCAGGAGGCCAATCATAGCACGACACATGTCAATGTCAGAATAAAGCTCATAGAGTCCCACATTGACCACGGACAAAAGCTGGAGACTTTCTGATAGAGATTTTACCACACGCACAAACGGGTTAAAAACTCCTATATTACTTGCAAGAATGATAAGGTCGTTGTAGTATAAACGATTCTCGCAAGGTCGTTCTCCACATGAATTATTAAATAATTTGAAACAAACCAAATTCCAATTAATTATTGTAAGCAGAAAATTGAGATGATTGGTTTTATAATCTACTTAAATTAAAACGAATTTAATTAATAAAAATAAACTAATCTACAATATTAAAGATGAAGGGGAAAGAAAACTGTTTTGGAAAAATCAAATTAAGAAAGCATTAGGGTTCCACCATCACCTAGCAATCCTATGTATTTTTACCAATTACTTATGATCTACACATGCCACTTTGAAGATTAGGTTTTCCTAATTTATATTCTACTTGGAACCTCCAACATAGAACGTATATCTAGCATGCAACCCGTCTGGATATTTGGATCAAATCTGATCATGAAAGACTCATTATGCTTTATGAAAACCCTTTGAAAAACCATGCAACCCTTAAGACGTGGTGTTCACCTTAAGTGAAATTACAATTATTAATCACAAGAAGCCAGCGTCAATTTCAGGGAACCTTCCGACCAAAACTGCATTAAATTACTTTTCTAAAGATCCTAATAGTGATCAGGCATTAAGACAATTAGATAGTTTTAATCATGGTGATCAATAATTCAAAGTATGCATGCAATCAATCACAAGCAATTAAATAAAAATTACATATTCATGCTAAGGCTTAAGGCTTCGCCCTAGCAAAAGGAATTAGTTGCGCATATTCATAAATGAAATCATAGAAAATATTATTAAGAATAAAAGGAATGAAAACACCTTAAACTAGAAAATCTCCAAGAACCCTAGCAATTACTCTCTGACTCCAAAGTTGCATAAAAGAAAGCGTCCCAAAGATTAAGAACGGCAAAGCAATATATTTGCTAAGCCATCACACAAACCCTAAAACATAGGTCTCTTATTCCAACTAGGAAACTAAATAATAATAAAATATCTTAGAAAATAAAACCCTAATTAAACTAGAAGAATCTGCCAAGTACTTGTCCAGCCACGTTTTAGCTTCAAATCTCCTCCAAATCCAGCCCATAATAGCTTGTTCTAAGGATCAGGATGTTCTGAACACATCTCCAGAAGGCTACGAACCCATCCGAGGTCATCTTGGGCTCCAAAAATGTCATTCAAGCCCAAAACGTCACTATTCCAGCATTGCGCATGGCTCCTTTATTTTAATGCCAGAAAATCATCGCTTGGTAGAAAAACTGATCTTTTGACATGATCAAGCTAAGTGACTCACGAACGTCCTCCAATTAGAATTACTCCAAAATTCATCCATTTGACCATGTTTTGCTCCAGAAGAAGTCGAAAGTCCTATATTAGAAATATAATTCAAAGTATCAAAATTCTTTCAAATTATTAACCAAAATATACTAAGAATAGGGTAAAATATATAATATAAAATATACTCATCACTCTCCTCAACTATAAAAGAAGACCATTCTCCTACAATTAATCCCTAATGTCATTATTGTACTTAAACTAGTCATTAGAACTCACTAATGATGATTATGCTTGAACCTATGTATTTATGTAAACCCTTCACTATTAATGAGAACTCTTCTACTTCATGGACGTAGCCAGACTTAGGGTGAATCACGTACATCTTATGTTTGCTTCCTTATCTCTATCGCTTTACATATTTATCCTTACTAGTGAATGGAGCAACCGAGGGAATGTCACAAACTTTACACTTTACGTTGTTCCAAAGTCCTCACTGATTTTGGGAATCAACATGTCATGTTCAAGAAAAAAATAAATTGAATCAATAAAAGCATATGAATTCAATAAAATCAAAATTTAATCAATTAAAATAATTGAAATGTAATACTCCCTTGATTGAAGACGAATAAATTCTCTTTAGCACAGTGTGAAGAGTGTGCTGATAACGTGTCGTGGCCCATAACGACCCGTCCCAGATTTTACGAAATGGAAGGGTAATTTTGTAATTTCACCTTGGTTGGGAGATGTTTTGTAATGTATGCTTCTTGGGTATTAATTGGAGTGCCCAAGGGGGTCCACCCCTTTGGTTTTGTCCCCAGCCCAACCCCACTTCTTCTCTCCCACTCTTCGTGACTTCACTCTTTCATCTCTCTCCCTCTCTTCCTCTCGACTCTCTCTAAAAACAACTCTTCCGAGGGCTTTACGCAACAAACAACAACGACAGAAACCCTCCACCACCATCCTCTCCCCTCACCCACAAACCCAGAAAACCTCCCAAACCCCTCACTTTCCCTCAGCATACACTGTTCACCAAAGTTCTACGACGAGTTTCCACTTTCTTTGGCGAAGGTAAGCCTCGAACTTCATCCAAAAGTTGTAGATCGTGTCTTGCTGTATGTTTGGAAGTAGTTTTGAGAAGTTTTGGTGATGTTTGGACATAGGAATCTCACAGGGAAAGCTTCCCTAATTTTCCAGCAAGGACATCCACTTTCGAAGAGTTTTCCGGTCAAACCACATTGAGTTAGCCATCATGCAAGGTACCATTCTCTTCGTCGCATTGAGAACTATGATTTTTGCTTTGAATCACTTGACTTCATTGAGTATTGAAGAAGTTATGAACGTTTAAAGTTTACCCAGTTTTCGGCAAGTTTTCTTTTAGGCCATTTTCTGGCTGTCTCCAGCAATCGTTGGGCTTCCAAATAGGTATAATCTTGTTTTACACTTTCCTATCTTCATTTTGATATATTATTGGTCAACTTTGGCTAAGAAATGGGTGAGTTACGAAGTTTTGAAAATTGCCCAAACTTCCGACCAAAAATCCCAGTTTCTGGTCTGAGCTTCAGCGACTTGGCTTGGCTCGGCTCAGCTCGGCTCAGCTCTGCTTGGCTAAGTCAACCGTTGACTTCTCGGTCAGTGTTGACTGTTGACCTTGATCAGTCAACGTTGACTTTTTCGGGTTTCAGTTGGGACGCCTCCTAGACTAATTTCAACATCCTGATTCCAAATCCGCACTCCGTTTTCCCAAATTCAATCATTTTAATAGAGTTTTATTAATTGTCCTTTTATGTGCTTATGCGTGTTTGTTAATGGAGACCCCGTCCTCTCTAGTTTGAGCAGCTCTTCGATGACGGACTATCTGTGAGTGGACCCCTTCCAAATTGCATGATTTTACTATTAGAAATGCATGCATAAAAAGCATGATTTTATGGATACATTTTATGAAATGTTCATGAGAAAATTGGATTCATGCTTTATCAGATTTACACTCTTTCAAGGATTTATGATTATATATTATGAACATGTTTTATGATATGATGTTTGAGCTACTAAGCTCCAATGAGATAATCTTGGAAAGTTTATGTTCATGTTTTGATGTGCTTATCTAGTGGTTATTTATACGATCTGCCTACGGGCGAATGATATCATTATATGACTTTGGTCGGGTGATGTAAGGCATACGGGTGAATGATACTGCCTTCGAGCGAATGAAGATTTATTTATGCCTTGTGATACCACTACTAAGCACACTATATATAATATATGTTTTATGAAGTTTTATGGCATGCTAGGGTTTTCGGAAAACCTATTACTTATTATGCTATATGACTTTTCATAAATTGGGGGTTAGTACGTTGATGAATAACTGTTTTAGTATTACTTATATATATAAACTTGGTCCACTCATGTTTTTTTTTGTGCCCTTTTAGGACTTAGAATCGAGGCGTAAATCCCAACGTCAAGGCACTCCTGCATCGGTACCTTCGAGTCATGTCGGTGTAGGACCCTTTCCTTTGTTCGTATATCTATATAGTTTTCCTTCTTCAATGTTCTGATTTAGTTGTATGCTCTAAACACGTTCCACAATTGCATATTCATTATAGTTAAATTTATGAGTTTTATTTATGTTCGCTCTTTCTTCATAGTTCTCATGCATGTTAGTATGGCTTCGTCACCTTTGGGTGTTTGCCAACACATGCCTACCCTGGTGTTTGGAGGATATCAGTTAAATTAAGGTTTAGATTACCCATTATTCTAGTGATTCTTTCATATTAGACTTTGTATTACTTAGAGGACAAGTTACTCTTTCCTCATAGTTTATTATAAATAAAGGCACTGGCATAAGGAGAATCACATAATATGTGAGCTTTCTACAATTTCTCTCCATTCTCTCTCTTGCTGCACACTCCTTTTCCTTATAAAAAATTGGCCACAACAAGTTATCAGCACACTCATACACTACGCTACCGAATCTGAAGGAGAATTTCTGCTATAAACTATTTCACAATTATCATCATGTAATTTAGGTTCTTCAAAAACATGGTCTTTGATGTGAAATATTCTAACACTCAAATTAAAACCCTATGATTGTAGTATATGAAAGTAGGGATCGTTTTAGGCCGGGGATTAGAAGGGATGCTAATCAACACAATTAAGACTCAAAAACACTAAACTAGACTCTATAGACTCTAAACTAACTTAAAACACTCAAAACAACAACAAACACTCAAAAAGACTCAATTTTAGACCTAACTAGTGTTTTGGACGAAAATAAACCTTAACTTGACTCAAAACGACTCAAACAAAACAGATTTTGACTCAAATAACAAGACTAAATGAAAGGGGGATTGTTTTTGACGAATTTAAGACTTAAAACAAAAACTTTGTAGAAAAATGAAATTAGGTGAATTAAATGGGTGAAAGGCTAGTTAGAGGGTCCTTCTCCACACATGACATATGCAGATAAACCAATTTCCAGTTATTATTCCTTTAGACTATGAATGACAACGCCCCAAGTTAGTTGCATCGCACAACTAACCATCAGATTTTCCTTATTTCATTGAATTAAATGGAATACGCATCTAAACCAAATTATCTTTCTCAAGTTCCCTATATGAAACACATGATAGAGATACATGTCAAAAGTCATTAAGTTCTATGAAAATCATAAGCATTGACAAGGCATTCATCACTATGAAACGCATGAGACTCATACCAAGGATTTACTTAACACGATTGTGACTAGCAACCTCCACCACTTGTGAATATAAGTGAATAACTCTTATGTGAAACCCCCTTATACTCTAGCATCAAATTCATGCATGCAAATTAAGTGTCGACCCCCAACCCACATACATAAACAAGTTTTAATAACTTAGATAAGCAAATCACATTCATGCCTTAAAAACCAATAACTGGATGGAATCAATTCATATAAAACATATAATCATGGCTTTGAATTCAACTCTAACTAAAAAGAAGTTAGTTCCACATGTTCACAAAACAAAGATAATTAAATTTAAACATTGAACTAAGACTAAGGATAGAAAGAACCAAGAAAAACGGTCCACACTCTAATGGCATGCACAGCACTCACTTGGATGGCAAATTGCACAATTCCTCCTCTCCTTGCTTCCTTGCTTGCAGCACTAGGGTGGTGTAGAATGGATTGTGGTGTTTGATGGATGAAAGTATGAATGAATGAATGAGTGAGTGGATGAATGAATGGTGTGGCATAGGGCTCTTTATATAGGCTGATTATGCTCAATTAGTGAAGGAAAAGGATTGCACAATCCCATAGAAAAAGGGTTAAGTCTAGGTAGAAACCAAAGGGGAAATGGAATAGGTAGTGCACGGCTAGGATTTAGGGGATTCTAGAAGGGTAGGTGCGGCACCTTTGTAGGGATGAGATAAGGTTTCTAGAAAGAATGGTTTAGGGCAGATTCCTAAACCTAAAGGGACAAGGACACATGATATAGGTGTAGAAGAAGGATTGCAATTCCTAAACCTATATGGAATGGTGTTTATGCGGCAAAACAAATGGATAAGCTTCTAGAAACTGTTCTAAGTGTTTAAAGATGCACCTAATCCCTTCTAATTAGCTAGATTTAAGGCACAACCTAATTTGGATAGGATAAGATAGGATAATGTTAGAGTTAGGAAAGGATAAGGTTGGTTAGGATAGGATAAGATAAGGTTGGATAAGGTTCCTTATTTCTTGCTTCTTCCTTATCTTCTTTGCATTTGGACTTCTTCCACCAGGTTTGTAGCCTTTCCTAGCCCTTCTTGACTTCAATTTCGTCCATCCTCTTTGCTCCATGGTTAAGTTATCCAATCCATGCCCAAAAATGCTCCATTTAGCTCCAAAATGCCCTTTCTTGCTCCTTTTGCCATTAGGACCTAAAAACATACGAAAATAGCTTAAAAGACTAAAATAACTAGTAATTAACTCACTAACAACATAACTAAGTAGCATAAATATGCTCCTATCAGTCTTAAGTGTCAATTTTTTTGAGCCTTGATTGCATGAACCTTCACCATGATGCATGAACCTAACTTTTCGTATCACGAATAATATATTCTTCTCAAACTGTGTTTGCATTATAGTTAAATATCATATTATTTGAATTGATATTGTGAAGAAAAAAAAAAAAGAAGCAAATTAAGGTTTGTGAAAACAACCCATATGAGTCGCAACTTCAAGCCACGAGCTGAGCCAAGTAAATCTCCTTTGACTTTGAGAAAATGGTGAGAATTGGCGGTGTGGGTTGTTGGTCGCTTCTGGTTTCCAAGCAGCTGCGATAACTCGTCCCTCATCTAGGCTTCTAGGGTTTTCTCTACTAGTCACTTTTACCCCTCCATTGGTTAGGCTTCTGTGGAGGATTTTTCCTTTTGGGTTGAAACCCTTTTATGTTTTTCCTTTATGTATTATTTTGTAATTGTTGTACAAAATAACCATTACTCATGCTTTGTTTGCATAAGTGGCGTTTTATTTTTGTACACTAGTCCTTTTTAGGACTATATAAGGTGTAATTTGTCAGTCTAGATCAAGAGTGAAAATGAACAACAACCTTGTTAATTTCATAGGGCAATACTTAGGTGCTCACTAGGTAGTACTTTTAGGGTGCTTTTGTTGGACCAGACTATTCTTGGATTGTACTAATTTCAGGGACTAAGTTGGATTGGTTTGCCTTGGACCAAGCTTGATAATAATTATGAAATGTTTGATGCAGTGCCGGATTAAGCTGTAACCTAACAAATTTTAAACCAAAATTTTTTTAACCATTTTTTAAATTCAGTTTTTCCTTTAAAAAAACAAAAACTAAAAAAAAGAATTATCCTAAGCCATCATCGTTATCATTGCCACCTATTCTCTCTCACATAGAGTTTCAAACTAGTTTTTTTCTATGTACTGATGCCTTTCATAGAGGGAATGAAGGATCAAAAACCCAATCAAGGCTATTGAATTCTTCTGACAAGTTTGCATCAAATAGGTTGCTTGACTGCAGACTCTGTAAGAAAAAACTTCCACAAAAGATACCCATATTTGATTCTTAAATCTGCTTCCTTAAACTCTCTAACTCTAACCCAATCACAGTTATTGAAGATTTGTTTCTGAGTTGATCCCTTTTATTTCTCACAGTTACCACAACCATTGAGCAGAAAAGGGATGGCAGGGTACAACGGTAGATAGCAGGAGTGCACAAGAGTTCTGGTGCAGTCTGGGGAGAAGGAATTAGGAGATGAATGATAATCAGAAGGAGAGATCGTGGTGATGGTAGGCTAGCTGGGTCACTACAAATGGGAAGGCACATGATTGCTAAGATTGCAAATACTGACCTTTCAGATGGTGTTAGCAATGAGGCCTTTAGGGAGAGTGAATCCCACTTAGTCTCATCAAAACTAATCCTTGAACTGGGTCAAACAAGGGACTTGAACAATAGCTAAGCTAATCGTGGTTACTCCTAGCTAAAGAGCCCAAACAAACGACGCACCCTTATTTTCCTCACTAGCTATGTGTGTGACAGCCCGTCCTGAATTATTTGTACCGTAGCTGCGAAAAGACTAAAATGCCCTTGGACATAATTGGTGTTGTGGGGTGTTGTTTTGTTGTTTTTGGTGGTTGACTCTATAGGACACACACACCCACACACACACTCTCGTGACTCTCTCTCTCTCATCTTCTCTTGGACTTTATCCCATTTCCTTTGCAAATGTATGGACGAACTTTAAAACCAATCTTCCACGCACGGATCGACGTCTAAAAGGTAAGATTCAAACTCCTTGCAAGCTCCTGAGTTCACCCATACCATTTGTGAGACTTGAAACCTTAGAAACGTTGAAAATCCTAACCCTAGTTTTCATGCACTGTTCATGCACACGTGATCGTGAAGTTTTTAGGAGTTTTTAAGATCACAGAGAGCTTTAAGAGGTCCTCACGAAGCTTGGGGAAGAAAGTTGGAAGGAATTGGACGTCGGGATCGTGAGTTGCAAGTTTGGCCAGAATATCGTGGGTTTTTCCGTCAAGATTCCATTGGTTTTAGGGCTTCAAAGTGGTAAGGTTTTGTTCTACTCGTTGTAAGCTTCATTTTGGTACCAATTTCATGGATTTTGGTTGAGAAATGAAGAAGATATGAAGTTTTGAAAAAAATTCCGGTTTCCGGCAACGCTGACGGCGGCGGGCGAGACTCACGGGAGAAGACAATGGAATATTCTGTTAAGTTAACGAAATATTCTTAATGGTGTCAGGTTAGTTTTAACGGAATATGCTTGCTTTTGGACGGAATATTTCCTAACGCCGTTAGGGATTCCATCCATGTGCTAGGCACGTGCCTGCATGATGCGTGATTTATACGCACACAAATTAAACCCTCTTTTTGTCAAATTGTAGTATAAGTATAAGTAGGGATCGTTCTGGACCGGGGATTAGGAGGGATTGTTAATCACTTGGAAACTGACTCAAAAACGTAAAATAAAGTTTAAAACACTAAACTAGACTCAAAGAATGCGAAACTACATGCTTAAAACACTAAAACAAACCAAAAGACTCAAACATCACCCAAAACACTCAAAACTACCTTAAAAACACTTTCTGGGCAGTTTTGAGCACTTTGGTGAATTTGGACGAATTTATGTAATAAATTGAATCAAAACACTTAGAAACATAAACTAAGACACTTTCTAACTAAATTGGACATTAAAGTAAAGGGGGATTTAGGTTTTGACGAAATTAAACTAAATGAACAAATTGTAATTAAAGGCAGAATGTAAATATGAATATGATGAAATGGAATGGATGAATGCTAGCTAAGGGGTTCATCTCCACACATGTTACACTTGCATAATAAAATGATTTCCAATTGCATTTCAATAAACCATGAATTCTCAATGCTCCAAGTTAATTAGGTCCGCTTAAATTAACTTTCAAATCTTCCTAACGTTATTGAATTGGATGATTGCATACGACAACCCAAAACATTCCCCACAAGTCCCCTACATGATTGCATAATAGAGATACAAGCAAGAATCATTACGCTCTATGAAAATTATAAGTGTTGACGAGGCATTCGTTACTATGGAATACGCATGAAACTTATGCCAAGAATTCGTTTAACACGATTGTTTATAAGCAACCTCCACTACTTGTGAATATAAGTTCATAACTATTAGGTGAAACTCACTTATATTCTAGCATCATATTCATGCATGAAAATTAAGTGTGCACTCTCAATAAACATACATAAATAAGTTATCAATCAAACAGTTAAACGAATTGAATCCACAACTTATGAAACACAATTAGAAGTAATCAAATCAAAATGCAAGCATAAACATATATTTCGAATTCCCCCCTAGCCAAAGGGGGTTTAGTTGAATTTAAACATTGGAATCAAATAAACACCTAAACATTCCAACAACTCAAACTTGAATTGTATGAACGTTTAGGCCCTCTTCTCTTCCATTCCTCATTCGTACAAAACAAAGAGTATTGAAATTAAACATTGAAATCAAAGAAACACCTAAACATTCCAACAACTCAAACTTGAATTGTATGAACGTTTAGGCCCTCTTATCTTCCTCTTCGTTGTAGCACAAGGTCTAAGGATAGTTTGATGGTGTGAATGGTTTGGGGAGTGGTTGGAGTGGCTGCAATGGAGGAGAAAAGTGTTTTGGTGGCTGCTGCAAGGGTGTGGAGAGGTTTTGACGAATTTCTGGAATATGGAAGAGTGTATGAGAATGAATGAATGTTGTGTGAAGTGTGTATGGTTTTTATAGGGAGATGAATGGATGGGAGAGGGAACATGACAGCTAGGTTAAGTGAATGCATGTGCAAAACAGCTAGGATGAATGCATGTGGATGTTTGGTGGCTGAAATGATGAAGTGGGAAGTGCATGTGGGTTAGAAATGCATGTGGGTGAATGTTTGAATGATTAAAGGGGAAACATGACAGCTAGGTTGGTTGGTGGCTGCCATGGAGGTGTGGAGTGATGGACTTGCACAAGGGGAATGCATGTGCACGGTTTTGGTGTGGAGAAATGATTATGGATGCATGTGTTGAATGATTTCTTGGTGAGGGATGTGGAGTGGCTGCAAGGTGTGAATGATTATGAATGCATGTGCAATGTTTTGGGAGAAAATGGGTGTGCATGTCAATGATGGTGTTTGGTGCTGAAAATGAATGTGTTTGCATGTGAATTAAAGCTAGGGTGAATGATGATGAATGCATGTGGATTAAATAGTGAATGTTGGCTGCAAAGTGAATGAATAATGGGTGCATGTGGGTTAATTAATTAAGTGTATGATATGATAAGTGTATGATATGATAAGTGAATGATATGATAAGTGGTGAATGATAAGTGGTGAATGATATGTGGTGAATGATATGTGAATGATATGATAAGTGAATGATAAGATAAGTGGTGAATGATAAGTGGTGAATGATAAGTGGTGAGTGATAAGTGGTGAGTGATAAGTAATGATATGTGATAAGTGATATGTGGTGATGATAAGTAATGATATGTGGGAGTGTGGCTGAAATGAAGGAGTGGAATGTTGGAATGTTATGCACGGCTAAGGATAAAGGAAAGGTTTAAATGTCCTAAAACTAAAGGGAACAAGGTTCCAACACTTTGGTCTTCAATTAGGTCTTCAATTTCGTCCAACACTTTGGCTCCAAGCATAAGCTATCCATCCTTAGCCCAAAAGTGCTCCAAAAGTCTCCAAAATGCATCTTTTTTCTCTTTTAGCCCTTTGGACCTACAAACACACGAAAATAGCTTAAAGTAATAAAATAACTAAAGAAACATAACGTAAATGCACGAGAACAAGCCATTTAAGTCGCATGAATATGCTCCTATCACTGCACGTGGCCGATGCGTGGGGGCGCGTGAGATGTCAGAAAATTATTTTAAAAATATGGGGATGTTCGTGAGGTTGAGTAGATCACGTTGGTGTATTCACACACCCCATTTGAGCATTGTATGAGAAGTTATTACCTAGTTTTGGTTATGTGCTTTAAATTGACGTATTTATAGTTGTTTTGCATATAGGTGAGACCTATCTCGAGGACGAGCGCAGTCACTCGAGGCAAGGGGGTAACGACCCTTTCACATACCAGTGAGTGGGCTTTTGGTTTTCCGTATATACCTATATACTTGTGGTTTTTCCCAGAAAATGATATGGAAAGTTTATATGTTTTAAATGCCATGCATAGCAGTTGCCTATTTATTTATGCATTAGTAGTTGCATATATGTATATTTGGTGCTGCGGACGCACAGGTAAGTGCCAGGTAAGTTATAGTTTATAGTTGTGACATAGTAGTTATGTGATATGCATAGAGAGCTTGTAACCTGCACTCGGTGTTAGTGTTCCCGTCCAGAGTAGGGCACAGTCCTTCACGTGATGTTCACCTCCCGCACCACACGCTCATCTTGGATCCAAGTTAGGTGCACAATCCTATCGTACAGACCACTATAGGTGGTTCCGACTCGTAGGTGACCCGCGATTATTCCCTCAGTCTTCACGTGATCGTAGCACTTGAGCGTATTTATTTACACCTAGTCCTATCGTACAGACCACTTTAGGTGGTTCCGATTCGTGTGCAGGTATAGTTAGTGAGTTGGGGATTTAAGCTCTAGATTCAACCGTACAGGTCACGGTAGGTGACTCCGGCTGACATGTTACTTAAATTGATTGACATTACCTGGGTTACTTACATTTTATGTGGATGCATTCGACATGGCATATTTCTGAGCATGTTTTCGATATTTGTGTATATTCTATTGTTTAGGAAACCATACAGGTTTTACAGCGAGGGGTTAGAACTTTTGGTGGCTTACGAGGAATCCACAGCATATCTGACAGATTATCACCAGTGTAGGACAACCTCTGAGTGTGTTTAGTTAGTGTTTGTTTCTTTGGACTGCACTAGGCTTTCTGTGCTCTAAATATTGTTTTTTTTTTTCACACTTACAGTTGCACTTGTGTGTTAACTACTCTGTGTGTAGTTTGGTTTTTATTTATTCGTACTTTTATTATTATCTTAGCTTCCGCACTGTGCATATGGCTACGTCACCCTCACGTGACAACCAGCACGCCTTGATTTCGGTTGGGGTGTGTCATTGTGATCCAACAAAATTATTTTACAGGTCAAGTAAAACATCCATCTTTCTTCCTCTCTTTATTGCTATGTGCATATCTCGTCCACCATCTATCACTCTCTTTTCCTGTGAACCACCCTTTATTCGTTTCCTCTTCGGTGACATCACCCTCAGTTTGTCTCTTCTCTAGTGGCTCAGCTAATCATTCTCATATCTGGCCGACGACCGCACCCCACCATGTCTCTTCTTTGGTGATCCACAAGAAATGATTGGAAGTTTAATGTTGTTTATTTAGAATTGCAGACTTTGATGATAAAAAGAGAGTTTATTTAGAAATTCAAACTTTGGGAGCATGGTGGAGCCATGATAAAGGGACGAAGGATGATGGGAAGATGGAGACAAAGTGGTTGTTTAGATGTGTGCTAGCAAAGTAACGAATGATTAGATGGTATGAATGATCTGATTCAAGGGTTTGAGCAGAACTCCAATCAAGGATATTTGGTTAATAAAGAGAACAGAGAACGGTGGCAGGTGGCTGGTGGGAGTGAATGGTAGCAGGAGATTTTCAGTTAGGGAGAAGACGTTTTTTTTTTTTGTGAACTAGGAGAAGACGTTTGGTTTGTTGAATAATGGGTGTTCGGTCGTGTGTTTAGAGAGTTAAAAGATGGACAAGTGTCCTTTTCATTTTTTTTATTAGGCCACGTATGTAAGTCAATAATGTAGTTACTCATAAGTGGAAAGGGATCTTGACACGCTTGACCATGATATCCTCCAAACACCAAGGTAGGCATATGCTGGCCGACACCCGAAGGTGACGAATCCATACTAACATACATGAGAAGTAATGAACATAAATAAAAAGTTATAAATTTAACTATAGTGAATATGCAATTGAAGAACGTGTTCAGAGCATACAACTAATCCGAGACACTAAAAAGGAATAATATAAAATTGAATGAACAAAGAAATGGGTCCGACATCGAGAGGACTCGAAGATGTTGATGCAAAAGTGCCTTGACGCCCCTTGAAGATGCTAATGCAGAAGTGCCTTGATGCCGGGATTGTACACCTCAAATCTAAGTCCTGAAGGGGCGCAAAACAAAACATGAGTGGACCAAGTTGATATATAAGTAATACTAAAATAGTTAATTGTTAACGTACTAACCTCTAGGTTTAGAAAACTTGTATAGCATAATAAGTAATAGGTTTTTCTGAAAACCCTAGCATGCCATAAAACCTTTCATAAAACATATATCGTATATAATGTGCTTAGTAGTAGTAGTACAGGGTATATATATAAATATATATATAAACAAATATCTTTATTCACCCGAATGCACCACATATCCCGGCCGAAGCCATCTACAAACGCCCAGCCGAAGCCAATATAAATATCTTCCACCAGTAGACACCAACCAAACGCCTGGCCGAAGCCACCAACCTATGCCCAACCAAAGCCAATATAAATGTATCATTCGCCCGTAGGCAATATAAATTGCCCGTAGGCAGGACCATTCGCCTGTAGGCAGCAACATACGCCCGTAGGCAAGACATTCGCCCGTAGTCAGATCATTCGAATAACCACTAAGTAAGTACATAAGAACATTAACATAATATTTCTAATATATATATATATATATAACTATCTTAATCGGAGTTCAGTAGCTAAAACGTCATATCGTAAAACCACGTTCACAAGTATGTATATAGTCATCAATCATATATACCACAAGGAACATAAAGTCGATCAAGCATGATATAGATAAAGCATGGTAACCAATTCACGCATAAATGTTGCATAAAACTTAGTCATAAAATCATGCTTTTCATGTATGCATTTCTAATATCAAAATATGCATTTTGGAAGGGGTCCACTCACAAATACTTCGCTGTCGAAGGGCTGTGAGAACAAGCGAAGATAGAAATGCCATAAACAATTGCACCTAAGCACATAAAGGTACCAATTAATAAAACTCTACTCAAACGATTGAATTTCGGGAAACAGTCGTCATAAACGGATTCAGGATGTTGAAATTAGCCTAGGAGCCTGATCGAAACCCGAAAAAAGTCAACCCAAAAAGTCAACGGGCCTATAGTTTAGGCCAAGATAGGGCTAAAGGGCCGGGTAGTGGGTTTAGGTCCCATGGGTGAAGGGTTTTAGGTTACTTACTTGGGTTTGGGGGCTTAGATTGAATTTGGGCTTGGGATTAGGCTGGTCTAAATTTGGGTTTAGGCTTGGGCTCGGTCGATTGGGCCTGGCAACAGGGTTGGGCGCCGCCCAGTTTCCTTTGTAGGTCGCGGTGTCCAACGGAAGGGAAGGCCGAGTTTTGGCTGAAAAGTCTCCCCAGCTCCGTTTAGGGTCAAATCTCAACTATTTTCAATGATTTCTGAACCAAAATGAAGCTACAAACATGGAGAATAAATCCATACCAAAATGAAGTCGAGTTATCGTTGGAGTTGGGCGGAAATACCCTGCAAAACTTGTGATTTCCATCAGAAAATTGAGGATGTGTTTTCCCGAGTTATTTTATGTTTATAATCCAACCAAAACTCGCGTGTAAGCTTAAGATTGAGCTAGGAATTGAAAAACTACGATGAAATGATATGGTGTGATCCTTACCAAGGTCGGGAGTGTGAGGTTCGTTGGGAAGTCGTTGTTCCGTCGTATAAGCTCAGTTCCAAAGTTGATAGGAATGAGAAAGAGGAAATGATGTAGTGATCTTGTTGTGATGGTAAGGGTTGAGTGTGTGTGTATGTTTGTTCTCAGAAAGGAGAGAGTACAAAAAGCGTGAAGAAGAGAAAGAGACAGAGATAGAGAGAAAGTTGTAGAGAATAGAGGTAAGGGATAAGGAAGAGAGAGAAGTCTGTGAGTTGTGTAAGGGGTAAAGGAAAGGCACGGGAAGGAAGACAAAAGAGGAAAGTGGGCCCCACTTGGCACACCATTTAAGACTTAAATAGTAACCCTTTCAAAATATCTTACAACCCAAAGTGGAAATACAAAAATGCCATTCCGTTCCGTCAATTCCGGGACGTGTTGTTACAAATCCTCTCTGGATCCCTTCCTCCTGAGCCAACTAAGCCCAAAATCCAAACCCTTGAAATTTAATCCAACAGCTAAAAATAGAGGGCCTCATTAAAAGTTATAATAATTTTAGCTGTTCTGTGACAGCCCGTTCCGAAAATTTTAAAACGTACACGTGAAAAGGCGATTTTGCCCCTAGTGTTATTTTTTTTCGTTGTGTGGTTGTTTGAATTGGTGTGGCTGGTTGTGGACCACACACACACACTCCCATAATTTCCCTCACCCTTTCCCCCTATCCCTGCACCCATCTTGTGCCCATTACCCTTCCCATTTTCATATCCCTTGTACGGACACGCCCCCAAAACCCATGTAATCTTCACTGATCGAAGAAACAAAGTACATATCCATGCTCATGAGGTCCTTTGGAGTCCAACCATACCCATTTCAGGTAAGGATACCTTCGTTTTCACGTCGAACTCGGGATACCCGATTTTTGGTACTGTTCATGCACATGTAAATTCTTATGTTTTTTGGAATTTCAAGCTTGTAGGAAGCTTGGTGAGGTCCTTAGGAGGCTCGGGGTGGTTCGTTTGAAGGTTTTGGACGTCGGGATCACGAGTTTCGAGGTTGGCCGGAGTTGGGGGTATTTTCCTGGCGAGATTTCGTGAATTTTAGCACTTGAAAGTTGTATGATTTTGTTCCTCTCGTTGTAAGCTTCAATTTGGTACCAATTTTGTGAAATTTGGTTGAAAAATGAGGAAGATATCACGAATTGAATTTTTCCTGATTTTCCGGCGCTGGCGACGGCGCCGGAGCCTCGCCGGAGAAGACGACGGAATATTCCGTCAGTTTGGACAGAATATTCCTAACGCCGTTAACGGAATCCGTTAAAGTTAACGGAATATTCCTGACAGCGTTAACTGACGCCGTTAGCGTGCCAGGCACGTGCTTGCGCGTGGCCGGCACTTGTGGCCGTGCCTTGGCCGGCGCGTGGGGGTGCGTGCGGAGGTGAAATTTTTTTCTAAAAATATGGGGATGTTCTTGAGGTTGAGTAGATCACGTTGGTGTATTCATACACCCCATTTGAGCATTGTATGAGAAGTTATTTCTTAAGATTGGTTATGTGCTTTAAAATTAACGTTTTTATAGTTGTTTCGCATATAGGTGAATCCTATCCCGAGGACGAGCGTGGTCACTCGAGGCAGGGGGGTTACGACCCTTCCACTTATCAATGAGTGGGCTTTTGGTTTTCCGTATATACCTATATACTTATACTTTTCCCATAAATTGATTTAGAATGTTTATTCGTTATATGCCATGCCTATAGTTTTGCCGTTGTTTTTGCATTGTTAATTGTTTATATATATGCATGTTTAGTGCTGCGGACGCACAGGTAAGTGCCAGGTGAGTTGTGATTTATGTTTATTTTCAGTAGTGATTTGAGATGCATAGAGAGCTCATAACCTGCACCCCCGGTGTTAGTGCTCTCGCCCAAAGTTGGACACAGTCTTTCACGTTATGTTCACCTCCCGCACCACACGCTCAGCTTGGATCCAAGTTAGGTGCACAGTCCTGTCGTACAGACCACTTTAGGTGGTTCCGACTCGTAGGTGACTCGCGATTATTCGCACAGCCTTCACATGATCGTAGCACTTGAGCGTATATATATGATACACCCAGGCTTGTCGTACATACCACTTTAGGTGGTTCTGACTCGTGTGCAGGTCTAGTTAGTGAGATGGAGATTTGAGCTCTAGATTCAGCCGTACAGGTCACGTTAGGTGACTCCGGCTGACGGATTATGTGATATTGATGCGATAGTACCTGAGCACTTGCATTTTACCTTGAAGTTTTGGCATAGCATATTCTTGAGCATGACTTATATATATATATACTCTATTTTCTGGGAAGTATACAGGTTTTACGGCGAGGGGTTAGAACTTATTTATTAAATGGTTTTCGAAAAGCTTTGTTTTTGCCCACTCACGCTTTTGTTTTGCGCCCCTCCAGGTTTTAGTTGGCTAGCACGTTTGGTGGTTTCCTTGAGGATTTCCCCGGCATATCTGATAGACGATCACCAGTGTAGGACCACCTTCGAGTGTGCTTTTGTTGCGTCGTTTTCTCCTGGACTGCATTAGGCTTTCATGCTCTGAACTTAGTGTCGCACTTACGCTTGCACTTGTTTGTTATTACTTTGTGTAAAGCTAGTTTTTATTTATTCGTACTATTTCTATTATTATTTTATTAGCTTCCGCACTGTGCACATGGTTACGTCACTTCCACGTGACGACCAGCATGGCCTGATCTCGATCGGGGTGTGTCAGTTTGGATCAAATTTCAAGGACTCTGATTTTGTGCTCAATTGGCTCAGGTGGAAGGGATCTGGAGAGGATCCATTTCCCTCATCAGTGAGTAGTGAGAGCATCTCTAGTGGAGTCCTTAAATAGGCACAACCACCGTATAAAATGGGCATAAACAAATACAAGGTCGGAAATGAGTCCATAAGGTATAGAGATTTGCCAGATACATATTGTGTCCTTCACATATAGGGATTGTATGGGGACAACCTTGAGTAGAAAATAGGCCCCACAATCTTGATTGAATCTCTTAATGCTTTGAATGTTTTTAATTTTGACGCTTTGATTAATTAAAAAAAAAAAGTTAACACAAAGAAAAAATGTGCATCTTGAGTGGAAAACAGGATCACTGTCTTGATTGAAGATTTTAATACTTTTAGTTAATTAAAAAAAGGTAACATAAACTAAAAATGTGCATCTAATCAAGTTATCACATAAAATCATAAAACTTCAAATTTAGAGATTCTACTACAAGTACTCTCCTTTGGAGGTAATATTCTTTTAGGGATACAAAGATTTCATTTAAATCCTTAAATGAGTACTCAAAAGTGGTATCCTTCGCCACTTAGTATTGCGGTCTAGTAGTATTCCTCTTTACCTGTAAATGAGAGGTCTTAGCTTTAATTCTTACCAAAAGCGAATTTGAACCACATTATTGTTAGTTTATTGTGAGGTTAAGCCCACCCCCTTCCGTTAGTGTAGATAATACCGTTTGTTAAAATAAAAAAAGGGTTTGCTATCCACACACCCTTTTTTACTTTTCACACACCTCTTATTAATTTTTGTTCTTCGACCTTCTTCAATTCATTCGATCCGACAGCCAAAAATTAGAAACATGTATGAGAAGTTAAAAGTAGTGTGTGGATATCACATTCCAAAAAAATTGATGTCCTCATGGCTTAGGGAGAGGGAAAAAGATCCTCTTCGGATTCTCTTTGCGGGGATCCGATGGATCAATCAATCATATTTGTTCATCGTACATCGTGTGATCAATTTTCATTAGGTACTATTTGTATTCAATTTTAAATTTTAAATTTTTTAAATTTTATTTAAATTTTAATTCTTAAATAATTTTTAACCGTATAATATACGATGAACAGACATGCTTAATTGATTCAGAACAACATAAAGAGAATTCGTAGAGGAATCTTTTTCTGAGGAGAGAGAAGGGGTTAGAAGGTGGGTCCCACATTCACACGTTCCCGAAGCTGTAACCTTTGTTTGAGAACTCTCCAGGCCAAAAACAACAGAAAGAGGAAGGTCTCACGCTTTTGTTTTTTCACCATTCACCATTCACCATTCACTGACCCTCCCCTCTCCGTCTCTCGTCCCAAGCCAGCAAGCCTATCCCCACCACTACCACCGACCTAGATCCTCCTCCTCCTCCTCCTCCTCTTGGCCCATCTGCTGCTGCTGGGCCCTCTCTTTCTTTTTAACTTTTCCATTTTCTTTCCTTTTTATTTTTTTTTTCCTGCAAAAATCATTCTTATTAAGCTGAGTTAAGCTTTATTGGGGTCTTGTGTTGGGGTTTTAATCACCTTTATTCATTCTTTCCTACAAAATTGAGCATCCCCTGATTCCCCCTACCTCACTTCAAAATTCAATGGTATATGCATCTCCACCACATCTCAAGCTAGGGGTTTTCTTTCTTTTCACTATCTTTCTACTTATTACTACTACTATTTCTACATTCAATTGAATTAATTGTGATTCATTGATGGCCTATCAGAGTTCTGGGTCGAGTTCCAGTCCCTCTGGATTCCAATTCCCCAATTCCAACTCCCCTTTTGGTGACACCACCTACACCAAGGTCTTTGTTGGGGGCCTCGCCTGGGAGACGCACAGCGATGCCATGGGCCGCTATTTCGACCAGTTCGGCCAGATTCTCGAGGCCGTCGTTATTACTGACAAGAACACCGGCCGATCCAAAGGCTATGGCTTTGTGAGTATTTCTTCTTTTCACTTTATGGGTTTTTGTTTGCTCTTCCATGAGTTTACTGGTATTCAGTGTGTGTTTTGCAAATGAAAGACCAATGGCTGTGGGGTTGTTCTGCCTCACTCACAACTTTTGGAATGACTTGGTTTCTGTTTGTATTTACATGGAGGGTTTAGGTGACTTTCCGCGAACCAGAGGCTGCTGCTCGGGCCTGTGCTGATCCAACTCCGATCATCGATGGCAGGCGCGCCAATTGTAATTTGGCTTCACTCCGGCGGCCCAGGCCGCCTATGCCTTATGGTATGGTTTCTTATGCTCTTAGTTTGATAACTATCAATTAAGTCCCGCTTTGTAGTTTCCCATTTCATGCTCAATTGCATCTAGTTCATTGTTTATGGGTGATGTTTGTGTTTGTGCTATCAATTTCTTTTCCTAGTTGCCATCGTTTTACTGACTTTGTTTTAAACACAGCAATTATTTATGGATTTGAAGAAAAATAGAACTAAGATCTTCATAGGTTTCCATCATGTTTTCAAGCTAACCTTTCAAAGTACCAAAATCTACATATATTGTTTTCCCCATAGCAAACAAACACGTTCCACGTGACATTTTTTTACTTACAGGACGTCCAAGACCCGCTGCTCCATACATTGGAGGCATGCAAGCTACCCGTGGGGCTTACACTGGAGGATATGGCTACCAGCAGCCTCTTTCTTACAACTATCAACAAGGATTAGTTTATCCTCCCTATGGGTGAGTCATGCATTTTTAGGTTTAGGTGATAGCCACAGAGTTAATGTAGTAGTGTAATATTTGTTGAACGTCCACTTGTTGTATATAAGTTGTCAACATTTGATATTGATTTGGTTAGCCCTGGAATGATTGGTGACATCTCAGTTAACAACTTAGTTCTCTTCCATTGTTTTTTGTGTAGCGTATGCCATTTGGAATATGCAATGCCACGTTGATTTTCAAAATCAACTTTCTTAGTCATCTCCCTTGGTATTCAGGGGTCATTTTGTCTAGACTATGATGACATGACATGGCATGGCATGATTGGTAATTCAGGAGATGAAAAAGAGATAGTTGCAGAGGATATGTGCCTCAAGTCAATGTTTATGGAGCAGGCAAGACTTAAATTGGGTTTTCTAGTCTCGCCATTTTACTGATTGATCTCATACATGAGATTTCTCATTCAAGTATAAGAGCACTGTAGCTTGTAGTTTAAATTCCAAACCTTTGTTCTTGCATTGTAAGGGATTAGTTTTGGTTCAATGCATTGCATTGTTTGTAATTGTATCTCATGTACATTAACTCTTCCAAATTGCTCGCAGAAATTATGATATCAATAGTTGTAATGGTTGTCTTATCTGTTCAGGTATGCAACATATGGACCTGAGTATGCTTATTCACAGGTCAGTAATGTTCTTAAATGGCAGCGCAGGTGGATGTCTTTCTTTTGGATTTATGAGTGTGAGGATATTATGTTGCTTTATTCTGACTTGCTTCCTAACTTTGTTCGCCATTTCTTTGGTAGGGTGTTTACGGCGCCTATGCGGGTCAGCAATATCTTCAAATATATGGACTTCCAGGGACGGCTACTACTTCTCCTTATCCTTATGGACAACTGGGTCAAACCATTCCTGGTGGTCAGGGTTATCCAACAGTTCATGGATATGCAATGCCTGCCCAGCAGATAATCCAGTTTGGTGCACCCAGTGTTAATGCAGCAACAACTTCCACAGTCCCTCCAGTTCAAGCAGCATATCATACAGGTACATCTCTGTCCTGAAACTATTGTTCGTCTTTTTTTCCTTCACGTCTCGGGTGTCCCCCTTCCTAGGGGACAAATTATTATTGTTCATCTTTCAATATAAATTAGTGAAGCTGTACCACCAAACATGCACTTCTTCTAACTCATAATTTATGTGAAATCAACTCAACCTAATGCCTGACCACTGTGTCTTGATCATACTACCTAAGAGGATGTGGGATCATGATAAATTTTAGTCTTTTTTCTTGCACATTTTTTCCGTAGAAGGCGCAGCCTGTCGATACGGTGAACAGTATCAGTGTCATTTGTTTAATTAATAAGGAAATATTTTAAAACAGATTTACTCGAAGTCTTTGATTTCCACTTTCAATTTTATAAACTAGAAAATAAATTTTTTTAACAAAGAATAGACACTTACCTAATATGACAAGCATTCTTCATAGTCTTATGATGGAGATGTAATGACAGTTTGATAGATCTTTCATCTAGATCAATGTACCACGGAGTATGTAGATAAGATCTAATTGACAAAAGACTGTTTTTTAATCAGGCATGGCAGCGAGTGTTGCGGCACGACCACATATTATATTATCTGCTCCTTCTCCCCAATATATGCAGGGTAGTGGTTCTGAGCAAAGAGCTGGGTGAGGGGTTGACTGAGGTTAGTGCCACATCATAGAATATAATGTGGTGTGTTTTGCAATCCTATACCTTTTCTTTGAGAAAATAGAAAAGAAAAAAAGGGATACATCCGCCACTAGGTTTGCATGGGATTTTGAGATTCTTTATTTACTCTTTGCAGGTATCCTTAGATTGCAGCAGGACTAAAAGAAGCAAAACTGCTAATTAAGTGGCAGGCTTCAGGTCGAGCCTTGCAAATTTTATTTTGCATTCTAGCGGTAAAGTTATTTGGTCATTTTCTTTACATATGCAAGATTTAGCTATAGGACTGCAAGTTCTGATTTATACAAACCTTTCTTCTGGAAAAAAAGATTTGCTAGATGAATAATATTATTCTCAGTATGCATTTGATAGCCAACTGATGATCATGTAGATGCGTGTATCAAATATCATTTAAAGGTCCACAATGGTTCCATCTTAGGCTGTGGCAGCAAAGTGTGAGAATACATTTCTCAGAAACAATGTTCCATTTGTTCTGTTTGTCTTTGTTGGACGTCCATGTGCAAATCAATTTAATAGGATGATTTACTAGATTGTTGTTTTTATTAACTTGTAGCAGTTCATTCCAATATTCAAATTTTGTGATTTTCCATAGGCATTAGTAGCCCTCCTATTCTTCACCAAATAAATTTTATGTTGTAGTGTTTACTCAATAATCATGAAAAGGAGGGTGGTTCTTCTTGGCACTTTTTGTTTGCATATCGGATTGCATTACCAATACCTTAAGGCGTTGTTCGGTATAGAAGATGGGACTGGAATGGATAAACACTATTTTCAAGTATGTTGAAGGAAGAAATGAAAAAATTGTGACCAACTTGAAGGTAGAAGATGAATTACTCACATAAGAAAACTTATCCACTCCAAACCTCCTCAAAATGGTAAGGATTAGAAGGGAGAAGTTTTCTACCCGTCTAATCTCATTCTAATCCCCCCAAAGTGAAAAATCATTCTCCTCTACCTTCACTTTACCTTGAATTTAGATGGTTCCATTCCAACCCAATCCTAGAGACCAAACGAGCCCAAAAGAATATATAATTGGACTTGTTTTTGTTGATTTCATATTTTGTTGGTCTGGATGTGCTTTCAGTCTAATTTATGTTTTATGATTGTAAGGCTTGGCATCCCAAAGGCTTACTTTTTTCTGGATTTATGCCCCGTCTTATACCTTCATTTTTATGCAGGTCATACAGTCATGGTCACCAGAGAAGTCAGATGTCTGAGTCGCCCCAGATGGCAGAGAAGGATGGAGGACGCTGGCTGCTCTTCACTCCCAGTGTGACATTTATCCTTGGTGCATCGAAACCTGTGTTACTCAGGAAAAGTGGCAGGTTGTCATGGATGGGTGGGTGCTAGAATCAGGTTTCTAGTAGCCATACAGGAATAAAACAAGTCTAAAAAAATCATGTTAGAATCAACATATGATTCGTTTATAGTCAGTCTTGCCCAAGCATTTTGGGGGCAGTCTCTCTGGTGTCGCGTGTTGATGGGCGGCCCATCACGCGCGTAATGTCATTCAGGTCTTTGTGCCTACTAGTTGTAGGATTTTCATTAAACTCAAGAGTCTTGTAATTTAGAGAATTAAGAAGGCCTGGCTTCAAAAGGGAAGAAGCTTCGGGCATGTTCTATTTATTTGGAAAGAACAGTTTTTGGGTGTATAATATATTTAGTAAAGCTGTCTCGTCTATTGGTCATTATGATTTGAAGGATGTGGAGTATGTTAATTTGTGCCTGTTTTTGTATATCATTTGAAAGACTGTTGGGGTATGATACCTTTTCTTTATAGCTAAACAGTGATCATGATCACTCGAGCTCTTGAGGCTCACACAACGATGTTTAACTCGTGCCAAATATGGTGTGATCATGTTTCTCTTTGATAAGAACCTTCAGCAGGCTTTAGTATAATAAAATATGTAATGTGTTGGGCTTAGGATTGTTATGGGTTGTATGTATGGGCAATTTAGGATCCATGTTAGTTTGTAGCTCACGTGCCTACCATGAGTTCGAGCTTTTCCATATATTGTAAAGGTTACTTCATTTTTATAATATATTATGAAATTCAGCTTTTATCATTTGGATATTCGCTCGTCTCCTTCCCAGATTCATACCTCCATTGTTGCCAAGCTGAGGTTGAATTAGGTAGAGGGTTTTGATCGTATCATTGGGATCATCTGTCTCGTTCCTGGTTTCCCTCCTTTGCATGCCCTGCCACACCACCACCACTAGATTTACTGAAATGGATGCCAGAGTGGCCGCATTGTGCTAACCTCAGCTCTTCCATGAATGCTTCCATCAACTCTTCCGTCTCCGAGGCCTTTGATGCCAAGCTTCCCCTTTATTTTGAACAATTTCGTCGCGAGTTATCTTGCAGATTGGGCACTGGTTCCTCATCCACCCCCGATCTTGGCCGATTCAGCCGATCCTTCGCGTCTTCCGCACGAGCTTTTCGACAGTGGGGGAGTGAATCCTCGTCAGCCTTTCTAGCTACAAGTTGATTTTCCTCGTTTCTTACCAAGTGATGATCCTGTAACTTAGATTTACAAGGCTGGGCAATATTTTGCTTATTACCACACAGCTAATCATCTCAAGGTCGTTACGATCTCTTTCCACCTTGACAGTGAGGCACTACACTTGTTCCAGTGGCTAGATTGTCTCCAATCGACACCGCGCTAGGATGGATTCACTAAGGCTTTTTTTTCGCGGGTTTGGACCCTCAGACTTTGAGGATTGCACTGAATCCTTATTCAAGCTCTACCAAACAGGCACCCTTAAGGATTATATTGTAGAATTTCATAGATTGGCTATGCATACCTATGATGTTGGTCTTATACTGTTAAAGAGTAGTTTCTTAAGGGGGCTTAAAAAGGAGTTAAGGTTTGATGTTAAGCTTTTGCGCCCTACCACGGTGCATGGGGCTATTTCCCTAGCCTTACAAATAGAAGCTAAACATAACGAGCTCAAATTCCCAGCATCCAAACACCTACCCTGCTAACAGATCAGGTAACTTGCCGGTCAAGAAACTCACTCCAACTGAGATTCAAAGAAAAAGAGAATTAGGGGATTGTTGGTTTTGTGATGAAAACTAGGTTAGAGGTCATAAGTGTGCTAAAAAATAGTTGTTAATGTTGGACTTAGCTTGTCCTGAGGAGGATACTAAGGCCCTTTATGATGAAATCTTCCCTGAGTGCCAGTCTATGCACCTCAGTGCCTATGCCTTTTATGGCACCATGGCCTCTAATACTCCTCAAACCATGAAGATCCAAGGCATTATACAGGGTCAACAAGTCACTATTTTGTTAGACTTGGGCAGCACACACAATTTTGTTGATTCCAAGTTGCTTAAGAGATATGGTTGGTCTTGTTCACCCACTAAACAGTTTGAGGTTATGATAGGTTATAGGGGCAAAGTCAATAGCTCAAGTTGTCGTAAGGGCATTCCGTTGTCTATAGGTGACTATCATTGCCTTGTTGATTTATTCACACTTCCATTGGGAGGCTGTGACATTGTGTTGAGGGTTCAGTGGCTCTCCTTTGTAAGCTCGGTTATGTGGGATTTTCAACAACTCACATTGGAGTTTGATCAGGCCAATGGTCACTATAAGCTGGTCCATCATTCTCCACACTTCCCGTCTATTCAAGAGGTTGCTTTACAACACATAGACAAGGAGCTTTCTAACTCTAACTTGGGTCTCTTCCTCTATTCCATCGAAATTCAGAAACTAGAAGCTTCCAATCTTAACTCTGCACAGTTACAAGAATTACAAGCTTTGTTGCAACATTTTGAGTTGGTATTCACTCTCTCTTCCACTTTACCTCCCCATAGGGTCCATGATCACCAAATCCCTCTCATTCCTAGTGCTAAGCCCCCCAATATTAGACCCTACCACTATAGCCACTCCAGAAAAATGAGATCGAAAAGGCTGTTAAGGAATTATTGGATTCTAGGTTCATCAGGCCTAGCCACAACCCTTTCTCCTTCTCGGTGCTATTAGTAAAAAAGAAAGAGGGTACATGGAGGCTATGTATAGACTACAGGGAGCTTAATTCATTAACTATTAAGGATAAGTACCTTATCCCTCTCATTGATGATTTGTAGGATGAATTGTTTGGGGCTGTGTACTTCTCTAAGCTAGATTTACATTTTGGCTATCATCAGATTCGAATGCACCCCAAGGATGTGGGAAAAAAATGCATTTTGAACTCATAAAGGCCATTATGAATTCTTGGTAATGCCCTTCGGCTTAACCAACACACCTGCCTCTTTCCAGAATCCAATGAATGATGTTTGTAGGCCATATCTCAGGGATTTCATACTTGTCTTCTTTGCTGATATTTTGGTCTATAGTGAAACATAGGAGGATCATTTACATCATCTTCAAATCACTTTTGCTTTATTACTGCAACATCAACTTTATGTCAAGAAGTCAAAATATGCCTTCGGTCAGAACAAGATTGAATATCTTGGTCACATTGTCTTAAGGGGAGGGTGTGGAGGCTGATCCTAGGAAGATTCAAGATATAAAGGATTGGCCCACTCCTACTTCTGTCAAAGAATTAAGAGGCTTCTTAGGCCTCACAGGGTACTATCACAAATTTGTCCCTGGCTAAGGGAAAATTTGTAAACCATTATACTTGTTAACAAGGAAAGATGGTTTCCATTAGGATTTATCAGCTAATGAAGCCTTCTAGCAACTTAAGACTATCATGTTTTCTCCCCAAGTCTTGGCTTTACCAAAATTTTCTATTCCCTTTGAGTTAGAATGTGATGCTTCCGATTCAGGTATAGGTGCAGTACTAATGCAGAAGGGTAGGCCTATTGCTTTTTATAGCAAAGTCTTGGGCACAAGAAATCAATCATTATCCATTTATGAGAAGGAACTTATAGCAATTGTTTCAGTTGTGAAGAAGTGGCACAATTATCTCCAGGGGAGGCACTTTATAATTCGAACTAAACATCATAGCTTGAAGTATTTCCTATCTCAGAGAACTAATAATCAGTTCCAATAGAAATGGGTAACAAAATTAATGGGGTTTGATTATGAAATTCATTATAAGAAGGGTGCATAGAAGCTGGTAGCTAATGCACTTTCCAGGTTACATTGCCATTTCCCTCAGAGACATCCTTGGAACCTGAGAATCACTGTTCTGCTCTATATTATTCAATCACCTATCCATATTTTGGTTGGTTGGATGAGATTCGTAGGTTTAATGAAACTGATGAGTGGATCCTACAAAGAAACAGGAAGTCATTACTCCCACTTCTTCTGCATCTTCCATCTCTTAGGCTTCTCATTATCACATTGATAATGGTTTACTGAAGTACAAGTCCAAGATTGTGATTAATCCCTACTCTCACTAGAAATCGAAACTGCTTGCTGAACTTTACCCTAGCAGCTAGACACCAAGGGATTCTTAAGACCTATAAAGGCTTAAGAGAGGGTTTTGGTGGCCTGAAATGAAGAGAGATATTAAGCTTTTTATCTCTGAATGCCCTACCTGCAAACGAAACAAGTATGAAACCATTGCTCCTCCTAGCCTCTTGCAGCCTCTACCTATCCCAGAGAGAATTTGGACAGACATCAACATGGATTTTATTGTGGGATTAGCTCTTAACAAAGGGAAATCTATTATAATGGTGGTAGTTGACAGGTTAAGTAAGTATGCCCGTTTCATATCCTTAGCTCACCCTTACACTGCCACAATTGTGGCACTTTCTTTCCTTGAGAATGTGTTTAAGTTATATGGGCTTCCTTCTACTATTGTCATTGACAGAGATCCTATCTTCTTAAACACCTTTTGGAAGGAATTCTTCGAGTCACAAGGATCAAAGCTTTGCATGAGCACGGGGTATCATCCTTAAAGCGATGGACAGACTGAGGTGGTTAACAGATGCTTGGAGACCTATCTTAGTTGCTTTGTTAGTACTCAGCCTAAGAAGTGGACCATTTGGCTGCCTTGGGCAGAGTGGTGCTACAACACCTCATACCAGTCTTCATCTAAATTCCCTCCATTTGAATTGGTTTATGGACATGCCCTTCTTCATGTGACACCTTATGAGAGAGGTACTGCAAGGCTTGAATCAGTGGAACAAGGCCTACTAGAAAGAGATAGGGTCTTGTCCATACTCAGGTCCAACTTGAAGTTAACTCCGAATAGGATGAGAAGCCAAGTTAACAAGCACATAATAGAAAGGGAGTTTGCAATAAAGGATTTTGTTTACCTCAAACTGGTTCCTTATCACTATCAATCCCTAGCTTCACACTCAGCCCACAAGTTACTTCCTAAGTATGTTGGCCCACTTGAATGAAGGGAAATCTATGAGATTCATGTGGGATTTCTAGTGACTAGCATGCATATACAATTCAAAATTTATATATACGAAAGCAACTGAAGCATGTCATACATTTTATCAAAGCTATAGTCATGCAAATCCCCATCAAGATGCATAGGTTTATATAAGATGCATCAAAACAAAATTTAGAAGAAGAACAAACTAGAGGTTTAGTTTTATACCTCTTAATCTAGATCTTAGACCAAGGATGGACCACCTTCAAGATCTTTGCTCCTCAAACTCCTTGAGCCTAGCCTCCCTCCTTGCTTCCTCCACTTTGTAAAGTAAGTGCTCCTAGGTTCTCTTCAAGTTTCCAAAGATATGAAAACCTCTAAAGATCCTCACCCACTTTGTAATGAGAAAGATGAAGGAATAACCAAAAGGGTGTATAGATGATTAGTTAAATCACCCCCTTGGTGGTCGGCCCTTTGTGTTCAAGAGAGAGAGCTTTTCTTTTCTCTTTTGTTGTTTTTAGAACACATAAAACCCTAATGAACTTTGTGTTATAAAGTTCCTTTTATAGACAAAAGAAACAAGTCAACATTTTGACCTATCTCTCCCTTGGTGGCCGGCCATATGTGTTTGGTTTGGGCTTTGGGCTTTTAATTATTTCAAGTCATCCAATGCTTGAATAAAAGCCCAATGGGCCTAATTAAACCCGAACGTTTCTTTAAGCCCAAAACGATCTTTATCGCTTTTATGATTTCTTTAGACTTTCTAAATTAATCAAAACACTTAATTAATCCAATTAATTATTTCCTTCATCCATTAGTTACTCACTACAAGAGTGTATTGGTGAACAATCTTTTAGGTTCTAATTAGCAAGGCAGTGAGGTGATTGGCACCAATCCAATTGATTATCCAATCACTTAGTGAATTAAAACTTACTTTTAATTCACCTTCCTTTTGATGACTACATTTAATCATCTAGAAGAACTCACAAGCCATGAGTGACATCTAACCATATATCATGGCTACCCAAGCTAATGTAGAAGTTATTCGGAGAACCTATTCAGTTGGAATTACAATGTAATTCGATCCTTCTCTAAAACAATACTCTCAATCACATTACTAGGGTATGGATTTATAATGTCAAACCCCTAATGTGATTATTCCTTCTTATATGATTCATTTGAGACGTATAGGAACGCTTTCCTTTATTACGCTTGATACTTCGGCTGAAGATTCCCGAATCATATCTTAGAGTATTCATCCTCTCTTATCGAGGATTAGAGATTCCTTGTTGCGCATTCACTTGCCTTCATGGCTAAGTGGCTTAACCCCAACGATGCCTTGGACACTCGCGAACGGAATGACTTTAACATAATCAAAGATTAGGTACTTAACCACAAGACAACGACGATGCCTCAGGTCAAAGGATTACTTACATTATTCCAACCATTAGAGTTACTTGCTTGACATGTGAGTAGACCTCCATGCAAGTACTTTCGTTCGATTGTGTTCAGTGAACTCATTCCCTTAATGAGCACCTACATACTTGTCTTAGTGTCACTACACGAATGGGATGAGACTTTCCATCCTTCCAATTGAAGCGGACATAGTATGTACCGGTCTATGGATTGTCAGTATCCCTCCGACAATCCTATGACCAGGAACCTTTTTGGACATGATGGTTATGAGAAGAAGGTCTCTGTAATCTAACATCATTAGGTTACTTCTTCCATCGATCCATTGTCCATGGATTCACTATTTAGGACATATTTCGTTTATTGAGATAGTCCTAATTAGTATCTTTGCCTTCCGATGTATATGAATCATCTATACATCAATTCATTGTCCTGAAAGGTTTCTTCCAAAGATTGACTTTCAGGGCATATTTCCAACATTGAAGTCATTGAGAGGGTGGGTCCGGTAACCTACAGACTTAAGCTGCCTACTAACTCCAAGATACACCCAGTTTTCCATGTTAGCACTGTCAAGAAACATTTAGGCCCATTAGTGCAATCTTCTGCAGTGCTTCAAGAATTTCCAAACATTGAGGTGCAACATGATGAACTTGCGAAGATCTTAAGTGGGAGGATGTATAAGAAGGCCAACACTGCTGGTGTCCAACACTTGGTGCAGTGGATAGGCCAGGATGAGCAAGCTGGCACTTGGGAGGATTATGAAGATTTCCAGGCTCGATTTCCTCAGTTCCAGTTATAAACCTTGTGGACAAGGTTTTTCTCGGGGATGGGTGTGATGATAAGAACCTTTAGCAGGCTTTAGCATAATAAAATATGTAATGTGTTGGGCTCAGGATTGTTATGGGCTATATGGTATGGGTAACTTATGATCCATGTTAGTTTGTAGTTCATGTGTTGAGCATGAGTTCGAGCTTTTCCATATATTGTAACGGTTACTCCATTTTTATAATATATTATGAAATTTAGCTTTTATCCCTTAGATATTCTCTTGTCTCCTTCCCAGATTCATACCTCCATTGCTGCCAAGTTGAGGTTGAATTGGGTAGAGAGTTTTGATCCTATCACTCTTTGCCAGAATGTGAGGAAAGAATCAGGGGAAATATCCTCGGAAAAAAGTCAAGAACCAATAGGCAACACCCACACAGAAAGATTCAGTTTCAAAACTATAGAGAGAAATTAGAAAATAAAGATTCACTTACCAATACTATGCTCCTTTCATGGGGAAATTTGGAAATATAGCCATTTAAAGAGCATTTATTGAAATATAACCTTGTTTTCTAATTCTTATAAACTAATCAAAATTGATGTTCAGAATACTTAATTACCCTAAAACTAAAACTGTCGAAAAATTTGGAAAAATAATCAAAATTTAGATCCCATAGAGTATATAGACTGTGACGACCCGTCCTGAATTATAATATATTTTATCCTCGAGTCGCTGAAATGACTATTTTGCCCTTGTGGGCCTTGTGACGTGGATGTATGTATATAGGCTTCAATCATTTTTCCATTGATGTGAGTAAGTGGTATTCGATGTTACGAGAACGTGGATGTAAATTAGGGCCGAGTTGGGTACGTAGTGGAGATGTTGTAAAGGAATAAAGGAACTGGGTTGGGTTTAATTGCATGAATCCAAAGCATGCAGCCCAATTAGGGCTTAAGGCCATTTTAATATGGCCAACTCGTGGCCACACACACGCACACATGCAACCTGCATCCTATCCCTCTTTCTCAAATTTTCTTCCCCATCCATGCAGCCGAGAGCATTCACCCTCAAGCTAAACCAAAACTCTACAAATCAAACTTGGTGTTTCCAGATTCTTGCTCTTCTCAAACCCTAGAACACGATGATACCTTTTGTTAAGTGGTTTGACTTCGAAAACCCAAGACTCCATAAGCTTCGGCGAGGGGTGTAATTTTCTCCGACTTGATCGCAAAGGTTTTAGCTAGTTTTGGGACTTAATAAGATTTGGCCAGACTATCGAAGAATTTTCCAACCACATACCATTGGTTTAGGACTCTAAACAGTTTCCAGCAACATAGACGGTGGCCGGCGACGGAATCCGATGAACCACTGGATCATATTTCGTCAAATTTGATGGAATATTCTTAACAGCGTCAGGTGAGACGTTTCTAGAGGACGAGCGCAGCCAGGCAAGACTTGGGGGTTATGACCCGACTACATACCAATGAGTAGGCTTTTGCGTTACACACACACACACACACACACACACACACACACACATACACACACATATATGCCTTATGTTTCCCATAAATTGTTTAAATGGTTTTTACATTTTAAATGCCATGTCATATGCATTACATATTAGAATATGCTTTAATATAGCTGTGCATATTACTGCTCGATGCTGTGGACGCTCAGGTAAGCTTCAGGTGAGTATATAGTGATGGTTGTGATGGTAGTGTGCATGATTATAATGAGTTGCTTTCAGTGATTTATATCCTGCACCTTGGTGTTAGTGCTCCGCCAGAGGGTAGGGCCTAGCCATCATGTGATCGTTCACCTCCCGCACCATATGCTCACCTTGGATTCAAGGCAGGTGCCAACTTGTCGTACAGACCGCATTAGGTGGTTTCGACTCGTAGGTGACTTATGATACTTCGCACAGCCTTCATGTGATTGTAGCACTTGAGCGTACTTATTTACACCTAGCCTGTCATACATACCACATAGGTGGTTTTGACTTGTGTGTAGGATTTGATTTGATTGTTGAGTAATAGATTCAGCCGTACAGGTCACATTAGGTGACTCCGGCTGATATGTCACTTTATATTAGTGCAATTCACTTGCCTTACTAATTCATGGTTAAGATGATTGTCATGGCATACACATGGTTTGGTTATTCTCGAGTATAGTTTTCATAAATGTTTACAATATTATTTTTTGGGAAACTTATGCGGGTTTTACAGTGAGGAGTTATTACATTTGAGAAGATAAATGGTTTTGAAAGTTTTGTTTTTGCCCACTCACACTTTCTGTTTTACGCCCCTCCAAGTTCTAGATAGAAGTTCGTGTCGGTGGCTCAAGAGGACTTCACAACGGTTCTGACAGACATTCATTAGTGTAGGGTTTCTTTTATGATCTATATAATCACTAATTAAACTTCTGGATGGATTTTGATACCTACGCTCTGGTTATGTGTGCCCTTTACTCTAAACATTTTCACTTGCACTGATATGTAGTCTAGTGTAATTAGTTAGCAAGTTTTTATTTATCCGTATTTTCATATCACGTTCACTTCTGCACAGCGCACATGGCTACGTCACCCTCACGTGACAACCAGCATGCCTCGATTGGGGTCGGGGTGTGTCATAGACACCCTTTTAAATTTATGATAATTATAACAAAATATTGATATAAGAGTACTAATTGTTGCAGTCCTATTAGATTAGGAATGTGATTGTGTAAATCCTAGTGTGTCTAGGGATATCTTTGAATATTCCCTTCCGTAGTTAATATCCTATTAGAGTTGTAATTCTAAAAGGGTAAGAAATTAACCTTCTTTACTACTATAAATAAAGGCACAATGGGGTGGAATAGAACACACCTCACAATTACACTTCTTTCTATTCTCTCTACTATTGCCTCACCCCCTTCTCTATGGCCTCCATAATTGTTCAGTAAATTATGCCTACAACACTAAAATAATTTTAACTAAAAACTTGCTCATTTGGTCTTAATCGTGATAAAAGAATTAGGGCTTTAGATGTGCAAAGATCCAAATTTCATTGGTCTCCCAATAAGTAATTAGAGAAATGGAAAGCCAATCAAAGGATGGAGACTCTCTGGAAAAGTGGTCAGGCATCTCCTTTCTCGGCTCTATTGGCGTCGGCAAACACTCTCTGATTCCAATTAGTCATCTCTCCCTCCTTTGACTGATACTATATTCATGATTTTTTTGGTTTGTACAATTACTAGGTTTCGATTTTGACGATGCTTCTGATTCTTCGTCGTCATGTCAGCCAGTAGTTAATGAGTGTAAATTTTTGAGTTTTGGGGTCAACTTTAGGAATAAAGAATACAATTTTTAGGAGTTTTGGGAGGCAAACTAGAAGATGACGTGTTGGTGAATATGTGCAAAGAGGAAGTAATGTGATCCGTCGCTCTACTGTGAATGATCCATTGACCATAAGGTAAAGTGATCGGTGATAAACCTTGTGGGCACGACTCGGCAGAAGTAGCATTTGCTTGTGTTGCAAAAGACGAAGGGCTAGATTTCTTAGAAATTATGGACACAATTTTTTGATACTGGGCATTAGTTAAATTTGGCATAATAACCTTTAAGTCATGAAAGGTTTGGGTCGGAATATTGATTTGATTTGTGAAAGGACGACCATTGTTGTCATTGTTCCGTGTGCGGCTGTAAACATAATAGACAGCCATTGTTGTAGTGGTCCCCATTTATTCAACTCTAAGTTCCTAATACTCTCATCATATTTTCTCTTTGAATTTTGCATTTACTTTTTTGTTTGCTCTTTTGCTATTTGTCATGGGAAACTCAATTTTGCTGCCTAAACCCTAAAAATAAAGGTCTGTTTTGAAGAAATTCCAACCCTTTTGTCAGAAGTAGAATCATTGCTAATTTATGGAGGTTGACATTCTAAGTTCCATCTTTCTTTTTATTTTGACATGTATTTAGTGATGAATCTTAAACCTCGGACTTAGAAGTCTAAAAACCCCATGGCAACACCTAAATCAGTTGTCCAAGACCTCTCATCATCTTACACCCTATCTAAGCACCCACCCAATCCTTCTCCAATTTCTCTGCTGCCCATTAATCCAGCTACTCTTCCCACTCCAACCTTCATATCCTACATATTCTTAGCTATTCCAGCTGGTTCTCGTGGGACAAAATCCACCATTGCAAGGTTCACTATCTCCCTGAGTTTTTAAATCATCCCTTAACTTCCAAAAACCCTAGGCTTTACAAGTACTATTGCAACAACATCATCAACCAGTATAGGGTCAACCTTGCCCTAACGCTCACCTTCACTGATGCCCACAAGACTATTGTTGGTGATGTTAGCTCCATTCGCAGGGTTTTTTATTTTCTCAAGACATGGGGTTTGATCAATTACTCCTCCTCCGTGCTTAACAAGTGTCTCATGTGGGAGGACATGTGAATGTTTTATATTCTAAGTGTTTTGTAAGGAATTTCAATGAGTATTTTTATAAGGTATTCAGAGCGAGAGGGAATGAGAATAAGAGTGACAGCTGTTTATCATTGCAGCAGCATTCATTTCATATATATATATATCATCAGAGTAGTAGGGTTTTACAGTCAACATTCTTATCTCATTTTAGGAATAAGACAAGGAACACAACCTAACATTGTACCACTCTAATCTAAGCCTTACAGCACAGTTTCAATCTCAGCCCTTTCTTTGTCTCTTAGACTTTAGCTTAAGAGTACTAGTCGTTAGCCTATTTACACAAAATGAGCTGTTAACTTCTTGTTTGTGTTGCTGGAGATTGTTTGACTTCCAACACTCCCCTTCAAACTGTTTCCTGCTTGCACTCCAAGTAACTCCCTAAGATGAATCTTTCCTTAGGCGATGCCTTGGTAAAGATATCTGCAATTTGCTCTTCTGATTTGCAGTAAAACAATTCAATCACATTTTCTTGCAAAGTTTCCCTTATGAAATGGTATTTCCTTTTGATGTGCTTTGTCTTCTGATGGAAGACAGGGTTCTTTGTCATAGCTATGGCAGATGTATTGTCACACATTAGAGGTGTGGCATCTACTTGCATCTCTCCAAAGTCTTTTCTGAACAAACCTAAGCCAAATAGCTTGTGAAGTGGCTTCTGTAGCTGATACATATTCAGCTTCTGCAGTGGACAAAGCAACACTTTACTACTTCACTGAAGCCCAAGAGAAAATCCCTGAACCAAGAGTGAAGGCATACCCTGAGGTGTTTCTCATATCATCATCATTGCCACCCTAATCACTATTGCAGAATCCAACTAGAATGGCAACCTCACCTTTGTCATATTTGATACCATAATGAATGGTTCCTGCAATGTATCTGAGTACCCTCTTGGCTGTTCCCATGTGAATTTGAGCTGGATTATGCATGAACCTGGAAAGCAGACTTTGTTGGAAGTATGCCCACAAAGCCACTTATTCGATGTAATAGCTTTTGGAATGCTTATTATGTTAAACTATCATATGTTTAATGAAGGGTGAAGCTTATTGTTAATCACTATTTATTGTATTATGTGTTTAAGCAATAAGGGAATCCAAGGAATGAATTTAATCTAAGAGAGAAGTGATCTAAATAAGTTAGATTAACGAGACCTTTCTTTTATGTTCATTCCTAAAACGTTCCTAACCATAGGATTGCCAATTGGGCATTGACAATCCGCTAAGGTTAGTATGTGTTATGTTAACCCAAGCGTGAGTATGACTAGTCTTAAGTCATTTAGTGTTGGACATTGAGGTAAACACATAGGTGCTCAAAAGGTAATTGAGTACACTGAACAATGATTAAAAAGGAGTTCGAACATACATGTCATGTAAGAACTCATAAGTTGCAATATGCAAAGTAGTCCTTTGAACTGAGGCATCATATATGTCTAATGGTTAGGTCCTTGATCTTTGATCATGTGAAATGCATTCCATCAAGAGTGACCATGGCATTGTTGGAGTCAAGCTATCTAGTCATGTAGGCATATGAATGCACAACAAGGGATCTTTAACATTCCATGGTGGAGGGAGAATACTCTGAGATATGATTCAAGAGTCTTTGGCCAAAGCATATGAATATGACTTAGGAAGTTTGTTCCAAATCATATTCAATTGAATCATACAGAGAAGTATCACATTGCATAGTAGACATGAAACAAACTATCATTCAAATAATGTGATTAAGAGTATTGTATTAGGGAAAGACCGTATTGCGTTGTAATTGTAATTGGATAGGTTCTACAACCACTTCTATTTAGTTTGGGTAGCCATGACATACTACTAGGTCTCACTCACAGTTTGTGGAAGCCCTGAGGATTAGCAAACACTAATCTTCATCAAAGGGAGAATTGAAATGTAGTTTCAATTCACAATCGATTGTTAAGAGTAACAATCGCTCACTGCCTCGCTAATTGGAACCTAACGGATCGTACACCGAGTAAGCATGAAAGTGAAGAAATATAAATGAGACGGATAAGCAATTAAATAGTTTAATTGAGAATGGTCAAGATTAATTAATTAGTTACTTAATCTAACGAAAGGTTCGTATTGGGCTTTTAAGTTGGTTTTAGGTTTCGGGGCCCAAAAGGGTTTTTGGTCCACAAGGCCCATTGATTTTAGGTTGTGTGACAACTAAAACTAAATGGAAATTAGCCCAATAACTAAATCAAAAACTGGCCATTGGGTGAGTGGATGCAAACTTGGCTTAATTGCAAGTTTGTCACTCACATGTGAGGTGGTATAAAGGCAACTTTATAGCCATTCTCTCACTAGGGTTTTCTTGGGTCAAGGAAGAGAAACATTTTCTCTCTTTTTCTCTATAGAGGTCGGCCACTTAGGGGAGGGATAGCTTGCAATCTTTCTTCCTCTAAGTCATCCATTTAATCTTCACACCTTATCCTTGGTGTGGAGACTTAGAGACACCAAACCTTTGGTGTTCTTGGAGATCCTTTCCTCACATCCTCAAGGAGCAAAGGAGTGTCAAAAGGAAGAAAATGACAAGGAAGATCTAAGAAACTAGGAGGTGACTTGAAGGCCCTCCACTTGGGTGAATCCCTTGTGTAAACAAGGATGAGCTTCAAGGGTAATGAATCTCAAAATTCATCATTCTCTTTAATGTTGTTAAAGAGTCTTGTGATTCACCATTCACTAGGCTTTGAAAGTCATAGGTTTTAGAATTGTTTTTGAATGCATGTCTGCTTTAAAGTGTTATTAGTTTGCTTATGTGTTCAAATGTTCTCGCATGTTCTTAGCTAGGACAAAAAATTTCCTTCAGACTTGCTGCAAACATCACATCAGGTCTAGTGGCAGTTAGGTAGAAGAGACTTCCAACAATTTTCTTGCAAAGATTGGAGTCAGCAAGTTTTGTTCCATCATCTTTGATGAGTTTCTCATTTAAGATCAGTGGTGTAGCTACTGATTTGCAACCTTTAAGACCAAACTTGTCTAACAAGGTCTGAGCATATTTCTTTTGGTGGATAAATATCCCTTCAATTCCCTGAATAATTCCAATTTCAACGAAATGATGCAATAATCCCAAGTCTGACATTTCATACTTCTACATCATATCTTATTTGAAATCCATCATCATCTTCTCATTGTTGCTAGTGAATTCCACATCATCAACATAAATTGCAACTATGAACACATGAGTTCCATTTCCTCCTTTCACATACACAGTGGCTTCACTAGGACTTTTCTTGAACCCTTTTTGTGAAAAGTAAGTGTCAATCTCACTGTACCATGCTCTTGGAGCTTGCTTGAGCCCATATAATGCTTTTCTTAACCCATAGACTTTGTTCTCTTCATTTTTTACTTCAAATCCTTGAGGTTGATCAACATAAACTTCCTCCTCAAGTACACCATTCAAAAACGCAGATTTGATTTCAAGTTGGAATAAATTCCAACCCTTTTGTGCAACAAGAGAAATCAGAGTTGTAATGGTGTCCAACCTAGCTACTGGAGCAAAGGTCTCATTGAAATCAACTCCTGGTTGTTGCGAGTAACCTTTTGCCACCAATCTTGCTTTGTTTTTCTGCACTGTGCCATCCAAGTTAAGTTTAGTTTTATACACCTATTTGACACCTATCACAGACTTATCACTAGGCCTATTAACTAATTCCCAAGTGGAATTCTTCTCAATCATTGCCATTTCATCTTCCAAACCTTTTTTCCAAGCTATATCACTCTCAGCTTCTTCAAAGTTCTCAGGCTCCACTGTAACATCCCACATCGCCCAGGGGAATGGATCCTATAAGCCTTATATGTATATTCCCATCTCTACCTAGCATGAGGCTTTTTGGGAGCTCACTGGCTTTGGAGTTCATAGGAACTCCGAAGTTAAGCAAGATTGGCCTGGAGCAATCCCAAGATGGGTGACCTACTAGGAAGTTGCTCGTGAGGGCATGGTCGAGGCCTAAAATGGACAATATCGTGCTACGGTGGAGTCGATCCCAGGATGTGGTGGGGGCCCGGGCCAAGATGTGACAATTTGGTATCAAAGCCAATCCCTGGCCGGAAGTGTGCCAACGAGGACGTCGGGCCCCTAAGGGGGGTGGATTGTAACATCCCCATCGCCCAGGGGAGTGGATCCTGTAAGCCTTATATGTATATTCCCATCTCTACCTAGCACGAGGCCTTTTGGGAGCTCACTGGCTTTGGAGTTCATAGGAACTCCGAAGTTAAGCGAGATTGGGCTAGAGCAATCCCAAGATGGGTGACCCACTGGGAAGTTGCTCGTGAGTTCCCAGAAATAAAATTGTGAGGGAGTGGTCGGGGCCCAAAGCAGACAATATCGTGCTACGATGGAGTTGAGCCCGGGATGTGGTGGGGGCCCGGGATGTGGTGAGGGCCCGGGCCAAGATGTGACAATTTGGTATCAGAGCCAATCCCTGGCCAGAAGTGTGCCGACGAGGATGTCGGGCCCCTAAGGGGGGTGGATTGTAACATCCCACATCACCTAAGGGAGTGGTTCATGTAAGCCTTATATGTATATTCCCATCTCTACCTAGAATGAGGCCTTTTGGGAGCTCACTGGCTTTGGAGTTCATAGGAACTCCGAAGTCAAGCGAGATTGGGCTGGAGCAATCCCAAGATGGGTGACCCACTGGGAAGTTGCTCGTGAGTTCCCAAAAACAAAACCGTGAGGGCGTGGTCGGGGCCCAAAGCGGACAATATTGTGCTACGGTGGAGTTGAGCCTGGGCCGAGATGTGACGATTATTTGTAGCATCCCGATATTTCTAAATCGGAAGCTAAATCCAGTGATAGGCCAAAATAAAGTCACGGTTAATCTTTATGCTATTAACCACAACAAATTTCTTTCGTTAAAAGAAATCCAGCAAAATATTAAATTTGGGGTTATTTTTATGGCTGCATCTAACCGTCTCATTAGACTTCCTACGTACCCTGCGAAGGGATCAAGCCATTCATAGTTCGTCATTATGCATTCTAGAACAACATCTCTCCACAAAATCTGCAGAAAAACAGCACTATTGGACCAAGTTTAGGCTCCCCTTGGAGCATTCAAAACTAAACCAAATCGTATAATATTATATGGGTTTTAAAGCTTGTGTTATGTACTTTAAAGGCATATAAAGTTTGTAGAAAACAAAGCTCTAAATTGGAAGTTATGCCAAAAAGAAAATAGAGTCTTGAAACTGGAAATCCAGTTTTCTGCCGCTGTTTGGCAGCCCAGTGACCCAACTTTGGATATAATTTTGATCAATCAAAATTCAACAGAATTTAGTGAAATCATATGGGTTTTGATCACAGACATGTCTAATTTCAAAACACACAATATTAGATCAAAAGGAACTCACGAGGACATAGAAATCAAGAGCCAAAGTAGGCTACTTGAAACATAGTTTCTCTTTGTTAAATGAACAAGTATTTTGCAATGTTAAACCCATACTCCTTTAATCAAATTTACAATTCTAGGCAATCCCAAACTATCCAGGAATCATATTTAACTTCTATTTCTATGTGTTAGCTTACCCATACCATGCTTAATTCTTCCACTTTTAGCCAAAGACTACAAACAATTCAATAAAATTAAAGTATGTACCATTTCTTGTTCTTATCCTGCCCTCCAAAGTCGTTCATCAATCTACCACATAGCTACTAAGCTCCTAAATCAATGTTACCACCACAACTCCTCAACAAGAACACCAGAAATTCAAGTTAAACACATAAATCTCAAGCTTGTTGGAAAAGGAAACTTGAAATTCAGAAGATCCACTTACATATCCTGAAAGTGCACGAAGAGAGGAGTATTTTTCTCTCTTGGGTCGAGACCTATCTCTAGCGAGGTTAGCCGGAATCGGCGTTGAAGCTTCTAGGCTTCAACATACGGGCATGCTTGGTTCCAGCATATGGGTTTGTATCAAATTGAAGAGGGATTCGCTACGAATACATAGGCTTCGACCGTGCATGATTTCGTTACCGTACGAGAAAGTTATGATTCCATGAAATTTTTGGAGTGAAGGAGAATTAAAGGGATGTGATGCAAACTAATTAAGCACACAAATTAAAACCCTCTTGTGACAATTGTAGTAAAGATGCAAGTAGGGATCGTTCTAGACCGGGGATTAGGAGGGATTACTAAATCACTTGGAAACTGACTCAAAAACGTAAAACAAACGTTAAAAACACTAAACTAGACTCAAAGAATGTAAAACTAAACAATAAAATACTAAAACAAATCAAAAGACTCAAAGAATACAAAACACTTATAAACACAAACTAAGACACTTTCTAACTAAATTAGACACGAAGGTAAAGGGGGATTGGTTTTGGACGAGATTAAACTAAATACACAGATTGTAATTTAAAGGCAGAATATAAATATGAATGTGATGAAAATATGGATGAATGCTAGCTAGAAGGTTCTTCTCCACACATGTCACACTTGCAGACAATTTGATTTTCAGTTGGTCTTTCGATAAATTATGAAACTCAACACCCCGGGTTAATTAGGTCCGCTTAAATTAACCGTCAAGTTTTCCTTAAGTTAATGAATTGGATGGGTTAGCGCAACGCAATTCAAAACATTCTCCAAAAGTCCTTTACGTGAAAAGCACAATAAAGATACAATCAAAGATCATTAAGCATCATGAAAACTATAAGTGTTGACGAGGCATTCGTTACTATGATGAGCATGAAACTAGTGCCAAGAATTCATTTAACGCGATTGTTTATAAGCAACCTCCACTACTTGTGAATATAAATTCATAACTATTAGGTGAAACTCACTTATATTCTAGCGTCATATTCATGCATGAAAATTAAGCGTGCACTCTCAATAAACATACATAATTAAGTTATCGATCAAGCAGTTAAACAAATTGACTTCACCATTCATGAAATTCCAACCAAAAGTAATCAAATCATATTGCAAGCATAAACATGGTTTCGAATCACCCCCTAGCTAAATAGGGGTTTAGCCTCTCATGTTCACAACAAGAAAAATAAAATTGAATTTAAACATAAAGAACAAAGGATGGATTACACCTAGAACGCCCAACGAATCCACTTGAATTTCTGCGCGTCTAAGTCCTCTTTCCTCTTCTCCTTGATGCGGCAGTGAGGTTAAATGGATGATTTGGATGTTATTTTGGGTTGGGGATGGATTTAAGGAGGTTGGGTGGTGCGGCAAGATTATGGGGTGGTGTAGGAAGGTGGAGGAAGGCTGCGCCAAGATGGGGGAAAGCTGGAATGAATGGGAAAGCTGCGGCAAGGTTAAAAATCTGGGATCATGGCTGATTAGTATGTATTGTTTATTAGGGTAAATGATGCCCGGCTTTTGGGAGAGTGGAGAGAATAATAAAATCGTGGAAGGCACGGCTTAAGGTAGAATATTAGGGTTAAGGCTAATTAGACAAAATCCATAATAAAATAAGCTTTAGGGTTTTTGATAAATGGGGGGGGGGGGGGCGCCACGGCTTTTGTGAGTGGCTGCAAAATGGAATGGTGGATGCACGGTTGATGGGGGAGAAATAATGGGGGTTGCGGCTTAGGATGAATAATTTAAGGTGAATGAGGAATGGGGACCACGGCTTAGAAAAATAAAATGGGAGATGTTACTACGGCTGTGATGTTTTGTTTATTAGGGTGAAATAATTATGGAATGCCACAACAAAGGGGGAATTATGGGAGAATGGCTGAATGGGTGCTACGGCTTATGGTGGAAAAATGGGAGAATGTGAGGAGTGACGGCTAGGGAGAAAATTCAAGGGAACGGCTGAGATTAGCACTAGAAGGCTTAGGGTTTATGGATGATGGATGGGAGATGCGGCTAGGGGTTTAAAACATATATGATTTCAAAAATAAACCCTAGCTTATTAAAATTAAATTAAAGTTAATTCAAAGGCTGCTAGAATTAGGGAATTAAATCAGAAATTAAAGGGATTGCTTAATAGGTGCGGCTAGGGTTTAGGGTTAGGGCTTTTGTGCATAAAATTGGACCAAATTGCCCTCCCTTGCACGGCAAGGGAAGGGGGGAAGATACAAGGGCACGGCAAAGGGGTTTAAAGTGGGCTAGAAAATACGGACGTTTAAGTTTAGGAAAGGTTACCAAAACGGGAAACTTAGGGTTAACTTTCCTACCTCAAGTAGGAAACCTTGTTTGAGTAGGGTTCCTCGTTTTGGTAAGAATTCATCGTTGGAGTAGGAATTCGTCGTTTCTTCAAGTCTTCAACTCATTCATTCCTCTTTCGCTCCCAAAGACTCCAATTTGCATCTTCTTGCACACTTTGGCCTTATAATCTGAAAATACACAAAAATGGCCTTAAACACTAAAATAGCTAAATAAACACAACATAAATGCACGAGAACAAGCTAATTAAGTCGCATGAATATGCTCCTATCAGGATGAAGAACACAGCAGCCCCCTCCTCACTGCTAGTTTCTCACGCAGGGAAGGAAAAAAAGGAAGTCATTGGCTTCCAGAAAGTTCCACTTGAATTTACTAAAATGTCCTTTTATTTAGAAAATTCGTAACTTACTCGTCCTAACTCCAAATCACATTTCATTTGCACTCACGCGTCCGTATTGAAACGTACTATTTGAATATGTAAAGAAATATGGAAAATCATGAAAGGATCAAATCTGTCCGTGAGGAAATCCGTTTAATACAATAGGGCAATTTCGTCATTTTTCACTTAACGAAAAATTATACGACATAACAAATAATGAAATCCTGAAGCAGAATTTCACATTTTCCCCATTCGAATTTCATAACCATAAATCTATTTATTCTCAATTACTCCACATATACATATATTTTAAATTTTTAGGGTATTACACCCACTATGCAAAAATTGCAGGTTGCATATATCTCACTCAAGCTCTTTAGTTTCATAGGAGCAGAACTAGGAGTGGAGTTTTGGGAAACAGAATTTTGTGTATTTTGAGAACTTTCACTCTAAGATTGAGGTGAAGTATGTTGAGGTGATTGCTGCAACTAAAATTGTTGAGATTGATTTGGTGAGTGAGCAGAGATTTGAGTTTGTGACTCAATTACATTGTCAGTTCCACCAATTGTCATTGGTACTGATAAGTTAGCTTTTACACCATCTTCCCAATTCCACCTTGTATCTTTATTGAAGACCACATCCCTTGAGATGTTGATTTTCTGTGTTTTCAAGTTAAACAATCTATACCCTTTTTCATAGTTACCATAACCTACAAATATGCACTTGTTGTTAGTTTCCTACAGTCTGTGTCTCAACTAAGATGGTATTAGTGCATAGCATATTGAGCCAAACACTTTAGGTGTTTCACACTTGGTTTCCTTCCACTAAAGGCTTGGGCATCTATTTAATAAATAGATAGTTGTATTCACAGCTTCTCCCTAGAATTAATAAGGAATCCCTTTCTCATGGAGCATGGACTTCACCATTTCAATTATGGTTTTGTTCTTCCTCTCAACAACCCCATTTTGTTAAGGGTATAAGCCACTGTCAACTGTCTTTCCAATCTCATGCTTTCACATAAAGAATTGAATTCGATTGAGGTGTACTCACCTCCCTTATCACTTCTTATTTTCTTGATCTTGTAACCACATTGCAATTCAACCATCATTTTGAACTTTTTGAATATACTGAATACCTCTAATTTTTGTCTTATGAAGTATACCCAACACATTCTAGAATAGTCATCTATGAAGGTTAGGAAGTATTTTGTTACCACTCACTGTTGCAATTTGCATTGGACCACAAAGATCTGTGTGGAAGATTTCCAATGGTTGTGTAGCCCTTCAAGACTTTCTGGCTTCAAAACTCTCTCTGTGGTGCTTGCCTAGAACACACCCTTCACAGATTTCATTTTCTCCATGCAGTTTTGGTAGTCCTTTAACCATCTCCATTCTCTACAAGTTTCTCAAGCTTTGAAAGTTCAAGTGACCATATCTCTTATGCCACAACCAATTACTCTCTATGACACTAGCTCTCAGTGAGATAGCTTGATTATAGTTGAGCAACAATGGGAAACTCCTGTTTTCTATCATTTCTGCTTTTGTGACCATGTTCTGCAAACTTTTATCATCAAAGATTTCAACCACTGAATCTCCAAAGAGTAAGAAATAACCATGTATGATCATTTAGCCTACACTCAATAGGTTTTCATCAAGTCCAGGTACCAACATAACTTCTTTGATTTATCTCCTTCCTTGTTTTGTGTCAATCACTAAGGTGCCTCTACTAGTGGCACTTACAAGTTGACCATTGCCCATCTTAACCTTCCCAGTGAATTCTCTGTCAATATTGATAAGTAGGGACTCATGTGCAGTCATATGATTACTGCACCCACTGTCAATATTCCATATATCTTTGTTTTTCTCAACAATTGTGACATTGCAAGCATAGAACACATTTGTCTCCTCTTTAGTCTTTTGTGCATAGTTCACTAGTTGGTTTCTTTTAGAACCACAATCTTTGGACAAGTGACCAAACTTGTTACATTTATTGCATTTAGGTTTCCCCTTGAACCAAGAGACACCAAAATGGGCCTTATCACAGATTGTACACTGTGGTTTTGTCCCACCAGCACCATTGTTTCTGGTAGACTCACTTGACCTTCCTTCCCATTTCTTAGATTTCCCTTTCCATGGCTTCTTTTGTTGCTTGAAACTGTTGTATTGCCTAGTTGAACTGCCCTCTCTAGGATTGATACTAAGTGACTGCAAAGCCCTTTTTATGGCTACATCAGCATGTCTCTCTAGCCTTTGCTCAAAAACTCTCAATGAGGCTGTAACCTCTTGTGCATCAAGTGTATCAGTGTCCTTAGTTTCCTATATAACATTTACTATTAGTTATAGGGTTTTGTCAAACTGATTAACAATTTATGTACAAGTCTTTCCCTAGGTAGTTCTTCACCAAAGTTTTCATTTGATTCACAATTGGCGTCTTAAAGATTGAAGCTTTACTTTGGTTACCTTCTTGTCACCTCTGTATTCTCTTTGAAGGACTTCCCAAGCAAGTTTGGATGTCTCTTCATTTGATATTCTCAGAAAAATAGCATATGAGACTACACCTTGTATTATCCCCAGCGCCTTAGCATCTTTCATCCCAATTTCTCTCAAAGGTGTTCTTCAAGGTGCAATGAGTTCTTCATCATCCTCTGAATCTGGGACTTCATACCCTTCTTGAACCATTTTCACAGGTCTTGAGACTTGAAAATGGTGGTCATCCTTATCCTCCAAAAACCATAGTCCTCTCCATTAAAAATGGGAGGTCTAAGCTCACCATCGTTGCTACTTGACCCAGACATTTCTTGGTTCTTGAATCACTTTCTGGGGTTTCAAATACTCATGTAAATCAACCTTTAAGTGGTCTACTACATGTAATAGGAATGTAATATTGGAGAATAACGTTGATTGTGATTTGATCTCTTAAAGATATCAATCCTATATAAGGTGTCTTATATTGGAAATAGGATTGATGGAATCCTTAATTGAATATGATTATGATACTTGACTAGGAGGCTCACAAAAGTAAAGTTTAGGTTTCCTTTATGGATGGAAATCATAACTTTTAGACTACATATATAAAAACTGGTCCATGTAAGCCCTAGAACACACAACATAATACTTCCCATAGTGTAGTTGTATTCGGCTAGGAGTTTATAGAAGATCCTGGTGTTGCCATGCTCTGCTACTTTTGTGTTTGACTTCCATGGCTCCCATTGGAATCAGGTCAATCACTCATTTGTTTGTGTTTTAATTGTATAACCTTATAAGGCTAACAGTTGGTATCAAAGCCACTGGTTATATGATTAAAACCTACCAGGTTTGAAGTTTGATTATATAATATTTTTCTTTTTGGACTGCGGTTTTGATCTTAAATCCAAATTGTAATTGCATTCGGCAACATCACCATGTTGGACCTGCTTGAAAACTGCATATTGTACGTTTCCGCATATAATTGCATATACTTGGCATATCAGTATGATATGCACAGCACATGTTTTACATCAGTTCCTATTTGATCTTACAGACCGAAATTATCAGTTAAATTAAACGAATAAATAATTGGTTAATCTGTTTCTGCAAGGGGTGCCTGTTGAGTTGAAGTTTTCTTCTACCGCCACCACCCTTCAATTCCAAACGTGGGCTTTTCTAATTGAAGCACTTAATGATGACATTGAATTAACTATAATAAAGGAAGATTAAAATAGTTCGTTCATTATTTTATGGAATTGTGTAATTGGAATTACCATGGTGCTTAACGTTTTCTATTTCAATGTTCATATTAATGTTTTGGTTCAATTGAAATAGTCGTTTGTTCTAACCTTGCACTGGAGAATTTTGAGATATATCACTCATAAATTGGTAAACCAATAATTGTTGGATGGTAGGTTTTCAAGCACTTCAAGCTTTCTTTCTTGTATTCAGTTCTCATAAAGAAAGATTGGAATAGTTTGCTCATCTTGACTAAATTAATTATGACTGGAAGAAGACGGCATGCTTTAAGCTTTCTATTTCGATATTCATGCCAATGTTTTGGTTGAATTGATTTAGTGGTAGATACAACTATTTTGGCTAACGTTATTGTCAATTTTGTAAGCACATAGAAATATGTACTTCTGTACTAATCTTGCCAAGGAAGACTATGAAGCATCTCAAGTCAACAAGCTCGGTAAAGTCTCCTATCAAAGCAAACAATATTGATCATTATATGTGTCAATTGCGAATTAATTAGTTGATCATGCATATGGTTAGTTTTGACTATTAAGTTTTAAACTTGGTTATCAAAACAAAGAGAAAATATATGTTTTGAACATGATTAATTCTTATATGCATATAAGTGGCATACAGAACGAGGGAAAAGAAGAATTTTTTAAGGCATGCCAAGATGCATGCATATAAAAGTGCATATATATCTTGTTTGTTCGTGGCTTTTCGTTAGTAATGTGCATGAGTGAGCCTATTGGCTGGTCCCAGCAGCCCCGGTCGCTGCTTCCAGGGTGGAAAGGCAACAAGGGGACACTAAGCATCCTCTCAAATCCCTCACGAACAGTTTTTGGAAATACTTCTTAAACCCCAAATCCTTATTGCCTCTGATTTCCATGGGTAAAATAAATTCATGCAAATCAATTTTTTTAATCAGTTGTCTTATATGATAATGTGTGGGACATATATGTAGACTGAATTGAATTGCCATGACATTGATTGTTGTGGGAAGTAATCAATATGGATTGAAATTTTAAGTTTTGCAAACATGTAGCAAAATTGACATATGGCGTGTTTTATTAAAGGAATTGGGTTGTCCTATATTGCTTTAAGCTTGAGATGTTCCAATGTAAAGACACAAATGTGTTGATTAGTAATGCGGTATACTAGCACTTAAGTATGATTGGGGATTAACTCAAGTACGGTTTATAATGATATTAACTCCACACGGAATTTGCATGACTAATAAAATTAGTTTTGTCTACAATTTTGCTTTCCTATCTCAGTATAGTCATTTAATTGTACATGACTAATGCATAACTTATGGATTGACTGAGAATGACAGAAAGCATCCAGTGACAAGAATAAGGGTCTTGTACAAATGAATAAGGTTTGTAATAATTATGTGATAATTCTCATTTGTATTTTTATCTATTCTTATATGAGAATTTTGGTTGTTCATGTGATTATATATATCTTTACAAAGAAGTGATGAACGAAGACATGAGGTATGTAATTCATTCAAAGTATGTGGCTTAATTGACAAGCATGAATTTTCAAACATGTATTATTGTTTGTGGTTTTTCCTATGCCTAAAGAATTTAAATAGTGCTTTGATTAGTAAATTTTTATGTGTGATAAGAAAAGAAACTTTTCAAGGCTAATGTAGGGCATATATTGGAGATGTTTTCTATGAAAGAAAATACTTTTGGTTGTTCCTTTATTTAATTTGGTATGCACATAAAAGGAAAGGAACACATTTGACTTAAGAAAACATTTGAGCGATTAAGCTTTTAAATTAAAGGAACGTATTGTTCTTTCCCATTACATAAAGAATTTCTATTTTAAGTAATTGACTCCATAATGATAAGTATTTACATTCATGTGGTGGAATAGAACTTGTTTTATATGTGATTAATCTCTTTCAAGTATGCTGTCAGGTTTCTTGAGAAAAATTTAATGTCAAAGGGAGTCATGAAGGAATTAGTGCCATTTGTAGGTAAGACGCTCGAATCAAGTTATCATAATTTTGTCACTTACAGTTAATTAATCCATGTGACTTCTGTATTGTTTCAGGGCGGAGTTGATAAATGTCTTTTCAACTATAGCAAGCTGCAACGACTTAGTTGATTATGAGACTGTGTTTTTGAGTTACTTCGATCAACTTTGCATCTTAATTAGAATAAAATGGATAATATTCTTGTATACAGGTGTGGATTACTTCTTTTAGTTTAATTAAGATGGCATAGTATGGGTTTTATTTCACAAAAGTTGTGAAAATCTTCATCTTGCCTAGAGATGTTGAAGTTTTTCATGAAGGTACTTTTGTGACATAAATCTAGTACTATAAACTAGTTAATTTTCTTGCCATCAGGTGTAAATTAATTTAGTTTCATGAAGTCTATTGAGTTCCATGCCATCAGCCAAAATATTTCCACTATGAGCTCAGAATAGGTTGTGGTTTTAAGGCATGGAAATCGGTTGCATCATGACGTATTTTGTGTCTCTTCATGAGACTTGTTGATGCAAAGCATTGGACCCATGAATGTTAATCAAGGATTGCTAAGGTACGCATTGTTTAAGTCTTATGCTTGTTAATCTTTTCAATTTGAATTATGATGTCAGTTTAGAGGATGAAATTTGACTACTAGAATTTCCTTTGGACATCAAAATTGAAATGATATGAAATTGAATTTGTTATGGATGCATAAATTCATGATAGATGCACATAATTGTTTCTGGCAGATTGTGTGTCTTAATTTAATTGGGTGAATGACACATTTAATGGTCACCAAATGACCTGAATTTTTGCTATGTTCAACATATAGATGTCTATTATGTGTCTGCAAATTTTCGTAATTTTATGCCATATATTTTAATTGTGGTGAATTTACTAGTAACCCATGCTCATATAGGCAGTTTTACTGGCAGATTGTGTTGGTCTTTTTGAGACGTGACTTTTGACTACTATTTTGACTCAAAACGGCTCTGTATTTTTATTTTATGAAGATTAGTATGTCTATTTTGATCATTAGAAATTTGGTAGCAATCAAGCTTGTAAATTAATTATGATAAATTCTAAACTAAGTGTAACTCATTGCTGAAATTCTGTTCGACAACTTTATGTTGGTTGTGATGTATATTTATTATGTCTAAAATATAAAGAAATTTTCTTTAGGTACATCTTTGAAAGAATATATTAACGAGTGTTTGCCCAAGTGGGAGAATTAGTGAACGAAAATTGGGCTTCACACTCATTAACTTATTTTCAAGTATAAACTCTGAAAACTTAGTGGGAGTTGTTCTAAAATTTTGAGCATTAAGTGGATTTGCATGAATCTATTAAAGCGTTATTCTATCTCCCATGTGTTACTCGAATGTCTATAATATGTTTAAGTTGCATGAATGGATACTTGGTACATGCGTACATTTTTCTGTTACATGCAATCATTTAGATTTCTCGTTTGATCATTTATTTTGGGGCTCATAAGGACTTAGCATAAATGTGGACTTATTAATACATATAAGATGGTTGTTTGATACATGTTTTGTGTAACAGCAGTGAATGCTTTCAAGCTTAGTTGTACCCTTCATTGAGGTAATATGCATTCATTGACTAAGTAAGGCTATTCCCAAAGGCATATTTTTAAAAATATGATTTATGTATTAATTTGCAAATTAAGTAATGATGTTGCAGATCAGTGGGAGCTTGAGTTTTGTGTTAGTAATGCCTTACATTTGCAGATGACCTATAAGGTATGTATAGAATCCATGTATTCATTTTAATCTCTAAATATATATCGGATATCAAGTTGTTATCAAATTGCATATTAAATGGCATGGCATGGTTTGTGCACTACCTCAGTTGTGAGGATTTCCATCTTGCCCGCAGGCGTTGGAAATCATTATGAAAGTAACTGGTATGATGCATAAATTAGTGTCAAAAACATATTAATTCATCTTGCTCACAAGTGTTGAATTAATTTGTTTTATGAAGTTTTTGGGATATTTTACTTTGACATGTGCCTATTTGGTATTTTCAGTTGTGTCTGTTGGCTACAAACATTGTTTGTATTGTTACTAATCTAATGAAAGTGATGCATGATTATTTTGGAGATGTATTCACACCTGCAGGTTATGGTGGTTTCATTAGATGAAGGATATCTGCATTGGCAAATTTAAGGCTTTGAAGAAGCATAAAGTGTAACTTGTGAGTTACAATAAGGTGGACCTGAGATGGTATAAAGTAAGACATTTTGGTTAATTTAAAGTTTTATCTCTTGATCATAATTTGTGTTTCATGTAAATGAGGATCTTAGCATGTGTGATTATGAAGGTTCTGGGTTGTGTCAATCCTACAACCTTGTTAGTTCCATGTTAAGAAATGCATTTGACAAAAATTGCATTAAGGACGAGATGTAATCACTATTACATGGCCACTAAAGTGACATTAATCTCCAATCTCAAGTATAAACGTGAATATTACATTTTGTAGACCAAGTGGGAGAATGTTGGATTTATCCAATATAAATCAACATTTAAGTGGTCTACTACATGTAATAGGAAGGTAATATTGGAGAATAATGTTGATTGTGATTTGATCTCTTAATGATATCAATCCTATATAAGGTGTCTTATATTGGAAATAGGATTTGATGGAATCCTTAATTGAATATGATTATGATACTTGACTTGGAGGCTAAGAAAGTAAAGTTTAGGTTTCCTTTATGGATGGAAACCCTAGCTTTTAGACTATATATATAAACACCGGTCCCTATAAGCCCTAGAACACACAACATAATACTTCCCATAGAGTAGTTGTATTCGGCTAGGAGTTTATAGAAGATCCTAGTGTTGCCATGCTCTGCTACTTTTGTGTTTGACTTCCATGGCTACCATTGGAATCAGGTCAGTCACTCCTTCATTTGTGTTTTAGTTGTATAACCTTGTAAGACTAACATTAGCTTCTTGTTTGTGTTGCTGAAGACTGTTTGACTTCCAACAAGACAAGGGTACCGAGGCTGCCTCTCTCCGCACTTAAGCCCTCGCATGCGTTCTGAAGGACTCCTCCACTCCCATCAAGAAGAGCCCCGAGAAGAGAGTGTGACATGGTTGCAAGTATTTTTGTGGCATTGCCTGCTTTGCTTCTGAAAAGGTCTGTCATTCTTCTGACCCCATATTTATTAACATTGAATTCAATAACTGACTAAATGAAGCACAATTTTGTCTTACGGCTGTCTTTGCAGTCCCCTTAGTTAAACTTGGACACTTGCCACTTGTCTAATTCGTATAAATATATATGTGACAATTTACAATACTCGTCAGTTAAATTGCATGCATAGCATTCTTTCTTGTGGTTTTTGCGACTCACCTTGTCACTCCTTCCTCAGATTTCAGGATGGTTAAGATCAGAGAAGAGATGGGGAGAGGTTGGGACGATGAAGATACTATGCACCTCCTAGAAGCCCTCACGCATTATGGTGACGATTGGAGGAAGGTTGCACAATATGTCGGTAAAAGTGAGAAGGAGTTTGTCACGCATTTCATTAAAATTCCTTTTGGTGAGGAATTTATTGCTGATTTGGAGAGTAAAGATGCACCATCCCCCTGTAAAAGAATGTGTCTCACACCTCTTGCAGACGCGGGCAACCCAATAATGGCTCAAGTAATTCTAGAAATAAGTCCCCTTGCCTTTTTCTTATCCAAAGTAGTTAATTTCTTAAATGAGATTCTGGGTGAAGCATTTTTTCATTAGGTCATCTTGAGCATACGATAAGCATTTTTTTTTCTTTAATTAATAGTACCTGTGATGTGAGTTCTCCTTTGTTGCGCAAATTTGTTTCGGCCATTGCTGTGTTTTTTCCGAATGCAGAACTACATTGATTTGTGAAACAAGTAGACTGAGTCTAGGATCTCGTCCTTGGAATGCAAGGCCGCATGGTACCATCCTTGTTTAAAACTATGCTCAATTGTACAGAACTCAATGAATGTAATGCATACGGACCATTCATGGTCATGGGATTTTCCAAACTATTGCAGAGCAACTTACTAGTATGGTAGACAATTGTGTGAGCAGCAAATCTTAAGTTGAATAATGGCTTGTTTTCTTATGCAGAAGCTGATGCTGCATCGGATAGGGACACCAACCTAGATGTGCTGGGAGGGCATTTGTAGATGCAAATTCACAGCTTGAGAAGGAAGGAATGGATGTCGAGAGAGAAATTTCTGGGATTACACAGATTCACGAGAAGATTGTTCGCTTTGAGGCGTTAGAATTGCATATGGAGAAAGAATGGCAAAAACTGGAGCAAATGAAAAGCATGCTGTTTTTGGATAAGCTGACCCTTTTATTCGTAAAAAGTTGAGCAAAAACTGGAGAGGAACGGAGTAGAATGTAAAATGTGATCGATTCTCTATGATTCATATGTATATTATATATATCATCTAGTTTTGTGTCAAAAAACTCTTCCCGAATGCCCATCCACCAAATTAATCACTCTGATTTTGATTTACTTGAATATAATGATTTTCAAACCCTTCCTTAATTCAAATAGCCATGGGAGAAGCTGAGCTAGCTAACCGAACTAAAGTTTTTGGACACGAGTTCCTGTTTAACGTTGATTTGCTATGTATCTACCAGTTAGAAGCTGCACGGAAAGGATTGTTGCTCTTTCAAATGCACATATGTTATATATGAAATATCTCTCTGATTTACAATAGAATGAAAGGGCTGCTGCAGTATTAACAATCTTCTCTTCGGCAGCTAGATGTTTGATTGAAATGTATCTCGTTATATTACCACGAAATACTGACCGTACTGACAATCAAAATCGGCGTAAAACTGTAGTTTCAAACTCTGGCTGGAGCCCTCAAATGAACCTGAAGGATTTGACAGCCTGCAAAACCAAATTCAGCTTCGCGCTTTCAGTAAACGAAACAGGTTTCAGTTTCATGCATCATACTATTTAGATCGACAACGAAATTTAACGTAACGTTTCGTTTTAAGCTGACCTCCTTAACATTGGCGCTGTATTTATCTGATTCTTCCTCGACGTACTGCAGAAAGATATAGATATTGCAGTATCAGCATCGCATGTTGGCATGAGAAAGAAAGAATCTGGATTCCAGAGCACAACACAAACACGGTACAACTAAGAAATTCATGTCGAATAGATACCTGTCCGGTGACTGTATACAGTCTGTTGTACCAACCGTTGGTTGCCATCCCAAGTGCTGAAAACAGGTGCTTGCAACTTTCACCGGGTTTTTGTAGCGAATACTCGATGAAGTAAAGGCCTGACGATCATCGTCATCGTCATCAAATTCAAATCATTACAATTCATGAACAATACTGAGTTGGTATGTATGACTATGAGTGGAGAATTACCTTTCGATGCTTTGCAATCTATAAGCTTTGCTGCCACTCCTGCTGGCCTTTGCCAGCTCCTATCCAATCCACTAACCTTGGAAGAGAATATGCAAGTAAAATAAATGCAAAACTCATGAGTAAATGAACAAATGCTTCCACGGGCCATGTCAAATATGCATGCGTAAAATCAATTAAAATTAGGAGAAGGGTACTACCAGAGTCTCAGCAAACGCTTCAACTTTACCAAAGGATTCCATCTTTGTAAAATCCGGACCAAGCCCCGTGATCACAACGCTAACTGAAGCAGCAGCCCCAGAAAGACTGCCATTATATACAAATGCAACAGAACCGAATAATGTCGAATAATTGAAAGCAATAGAGATAGAGAGTACCCACTTGAGCTATTACCCTCTTGTTCTGGGTAGAAAGCTGTGACTGATTTAAACCCAGTTGGCTCTCCTGCGCCTACTTGCCAGTCTCCAAAAGGTAAACACACAAATACCAAGCCTTTAAGTATATAATCCCCAAATGTAAACTTTATTGGGAATTTAACTAGTAATGTGTTTATTCACCTTGGGGAATCAATATCTTGAACTTATTGACATCATCAGTGTAAACTCGAAAACCCTCCGGCACATCTGAATTAGAACACAAAAACAAAACCAAACAAAACATTTTAGAATCCAACACTTGAAAAGCATAAAAAATCAGCATGATCCTTAATAGTATGAAAGCTAAGAGAGAACAGAATCTATGGTCACCACCAGGCGACCAAGAAAAACGAGACTCTTACTACCATTCTCTGCAAATGCATTTGAAATGAGATGGGGAGAAGAAAATGCAGCAAACGCCGTCCCAAGCACAACTTGTCTCCTCGTAGATTGGAATTCAATGCCAAAACTACATAAAACGAAACAATTCGAGTTCGAGTGAAATGGTAAACTAGATTAGATTACTTTACTTGTCCCCTCTTACCATGGAATTAAACGCTTACCATGTTTCTGTTTTGGCGTCGGTTTTTTCTTGTTTGTTTTCGCAACATTGCAGGAGCGCATGGCTTTTTCTACTGCGTACGGCGATGCCTGAAGAAACAACAGAAGCTGATTAAGTAGTGTGCTGTGCTGCTAACAGTAAATATATGGTGGACGGAGATGTAGAGCTGAGCTGAGCGGAAGAACCTCTGTTGTTCGAGAAGGCGTTGGAGTGGCATGTGCGAGGTCGCACCGGAGGCAGAGAATACCAGGACGCAACGCACGCCATGCCTTTTAGATTGCCTTCCGCCTTCTTCTCGTTTATTTCAGCTCTCTATCTTTGGTTTGGGGTGGGAATCTATCCGGCCCAACCAATCAAACCGCCTGTCCGACCCGAGCGATCGATTTGGATTGACTTTGACCAAAGAGAAAGAAAAACAGTTCACATTCGAACCGGACCCGGACCGGCTGTTCAGTGTAGTTTGTTCTTCTTGTAAACCAGCCTAAAATCGAATCGGGACATCTACTTGTATATTTTACACATGTAATACTCTTAAATTAATGTACAAATTTATGCGCATTATAAAATATATGCATTAAATTCGTGTACTAAGAAATACGGCAGAGTCTACAACTTATAAATAAAAATATTAGTCAAATTTCAATTTAAACTAAAGTACTGGATAAAGCTCAGACATAGAAAAATATATAAAACGATAAATAATATATAAAAGAGAAAGAAGTTAAACAAAAGTGAGAGAGAGGGAGAGACGCGAAATAATTTTATTCTTATAAAATTAGAGGTGTGTTTTGATGACTATGGTGAGGGAAAAAAAACAAGAAATTTAGTAAAAAGTCAAAACAAACTTTACTAATGAACCATATATCAATGATCAATTTTTATTTTGGACCTTGTTGATGCACAAAATCGCATGGAATTTGTAACAATGTAAAGTGTCAAATTTGTGACCTTTGCAAGATTGCTTCGGTTACCTAGTGAGCATAGTATGTAAAGAGAGAGATAAGGAAGCAAACACAAGATGTATATGGTTCATCCTAAGTTGGGCTACGTTCACTAGGTAGAGGAGTTCTCATTAATAGTGAAGAGTTTACACAATACAAATGTTCAAGTATAATATCATCATTGGCGAGTTCTAATGACGAATTTAAGTATAATAATGGCATTAGGAATTCATTGTAGGAGAATGGTCCCTTCTTATAGTTAAGGAGAGTCTCTGCGTCCGTCCGCGGTCGATATGGCACTCTAGGAGTTTTATTCTAATGTTGACACATATCACGTTGTGATTGGCCTCCTGGTTGGAGAGAAACTCTTGTGCTTTGGCAGGGTTGCCTCAGCATGAATCCTTCAATGGGTCCATGATGGTGTGAAGTTGACCAGTACTCGAGTTTCGGGATAGGTGAAGTATGATACAAACATACCTAATCAATGAAATATTTTTGTTAATTAGGCATAGGTCAATAAGGAATGTTACATAGGTTTCAAGCCCATCTAAATAGTTGTAAATTACTTTTTTGCCCGAAATTAAATCATAAAAAGGTTCATGATTATCTCTTCAAAAAAAAAAAAGAGCTCTCGTTTCTGCGCGTGAAATGAACCCAAATGCTCATCATCTCTCTCTCTCTCTCTCTCTCTCTCTATCTCTCTCTTGTTGATGAATAAATGCAATCCATGATCCAGACTTGAAAGCCCAGTAATAAAAATCTCTTCAGTCATAGCAATGGGCAAGAAAATTCTATCGCCACCATTAAATTTGTTGGTCGACTGTTATGTATATCGATCCGCCACTGAATTTTATTAATCCTTGGCTAATCTCATCAATTCTTGACTGGACAAGCGGTCAAGTTCATAATAAGAATGAGAGATCAAGAGGGGAAGGTGTTGTTGGTTGAATTCACACAGAGAGAAGTGAAGGAGGAAGGAGAAAGAATGGAAAATTTGAAATCAATTTTAATATAATTTTAGTTTGGGTCTTGTTTTTTGAATGTGCAAGTTGAATTTTAGGTGTTTTTTTTTTTTTTTTTTTTTTTTTTTTTAAGGTTAGGTTAGAGGTTTGGGATGGATGACAAAAGATGGATCGGGTTTCGACATGTTTTAATTGAAGCTCAAATCAGACACTATATTGCAATTTATGTTCTAAAGTTATGTAGATTTAGGCTATGTAAATGAAATTGTGAAAAAAGTCTGCTTCTGGGTCTTTTTTTTTTTTTTTTTTCTTTTTTTTTTTTTTTTTTTTTTTTTTTTTGTCCTTAAGCATCAAAATGGTTATTGGACAAGGGCATGGTTGGCTATACTCCTAGGACATGGGAAACGTGAAACCCTGTCCTCGATTTATCGTATTTTATACTATCGGATTTATGAAATTACCATTGTACCCTTGAGTTGATTTTCATTGACCATCTCGTCGAAACACGTAGTCTTAATTTAATTTATTTATTTTTATCGTACTCATCGCCACGAACGCGTAGGCGTGATCGAATTCGAATTCGAATGTATAACAAAGATTCTATGTTCAAATGTCGAACGTTTTCGGATATTTTGTGTTTCGTCTTATGCATTCTTAAATTGCAAACTAAGGGGACCCACTTGGGATTCTTGTCCTCGTAGCCTTACCCTATCCGGATACCCTTCCCACCCTTTTCCGATTTTCTTACTTTCCTTTTATAACTCTCTCTCCCTTCCCTTCACTTTTCTCTTCTTCCCATTCCACACCCCTTAGATGTCTCTCTATGTGCAAACTCTCACTCTCCTCTTTGAGTTCACTCACACTCACAACCACCCTCACCATCTGGATAGAGGAGCTTCAAAGACCTAGTGATAGGCCGTGGAACTCCACAATTACGATCTCATTGTTCAGTTCCTTCCCCAATAAACTCCAACTACTTTTGTGAACTTTCCGATGTAGGTAAGCTTCTAGAAACCCTTTGGTTGTGTTTTAATGTTAGATCAGAGTTTGTTTTAAGTTGTACACACATGTTAAATGCAAAAATAGCTCGAAGTAGCTTTTCCCAATTTCCAGTGAGCACCGCCACTTTCGAGGTGTTTTTCGGCCAAACCACGACAAGTTAGCCGTAGTGCAAGGTACCATTCTCTTCATCTCGTTGAGAACTATGATTTTCACTTTTGAATCGCTTGATTTGGTTGAATATCGAAGAAGTTATGTGCGTTTGAAGTTTTACCCAGAATCCGGCTAACCCATTGCCTGAAACCGAGTCGACCAGACTCGATAACCCTAAACCCGGATCCAAACCCAACCGCTACCTGGCCCAACCCAGAGTTTCAGCCCACTAAGCCAATCTCAAACCCAAACCTTTGGCCCAATCCCAGAAACCAAGCCCAACCCAAATTCCAATCAGCATGTGAGCACCTGTCTTAGGCGGCGTGTGGAGCACACTTGCCTTCATCAGAGGTACTGTGCTCCACCACCATCCACGACGGCAACTACAACAGTGCCGACGACTTTTCCAGCCAAATTTTCGGCGACCCAACTCTACGCGTGTGGTGGCGCGTGGCCTTCTGGGCCGTCAACTCGTGGCGGCTCGTGGGGGTACCCAAGGTTTCCCCTTAGGTTTTTCGACATCCTAAATCCGTTTATGATGTCTATTTCCCGAAACTCAATCGTTTTAGTAGAGTTTTATTAATTCATCCCTTTATGTGCTTATGTGCATTTGCTAGTGGCGTTTTCGTTGTCCTTAATTCGCACGGCTCTTCGACGACAGAGTATCTGTGAGTGGACCCCTTCTAAAATGCATGATTTTATTATTAGAAATGCATACATGAAAGGTATGATTTTATGACTACATTTTATGAAACGTTTATGGGTAAATTGGATTTACGCTTTATGAAATATCATGCTTCACTGGATTTACGTTTATTGAGATATTCACGAATATGATATAAGATATGATATTTGAACTATTGAGCTCCATTGAGATATATACATATATTTTGGAAATATTATGTTCATGTTTTTATTGTGCTTATTCAGTGGTTACGCATACTATGTGCCTACGAGCGAATGATATTTATATATGGCTTCGGGTGACCATGTGTAGGTGGTTTCGGCCGGAAGATATTTATATATGGCTTCGATTGGGTAATGTAGGGCCTTCGGGCGATTGTGATACCACTACTAAGTACACTATATATGATATATGTTTTATGAAGTTTTATGGCATGTTAGGGTTTTCGGAAAACCTATTATATATTATACTATTGAGTTTTCATAAACTTTGGGGGTTAGTACGATGATGAATAACTGTTTCACTATTACTTATATATCAACTGGGTCCACTTATGTTTTGTTTTGCACCCCTTCAAGACCTAGGAACGAGGCATATGATCCGAGCTACAAGGTATTCCCATACCAGTGACTTTGTGTCATTCACTCTGCTTGGACATTCTTGTAATAACACTTTCTGTTACACCTTCCACTTGTATTCTGAACTAGTTGTATGCTCTAAACATGTCATGCACTATCACTTTTATTTTGTTGACAGTTGAACTTATTATATTATTTTGTTAAGGTCGTACTTGAATATTACATTGCGTAGTTATGCACAAAATTTATATGCATGTTCTTGGCATATGCATTCATAAAATGGTTTGCATCACCCTCGGGTGTCAACTAGCGCATGGCCATCCCAATGTCCTTCGGACATAGAGATCGAGGCGTGTCAAATTGGTATAAGAGCATACTTAGGACTTCATTCTTCCATTTGGTAATTATAATCCTTCCTATAGCTACAACCTTTCGTCCTTCTAAATCTTGTTTGCCTCTTATCAAAATCATGGATCCTCATTGTGGGAATGTGCCTCATCGACCTCGTTTTGGTTTTAATGGGTGGAATTCAGTAGTTGACCTTCACTCTGCGAAATGTTTTTCCTAGTCGTAGCGGGTCGAGTCGTACTTATATGGAGATTGCTCGGAGTCACGTTGTTACTGAGCTGAATGTAGTTGGAGCCTATGACGAGGCTAAGGATTGGCTAGAGAAGATGGGGGACACTTTAGGGGGTATGAAATGCCCAGCAACTGAGTGAGCAAATACCGCTGGTTACTTCTTTTAAGGTAACGCGAGGTTTTAGTGGAAGTCAGTGACGGACTCTCACCCATATAACTCGATGATGACTTGGGCTACGTTTAGGAGACCTTTCAGTAAACACTTTTTGAGCCCCGGGTATAAGCTAAAGAAGAGACAGGAATTCTTGATTTTTCGCCAAGGCAACTTGATTATTACAGAGTTGGATAGCGCATTTCAGCGGTTGTCGAGATACCATCACGGGAACTATGGGAACCCTCGGAAGATGATGGTATAACTAAAGATTGCTATGAATAATGATATATGCAATCTTTTGGCACCACAGAGGTATGCATCCTACGAGGAGATGATTGAGGCAACTTTGAGGGTCGAACAATCACGGTGGAACAGACTTAACCAGGACCAGCACCAAAACCAGAATCAGAATCAGCGGAGTTGTGGATTCCGAACCCGGAGTATGAGGGAGCCTTCTACTTCTTCTTCTTCCATCAACCCTTGACACTTTCAGTCGTTCAAACGACGTGGTCAGGGTTCGGGATCTTCTAGCGATGGCCCAGGCAGTGAAATGGCAGGATAGTCTTTCAGCCACTTTAGTCCAACAATCACGGCTTGACGTGTTGTGAAATGCACCATCAGGGAGATTGCATTGTGACTACACCCACGTGTTACAGGTTTGGTGGCACTGGGCACTATGTCCGTGATTACCCTTCGATGAACACATTCAAGAGTTATGCTTCAGGCTCATGTTACGATGAGGGTAATAATCCGAGTACTTAGAGTTATGGTGGGAGTAGTAATCCGAGTACTCAGTTTTCTACTCGGAGACATTCGCAGTCTTCTGGCACAGCTTCGAGCAGTCGTACTCAAGGGAACTGAGCAAGTCGAAATAATCAGGGTGATAGAACTCGTGGGGGTTGTAACAGTGGTTCAGGAAGACAGGCCCACGGACGTATCAACGCCATGACTCAACAAGAGGCAGAGCAGGATCCTAAAGTTATCATGGATGCATTACTTGTTTTGGTCATTAAGCTAGTGTTCTGATTGATCTGGGTGCTACTTATTCATTCATGCCTCCATAATTTGTGCGAGTGGTAAACCCACAGCCTACATCACTTGGATATGATATGTTTATACATTTGCCCCCTGGAAATTTATTTTGTGCACAGTGGGAGTTTAGGGATTGCCCAGTTATTGTCAAAGGGGAACTTTTGGAAGCCAATTTAATTCCCTTCAAACTTGTGGAGTTCGATATCATTCTGGGAATGGATTGGCTATCTAAGCACAACACTTATATCGGATGTAGAAAGCAACCGGTCCTTTGATCGGCCTGGACGACCAGCAATCACGTTTTAGGGTGAGCGACAAATCCTTCATAATAGTATTATTTTCGCCATCCGGACGACGAAGTTACTATAGAAGGGTTGTGTGGGATTCTTAGCTCACGTGGTCATGCAAGGTGAACCTTCTCTGTGTTCTAGAGATGTGACAGTTGTGGATGAATTCACTGATCTATTTCCTAAGGATTTTCCGGAGTTACCACCCACGAGGGAAATCGAATTTACCATTGATTTACTTCTAGGTACTAACCCTATTTCCTTGGCACCATACAGAATGGCACCAGCTGAGTTGAGGGAATTGAAGATTCAACTTTAGGAGCTCATGGATAAAGGCTACATCAAACCCAGCATGTCTCTCTAGGGTGCTCATGTACTGTTTGTCAGGAAGAATGATGGGTCGATGAGACTCTGCATCAACTACAGGCAGCTTAATCGGGTAACAGTGAAGAACCGTTATCCCCTGCCTCAAATTGATGACTTGTTTAATTAACTAAGGGGTGCTCAGGTGTTCTCTAAGATCGATCTTTGTTCGGGTTACCATCAACTGCTAATCCAGGACGAAGATGTACCGAAGACTGTTTTTCGCACTAGGTATGGACACTATGAATTTTGTGTCATGCCTTTTGGGTTAACAAATGCACCGGCATCTTTCATGGATTTTGATGAATAGAGTTTTCAGACCGTATCTTAATCGGTTTGTGATTATATTCATTGATGACATCTTGATCTACTCCAAGAGTAATGCGGAGCACAGGAAACATTTGAAGTTGGTGTTAGAGAGATTGAGGAAGCATCAGGTGTATGCGAAGTTTAGTAAATGTCAGTTTTGGCTAGACCAGATCAATTTCCTCGGGCATATAGTTTCCGCTGAGGGAATTTGCATGGACCCTCAAAAGATTTCTGCAGTGTCTATGTGGGAACAACCGAAGAATATTGCTAAAGTGAGGAGTTTTCTGGGACTAGCTGGCTATTACCAACGTTTTGTATAGAACTTCTCGGTGATTGCCCTGCCTCTTACTACATTGACCCGGAAAGAGGTCAAATTTGACTGGGGTGAGAATTGCGAATGGAGTTTCAGGGGCTTAAGCAGCGTCTTACACATGCCCCCGTCCATGCTCTTTTGGACAATGGGGGTGAGTTTAAAATATATAGTGATGCATCCTTGTCGGGATTGGGTTGTCTTCTGATGCAGCATGGGAAAGTCATAACCTATGCTTCCAGATAACTCAAAACTCATGAGAGAAATTATCTTGCTTATGATCTGGAACTCAGAGCAGTAGTCTTTGCTCTAAAAATCTAGCAACATTACTTATAAGGCAAGAAATGCCGCATCTTTATAGATCACAAGAGTTTGAAGTATGTCTTTACCTAGAAGAAGTTGAATTTAAGGCAGAGAAAGTGGATGAAGCTCATTAGTGACAACGATTGCACTATTGAGTATCATCCTTGTCACGCCAATGTCGTAGCGGACGCACTTAGTTAGAAATCTTACAAATAGCTTGCCTCCCTTCGAGCTATCCATGTACCGTTATTGTTTTCTCTTCGAGAAATTGACGTTGCAGTGATGCTAGATTCACAAGGAGCATTGTTGTCACACTTCCAAATTAGGCCTGTTTTTGTGGATCTAGTTCGGGAAGCTTAGGAGATTGATCAGTAGTGTGCAGACCTAAAGGAACAAGTGCAGAATGGTACAAGGCGAGATTTGAAGATCTGGAGAGATGGAGCCTTGATGATGGGAAACAAGTTGTTTGTGCCTAAGGACAACAAAGTGATAAAGAAGGAAATACTTGATGAAGCCCACATTTCGGCATATGTCATGCATCCAGGGAGTACTAAATTGTTTCACACCATTCGTTCGTCCTACTACTAGTATAGGATGAAACGGGATATGGCAAAGTATGTGAAGAGATGTATAATTTGCCAGCAAGTGAAAGCGGACAGGCAGAGACCTGAATGGCTAATGTAGAATCTCCCTATACCAGCTTGGAAATAGGAGGATATACCACGAAATTTGTGTATGGTTTGTCGAGTACGCAGTCAAGGTTTGATGGCATATGGGTGATTGTGGATCGACTCACTAAAACTATTCATTTCTTACCTATTCGATAGACCTACACATTGGAGAAGTTGGCACAATTGTTCATCGATAATATTGTTTAACTCCACAGTGTACCCGTCACCATTGTTTCGGGCAGAGATCCAAGATTCACCTCCAAATTTTGGAGAGCATTCCATGATGCCATGAATACTCAGCTATTGTATAGCACTGCCTATCATCCATAAATCGATGGTCAATCTGAGAGGATGATTCAGACGTTGGAGGACATGTTGAGGGTGTTTGTTCTCCAATGGAAGGGTAGTTAGGATAGTTATTTGCCATTGATCGAGTTTGCCTACTACAACAGTTACCATTCTAGTATCGGCATGGCACCATTTGAGGCACTATATGGGAAGGCGTGCCAGACACCTTTGTGTTAGTAAGCGGGTGTTAGTGGGGCCAGAAATTGTCGACACCATTAATACTAACATCCAGTTGATTAAGAGGAATTTGAAGACAACACAAGATCAATAGAAGAGCATCGTGGACCAATATTCCAGGGATCGCGAGTATGAGATTGATGATTTTGTCTTTCTGAAGTTGTCGCTCTGGAAATGTGTGGTTCGTTTTGGTAAGCGGGGGAAGCTGAGTCCTTGATATGTTGGTCCCTACCGAATTGACACACCCCAATCGAGATCAGGGCATGCTGGCCGTCACGTGGAAGTGGCGTAACCACGTGCACAGTGCGGAAGCTAATAAAATAATAATAAAAATAATGATACGAATAAATAAAAACCAGCTCTACACAAAATAATAACAAACATGTGCAAGCGTAAGTGTAAACACAAAGTTCAGAGCACGACGACCTAAAGCAGTCCGGAAGAAAACGACACTACAAAAGCACACCCAAAGGTGGTCCTACACTGTTAGTAGTCTGTCAGATATGCCGGGGAAAACCTCAGGGAAGCCACCAAACGTGCTAGCCAACTAGAACCTGGAGGGGCGCAAAACAAAAGCGTGAATGGGCAAAAACAAAGCTTTTCGAAAACCATTTAATAAATAAGTTCTAAACCTTCGCCGTAAAACCTGTATACTTCCCAGAAAAATAGAATATACATATATATAAATCATGCTCGGAAAAATATGATATGCCAAAACCTCGAAGTAAAATGCAAGTGCTCAGGTAATATCAATGTCATATAATCTGTCAGCCGGAGTCACCTAACGTGACCTGTACGGCTGAATCTAGAGCTCAAATCTCCATCTCACTAACTATACCTGCACACGAGTCGGAACCACCTAAAGTGGTCTGTACGATAAACTTGGGTGTAATATAAGTATGCTCAAGTGCTACGATCACGTGAAGGCTGGGCGAATAATCGCGGGTCACCTAGGTATCGGAACCACCTAAAGTGGTCTGTACGACAGGACTGTGCACCTAACTTGGATCCAAGATGAGCGTGTGGTGCGGGAGGTGAACATCACGTGAAGGACTGTGCCCAACTCTGGGCGGGGGAGCACTAACACCGGGGTGCAGGTTATGAGCTCTCAATATGCACCTCAAACACTACTGAACATAACATAAATCATACTCACCTGGCACTTACCTGTGCGTTCACAGCACCAAACATATATATATACAACTAACAATGCATAAACAACGGCAATATAATGCATGCCATATAAACGAATAAACATTGCAAATCAATTTATGGGAAAAGTATAAGTATATAGGTATATACGGAAAACCAAAAGCCCACTCACTGGTATGTGGAAGGGTCTTAACCCCCTTGCCTCGAGTGACCACGCTCGTCCTCAGGATAGGTATCACCTATATGCGAAACAACTATAAAAACGTTAATTTTAAAACACATAACCAACCTTATGAAATAACTTCTCATACAATGCTCAAATGAGGTGTATGAATACACCAATGTGATCTACTCAACCTCAGGAACATCCCCATATTTTTAGAAAAATTTTCCACTGCCGCACGCGCCGGCCATGCGCGGGCACGTGCCTGGCACGCTGACGGCATCAGTTAACGCCGTCAGGAATATTCCGTTAACTTTAACGGATTCCGTCAATGGCGTTAGGAATATTCCGTCCAAACTGACGGAATATTCCGTCGTCTTCTCCGGCGAGGCTCCGGCGCCGAAAAATAGGGAAAACTTCAAATCGTCCTATCTTCTTCGTTTTTCAACCAAATTTCACAAAATTGGTACCAAAATGAAGCTTACAACGAGAAGAACAAAATCATACCACTTTCAAGCGGTAAAATCCACGGAATCTCGTCGGGAAAATACCCCCAACTCCGGCCAACCTCGAAACTCACGATCTCGACGTCCAAAACCTTCAAATGAACCACCCCGAGCCTCCTAAGGACCTCACCAAGCTTCCTACAAGCTTGAAATTCCCAAAAACATAGGAATTTACGTGTGCATGAACAGTGACAAAAATCGGGTATCCCGAGTTCGACATGAAAACGAAGGTATCCTTACCTGAAATGGGTATGGTTGAACTTCTACGGACCTCACGAGCATGAATATGTACTTTGTTCCTTCGATCTGTGAAGATTACAAGGGTTTTGGGGTATGTCCGTACAAATGGAAGTGAAATGGGGAAGGGAAAGGGCACGAGAGGGAAAGGGTGAAGGAAATGTGTGGGGGAAAGTGTGTGGTGCAAAACCAGCCACACCAAGATCAAAAACAACCACACAACAAAAATTCACACTAGGGGCAAAATCGTCTTTTCACGCGTACGTTTTAAAATTTTCGGAACGGGCTGTCACAAAATCATAGAGAGAATTGGTGTGGTTGCTTATAGATTGGAGCTACCACCAGACTTATTGCAAATACACAACGTATTTCATGTTTCTATGCTTCAGAAGTATGTATCGGATCCCTCTCACGTTATTCAACTGGAACCATTAGAAGTGAGTTAGGACGTGAGTTATGTTGAGGAACCAGTAGTGATCATCGACCGACAAGATAAAACTCTGAGGAACAAAGTAATTCCATAAGTAAAGGTGTTGTCGAGGAACCATGTAGTTGAAGAAGCGATGTGGGAAACAGAGAAACTAATGAGGAGTCAGTATCCGTACTTTTTTATTTGAGGTTGTAAATTTCGAGGATGAAATTCTTTTATGGGGGATAGATTATGAAACCCCGTCCTCGATTTATCGTATTTTGTACTATCAGATTTATGAAATTACCATTATACCCTTGAGTTGATTTTCGTTGATCGTCTTTGAAACGCGTAATCTTAATTTAATTAATTTATTCGTATCGTGCTTATCGCCACAAATGAGTAGGCACGAATGAATTCAAATTTGAATGTATAACAAAGATTATACATTCGAACGTCGAATGTTTTCGAATATTTTGTGTTTACTCTTATGCATTCTTAAATTGCGAACCAAAGGGACCCACTTGGGATTCTTGTCCCCTTAGCCTTACCCTATACAGATACCTTTCCCACCCTTTTTAGATTTTCTTACTTTCCTTTTATAACTCTCTCTCTCCCCCTTCACTTTTCTCTTATTCCCGTTCCACACCCCCAAGATCTCTTTCTCTGCGAACTCTCACTCTCCTCTTTAAGTTCACTCACACTCATAAGCACCCTCACCATTTGGATCGAGGAGCTTTGAATACCCAGTGACTGGCTGTGGAACTCCACAGTGACGATCTCACTATTCAATTCCTCCCCCGACGAACTCCGACCACTTTTGTGAACTTTCTGATGTAGGTAAGCTTCTAGGAACCCTTTGGTTATGTTTTAAGTTAGATCGGAGTTTGTTTTAAGTTATACACACGTGTTAAATGCAGAAATAGCTCGGAGTAGCTTTTCCCAATTTCTGGCAAGCACTTCTACTTTCAAGGCATTTTTCGGCCAAACCACCTTAAGTTTGGCATCGTGCAAGGTACCATTCTCTTCATCTCATTGGGAACTATGATTTTCATTTTTGAATCACTTGATTTGGTTGAGTATCAAATAAGTTATGAGCATTTGAAGTTTTGCCCGGATTCTGGCTGACCCATTGCCTGAAACAGGGTCGACCCGACTCGATAACCCTAAACCCATATCCAAACCCAACTGCTACCTAGCCCAAACTTTTGGGCCATGCTACCGGCCCAACCCAGAATTTCAACCCACTGAGCCAAGCCCAAACCCAAACCTTTGGCCCAAACCCATAAACCAAGCCTAACCCAGATTGTAGTTAGCACATGGGTCCACACATAGGGCTACGCGTGGGCGCCTATCTTGGCCGGCGTGTGGAGCACATGCACCTCCACCGAAGGTACTATGCTCCGCCGTTGTCCACAGCAGCGTCGGCAACTTTTTCGGCCAACTTTTCGACGACCCAACTCGATGTGTGGCGGTGCCTGCAGTGGCACGTGGCTTTCCAGGTCGTTGCCCCGTGACGGCACGTGGGGTACCCTAGGTTCCCCTTATGTTTTTCGACGTCCTGAATCTGTTTATGATGGCCATTCCCGAAATTCAATCATTTTAGTAGAGTTTTATTAATTGGTCCCTTTATGTGCTTAGGTGCGTTTGTTACTGACGTTTCCGTTCTCTCTAATTTGTAAGACTCTTCGACGATGGAGTATCTGTGAGTGGACCCCTTCTAAAATGCATGATTTTATTATTAGAAATGCATACATGAAAAGCATGATTTTATGACTATGTTTTATGAAACATTTATGAGTAAATTGGATTTACGCTTTGTGAAATATCATGCTTCACTGGATTTACATTTATTGAGATATTCACGAATATGATTTAAGATATGATATTTGAGCTATTAAGCTCCATTGAGATATATACATATATTTTGGAAATATTATGTTGATGTTTTTATAAATATTATGTTGATGTTTTTATTGTGCTTATTCAGTGGTTACTCACACTATGTGCCTACGGGCGAATGATATTTATATATGGCTTCGGTCGGCCAGCCGGAAGATATTTATATATGGCTTTGGCCGAGCATGTGTAGGTGGCTTTGGTCGGAAGATATTTATATATGGCTTCAGTTGGGTGATGTAGGGCCTTCAAGCGATTTTGATACCACTACTAAGCACACTATATATGATACATGTTTTATGAAGTTTTATGGCATGCTAGGGTTTTCAAAAAACCTATTACATATTATACTATTAAGTTTTCATAAACTTTGGGGGTTAGTACATTGATGAATAACTATTTCAGTATTACTTATTTATCAACTTGGTCCAGTCATTTTTTTGTTTTGCGCCCCCTCAGGACTTAGGAACGAGGCATACGATCCGAGCTATGAGGCATTCCCATAGTGACTTTGTGTCCTTCACTCCGCTTGGACATTCTTGTAATAACACTTTTTGTTGCGCCTTCTGTTTTTATTCTGAACTAGTTGTATGCTCTAAGCATGTCATGCATTATCACTTTTATTTTGTTGACAGTTGAACTTATTATATTATTTTGTTAAGGTTGTACTTGAATATTACATTGCGTAGTTATGCGAAAAATTTGTATGCATGTTTCACATGTTCTTGGCATATGCATTCATAAAATGGCTTCCATCACCTTCGGGTGTCAGCCAACACGTGGCCATCCCGATGTCCTTCAAACACCAGGATCGGGGCATGTTAGGAAACTTATAAAACATCCTAATTCTATGAATAAATAAATTACATAAGATTAAATGTGTGTCCAAGCCATCACTAAGAGGAGAGTTTGTCTAGTTAAGTAGAAGAGCTTGCCAAAAGAGAGATAGTGAGATGAGAGAGCACAAAGTTTTACGTCTGCAATGCAAAACCAGGAAACAAACATTGTGTTGTGCTATTTGAATCCAAATGTAAAATCAGGAGTTGTGCGAGTGTGAACCATAGGAGGCGTGTGAGTGATGAAAAAAAAATCAGGAAACAGACAGTCAGAATAGAAATGTAAAAAACAGAACCAGAAAACAGATACTGCATTGTCTGAATCCAAATGTAAAAATAATTTAAAGTTTCTAAATCCAAATGTAAAAATCAAGAGTCACTCAAAGTGTGAAGCGTAGGAAGCGTGTGAGTGATGACAAAAACAGAACTAGAAAACAGACACTGCAACGCAACATCTGTATCCAAATGCAAAAAAAGGGAACCAAGAAACAATATTGACCTATTTCAAAATGTAAACAAATATGAGAAAAGACTAAAGTGGGTGCCGACTGTTGTGGCTAAAGTTGTATTTTTTGTTTATTTTAAATGCATTTAAGTATCATAATACATAATTGATCTATTTCTTTGTAGACTTACCAATGTGTTTTGATCCAACAAGCTTACCTTGAGATAAACCTCTACGTGGCCTTTGATGCTTGCATCCATCTTGCATGATATTCATTTTTTCATGATTAACTTGACACTTGTTGCTTTGCCACTTGAACGCTTATCATTGTTAATGATTAGGACAACACTTGTTGCCTTGTTATTGGAACACATTTTATGGTAATGATTAGCACAATACTTGGTGTCTTTCTATTGGCACACTTGGAAGCTTTCTCCTCAAACTAGATGGGAAGGAAGAGGTTATTCAATCCTTATAAAGAAAGGAGCAAGAACCAACATAAGAGACATGAAGAGAAGAGAGAGGAAGAAGAATAAAAAGAAAAAGAACCAACTTCAAATAGAAAGCCATTCTCCCTTTTATATTACCTTCTTTCTTTTACATGTTGTTAAGCCTTTAAGTCATATTTCATTGTATTTGTAAGTCTCTCGTATATAGTGAAATACAATGAAATCTAACCCTAGTGGATGTAGTCGACGAACCACTTAAATATTGTGTCTATTATGTGAATGAGTGTGTTATCAAGTTCCTATAAAACACCATCATCCAACTCCGTGAAGCACCCTCAAATTTCCGTCTACATTTCTCTAAAAACTTGCAAAAGAAGTCAGAGGCAAATCCGGAAAAATACATGAGAACTTACCGAACAAATCTCTCCACCAAACTCACCACCACATTCATCTATCAAAAGAAAGATATCCGAAAACTAGAAATTTGTCCCGCCTATTTAATAGACCAAAACACCATCATCTATAGATTATATCCAAATACTTCCTTCACAAAAGTTGTTCCTATTCCTCTCTAACATAACATATCCAAATCCCAGAAAGATCCAACGGTCCATTCGTTCCAGATCCTGAAAATACTATCACAACCTTGAAAATCCGCAGAAAACCATGCAGTCATATTTGGAGCTTCAAAAGCCCAACCTCTTTAGCTCAAACAGAGATACTTCCTTCGTAACAGTTGTTCCTTATCATATTTTCTATAACATATTAAAAAATCATGACAACCAATATATGTGCTAACTTGTACACCAGTTTGAACAGTTGATGTATGGTTGAGCTATCCTTCTCGGGCAGCCACTTTGCATGGCCAACATCTCTAGCAATTTGACTCCTATTACATATGTAGAATTTCAGCTACATTAAAGAAGAGCAAGGGAAAGTGACGAAGGAAAAATGAAAACAAGAGGGAGGAAATGAAATTAACAACAATAAAAAGGAGGAAATGGTAACCTATTGTTTATCATTTATGTTGTTGTTAAAAATTATTACTTTGTTGTTGATATTATGATTATATTACTTGTGTTACAAATCAATTTAATTTATGTTGAAACTTGCAGGCTTGTTAAAGAAAATGTGATTATTGATATCTATGTGAACATGACATATACTTATGCATTGCAAAGCAAGAAAGAGAGTTGAGTTGTGTAAAGTGTTTTAGTTGTGAGGATATTCAAGGGATGAAGAATGCCTTGAATATAAAATAATGAACTTTGTATATGTCAGGCGTAAGGAGAAGGGCTTCAATATACAATTGGGTGTCTAAGGAAGTGCCTATGTATTAAAGTGGAAATTGAGAATTCAATTATGAAAATTGGGCTTAAGAGATGAACATGAGTTAACTCAAATTCTAAGGTATTCGGAGCCAAGTGGAATAAGTATGGTAGTGGGACGGGCATGCTTGGGTGCCTTCAGTATGCATTAGTGAGATTAGAAGGGAGTGAGTACATTCATGCATTTCATTTGCATATACTTTATGCATTTGCAAGAATTGTTGCATTCTAATTATTGTTTGGTACATACCTATATTTTGAAAAGTAATATGTGAACCATGTGATCATTGCAAAATTTTATTCCACTGTATCCAATAAATTTTATGCAAAATTTGTTATAAGATGTATTGTGTAATCAGTTCCAAATGATTTTATTTTAATTTCCACCATATCTTGGTTGTAGAATTTATTTCTATAACTAAGATATGACTCACACCCTAACTCATAAATAGTTTTTATTCGCGAGTCGAGATGTGACATGTAATCTATTAAAGTCGTCTCAAATTATCAAAGAGACGGCCCAATGACTCACTATTGTTCCTAACTTGTTAATTATCACCTGCAAAGTTTGACAAATGTGAAGTTTTATCATAAAAGCCTCAGTATTGGTTGAAATGAGATTAGAATATCTAAACTCTTCTTTTCTCCTCATTATGCTGATTTGGGATATTTCAACAAGTCAAATATGAGACTTTTCACTTATAAGTAAAAAAATGGAAGTAGTTTCGCTCACGACACTCAATTGATGGTGACTGTTCACCATCTTTTTTAACATTAAATTTCGAGATCTAAATACTAATAGACACAAATTTTAAATTTAAACACATGAAATGTTAATAAATAGAGTGGCATAATACACCAGCACGTGAGCAAAGCTGACAAAAATATGTTATCCAAACAGGTTGATAGTGGAGAGCAGGAAATAAAAGATACTCGCTTGATTGGATGACCAAGTAGGCAGTAAGGAATTTTTTAAATTTCCTTTTTTTTTTAATTGAAATTTAAAATATTTGAAATTTCAAAGGCGAGTGACAGCAGTCTACCCAAAGAAAAAGCAAATGGCAATGAAGGCGTTGGAGTAAATGCAAATTAAATTATTAATTAATTGTAACTGGTAAGAATGCAAAATAGCAAATTAGGGCTTGGCTTTTACTTGCTTTTTTAATAATAGCCCGTAGAGGCAAAGGCACGAAAAGAAAATGAAAAATATAAGAATTAAAATATAACCAGATATTCAGATTTCTCGCATTTCTTAGAAAAAGGGCTTCGGAGCCGCTCTGCGTTTTCGTTCCGGAACCCTAGAATTTCCGCGTCGCCGTAATTTTTCTGAATTATTGGTAAGTCGAACGTAATTTTTGGGCTTATTTTTCGATTTTCCTTAATTTTCACTGATTTTATTTTATGATTCTTTTACTGTAAATTGGCAAAATATAAATCTTTTATTTTCTAAAAGACTGGTGGAAGTAAAATGCCGAATCTTGTCTGGTTTAAGCTTTTGTATTTAAATATTTTGCTTGATCTGTGCTGAAATGGGGAAAAAAGCAAACGTAATTTTTTTTTCTTTTTCCGGTTGGTTTAAAACGAGGTCTGGAAGTTGTTAGGGTTTGTGTAAATTAATCCCAGATGCTGTCAGGGTTAGGTTTAGATACTTTGCAGAATAAGCTTACTTGGAATCTACCACCATCTTCTTCTTCTTCTTCTGGTTTTCGTTTTCGTTTTCGTTTTCGTTTTTACTGGTTGTTGAAGAATTCAGATACTAAAAGTAAAATTTTATATATTTATACATCTAGTTTGTAGAATGTAGATTAGGGTTTGTAAATTGTGGCTACAAGAAAATGGTAAATTTCTTTGTACTGATCTGCTTTTTATTTTTTATTTTTTATTTTTATTGTGTTTCAGGGATTTTAGTTTGATGGAATTTTAGTACAAGTGAAAATTGCGAATTTATAAAAAAAATAAAAATAAATAAAAAAATAAAAAAGAAAAATGTCAGGATCTGAGACGGGAGTGATGACGAGTAGGGAGCCGTTTCTGCAGAAGAGTCCTATTCAGTCACAGTCCGCCATCCAGAGTCTGCGGTTGAACTTCAGTGCTGACGGCGGCTCCGCTCTCTACAAGCCTGTTGCCACCGCCACCTCACCTGCTTACCAGCCCTCGGTCACCTCCGCCGCCGCTTCCGGCGGAGGTGCTGTTGTCCCGGGGGCTGCCGGAGAGGGTGCAGTTATGGCCCCTGTTGCTACTGCTGGGCTTAACATGAACATGGGTACTGAGCCAATGAAGAAGAAGAGAGGGAGGCCCAGGAAGTACGGGCCGGATGGCACAATGGCATTGGCTCTATCACCATCAGCCCCGCCCGTGACCGTTACCTCGTCCAGCGTCGGAGCCTTTTCTCCTCCTCCTGCTCCTCCTGCTCCTGCTCCTCCTTCTGGGGGAGGTTCTGCCTCACCACCACCCAGTTCCACTTCCACCAAGAAATCAAGAGGCAGACCACCTGGTTCTTCCAAGAAGCAACAATTGGATGCTTTGGGTAACCTCTCTTTCCTTTTCCATTCTAAATTCTTAAAACTTATTGAAATTCTTAAAATTTTGAATCTTATATTGTATTTTGTTTTTGTTCTGGGTCATTGATTTTGTTATTAATTTTGGGTTTAGCAAATATTTGTGTGACGTGGGTTTGAGAGGTCGGGTCTTGAGGTAACGCAACAGTGGCTTTGATTGATTTGATTTTATTATGTATCATCTGTGTTGGAGATCTGGAAGTTGTTCCCATTTGGTTTGGGTTTCTGACAGGAAATGAAAGGATTTAATAAAAGCGATATATTCGGGGATGACTTTATGAAATAGAAAAGGGTACAGCAAAGGATGTTATGCTTGAGATTCTTCTTATGTGTCAAATTTACTTATCTGCCCTTGATTGGTATATTGCAATTGTATGTATACTGTAGGTGTAGGCTCATAGAATGATACTTAACCTTGATATTCATGATTTTTCATGCGTATATGATTGCTTTTGGTATTTGGTTACAACGATGGTACTTCTTGCAAAGGGAATTACTTGTTTTAAACTCCTTTTGACAGTCTATTTTACAGCACAACTGTATCAATATGCATTTAGAAAACATATCCAATACTGGAATTAAATTGCTTTTGGAAGTTTCCTTTTGAGCATACAAGTCCCCCATCCTGTTTTTCTTATATAATGTTTAATTTAGTATTCCAACTCCATCAAGTGCTAAAACTAGAATTTTCAACTAAACAAATTTGTTTAATGGTTCATTTTATGACTTATAGATGCATGCTTGCAGTGGCAATGGATCTTATTTTATTCTTTATCTTTCTAAAAGTCAATTTTAATGTTGCTTTTTCGCTGCAAATAACTATATAATGATAACTGTACTATGGTTTAATTCGTTTTATTGTTTGTAGGAGCTCCGGGATTTGGATTTACGCCACATGTTATCACTGTAAAAGCTGGAGAGGTTTCTAATTCCCCTTTTCTTTCTTTAATAACTTAGTTTTCATACTCTTCCGTGGTTGATCATCACTGCATGCTTAGTCTGACTAGTTGTTGAGCAAGAAATGTTATTTGATTGCACTATAGATATCTATCTATTCTCTCTATGCTGAGTAGCTCATCTCTTCCATATTATGCACTTCTTTAATTTGGCTGATTATGCAAGTTCTTTGATACGGTAAATGCATGTGTGGTACATCACTCACTGAATCTTGTTAAGCTCCTTTTTCCTCTGTCTACTTGGAGTTCTGAGTGCTTCATCTATTGAAATTAACAATATTTAGATCCAATGGTTGGCAATGCTGGGTACATTTAATTCAAATATTTATTTTATGAGTTCAAATTCAGATAATTCTGGTTTCTTATATTTTCATATCATTGGAACTGAATGTCAAGATTTACTATTTAGAGAATAATTGGCCATTGGAGTATTATGCTTTGCTTCACAGCTTTCTGGGAATTTAGAACTTTAATCGCAAAATTCTCCCGAGGATATCATTTCCCATGTCACGGTCTGATCCCATCCCAAGAGCTCATCACCAGTGAGCTAGCTGCTAATATGATTGAATGTCATTAATTTTACATGCGCACCTGCTTTATTGTTTGGCTGGCATACTCATCATTTTTCTAGTTGATTGCACTATATTGAAATTTTATTTTGATGCATTTAACCTTTCAGGATGTATGGTCAAAAATAATGTCATTCTCTCAGAATGGTCCTAGAGCTGTTTGCATATTGTCTGCAACTGGAGCCATCTCTAATGTGACTCTTCGCCAACCGGCCACATCTGGTGGAACTGTAACATATGAGGTTTGTGAGATTGCAGGCTGTCTTGTTTGTTGGCCTTTCCTTGTATCCAAGTTGAACTGTGACATATATTGTGTTTTCATACAGTTTTGTTGTTACTATGTTGGGCCTCAGTAGCTGTTCTCTGGGAACATTGACTGGGGATTAATATTCCAAGTCTCTCTAGGAACAGTTATGTTTATTTTAGGATACAATACTACGCCTATACTAATGAGTTTATGCCGCCATGTTCTGACATGATTGTTTATGTTTGGTTTGTGAACTTTTTAACACCATAGGTTTAAATTAATGAACTAGTTACTATCTGGGTTCTACTCTAGGAGCATGTAATGTAAAAAAGCATGTTTGCTCTTTAATTAGATGTAAGATTTAGTATCTGTCACAATTCGTCGCAGTACTGAGTTTATTGTTTTTACACGAGTAATTATCATTAACTTTCTGTTAATTATTTGGTAGTATCCATAGGGATTGTTTTCATCTTACGTATTATATCTACCTATGAGTTATTTCCCGCTAATTCCGTTTTCTCTTATGAATTTTCTATGCAGGGGAGGTTTGAAATTCTGTCACTCTCAGGCTCGTTTCTTCTATCTGAAATTGGTGGTCAGCGGAGTAGAACTGGGGGCTTAAGTGTGTCATTATCTGGCCCAGATGGCCGAGTTTTAGGTGGTGGCGTGGCAGGTCTTCTAACAGCTGCCTGCCCTGTTCAGGTACGTTTTATTTTTAAATTATTTTAGATTTTACTTGTGATGTGAAAATTAATAGTTGAAGGAAATTAATCTTCCACGATGTGTGGGTCTACAAATTATGAATCTAGACATAGTACGAGCCATATGTTTGAATTGAGCACTTTCAGATACAGCTCTTCATATGATTGAATCTTTAGCTCTTATTAAAAAAAGAAAAAAAAATTGATGGACCTAATATAACCAGTGATTTTGGGGGTTCCCATTTCATTGCAGGTGGTAGTCGGAAGTTTTGTTGCAGATGGTCGGAAAGAATCAAAGACTGCGAACCAAATGGACCCTTTGTCCGTAGCACCAAAATTTGATCCGGGCAGTGGTCCAACAGGAGCAAGTAGCCCCCAGTCACGTGGAACTCTGAGTGAATCCTCAGGCGGGCCTGGAAGTCCGCTTAACCAAAGCACAGGGGCCTGCAATAACAATAACCTGCAAGGCATGTCAAGCATGCCATGGAAGTGAATGGTTTGGCAACCTGAGGGCAGGCCTTTTCACTAATTTGTGCAGTAGGCATGATCAGCGGATGTTGTGTTTCTTTAATCGAGTCTTGAGAGCAGGAAAAGGTTGTAGTTTCTGCATCGTGTAATGTATGACTAGTACTAGTAGAATAAGGAATGCAGAATGCTTTGCAGCTTGACCTTATAGAGGAGCATGGCCGGCTGGAAGTGTCAACCAGGTAACAAGAAGTGTGTGTGAAGTAGAAATTAGATTTTTAAGTCTTGTGATTGTAGGGACTTAATTAGTAGGATTAATTATTAATTAGGATGAGTTAGTGATCTAGTTTATCACGCGTTTGGCTGCTTGTAATTGTTGTTGATCCTTTAGATTATGCTGCTCAACTTCGACTTGTTCTCTAATGATAAGATGCTTTGATTTTAGATTTTTCCCCCTCATAATTGTCTAGCTTTAATTTTATTTACACGTGGTGCAAAGTCACTAGAAATGATCATTCCGTTTGAAAAATGACTTATAGTGAGATTGAGCTTAGAAAAGTTGCCCACCACGTCGTGAGCTCCACATGCATCAACAGTTATCTCAACTACGAGCGGAGTCGCCCATGCCTGTCCTGTCGATCATAACTTAGGTCAAGAATCAGTGCAACGGAGCCTCCTGAGTAACCACGAGAAACAAATGCGAGTGCTTAAAGGAACCAAACAAGAATCATTTGCATTTGTTTCCGTCTTGGGAAACTCGGAAACGAATGGTATTGCTTCAACTTTCTTCGGAAGGAGCTCCTGCCAAGCGCGGATGTTTGCCAAAACCATCCTCTTGAGTTAGCAGGGTCCGCCCTTTTGGCCAGGTGCCACGCGCACACACCCTCTCCGAGATGAACCATATAGCCAAGGGAAACCGTGTTGCTAGATGATTAGATCAATAACAGAGTATGAAGCGATAAAACTATGTCGTTCCATTGTCGAGAGAATATATACAATATTGTTGCAGACTGGAAATGATTAACTGATGATATACATGATGCTTGAGAATAACGAATAGACAAAATATTGTCAATTGGTAGAGAGGGAAGGAAGGAGCGCAGGTCATTTTATACCCCTGGGAAGGAATGGAACATGGAAACAGTACTACTAAAGTGAGTCATGTTGGTTTGTGCTACTCCCCACAAAATCATCATCTGCTTTGTTTTGCTTTGCTTTTTCCTTCCATCCCAGAACAAGAAGCTCAGGCTTCTAGGGAATCATTGCCTATGACCCTCCCACTTGTCCTTCTTTTTTCCCCTTCTTTTCTTCATCATCTTTCTTTATTTATTTATGGGTCCAAGTTTGGGGCTATACATTTGTAGCGTTGGGGTGGAGAATGACGGTGGCTGTGGAGGATTTTAGGGTTTTTTTTTTTTTTTTTTTCCTATTCTATTATTTAAGTTTTTAATAATACAAAAAAATCAATTATTTATTAGTTGTTTGGCCACGTGGCTCTAGTTGGACATCAACGTCAGCACAAATCTGAAATTTATTGTTACCACGCCATCACTTAACTGATTTTCTAATGGTTGTATGAAATTGAAATGAAATAATAACTAGTGTATGAGATTGAATTTTTTTAAGATGATGTATAAGATTGCAATTACACTCAAACTTGAAGGATAAAATATGCTTACACGAGACTTTGTAATTCAGTTAGTTTAGCACATTCAACAAAACACAATTTCTCATACATATTAAGTAATCGGAGTACTAGAACGGGTTGGCTGTAGTGGTAAAAAATGAAGAATGAATCAAGATACTTCTGCAATTGAATGAAAAGAAGAATAAATAAATCTCTGTAACCAATATAAAAATTAACAACGCTATAGGAAATATCTGGGGTGGGGTTGAGAGTTCAAGCCTCTCTCACCCCACTGTTTTTGCTGGTGTCTAACAAAGTTTCTCAATCCCTAAACTTCTAATTAAGAAAACAAATTTACAATTCTAAACTCTACTACAAAATTTTTTTCAGTGTAACACTTGTAATTAAGGTGACGACCCGTCCCGAATTATAATATATTTTATCCTCGAGTGCGTTGAAATGACTATTTTGCCCTTGTGGGTCTTGTGACGTGGATGTATGTATATAGTCTTCAATCATTTTTCCATCGACGTGAGTAAGTGGTATTCGACGTTACGAGAACGTGGATGCAAATTAGAGCCGAGTCAGGTACGTAGTGGAGATGTTGTAAAGGAATAAAGGAATTGGGTTGGGTTTAATTGCATGAATCCAAAGCATGCAGCCCAATTAGGGCTTGAGGCCATTTTAATATGGCCAACCCGTGGCCACACACACACACACACACATGCAACCTTCATCCTCTCTCTCTTTCTCAAATTTTCTTCCCCGCCCGTACAACCGTGAGCATTCACCCTTAAACTAAACCAAAACTCTATGGATCGAATTTGGTGTTTCCATATTCTTACTCTTCTCAAACCCTAGAACACAGTGATACCTTTTGTTAAGTGGTTTGACTTCGAAAACCCAAGACTCCATAAGCTCCGGCAAGGGGTGTAATTTTCTCCGATGTGATCGCGAAGGTTTTAGCTAGTTTTGGGACTTAATAAGGTACTATTCTTGCTCCACTAGCACTTTGGAACAATTTTAGAGCAGTTTTGACGTTGGGACACTCGGGTTTATCGAGTTGCAGATTTTGCTGGACTATTGAAGAATTTTCCAACCATATACTGTTGGTTTTAGGACTCTAAACAAGTAAGAACATGTTCTACTCGTTTAGAGCTTCATTTTGGTATAATTTTCATGAAATTTGGTTGAAAAATGAAGAAGATATCAAGATTTAAGAATTTTCCAGTTTCCGGCAACAGAATCCGACGAACCACCAGAGAAGTCAGAGCATATTCCATTTATTTAACGGAATATCCTATTATTTAAATGTGTCAGGTATATTTAACGGAATATCCTATTATTTAACGGCATATTCCCTAACGGCGTTAGGGTTACCGTCAGTGTGCCAGGCACATGACCACGCGTGGGACGTTGGAAAATTATTCTAAAAATATGGGGATGCTCGGGGTGTTGAGTAGGCCACGATAGTATATTCAAACACCCCAATTGAGCAACATATGATAAGTTATTTCATAGTGATGGTTATGTGCTTAAAAATAACATTAAAATAGTTGTTTCACACATAGGTGAGATATTTCCAGAGGACGATCGCAGCCAAGCGAGACTTAGGGGTTATGACTCGGCTACATACCAGTGAGTGGGCTTTTGGGTTATATATATGCCTTATGTTTCCCAAAAACTCTTTAAATGGTTTTTACATTTTAAATGTCATGTCGTATGCATTGCATATTAGAATATGCTTTAATATAGCTGTGCATATTACCGCTTGACGCTGTGGACGCTCAGGTAAGCTTCAGGTGAGTGTATAGCAATGGTTGTGATGGTAATGTGTATGATTATGATGAGTTGCTTTCAATGATTTATATCCTGCAACATAGTGTTAGTGCTCCGCCCGAGAGTAAGGCCTAGCCTTCACGTGATCGTTCACCTTTCGCACCATACGCTTACCTTGGATCCAAGACAGGTGCCAGCCTGTCGTACAGACCACATTAGGTGGTTTCAACTCGTAGGTGACTTGCGATACTTCACACAGCCTTCACGTGATCATAGCACTTGAGTATACTTATTTACACCTAGCCTGTAGTACAAACCACAGAGGTGGTTCCGAGTCGTGTGCAAGATTTGATTTGATTGTTGAGTTATAGATTCAGCCATACAGGTCACGTTAGGTGACTCCGGCTGATATGTCACTTTATATTAGTGCAATTCACCTGGCTTACTTATTCATGGTTGAGATGATTGTCATGCCATACACACGGTTTGGTTATTCTCGAGTATAGTTTTCATATATGTTTATAGTATTATTTTCTAGGAAACTTATATGGGTTTTACAGTGAGGGATTATTACATTTGGAAAGATAAATGGTTTTGAAAGTTTTGTTTTTGCCCACTCACACTTTCTGTTTTACGCCCCTCCGGGTTCTAGATAGAAGTTTGTGTCGATGGCTCATGAGGACTTCACGACGGTTCTGACAAACATTCACCAGTGTAGGGTTTCTTTTATGATATGTGTAATTAGTAATTAAACTTATGGACTGCATTCTGATACCTACGCTCTGGTTATGTGTGTCCTTTACTCTAAACATTTTCACTCGCACTAATATGTTAGTCTAGTGTAATTAGTTAGCAAGTTTTTATTTATCCGTATTTTCGTATCACGTTCACTTCCGCACAGCGCACATGGCTACGTCACCCTCATATGACAGTCAGTATGCCTCGATTGGGGTCGGGGTGTGTCAATTAATGTGATGTATTAACTTTATTATCCAATTTTTCCCCTACTACAAGCACAACCAAATTAATCAAAATTAGAAGGTAAGAAGGCAATCAAATGAAGCCTATGAACTCAAAAGTGTTTATATTTCATGTGGTTAATTAAAAAAAGTATAAATAAATAAAGTGAAGCCAACGACCACACATGAGATATAAAGAAAGTTAAGTGTCTATTCCTAAAATTAATTGGTAATAGGAGTGTTCCAACCCTTTATAAACCTTTGCAAGAATCCTTAGTTTTTTTACATGAGATTACATTCTCAACAAGAAGAATATATAAAGTGTTGAAGAAGGTAAAAATGTCTCACATTATAAAACTGAAAAAAATAATATAATATATATATATATATATATATATATAATTATAGTTCTACTACCGATGACCTCAAAGTTTTTTATAATAAAGCCTCACACCGAGGTATGTAGGTGTGGGGACCTTTTGATTGAGTTGGATATTTATGTTAGGGACCCTTTGATTGAGTTGGATATTTATGTTAGGGACCTTTTGATCGAGTTGGATTTAGGTCTCGGACGAACTGTACACTCGCATGGTTCGTTTCCGGCACTAAGTCCTGAAATACTTCAAAAGAATTAGCATGGCTTGGGAAGCATTCCAAATGAATCAATGACTCTGATTCAACCATGATTGAATAATTACATAAATTGTAACTTGCTTGGGTGAAGCATGGTATGACAGTTAAAAGTTCATTGGTTCAACATGAGAAAAATGTTGTGCTTGCATGTATGGTTTAAGGATGGCTAATCTAAGATTTCTAATACTTTGGGGGGGGGGGGGGGGCACGTTTGTTTGACCGAATTAAGAGGGACTGGACTAGACTAGACTGTAGTCCCTTGTTTGGTCGGGACAAGGATTAGGTTTAATGGGACTAAAGGGGACTCGCCCCGACTGAACATTTCACTAAACGTTCTTAAGGAGACCCCTCGATTTCAAGCGGACTGCTAGTCCCGTTCTCTCCCTCGCCGCTGATCCCTCGTCGTCTCCCTTCTCCTTCGTCATCTCCCTTCTGATCCGCACCTTCGCCCACTCCCTTGGGCCTTCACTATCCCACCTAAAAGCCTAAACCCAGACCTCAAACAAAACTGAAAAATAATCCACTGATTCCCTTCCTTTCTTCTTCGTTCAATTCACTCTCTTTCTCAACAAAATCGTCATGGTTGAAACCACCAGACCACCACCAGACAACCATCACCAGAAGCTCGCCGTCAATCTTCGCATTCGCGTGCAACCCAGACGCAAGTCGGGACCAAAAGCGTACCAAATGCTCAAGCACCTGCGAATCCCCACATAAATTCAAAACAAAAAGGCAAAATCACCAGAGAATCCTGAGATTTTTCGAGAAAATCAGAGGAGGCGCTACGTGGAGAGCTCCGATGAATCCTCCATGCGAATCTTCTGCATAAGTAAAAGAGGGAGAGGTTAGGGATAAAGTGGACGAAGGGAAAAAAAGGAGAGGGGAGGGAGAGAGTTGCCGGAAGAAAATAGGGAGAAGTATGCAGAGAGAGGAAGAATATTCTGGAAAAATGGTGAAACAGAATAAAAAGATGGAGATGAGAGGGAGAATGGCGGAGGAAGGGAGGAATAGGCTAGAGAGAGATAATTTTAGGAATAAATAAATAAAAAGATTTTGGCCCTTACAGAAGGAGATATGATTCTAGAAACAAATAAAATGATAAATTAATAATAAAATATTAATAAATATAGATAAAATAATATAATATTTGAGTTAGATAATTATCCAACTTTTTAGTCCGACACTGCACCAAACGCTTCACTAAACTAGTCCAGCTTAATCTAGTCTAAGCCAGTCCAGCTTAATCCTTGAAGCTAATCTAGTTCGAAACAGTCCGGTACAACAAACACACCCTGGCAGTTTTATAGAGCTTAAGGAAACTTAAGAAAAGACTCGGAAAGAATGGAAAGCTTATCACTCAGGAACTAGGGTTTCCTGTACTTATAGAAAGTTTGCACTGCTTGGTATGTTCTTGCCCCAGTTCATCCCCTCCTTCCCTCATTGTTCTTCGTTGTCCCTTATTCAACGTACTGGCATCTTAATTATAGGTGCAGTGATTCCTTCAAGTTCCAGCTAGGGAATCCCTTAGTTTTCTCCCTTCTTCCTGTTTTGCTAAGCCTTCCCTTTTCCTTTCCATAGTTGCAGCTATAGAGTTCTTCTTTGGTATAACGTTGCAGAAGGTTGCTAGCTTTGTGCCGGGGTCAAACACAATGCCCAGATTCCATCATTCTTGCACCAAGCCCCACAACACAACTCCATCTTTGGCAACGCTCCCTTCTGTTTTTTTTTTCCTCTCGAGTTCCTGTACGAGCTTGGAAGGGAAAGGTTTTTTCCCTGTTCATTAAAGGAGGCGCACGGCTCTAGTTCAAAGCACGATTTGGCTTTAATTTGGTCAACTCAGCTTTGGGTTTTAGTTGGTTCTTGGATGTATTAGTTGGTTTGTAAGGGAAAAGAACAAAAACAATTCTCTCAAGCCTTCCCATATAAGCCGAAATCATGCGCTTGGACTTTTAGTTCTCCCAAGCACCCAAAAGTCCTTTACAATCCTATTTCTCGTAGGCCCAGTAAATTTTCGTAACCATCCACACCACAACCTACTCGGCAACCCATTTATGTGGCTTGGGTCCATTCAAGCATGTAGCGTGATTGGTATACTTTTTTATGTTAATATCATAGAATGGCTTCGCATGATAAATATGCGTGATTTGCATGAGCTTAACACGATTATAGAAATGTCTAATTTGTAAATTATTATTTTATTAGCACGACATGATTGTAAATTCACATACCCCTTGTTTTTAATTCGTATACCCCTCGTTTTAAATTCACATACCCCTCGTTTCACACCTTTTGCATGAATTTAAACTCGGCTTGTGACGTATTCGCAACAATTAGACTTTGAGATACGATTGTACTCGTTGGTATAATTTTTTGCTCGAATTGTAAGTAGTTTTTGTTTTTTGTTTTTTTCTCTTAAAAAGGGGGACAACATGTGACAATTCACGGTTATCTACCCATTCCAGGAGCCGAGAAGACTCTCATAGGCATTTTAGCCTTCCATGACCACAAATTTGGCTTCCACACAAGTGTAGGTAGTTAATTTGGGAACAATAATTAGTGTTTAAGAAGTGGGACGGTGAAATCTAGTCAAAGAGTAACCGAAGAGAAAATTAATGTCCTCTTAATATTTTGTGCAAAGAAAAAGATTTATGCACGCCCGTATTTACTTTGCTCTTCAGTGATTGCGAAACATGGACTCAGCCCATCCCCTTCCCCGCCCCTCTCTCTTGCATTTGCTTTATTCTCGTCTTCTTCTTTGACCTCAGCAGACAGCAGCGTTCACTTCTTCCTGTTAGTTTTTTATTTAAACCGACCCATCTCCAGTCCTCTCTCTGGTAACCTTTTCTCCGGTCTTTCTTCTTCTTATCTTCTTCAATCGGCTCATTTACAAACCCCAGGTTACTTCTAGTTCTTTAATTTCTGATACTTAATTGCTTTTTGATTGAGGGCTTAATGTAGATTACATTTGCTGGTTAGTGCTTGCCATTTGTTTTTAGTTTTTTATTTTTTGAAATGTTGCTGCTTTCTCAGTTCGTTGTTATGCATTTGCTAACTCCAAACGAAACGAATGAAAACACGCAAATTTATTTATTTCAATATTTTTGTATCCAGAATTTGATGTAGCCCACCCCGAGTTTGATTCTATGTACCCAGAATCCCAATTTTATAATAATATGCAATTGGGATATGAGTTAGATGTGTATATCTGACCTGTAATCCATGTGTGAGTATCAACCTTGACATGGTCTAACACTGTAAACTGATTGAATGCACCTTCTGTATTAAAAACTACGCCTTTCGGTTTTAAACTGTATGGAAGTAAGAACAAAGGTATTCTATGCATGTGGAATGTATACTTATCTTGATACCATGAAGAGAAATTTCATTTCAATACGTTGTTTTGAATCATTTATTTTTGTAATGAAGTTAGTTGGATTTACATGCGTACTTGGATCTCAATATTTTTGGTATTTTAGAAGAATAAGCTAGGAGCATGGATTTAGAACCAAAAGATGACCCTCGTAAAACTTCATTGAAACCATCGTTTGCGGACCAGCATTTTCTAGTCAACTTCATAATGGGAAATTACTTGGGTCCTGATGTCAATATTGATAACCTGGGATACTCAGCGTTTCATTTGGATTGCATGAGTATTTAAAGGGCAGCCTACCTTTGCCAAGTTCAGGGGTGGCAAAAGATAGTTGGCGCCAGTTCACACATCTTTTTCCTTTGGATCTTCATGTTTTGGTTGACGATCCTGTTACATTATTTATGGAAGACACTGCTCTCGAAAAGTTCAAATCTTTATCTGGTATAAATGGTCTTGAGAATTGATATAGGTCAAGCTATACGATATCAACATGACTACCTGGATGGTGGAGAAAGTGAAGCAAATCGCTTGAACGACGATGGCAATGAAACAAAGACAGAAAAGATCTCTAATGGAAATGGTAATTCGTCAGAAAGGTTTCTGAAAAAGTATAAGAGCAAGTGGTGGAAATCCCATAAGGAAGCGTTCGCGTGTATTTGAGATGAAATTGCAGCAATTATGCCCAGCTGGACCATTCACACTCTCTTTCAGCCTCCCGGAACCTGTTGATCCAAGGCTCTTTGCACCGAACTTTGGATCTGATGGCATTTTTGAAGGAGTTATCGTAAAACACGTGATATATATTGCCGAGCTACATTTATTCTTGATGTAGCAATGGTCGACGAAGCGGTAAGAGTTTTCTTACTTGTCCAGTTACTAACCTCCTAGTTTGCTACCACTTCCGTAAATGGTGTAGAAAAGCATTGGTAGGAGTAGGACATAGTTTAATGGAGTGATCCTCTTCCAAGATCAAGTATGCCATATGTGTAGAATTTGGCGAGATAATCATGCTAGATGAGTGCTGACACATGGGGACGTCGTCTAGAGAATCGACAGAGGTTAGGTCAAAGTATGGAGATCAGTTGTGTAATTTTCTTATCTTTTGGGAAATTTTTAGCATGCCACTTGGATTTTAGTCCATATTCTGATTTTCCTAGTAACCTTGAATTTGGTTCAATGAGCGTGTACAAGCAAGTGGGCAAAATTGTTACGCAAATTTGTACTTTGATAACTGATGTGGCAATTTACCTTTGACATTTTAGGATCTACCACGCAGACTCTAAAAAAACTGATGTATATTTGGCACTTGTCTCATTTTTTTTCCTTGATCAATTCTACCCAAAAATATGGCACTAATTGGAAATTGGGAATTGGCAGCAGCCGTAAAGCAAACAAAGAAACTTAGAGCGATCAAATTATAGGCGACACAAAATGTTAAAACTTGAATCCTAAGTCAACATCGCCATCACTCATTGCCATGTGTTTGTATCATTCTGTGTATTAGTATTTTAGGTGTGACCTCAATACATTGTTTCATTAAATGTTATCGGTGTTTTAGCCATTAAATTTGATTTTCACAATTATTTATATCTTCTTAAAGTAGTACCAAACAGAATTACCTGGAAATGTGTGGAAACAAAATGGGTAAAGCCTATTTGTACCCAAGTAAACCCCAAAATAACCCATATAAACAACAACAAAAGTTCATACACTCAAACAACATGCATGGGCTTGACTGGTCATAAGATCCTAGTCAAGCAAGAACAATCAATACAAATAACAGTTGCCAGAGATAACTAAGCTCTATATTATGGTATCAATCCAAGATTCAAACAAACATTTATTTTAAACATTTTTAAGGTTTAAGGGAGACATCAATCACACACTCATGCTCAGAACCTAAGCTAGGCTAAAGGAGTAACTTGCACCTATGTGCAACTTGTACTTCTTCAATTGAATTTGAGTTTGGTCTTCACTGTTGTGGCTGTTTGAACTTAAGCTCTTGGCTTGTGTCACCAGTGAGAGAATTAGAATAAGTTGAGATGCAAAATGTGGAACCAGCAACAATGAACAAATCTCCTCAATCGAACATCAATAGATTGAGAGGCTTTGAAATGGAATTTTACCTAAAGATCTTTATGTGAGAGCTATATGCTAAGATCAAAGATCAGTGGAGAGGCTCAAGCTACTCTAGCCATCTCTATGAGCGATGCAAATTCAGCTCCTAAGAATGGAAGTTTTCTGTAGCTAAGGTTTTCAAGAGTTGTGGACACAAAAGCTAAAAAGAGTTGAGAGGTAAACTAGTACATATAGATCAACCCAAACCTAAATCATAATGCAATCATCACCACACAAAATTCTACAAGAATATGCGTGTTTGTACCATACTTCACAAACCTTAAAACTACCGAATCCTTCAATACGTATTATGCTATTTGTATTGATTGTTCAATACAAATAACATAATACGTATTGAATATGTGTGTTTGTACCATACTACAAATAGTCAACCTGTCAACCTTATACCTTCGGATACTTACTAAAGGGTTCATGATGAGGCACCCTTGCGAAGCACATGAGTTCCCTTCCAATCAAAAGACCAAGCACAACGTGACACATGTCAACACTAGAATAAAGCTCTTTGAATCCCACATCAACCGCAAATGAAAACATAGGACCCTCCTCAACTATAACAAGAGATCAGTCTCCCACAATTAATTCCTAATGCTATTATTCTACTTAATCCATTATTAGAACTCACTAATGATGCTAAAACCTTTGTATCATGTAAACTCTACATTTTTAATGAGAACTCATCTACTCTCGTGGACATAGTTCAACTTAAGGTGAATCACGTACATCTTGTGTTTGCTTCCCTATCTCTATCTCTTTACTTATTACCTACGCTTGGTGACCAAAGTAACATTGTAGGTCGAATCTTGACACTCTACGTTGTTCCAAGGAAGATGGCTTCAACCTTTCAGACATCCATTATATCCTCTCATTCCCCACTTAGCAACCTACTAAGTCACCAAACTTATTCTTCCCTTAAAAAAAGGTAAGAATTTTTACCCTCGACAACTTCATTGCAACAAGAGAGTGAAGGACATTTCGAGAAAACCAGGGGTGAACATGCCTTCAACTACTATGACTCTTGGGGGACAAGACTCGCTTTGTCAAAGTGGGGCACTGGGTACTAAAGAAAAGACTAGTATAAGTGAGTACACATACTACAAATGTTTTGACCTTCAGCTGTTTGGGATCTTGTGTAACCAAGGTTCTAAAAGATGTTAGGCGTTAGTTGGGTTAGGGCTAGGGCCTAGCACCTAGGCGGACTAGACAGATTTAAGTAAATCTATTGTATTTCGTGTAAACAAGTGTCTGTTTATACTTAAAATATATATAATTTCATCATAAATTAGAAAATAGAATGAAATATATATTATGAAGTATTGGAACATAATGAAAACATAAGGAGCAGACATATAATGTGTGTTTATTTAAGTGTTCAATAAGTCTCTTACAATTTATTGGAAACAATAAAATGCAAAAGGAAAGTTATCTATTTTCTATCTAAGTGAGTTGCAACCTAGGCAGGTGTCTAGGCAGGTCTGGGCGGGTGCCTAGGCAGTGTAGGCGGGCGCCTCTGCAGGTCTAGGCACCCTTTCTTAATTTTCAAATGCCTAGGCATTAATTGAGGCGGTGGCCAACCGCGTAGCACCTAGGCGGCACTAGGTGGGAATTTTTAGAACAGTGTGTGTAACACAGGCCATTGGGCAAATACTTAATGAAGAGATAATTCAGACAACTTCATCTGACTTTTTTAATTTTTAAACAGTAAAACACTTGGTGTAACTTTGACCTAACTTTTTACGCTAACTCAGAACTTCAACATGCATACTTTACACAAAGTAAATTAAACTAAGTGGTGCAACCAACATGGTTGGAAAAGAGAGCATCATTGATGAATGTTCGTATATCTCATTAAGCCCAAACCATGGGTCACACGTCCAAACAATGAATTCCTTCATACATAACAAAACATTCACGAGCAACACGCATGCATAAGCAACCCGCATGTCATCAACATTACTCATATCATAAGCATCACTTATGTCATTATACATAAACATTATATCTTTCAATACATAAGCCAACTGAGCTCCAAAAGGGTGTCAACATATATTTTTGCCCTTCAGCATGTGCTACATTGTACCTTGACAACTCGCCATCATTCTCAACCACGAGGTGATGAAAGAACTCACCATCATATCACTATGTAGGTGATGAAGTAAATACCAGTATTCTAATAAACAATTTTGTCCCTCGGCAACTCGCCATCATTCTCAACCACGAGGTGATGAATGAACTCACCATCATATCACTATGTAGGTGATAAAGTAAGTACCAGTATTCTAATAAACAATTTTGTCCCTCGGCAACTCGCCACTCTTCCCACCAACTAGTTGATGAAGAAACTCACCTTCCTATTGCCAACCAGGTGATGAAGAAAATAAGCAGTACTTTAATAAACAATTTTGTCCTTTGGCAACTCGCCACCCTTCCCACCAACCAGGTGATGAAGGAACTTACCTTTTTCCCACCAACTAGATGAGGAACGGTACAACTCGTTCTTGTAGACTCTGAGCATCAATAAATAATTGAAAATCCCCAAGCTTTACTAACCTAGAATGCTACACATAGTATACAAAGGCCAAAAAATTTTACAAGATTATTTCCATCAACATGTTTAATCATAATAATGGTGGTCACTTGCCAAAGATCTTCGACCATCTTGCATCTGCTCAAGATACTCAACAAATCTTTCAAGCCGCAACTTTTCAGTAAGCTTCAAATACCATCAAGCTTAAGGCGAGTTCCAACCTTTACTAGGGTCTTGCAGGAGGCCAAATGAAGAAAACATAACTTATATGGTCCTACAAGAGCTTCATACCTTTCCCTATTAAAAAATGCAACAATTTGACCCCGGTCTGGTTCCCAAGGGCATCGTTGGAAGGTAAATCACTTTATATAGCTTCTCGAGAGCTTCAAGCAACGCATAAGCTTCACCTCTTTAGTGACTTTGTTTGAAAACCACAATATGAAGCATTGTTTGACATATCCTCCAACTATACTAGAAAGTCAAACTCATGGCTTTGAAAAATTATTTGGCCTCCCAAGGGTATGGTTTGAAGGAAACTTATTTATAGGCTCTTTGAAAGCCTCAAGCATTGTCTACCCCAACATTTACAAGAATTCTGAAGGCAAAAGCTGAAGGCATAACAAGGCCTCATTCCTCAATCTGTATATAAGTACCCACATACATTGCTGAAAGAAAACATGTGCAAAGGATGCCAACAAGAGCTTTGGTGTGTGTGCGACGCTTCTATAGGCAACAAAGGCTTCAAACCATGTATAACATTTCAACTTAAATGGTGACTAAAAATTCTTTCAAAGAGAACTACACCAAATGGGATTAAGGGAAAGATTCTCTTCGCTCCACACCATCAACGAAAAAGAGAAAAAAAAAAAAAAAAAAAAAAAAAAGGGAAAGAAAGCTTTGGTGGGCCACAAGAAGCTTTACTTTCTTATCAAAAAGATAATAAACATTAAAATAAAAGATGGAGACCAGCTCAAGCGGACCAGGGGAATCTCATATAACACCACCTATTTAAAATCCAAGACAATATGCATAGAGAAGGTCTAAATATCAAGAACGTTTTTGTCAACTATTATGATGGAGCCAGTAGCTCGGACAACGACACAAATGCTCAAACGAGTGTAGAAGAGTCCCAACACGGGAAGAAATATATGGGGGCAAGCCACCCCTTAACAAAAGTATAAGTTTAACTCCGAAACTCAATCTCAAGTTCCATTAGAGTTTTGAACTTAGATATGAACCATGACGGTTCTAGAAGGTATAGTAGCGATCATGCTACAACACCAAGAATTACAAAAAGGAAGAGTCTCGTTCCATTGTGATTATTATTATTATTATTATTATTATTATTTTCAATTACCATCGCTTAGACATTTTTGGTATGAGCCATGACTGATTTGATTATTGGTGTATTCTTCTTCACGACTCATCTCGTGATTCTAAGGTATGATAACCCCAGAAATTAGGGAAAAGTGTATCCAAGCAAATTCACAAAACATGGACCTAGTTCAAAAAGAGCTTCCAAGCTAGGAAATGAAGGCAAGTTTGGCTCCTTGGGGACCAACACCTCATCATGAATTCGACTAGTAAACCTCTCGTCTAAAGTCACATGCAACTCAGTTTGAGTCTATTAACACTTCGACTGGCGCAAGTGCTCGTAGAGCTCTGGGGGCAATGTAATTGTACCTAAAACTCATTATGCGCACTTGAATGATTCTTAACTGAAAACCGACATCCCGAATGAATTTCGACATAAGACTAGTCACAAATGTAAGCGAAGATGCTGAAGATTGTTGCGTCAAGTTTTCAGAATTTTATGTACAACCAATATTTCCAATTGTGTACAAAGATAGCCGAAGCTACATTCCCGTCAGAACTGCGCAGCCGTGAGAAAATGAAGATTTCAAGACCAATTTTTCCCATAGACATGCCATATATGTCTAAAAAGATAAGAAGTGGATCTATAGTATTCTTTTAAACTATATGAGATGGAAGAAAAATGGGTTTCATGCCATACATCATTGCGAAGATATGGATGTCATATTTTTATAGAATTATGAGGAACTCAATTACGAGCTACATGGAAGACTATATTGTCATTTTACCACTATAGCGCAAGCTGGAATTCTCTACGGAATTCCTCAAGTTCTTCCTCCGAACTCATACCAAATGACATACAACATGTTGCAACAACTTATGAGTTTAGAATACACACAACCATGATCAAGTCGATAGTTAACCTAAGGGTTCCAACTAATTGTAGACTACTCCGATGAACCAACAACAAATGTCACCTGCAAAGCGCTGCATGACAACTCCACACTTGTCTTTATCTACTACTAACTTGTAATGGAAAAGGACAAGAGGCATACCATATGGAGTAAGAAGAAAAATTTCATGAATCCGAACGAGGAAAACAACTTGAAGGCTCATCCGACTAGTGAACAACCTTGGTCCAAATCATGGTAATGCTTTAAGAGATAAGTACTTTTGCTTAATTATTTAATAACATACATGAGTGAATGTGTATCCTGGATAGAAAATCCAAAGCTAGGAATGATTTTTTTTTCAAATCCTCACCTTTGCTTGTTCTTTCTTACACCATTCATTACAGTACATGGAATACCCTAAATTCCATAATAACACACAGCTTTAAAACTTTGTGTCATCACAAGTCAAAAAGTTCAAAGTGATAGTGTCAGAGAAGTCTCCCTTAGCCCACTCCCTAGTTTTGGGTTAACAGCTTAGGAGGCTCGAGCCATATTAAGCGCGGATTAGCGAGCTACGGACATGTGGACATGGCCCCTGACCCGGAAGTCTAGTGCACTATCCATCTTCGGAAAAGTTTATACAACCTAAGGATTGTGGGTTATAACATTCAAACCTGACTCAACGTCATTCGAGGGAATGATCGAAAGGGCAATTTGGGAATCATCCGAGGGGTGACAATGATTCCCGACCCCAAGTACACTTACTTATAACATGAACCAGTGTACGAAGTGAAGTACGTTCTACAATAGCATGTGTTAAACAGCTGTGGATGAGGCATATAGACTAGAAAATCCTCAAGATGAATTTTATTCCAACAGAGATTTGATACGCAGAAATGCCTTAGCCAAGTCAGCTAAGTATAATTTGACTGGAAATGCTCAGGTCCAACACGTAGGGTATGACAAAAGACTTCTAAAGGTGTTTTCGACCCACATACAAGCAACTAAATCCCTAACGAACTTTCGTTTATGATTCACTACGGACGGACAAGCAGTTTAGACTAAGAATGAAGCCTCTTCTTGGTGACACGTTGCAACTACTTAAATCTTTTAACCTAGAATGGAACAAGATTAAAGAACAAACAAGTCAACTCAAACATGTCGGACTGACATTAAAAGTTAGAGACCATTCTAGGTATGATTGAACACTTTCTCATCCTTATATGACCAATACATTAAAGCACATATGGGGCAAAAAGTTCTCATGGGATTAGTACCCAGTGTCAAAGTAAGGTGGTACTTTGATTATTGCAATGAAAATCTTTACAAACGCTAAGTTTAGGAGGTGATATTTTTCCATTCAACGTTATAATATAGGGGGTTTCAAGTTCTATCCATGGCCTACAAGCTTACCCATGTTTCACCTCAATACTCGATTACTTCGAAGTTAGTTTACTTTGAAAAGATTGTTGGATTAAACTCTATCATGCGATAAGGAAGCAAATGATGAAAAGTTCCAAGTGTTTTACTCTAACAGACTTAATGACTTAGCAAAATATTTCCTAAGGCATCTAAGTCTTTCTAGGAATGTATAGGCACACCTCGCATCTAGTTTTTTAGTTATGTATTTGGAACTTCGGCTAGGGATTTAAAATATGATTCGGAACTCCAAAAGATCAGGTCTTTGATAGACAAGCAAGCAGGACTAGCCAAACTTGGTTGGCTCGAATTAAGCAAGCAATCGACTCTCAAATTTCTCCTATATAATCTCCCCATTTAATGGGGATTACTTTATCTATAAGGACTCTCAATATTTCTACGAATACTCTAGCCTGGGTATTTATCAAGGGACAACTTTCCAAGTCTTCTATGATCTATGACTCTAAGGAGATTCTCTTAATCTTCTCCACAAGACCACCACACACATGCTCTATATGCCTAACATAGGCTTATCTCTCATACATCGCTATCTATGCGTGGGCATGTCCATAAAGAACTCATATTTTTAATGCTTCGCCATAGGTTATTCGTCAAGAAGGTTCATGATGTATTGCACATCACACCATTAATCTTTCTTAGAACAACACTCGTGGCTTGATTTTCCTTCTCGAAAATATGCATGCAGTCCTATTCGAATTCAACCACACTCTTAAATCAACCTTATTCTCCCCTCGTTGAAGATCATGGAAATTTCTGAATGAATTTCGCCTTTGTCCACAACTGTACGCAAATTTGATTCTAGCAATAAATAATAACTGTCATAAGTCTATTCTTAGATTCAAATCCAACCAAATAAGTGGAAATGGTGTAATGCATTTTGATGTATGTGAGCATAGACTAGGTTGGGTACTATATATAGGATGGGCCAAATGATATACGTATGTGTGGCGTTACTGTTGAATGTTAATATAGGCCAGGACAGAGAGCATAGACTAGCTAGGGTACCTAGCTAGCTGTTAAAGGAAGACAATACATATATATTATATATGCTCACACACGCACGCATAAATCTCTGCAATCAGCTTTTACATTTACTACAAGACTACAAGTCTACAACACTGAGTGACCCACACCCACCCCGACACGACCCTGCTCTTTCCCTCTCACTGCTCTTCCTCGAACCTGTCTCCTCCTCTCTCATAACTCAACGCTCATCACAGCAATCTCTCTTGGTTTTCACAATTTTAAAATGTTTAATTTAATCATGCGGTTTTGGATTTTGGGAATGTACTCCACCAGCACTTACTCATAATTTCCTTGATCCATTCACTATATTTACTTTGTTTTTCGGTTTCAGTGTTCCTCCTCCTCCTCCTCCAAATCCCAGCCCTTTCTCCACTCCATATATACGTTGCAACCACCACCTTAGCTTCATTAGCATAAAGAGCTCGAGAGCAGTCATTTGTTTTAGTCAATTACCTGAATTATATAGCTATTCTGGTTTGGAAAATAGATTGTATAATATTGGGAATGGAAGAAATTATGAGTGAGCTGATGAATGGGAGTGGGGAAGGCGTAAACGAACAAGGTATGCAGCCAGGGTTCCGGTTCCATCCGACGGACGAGGAGCTCATAACCTTTTATCTGGCTTCCAAGGTCTACAATGGCTCCTTCTGCGGCGTACGCATTGCTGAGGTCGACCTTAACCGATGCGAGCCTTGGGAGCTCCCAGGTATACTCTTATTACTTAATGCTGCCATTCGAGTTTCAGTGTCCAGGCCAACTTAGCTAATAACATCATATCTGCACTATCTTCATGGAATCTTAACGACGACAATTCAACAAGTTCCTAATTAGTAGAATTTATGTCGGGTTCATTATTTCCCATTAGTTGGTAAATCAATGTTATATCTTTTAACTGTAGATGCTGCTTGTGGTGCTTAATCAATTAGCAAATCGACAAAAGTAATAAGTGTCTCTGGAGTTTGAAGCAAGACACAAACAATCATTTTATCTCTCACACACACACACACATATCCTGTGGCAGTGCCATGAGTCATTAGTTGCTCGTGATTTCAATAGTTTCATTATCTTTAAAATATATTTATCTGTATATTTGTGTATAACCCCCGAACCGAAAGAATGAGTCAAAAGCATTGAATTATAAACCGCAGCTTCTTTTGTGCAACCACATGAATTGTTTGTAGATTTTCTTCTTTCTTTCCTTTGTCTTTCTTCTTCTATTTTTCGTGTTCGATAAAAAACTTCACTGGGTAGGCCTTGCAAAACTAACATATGCAATATAACTCGGCATGGTACTCAGTAGAAATCCAACGAATGAAGTTTTTGTTTGCTAAAATTATGTGACCTCATTGTAGCTCGCAACAGTATATATCTCTGGCGAAGAGTTAATGCATTCCTTGTTCGGTTGAATATATCTTTGGCAGTTGAGTGTGCATGCGTGTATGGCTCTGGCCAGAAAATCTATCTCCTCCTGCACGCAATTGCATACCCAGCAGTGCACAGCAGCCACCAATCATTATTTAATGTGGATCCGACAAATTACAACCACTTTATAAATGTGTCGACTCTTTTGGCTTTGGCTTGGCTTAATTACCCTGGCTAGGCCACGTTAGGCTATCTGTTTCATGCAATCATGAATCATGTATCGTGGAAAGTAACGCATATATATGAAATCAACTGTTATAGTGATGCTCTAAAAATGAACATTGTTCATGTGTAATTATTTATGTATATAACAAACATTATTAGACTGAAGCGTCTAGAGACGATGACAATAAGAACTTATTTCATGTAAGTATTATGTGATTTAACTTTTGATGATAATGGTGGTGTAGACGTGGCAAAGATGGGAGATAGAGAGTGGTACTTCTTCAGCTTGAGGGACAGAAAGTACCCAACAGGGATGAGAACCAACAGAGCGACCGGAGCCGGCTACTGGAAGGCCACCGGCAAAGACAGACAAGTCTTCAGTGCGTCCACCGGAGCCCTACTTGGCGTGAAGAAGACCCTTGTCTTCTACAAGGGCAGAGCTCCGAGGGGCCACAAGACCAAGTGGGTCATGCACGAGTACCGTCTCGACGGCCACTTCTCCTCCTACCGCCACGCCTGCAAGGTATGGACCCCCACAACAACTACCTCCACACGTGCACATGCACACCTATCACCTAATGTCTCGAGTCACTGTGTTTGTGCGTGGGAATCCAATCTACATTGGAAATTTTGCTTTGCTTTTTATTGATTTACCTGCTGCAACTGCAAATTTCACCCTCTCATTTGTCGCTTTTTGGGGTTGACTTATTGTTTCCTCAGTATTTTCACTTCTTTTTTTATTTATACATTCACCTTTTCAGCACCAGTCTCTTTTCCTTCTTTTTTATTTTTTAATTTTTTTCTTCAGTTGAATGCGATTTGATTGATTTATTAGCCGGATGCCTTCATCTTAAATCATATCTGATCATCTTACATCAGGTATTATTTATATTTAATTAAAATAAAATTATTTAAAATAATTTCTGACTACACGATATACGATGAACGAACATGATATGAAAATTTTCAAGATCCTCGTAAAAAAAAAATACAAAGAGAATCCTCATTTTGGTACCAAAAAGTTGACCAACTATGCCATATTTCTTACACAATAAAATATTTACCTATCTTAAGAATTTTCCATTTTATTTATAATTTTTAGTCTTATTTTGTTGAGAACTGTAAACATTTTTCATAACTATTTTATTGAGTTTTAAAAATTTAGCACTTAATTTTTACTTTTCAAAGAACGAAAACTAAAATGTACAGTTAAAAATTAAAAACAAAAAGATTATTAAACGACTTTAACTCATCATTTAAATTAGTTATTTATGAAGTTTTGTGATATTGTAGTCGTTAAATAATATATGCTTGTGTGTTTGCAGGAGGAATGGGTGATATGCCGAATAAATCACAAATCTGGGGACAAGAAAAGCCCACTACTAGTTGATCATGAAGCTGCTGCTTCAATAAATTCAAATTGCAATTACCTGCCTCCATTGCTGGATCCATCTCCAGCATTAGTATTGCAAGAGTCATGCCATGAATTTCAGAATCCAATGCAATTGCAAGTTCTTCCTCCCCCGATTCATCAAGATAATCATGACCCCTTCTTCCCAGCTATAAATGCCATGCAAACCCACCAATTACCCTCTTTTTCCAACTCCCTCCTTTTCAAGTCCCTTTTCGACCAAGATTGCAACAGCAGCAGTTCTACTAGTACTATTCCCAAACAGTGCAAGACTGAGCTGGCCAACTACTTCTCCCGTTTCCAAACACCGGGCAACAGTAATAACAACAATAATAATAGAACCTGCAACAAATTGCATAACTTGAACTTGGGTGTGGAGCTGGAAAAGAATCATGCTCATCAGTATCAGCCAAACGCCCCCTATCATAATCGTCATCAATACAATGATCCGCTGCCGTTTGATTATTTGGACTACAGTACTAGTGTGCTGGGGTTCTCAGCAGCAGAGGCTGCTACTACTACTACTATCACCGCGAGTGCGACTGTTCATGCTCATGATACGTCTCCCTCATTTGCTTTCGACAGGGCCGGCTTTCAGACCATGTTAGATCTTCCTCCCATCAAACTCCCTGGAGAATCTTGCCGACCCTAGCATAATCATTAATGCTAGATCATGGATGGCAGCCAATATTATCGAGATATATATATATATATATATATATATATATTTGTATGCACGGGTATTGTAATAAAATGTGGTAGCTTGGTTAAATCTATACTACTGTTGATTGAGGAATATTTGCTGCTCCTTAATCAAGATGCATGGGAGTAATTACTTATAATTAACTTTCAAGATCAACTGGGGTTTCTCTCTGTTCTATGTGACGCCATTGGAAGATTTATTCATCTAATTTTCACGTCACCTCAATTTAAGATTGGAATTGGGTTCCTTTTTATTTGAAATTTGCATGCATGCTCTCTTAGTCACTCAGGGCACGTTTGTTTGGCCCCGTTAAGTTTCACTAGATAGGACTACTTAGCTAGGATTAGTAGTCCGTGTTTGGTGCAAGTAAGGACTGAGTGTCATGGGACTACGCTGGACTCATGTCAACTAAATCCTTTGCTAGGTAGGCCTAGTGAGAACACCCGAAAAGGAGAGGATTTGTAATTCCGTCTCCCCGCTTCGCCCCACGCCTAAGTCTCCAAACAACTACTTGCCTTCTTCTACTCAGAGCATTTTGTTGATGACTTCGCGGGCATCCTCAACTCCGCTCTCGACATCCCCAGAGGAGGATGACAAGTATGGGCCCCTACTCGGGATGTGATCTCGATCTTATCGTTCATCTGATTGATATGTTCCAAAAGGTAGTTGTTCTTGTCCTGGAGCAGGGTGTTTTGGACATGGATGAGGTTCCTTACCTCATTCATTTCTCCCACGCCAATAAGTATGTCATTCATTTTCTCTTCCAATATGAGGAGCATGGCCTTCTCTTCTCGTCTTCTCCTTTAGAAGGTTGTCTCGGGTCTGCGTGAAATGACCCTATCTCTCATTCTTCGACTGGTCATCTCTCTCAGTTGAGCACGGTCATGGAAAGCTTCTCAAGTCAACTAGGTAGAAAGCACAACCAAATCGTACGCATTTTCCACAGACGGCGCTAAATTGTTAACTCTCAAAACCTATAAGTTAACAAACTGTTAATGCTCAAAACTTGTAGGTTAACAACTTAGAATAACAAACACTTGGATGGCTTTCAAATATGAAGTAAAACGAATCGAACTCAAAGATGTAAGTGGTTCATCCCTTAAAACTAGGTTACACCCACTGTGGTGCTAGGCTTTATATTGATATCAAGATTGAAATTAAAGCTCGCCTCATACAAGTTTACTTTCCTCTCTTAGTCCTCTAGCCCCCTATTTTGGGGCATCTGCTCCTTTATATAGGACCTCAATGAACTTTATCAGCTTCAAGTCAGGTTGACACACCCCGACCTTAGGAGGTTAGAGCATGTTGGCCGTCACTATGAGGTGACGTAACCATAAAGGAAAAGTGGTGTGAAAAAGTGAATAAATTAAAACTAAACTAGAACTAATTTAAATTAAACAATGAAAGAGTGCGTAGTCGTGGGAAGAACCCACTACAACTATTCATAGCATAATAGACAATAAGACTATGGTGAAGTAGTCAAAGTAGCTAAAGTACCCTTATTACACAACAGTGGATAAGTTCATACTTCTAAATAGAGATAATGTCAGAACTGCTGAAGGTTCCTCGAACGTCACAAAGAGTACAACTATCTAGGTCCTGGAGGGGCGAAAAACAAAGTTGAGTAAGTCAACAAAACAACGTTTGTAAGAAAACCTTTATTTTTTATCATACTAACCCCTCGCTGTAAAACAAGTATAGTTTACTTAAAACATACTATGTAAGTATGTAAACAAAAGTATAACAACAATATAACCAGAAATATGCCAAGTCATGATATATCAAATGCCACAATAATATAATCATGTGATAATCAAGTATAAACAAGTGCTCAACCATCTAAGCTGACACACGAGTTCGTACAGATAATTTTTGACACAAACAGGACTAGGTGTAATCAATATGCTCTAATACTACGATCATGTGAAGGCTGGTGCGGAAGCACAATCACATACGATTTGCAATTGCCTAATGCAATCTGAACGATAGGACTGGCACCTAACTTGGATCCAAGGTGAGTGAAAGGTACAAATGTGAACATACACGTGAAGGACTAGCCCTGGGGCGAGTACTAACACTGGGGTGTAGCAAGATGAGCATGTCCAAATATGTATGAATGTCATGATAGTAATATCCCAACCATATAACAGCATTTATCACAATTAATATCACAATAATGATACTTGGCAATATAAGCGTAAAAATGAAGTAAATACGCATTTATGGAAACTATAACTATGTATAGGTATACAAACAAACTGCCCACTTACAAGTACGGATCGTAGCCCCCGAGCCTTGCCTGACCCCTTAAGTCCTCGGGATACGTTTCCCTATATGTAAAATAACTATATTTAAATTAATTAAAACACATATACGGAAACTTAAATAAAACCCCTATAGTTTGCTCTAACCTAGGGTTTAAATGCATGAAATCGATCTACTCGATGTCACAGACCTATACAAATTTTCAGAAAAAATTTTGGATGCCGGATGCGCCGCCACCCGCCGGCTATGGCACAGCCACACGTGCAGGCAGAGACTAACAGAGGCCTAATAGCCATTAGGAATATTCCGTTAAATCCTTAACATAAGTTAACAGCATTACCTGATGCCGTCTTCTTCTCCGATGCCAGTCGCCACCGTCTGAACTCGCCAGAAACTGGAAAATTTCATTGGTTTCTGGGAAAGTTTCAAACCTTCATATCTTCTTCATTTCTCAACCATTTTTCACAAAATTTATATGGAAATGAAGCTTATGAAGAGTAGAATCGCATTATACCTTTTTAGAGTCCAAAAAGTGGATGGAGGTGGCCTGAAAATGCCTCGAAAGGTATGGCCAAAACTCAACTCTTCAAAACCTTTAGTTTTTTACGTCAACTCCTCACCAAAACTAGCCTAGGAGTATCGAGGAGTTGTAAGAGGGCTTTCATGGACCTTCAAAACTCCTCAACTCGGCCTGAAAACGTTGAACTTAAACTCACCGAGTTTAGACCTTCCTAGTTTGACATCCAAAACTCAGTCAACTCATGATCCAATGGTATGGTTGTGTTCGTGGAGCCGAGATGAATATGATGGTGGTGTTTTTGGGTTACGTTAGTGAGGTTTGGTGTAAGTTTGAGGGGGTTACAGAGTGCGAGAATGCCTTCGAGGAGAGAGAAGGAAAAGAGAGAGAGCTTTCTGAGTTTCTGATTGGTGATTGGTGTGAGTTGGTGATCTGATTGGTGGCTTTTGAAGAGGGAAAAATATCTAATTGGGTGGTGAAGAGAAACCGGGAAAAGGAATGAAGGATGGTGATTTGTGAAAAATGATTGGTTGATTGTGTAAGGGAGAGGGAACATAGATCCTTGTTTTGTGGGATTGAATGACTATCAGGGTTTGTACAACCCTTGATGTATAAAATCAGATTGCTTTAAATGTTTTAGACATTGTAAATCCGTACACGCGTGTACAAGAATACCTGTGGTCAACGCACTTTAACGGAGCGTAACTTTAACGTTACAAGTCCGATTCGAGTCTAACATGCGTTCACACGTTCGGAGTGATGACTAGAATTTAATTATGATAGCAAGAAAAACAATTTAAGAACCAATAAACACATCCACGTCACTTGCCAACAAAGGCATAAATGTCAATTCACATATTCGGGGAAAAATTACATAGAAAATTAGGGACGGGTCGTCACACAGCTCACTTGGCATTTGATGTGCCACCTATGCAGCCTAGGGTACCGACATCGTTTCTCTCACTTGGTCCTAAAATTCGGTGGGGAAGTGACATGCGCTCAACTTAGATAGTGTGTCTTGTCAGAATAGTACGAGCCGAGCACCTGCTCGACCTCGGTTATCCAATCTCACCTGCCCGAGCATCATTTTGACTGCCTTTATATCTTATCCTAGGCATCCCTATCACTAAAAGGTGGTTGTCGAGTGAAATGATGGCATCTGGAGAGATGTGTCATTGGAAATTTGTGTCTTAAAGTTGTCAGTCTGCTCACGTGCTTGCAGCAGTTATAATCCTTCTTACGTTCTTTGGTCAGCTAGGTTTAAAGACGATCGACCGTTGTGCTTGGGCTTGTCCTCTTTAAGCCCCTTGGGCCTTAGGCTTTTGGTTCTCATATTAGGCTTCCTAATGTTCCCTTTTTGGCCAACTCCACTGTTTGGGCCTAAAAAGGCCCAACATTAATAATGATTTTAATGGGGCAACAAAGAGCCGTGTGTTAACAAACAATGCATAAAGAAAGAAATCAAAATTTAAGTAAGAACCCCAAACAGTATTAATGAGACTGGTCCAAGCAAACTCTTGCCTTTCGAGAGAAAAACAAAGACGTCACCTACATTCGCCAACCCAAGCCTTTGACCTTGGGACCACAACAATCCTTCTTGATACATTTCTTTTCTTTCCTTCCGTTTTTTGCTAGTGGTCCCTCACTCGATCCATCGACGAAAGCCTTCATGGTTGTGATTGATCTCTCTCTTTGTCGAAGAAAGCATTTTATAGTAATTATGACTTAGTAGTCAATCTCATTGATGAGTAGATTTTACGTTATATATTTAACCCTATTCTTAGTATATTTTGGCTATTATTTTGGTAGAATTTTGATACTTCGAATTGTATTTTCAATATAGGACTTTCGACTTCCTCTGGAGCAAAACGTGAACAAAATGGATGAATTTTGGAGTAATTTCAATTGGAGGACGTTCGTGAGTCAGGTTTGATCATTTCAAAATATCAGATTTTTCTACCAAATGGTGATTTTCTGGCAATAAAATAAAAGAGCAGTGTGCGGTGTTGGAAAAGTGACCTTTTGGGCTTGAATTGCATTTTTGGAGCCCAAGAGGACCTCTGATGGGTTTGTGGCCTTCTGGAGATGTGTTCAGAACGTTCGGATCTTCAAAACAAGCTCTTATGGGTCGAATTTCGAGGAGATTTGAGGCTAAAACGTGGCTGGACAGTTACCTGACAGATTCTCCTAGCTTAATTAGGACTTTATTTTCTAAGATATTTTATTATTATTTAGTTTCCTAGTTGGAATAATAGACTTTGTTTTATATAAGACTTAGCTGTTCTTAGCTTTTAAATGAACGTTCTTTTATGCGACTTTGGAGATAGAGAAATTGGCTAGGGTTCTTCACTGCTACAATATTAGTTTTAGGTGGCGGATGATGGCGGTGGATATTAGAAAAATCCAGTCGGATAAATTATATCTGACACATCATTTAATTAGTGGCAGATATTAGAAAAATCATGTCGGTTATATCCGACATAAAGTCCTGGCGGATATTTAGTGGCCGATATCAAAAAAATCTTGTCGGTTATAACCAACAGTATTTTTGAATTTTTTTAAAAAAATATTTTTTACAAATTCTAGCGGTTTTTAAGTTAATGGTGGCGGTTATAACTGACAGAAATTGACTATTTTATTATTTTACTTTCTGGCAGTTATTATTTTAGTATTTTGGTGGTTATAATTGACAAAAATGAAAATTTTATTATTTTAAAATGTTATAGTGATTAAAAATAAATAAATAAACCCATATTTTAATTTTTTTTTTCACTCATGACCCTAAAGTCTAATGAATCCAATTCCCACGAGCCATAAATTTTCTGAGAGAATAATAACAATAGACTACAATCTGAAGCTCTATCATTTTTGTAACAAGGATTATGCTCCCTCACAAGCAAGCAACATGATACAAATAAATTCAAACAATTTTTTTCAATGTTTCACAAAGCACATTGTCTAGCACATAAACACACATGAACATCTGGTGTACTCTATCATATCTGATTTTATTATTTTAAAATGTTATATTGATTAAAAATAAATAAAAAAACACATGTTTTAAATATTTTATTTTCACTCATGGCCCGGTCGGATATAACTGACACGACGGCCGGCAGAATAATCTCTGAATGTTTTTTTTTTTTTTTTTGCGATTTTTTACACATGCTATCTCGGAGTATATACAAACATATTTGACGGTTGGATCATTGAAACTAGTTTCGTAGAATGCATATCCTATCAAATTGATAGATTTAACAAACACTTAAGAGTTAATGTTATACTTCCATTAAGTATAAAATAAGATTTATCCACTAGTGTAAATATTTTAAATTGAAGATCGAATTCATTCATTGCATTCTTATAGGATCAAGGAGCGTAGCTGCAAAAAATCATCAAAATCAGAGTTAAAATAACCGTTAAATTGTGATTTTTCGTTTATAACCATCGAAAACTTTTGTTCCGTTACCTAATCTCTGAATGTTTGTTTTTTTGTGATTTTTTACGTATGCCATCTTGGAGTGTGTACAAATAAGTTTGACGGTTGGATCGTTGAAAAACATTTCGTAGAATGCGTATCGCATCAAAACGGTAGATTAAACCAACACTTAGAGTTAATGTTATACTTCCCCATCAAGTATAAAATAAGATTTTGTGGTATCCACTAGTGTAAATATTTTAAATTGAAGATCGAATTTGTTTAATGCATTCTTATAGGGTCGAGGAGTGTAGATGTAAAAAAATCATCAAAATCGAAGTTAAAATAACCGTTAAATTGTGATTTTTTGTTTATAACCAGCAAAAACTTTTGTTTTGTTACCTAATCTCTGAATGTTTGTTTTTTGTGATTTTTTTACATATGCGATCTTAGAGAGTGTACAAACAAGTTTGATGGTTGGATCGTTGAATAACGTTTTGTAGAATGTGTATCGGATCAAAACGGTAGATTAAACCAACAATAGAGTTAATGTTATACTTCCTCATCAAATATAAAATCAGATTTTGTGGTATCCACTAGTGTAAATATTTTAAATTGAAGATCAAATTTATTCAATGCATTCTTATAGGGTCAAGGAGTGTAGCTGTAAAAAATCATCAAAATCGAAGCTAAAATAACCGTTAAATTGTGATTTTTCGTTTATAACCGTCGAAAACTTTTGTTTTGTTACCTAATCTCTGAATGTTTGTTTTTTGTGATTTTTTACGTAGATCTTGGAGTGTGTACAAACAAGTTTGACGGTTAGATCATTGAAAAAAGTTTTCGTAGAATGTGTATCGAGTCAAAATGGTAGATTAAATAAACACTTAAGAGTTAATGTTATATTTCCATTAAGTATAAAATAAGATTTTGTGGTATCCACTAGTGTAAATATTTTTAAATTGAAGATCAAATTTATTCTATTGCATTCTTATAGGCTCGAGGAGTGTAGCTGTAAAAAAATCATTAAAATTGAAGCTAAAATAACCGTTAAATTGTGATTTTTCGTTTATAACCGTCGAAAACTTTTGTTCCGTTACGTAATCTCTGAATGTTTGTTTTTTAGGATTTTTTATGTATGCAATCTCGGAGTGTGTACAAATAAGTTTGATGGTTGGATCGTTGAAAAAAGTTTCGTAGAATGCATATCGCGTCAAAACGGTAGATTAAACAAACACTTAGAGTTAATATTATACTTCCATTAAGTATAAAATAAGTTTTTGTGGTATCCACTAGTGTAAATATTTTAAATTGAAGATCGAATTTGTTCATTGCATTCTTATAGGGTCGAGGTGTGACAGCCCGTTCCGAAAAATTTTAAAACGTACACGTGAAAAGACGATTTTGCCCCTAGTGCAATTCCTTTACGTTTTGTGGTTGTTTTTGGGTTTTTGTTGGCATGTTTTGGGCCACACACACACTAACCTGCACCTTACACATTTTCCCCTGCCCTGCACCTGTCCCGAGTTCCCTTTCCTTCCCATTTCCATCCATTTCGTACGGACACACACACAAACACATCAAACCTTCACAGATCGAAGAAACCAAGCACATATCCATGCTCATGAGGCTCGTAGGAGTCCAACCATACCCATTTCAGGTAAGAATACCTTCGTTTTTGACACACCCCGACCCAGAAAGTCCACTCGGACCCTGAATCGAGCTATGCTGGCCGACACCTGGAAGGTGACGAAGCCATAAAATGTGATAGTGCATAAAAAGTGAATAAATTTGAATCTAAAAGTGTCTAAGTACCAGAGTGCGCTACGAGTGGGAGTGAACCCATTTCACATGCGATGTCAGAGCATAAGTAAGGTGCAGTAATGTGGGTAAGAATCATACCCTCAAAAATATCCATCAATACTAAGATTCGCCATAGATTCTTGTCGATACAAACTCAGCAGCTAAAACCTAAAGGGCACCAAACAGAAGGTGTGAGTAAGCAATAAAACCAAGCTTCCCAAAGTTACTACCTCTCAAAAAGTAATGCCCCTAAATGTAAAACCCGTATCGTTTTCCATAAGACAGTACAACATATATACATATATCCAAACCATACTTGGAAATGACCAAAACCACGGTTTGCCATCACATCCACCATACATTAATAAGTAGGCCAAATGAACTAAATCAATACAAAGTGATATATCAGTCAGAGTCAGCTAAAATGACATGTACAACTTATCCGTATCTCATCAATCATGGCTAGCATATAAGTCGGAGTCACCTATAGTGACCTGTACAACTTATTCATATCTCGTCAATCCTGACTAGCATATAAGTCGGAGTCACCTATAGTGACCTGTACGACTTATCCATATCTCGTCAATCCTGGCTAGCATATAAGTCGGAGTCACCTATAGTGACCTGTACGACTTATCCATATCTCGTCAATCCTGACTAGCATATAAGTCGGAGTCACCTATAGTGACCTGTACGACTTATCCATATCTCGTCAATCCTGGCTAGCATATAAGTCGGAGTCACCTATAGTGACCTGTACGACTTATCCATATCTCGTCAATCCTGACTAGCATATAAGTCGGAGTCACCTATAGTGACCTGTACGACTTATCCATATCTCGTCAATCCTGGCTAGCCAATAGCTCAATAAGTATACCTGCACACGAGTCGGAACCACCTAAAGTGGTCTGTACGACAGGACTAGGTGTAAATAAATACGCTCAAGTGCTACGATCACGTGAAGACTGGGCGAATAATCGCGGGTCACCTACAAGTCGGAACCACCTAAAGTGGTCTGTACGACAGAACTGTGCACCTACCTTGGATCCAAGGTGAGTGTAAGGTGCGGGAGGTGAACATCACGTGAAGGACTGTGCCCTGTCCACGGGCGGGAGCACTAACACCGAGGTGCAGGTTTATGAGCTCTCAATGCATCTCAATATAACATGTGCAACTCATGGCAACCAGACGACCGTATTGAAGTTGCCTAACTCATAACTGTAGTCATGCTATAACGCAATCGATTCAACTAGTACCATAAACTCACCTCAACTTACCTGGGTGTCCTGAGTTCACCTTTGCACTTGAAAGCATTCCCAATAATTATATGCAAGTAATATACAATCGAGGCATCCTGAATGATTGGTCCCTGTGACCAATTATCAAATCACATCTCAGAACTCTTATCCGTAGAATATGTAATTCACATAAAACACAACCTCAACGACATTCTAAAATAGTTTGAGACCCATTGACCACAAGTCAACCGTCGATCAAAGATTGACGGTAGGGTTTACAACCCTGTATAACCTGACCCAGAAGATCCGCATATCAGATTTCCAATCAGCAACTTTCACCGATCCACAATATGTTTCTAGAATAACATATTAAAATTTCATTACGATCCAACGGTCAGATCTCCGCCAATTGCCTAAAACAAGTGGCCGTGAACATTTATTTTACTAACTTACAAATCCAATTCGGGAAGATCCGTACATCGGATTCCCGATCCATAAATTCCTATGATCTTTAAATATTACGTATTATAATGTACCCAAGTTTGGTGACGATCCAACGGTCAGATCGTCGATTCACATTTTCATCAAACAATGTATCGTAACGAATTTAGGTTCCAACGATCAACCTATGTCATTCTAATAACAAAACTGAATTCAAGACATTCGACATAGCCTAAAAATAGCATTGGCGGCCCACTGGCCACGCGCCGCCGCGGGTGGCGGTCGGCCGCCCCGATTCGCCGGAAAATCCAACTATTTCCAAAAATTCTCAAACTTCACAGAAATAAAGATCTCAGTGAGTAGAGCAACTTTCATACCTGCCACGAAGTCCAAAAGTGGACGGAAGATGGTCAATTTTGCCCACGAAGCCGGCGGGTGCCTAAAACTTCCCGACGTCGATTCGTCGTCTACGGTGGTCCAACGGGGTCAAGGTTGGTTGGGTTTTGCTCCTGGGATGATGGGCTACAAAGCCCAAGTGGTGGCATCGGCCATTGCTTTGTCGATTTGCCGAAAAATCGAAAAGGGTGGCCGGAGCACCATTGATTTTCGTCAACTTTCGTGGCCTCAAACCTCCACATCCCATGGTTAATCAAGGTGGTTCTTGGGTGGGTTTTGTAGAGGGGAATGAGAGCTTCAAGATGGTGGTGGTGGCATCGAAAAACTCCACCGGAGTTGGCCGGAATCGGCCTTGGAAAATGGGTGGTCGTGAGTGGGAAAACCCATGGGAAATGCTGGGATTTTTTTTTTTCTTTCTTTTTCTTTCTTTCCTTTTTCTGATTGGGCTTCACCTTAAATAACCAATTTCGAACGTCCGTAACTATACCGTTATAATCCGGACTCGCAAACGGCTTTCGCCTATGCGTTCACATCCACGAGTATTACGAGAATATGTTAAAAGAATAAGTCATACGTCTCTCTAGACGATGGTCAACAGAAGTCAAAGTCCTTGCCTCTAGGGCAATTTCGTAAATTCACGCTTTTAAAATAAAATAAAAACGTAAAATTTGGAACGGGTTGTCACAATCTACCCACCTTAAGAAAATTTCGTCCTCGAAATTTAAAATCATAAGTCCAAAGTAGAATACTCAAAATTAAAGAGATATATGTATGTAAATACATACACGAGGAAGACACAAAGTGATAGCGACTACATAAAAGAGGATGACATTCCGTCATGATCGGAGTGTAGTGACTCTTCTTTCATGCCTCCAAATTCCTACTATCCTCTCATAAACGTGTTCAAAGCGTAATGCACTTCGAAATTAAGCATGTAATATTTTTGGGTCAAGCCCAAATAACAATTAACGAATTAAATAAGTAAATACAAATATTAACGTAGAATAATCTACTTGTTTACTTGCTTAACAATCCAACGAATAAGTTATTAATATTACGGTCTGCACCCCACAAAACCGACAATTCACTGTTGTCTTGATAAGCAAGTAACAATTCCCGAGGATGCAATATTACCATCTTGCCCCTCAATGGGAAATACACATACCAACCTCGATCGTACTCATTCACTACCTTCTGAGGCAACATCTTCAATAACATAAATTTTCTACATCACAATCTCAATCAAATATTTGTTCGCAATAAGCTGCTGTAATCACAAGCTGCGCATACAATATTTGTATTATATTTTGAAGGATACCATACTCATAAACAGGAATGTAACCGTAGTTACCCATAATTCTAACAAAAGTATGCGTCCATTAAATATGTGTTGTGTGTAAAATCTTCATACATCAACTCCAATGATACCATAGTTAACCCGAAATTGTAACTGTGGTTACAAGTGACTAGAATGGAGATAAGGATATACTGCAACCATGCTACTGGTGGGACAAACAAGATGTAACTCGTCCACAAAGGTCTGAGTAACTCATTTCAAACTAATCGTTAATCTAGGGATAGAAATGCAATAATGAACAACTTCTAATACTCAAAACCTTCATAACGACTTCCAAAGGCTTGGAAGTGAAACATGTAACACGATGAAATATAAATACACCAAGATGATAATCTTGTCAGGTTTCTATTTGTTGAATTTGTATAGAAGTCTAGGAGTAGTTTTCTCAAAAAGTCATCGTCCTCTGGACGCAATTAGAAAATTGTAGTTGCCCAAGGAAGTTTGAACTCTATATCCTCAATATCCCCACAACATTAATCGAAAGTGGGGTGCATCTAGAGTGAGGATTCATTTAGAACACATCAACGGGAGCCTCGATTTTATCTCTTTCCTACTTCCACATTTGATCACGTCACAAAGAGAATTTCTAGATCACATCCCCCGAAGAGGTTGACTACATCCCACTTCTATCTTAGTGGTCTTCACAAGTGTCTTGTTGTTGAAATTTCAACACCCATTTCAGGAAATAACTATTGCCAATACTTCAATTTTTAGAGCAAGAAGAATATTGTTTTCTACTTAAGTAAACAACTACCAATTGGAACATCATATAAGCGTATCATTGGTTTAGCATCACGATTAATGAATTTCACATTCTTTACATATACAACATATCTCGAACTGAGCATATAAAAAGATACTTCCTAACTCCATTCATACAAAATGATTAAAATCATTTGAACCATTTCTGGGTAGATTAAAGGTAACTCTATATCGATACTCATACTTCCCAATTAAATAGAAAAGGACAGGCTGGAAGTGTGCGAGAGTAGATACACCATAGTGCACTCATAGATGCCAATTTAATTCTACTATTGCCTCTGACAAAACTTAGCTTGTTCCAAAAAGTAAATGTAATAAAAAGTTTGAGGATCAATGAAGATTTGGACACACTTTTCTACATAAGAGTCCCAATCAATATTCCAATGAAATTAGAAATTGTTAATTCTAGGTCATAAGTATAATGGTTCATCTTTAGCGGTTCTACCACCGAGAAACATAAGCGTTAACATACTAAGAAAGTCTGAATCCGAATTGACTTGTCACATCAATCGACAATCACTATGCATCATCAAAATCTCCACCGAGAAGTGTCATCTAGCCTTCGAAATAAGGTGATGACTGTTGACTTTAGGTCAATGAATAAGATGGTTCGTTTCAAACGATTCTAATCGTGAAAAATAAAAGCAATACTCCGTCATGTTGCCATACCAACTTAACAATGTGGTGGTATCCGCGGTAAGATTTTTGGGATATGACGCCAAAAGTATACGTCCTCGAATTTACAGTACTACTAACCAACTCTACGACACGAACTAAAAGGTCTTAACAGTTTCCTCGACACTCATAACAATCTAACAGTGAGATATCATCCCGCATTTCGATTCTAATGTCTACCTATGGAAGTGATCGAGAGGTGGTTAGTCAAAGGGTTTTCGTTTACCTAAATAAGTGATAGGGTAAAAACAACAATCATAAGTTTACCGTCCTATTGCAAAGCTTATTCCTAAGCTTCCACGATCCTAATTTATTCAGCTCAAGCGAAGTAGTTCATTGATCCTAGGAGGATTTGATGATTGCTTTTTTTGGATTCCTACAACTCCCAGGATATGACAACTTACATTTGCAAGCCTATTCTCACCCATTTAAATAGTACAACTACGAAAGCAAAAATCTAGGAATAGCGATGATTGAAAAATCCCAATGCTAGAAAAAGACCTTGCTTAAGATCTACTTTCAAAAAGACTTCATCGACAGTCGATCTTCCTCCTAAAGATTCAACATGAACACAAGTATGCTTGAAGATATTAGTGCTAATAGGGACCGAACAATAATTATCCCTCAGATGATCTTCCGCGAAATGTTACTAAGAAATCAAGACTAACTAAGATTTCCAATCTTTAAAGAATCAATACTAACAGCGGTAGGACAATGATAGAATTATTTGGTAATATCTCTGGCGATACATGATTATCAAAACATTTACTTAGGCCATCAACTCGCCTCACTTTTATACCTTTCCTCCACAAGGAAAATCTTCGTTTTAATTCTAAGGACAACCGCCAAAATGATTTTATAAAATGTCGTCAAAACCACAAAATTGTCCAAAACTGAAGAAAAGTTAACATATTTTTCCATATTCGACGAAGTGGCATCATTCGAACGTCAAACACAAAAACCAAGAGTGCTCACATCACGCGTGTGATGAACACAATACTGCCCAACATATGCTCTGATACCAAACTGACACACCCCGACCCAGAAAGTCCACTCGGACCCTGAATCGAGCTGTGCTGGCCGACACCTGGAAGGTGACGAAGCCATAAAATGTGATAGTGCATAAAAAGTGAATAAATTTGAATCTAAAAGTGTCTAAGTACCAGAGTGCGCTACGAGTGGGAGTGAACCCATTTCACACGCGATGTCAGAGCATAAGTAAGGTGCAGTAATGTGGGTAAGAATCATACCCTCAAAAATATCCATCAATACTAAGATTCGCCATAGATTCTTGTCGATACAAACTCAGCAGCTAAAACCTGAAGGGCACCAAACAGAAGGTGTGAGTAAGCAATAAAACCAAGCTTCCCAAAGTTACTACCTCTCAAAAAGTAATGCCCCTAAATGTAAAACCCGTATCGTTTTCCATAAGACAGTACAACATATATACATATATCCAAACCATACTTGGAAATGACCAAAACCACGGTTTGCCATCACATCCACCATACATTAATAAGTAGGCCAAATGAACTAAATCAATACAAAGTGATATATCAGTCAGAGTCAGCTAAAATGACATGTACAACTTATCCGTATCTCATCAATCATGGCTAGCATATAAGTCGGAGTCACCTATAGTGACCTGTACAACTTATTCATATCTCGTCAATCCTGACTAGCATATAAGTCGGAGTCACCTATAGTGACCTATACGACTTATCCATATCTCATCAATCTTGGCTAGCATATAAGTCGGAGTCACCTATAGTGACCTGTACGACTTATCCATATCTCGTCAATCCTGGCTAGCATATAAGTCGGAGTCACCTATAGTGACCTGTACGACTTATCCATATCTCGTCAATCCTGACTAGCATATAAGTCGGAGTCACCTATAGTGACCTGTACGACTTATCCATATCTCGTCAATCCTGGCTAGCCAATAGCTCAATAAGTATACCTGCACACGAGTCGGAACCACCTAAAGTGGTCTGTACGACAGGACTAGGTGTAAATAAATACGCTCAAGTGCTACGATCACGTGAAGACTGGGCGAATAATCGCGGGTCACCTACAAGTCGGAACCACCTAAAGTGGTCTATACGACAGAACTGTGCACCTACCTTGGATCCAAGGTGAGTGTAAGGTGCGGGAGGTGAACATCACGTGAAGGACTGTGCCCTGTCCACGGGCGGGAGCACTAACACCGAGGTGCAGGTTTATGAGCTCTCAATGCATCTCAATATAACATGTGCAACTCATGGCAACCAGACGACCGTATTGAAGTTGCCTAACTCATAACTGTAGTCATGCTATAACGCAATCGATTCAACTAGTACCATAAACTCACCTCAACTTACCTGGGTGTCCTGAGTTCACCTTTGCACTTGAAAGCATTCCCAATAATTATATGCAAGTAATATACATATGGATATATCATGATGCAAACCCACTCAACCATGTCGTAGCATTTTCAATTATAAACAATATAGTGTGAAGTGTACAATCAATAACGCCCTACTCCCAAACTACTTATTTTCAAGGATAATTATTCATGACAACCCAATTAACACTAATTTAACTAACTAATTCAAAAAAACTAAAACTTGCCTTAATCAATTTCCTTCGCATTACTCAATTTCCCAAGCAAGGCTTTTGTCTCAAATATTTTATGGCTGCATCTAACGTCTCGTTAGACTGCCTACGTACCCTAAACAGGGATCAAGCCATTCGTAGTTCACATAGTACTTCAAGCATTCACAATAATTATATATGAAAGTAATATGCCTAATCAATTTAAAGATGTCGATAGAACTCTCAATAATATGTACGATAAAAAGGAAAAGATGCACTCACCTGGAGTCCACGCTATGATTCTCTAGCGCACGCATCGAGGCATCCTGAATGATTGGTCCCTGTGACCAATTATCAAATCACATCTCAGAACTCTTATCCGTAGAATATGTAATTCACATAAAACACAACCTCAACGACATTCTAAAATAGTTTGAGACCCATTGACCACAAGTCAACCGTCGATCAAAGATTGACGGTAGGGTTTACAACCCTGTATAACCTGACCCAGAAGATCCGCATATCAGATTTCCAATCAGCAACTTTCAACGATCCACAATATGTTTCTAGAATAACATATTAAAATTTCATTACGATCCAACGGTCAGATCTCCGCCAATTGCCTAAAACAAGTGGCCGTGAACATTTATTTTACTAACTTACAAATCCAATTCGGGAAGATCCGTACATCGGATTCCCGATCCATAAATTCCTATGATCTTTAAATATTACGTATTATAATGTACCCAAGTTTGGTGACGATCCAACGGTCAGATCGTCGATTCACATTTTCATCAAACAATGTATCGTAACGAATTTAGGTTCCAACGATCAACCTATGTCATTCTAATAACAAAACTGAATTCAAGACATTTGACATAGCCTAAAAATAGCATTGGCGGCCCACTGGCCACGCGCCGCCGCGGGTGGCGGTCGGCCGCCCCGATTCGCCGGAAAATCCAACTATTTCCAAAAATTCTCAAACTTCACAGAAATAAAGATCTCAGTGAGTAGAGCAACTTTCATACTTGCCACGAAGTCCAAAAGTGGACGGAAGATGGTCAATTTTGCCCACGAAGCCGGCGGGTGCCTAAAACTTCCCGACGTCGATTCGTCGTCTACGGTGGTCCAACGGGGTCAAGGTTGGTTGGGTTTTGCTCCTGGGATGATGGGCTACAAAGCCCAAGTGGTGGCATCGGCCATTGCTTTGTCGATTTGCCGGAAAATCGAAAAGGGTGGCCGGAGCACCATTGATTTTCGTCAACTTTCGTGGCCTCAAACCTCCACATCCCATGGTTAATCAAGGTGGTTCTTGGGTGGGTTTTGTAGAGGGGAATGAGAACTTCAAGATGGTGGTGGTGGCATCGAAAAACTCCACCGGAGTTGGCCGGAATCGGCCTTGGAAAATGGGTGGTCGTGAGTGGGAAAACCCACGGGAAATGCTGGGATTTTTTTTTTTTCTTTCTTTTTCTTTCTTTCCTTTTTCTGATTGGGCTTCACCTTAAATAACCAATTTCGAACGTCCGTAACTATACCGTTATAATCCGGACTCGCAAACGGCTTTCGCCTATGCGTTCACATCCACGAGTATTACGAGAATATGTTAAAAGAATAAGTCATACGTCTCTCTAGACGATGGTCAACAGAAGTCAAAGTCCTTGCCTCTAGGGCAATTTCGTAAATTCACGCTTTTAAAATAAAATAAAAACGTAAAATTTGGAACGGGTTGTCATAGTTTTCACGTCGAACTCGGAATACCTGATTTTGGGTACTGTTCATGCACACGTAATTTCTCATGTTTTTGGGAATTTCAAGCTTGTAGGAAGCTTGGTGAGGTCCTTAGGAGGCTCGGGGTGGTTCGTTTGAAGGTTTTGGACGTCGGGATCACGAGTTTCGAGGTTGGCCGGAGTTGGGGTGATTTTCCAGGCAAGATTTCGTGGATTTTGGCACTTGGGAGTGGTATGATTTTGTTCCTCTCATTGTAAGCTTCATTTTGGTACCAATTTTGTGAATTTTGGTTGAAAAACGAAGAAGATGATTTTGGTACCAATTTTTGTGAATTTTGGTACCATTTAAAGTTTTCCTGATTTTCCGGCGCCGGAGCCTCGCCGGAGAAGACGACGGAATATTCCTAACGCCGTTGACGGTTACCGTTAGGGATAACGGAATATTCCTGATGGCGTCAACTGACGCCGTTAGCGTGCCAGGCATGTGCCTGCGCTTGGCTGGCGCGTGCGACGGTGAAAAATTATTTTAAAAATATGGGGATGTTCCTGAGGTTGAGTAGATCACGTTGGTGTATTCATACACCCCATTTGAGCATTGTATGAGAAGTTATTTCTAAAGGTTGGTTATGTGCTTTAAAATTAACGTTTTTATAGTTGTTTCGCATATAGGTGATACCTATCCCGAGGACGAGCGTGGTCACTCGAGGCAGGGGGGTTACGACCCTTCCACATGCCAGTGAGTGGGCTTTTGGTTTTCCGTATATACCTATATACTCATATTTTCCCAGAAATTGATTTAAATGTTTATTAGTTATATGCCATTTTTATATTGCCGGTTGTTATGCATGATTAGTTGCATTTATATATGTATGTATTGGTGTTGTGGACGCACAAGTAAGTGCCAGGTAAGTGTGATTTATGTTTACATCCAGTAGTGAGTTAGAGATTTGAGCTCTAGATTCAGCCGTACAGGTCACGTTAGGTGACTCCGGCTGACAGTTTATATGATTTGAACGTGATATTACCTGAGCACTTGCATTTCATTTTGAGGTCTTGGCATAGCATATTCTTGAGCATGATTTGTATATATATATACTCTATTTTCTGGGAAGTATACAGGTTTTACGGCGAGGGGTTAGAACTTATTTATTAAATGGTTTTCGAAAAGCTTTGTTTTTGCCCACTCACGCTTTTGTTTTGCGCCCCTCCAGGTTCTAGTCGGCTAGCACGTTTGGTGGTTTCCCAGAGGATTTTCCCGGCATATCTGACAGACGATCACCATCGTAGAACCACCTTCGGGTGTACTTCTGTTGCGTCGTTTTCTTTTGGACTACTTTAGGCTTTCATGCTCTGATATTAGCGTCGCACTTACATTACACTTGTTTATTGTTACTTTATGTAAGACTAATTTTATTTATTCGTACTATTTACATTATTATTTTATTAGCTTCCGCACTGTGCACATGGTTACGTCACTTTCACGTGACGCCCAGCATGCCCTGATCTCGATCGGGGTGTGTCACGAGGAGTGTAGTTGTAAAAAAATCATCAAAACCAGAGCTAAAATAATCGTTAAATTGTGATTTTTCGTTTATAACCGTCGAAAACTTTTCTTTCGTTACCTAATCTCTGAATGTTTTTTTTTTTTTTTTTTTTTTTTTGCGATTTTTTATGTATGCAATCTTGCAGTATCTACAAACAAGTTTGATAGTTAGATCATTCAAACTAGTTTCATAAAATGCATATCTCCGTTATATTTGCCTAAATTTTGAAGTGTGAAAAGTAATTTGTGCCAAATTTTTATTTATGTTTTTCAAGTATTGATTAGACAATATTTAGTTTGTGTGATGACATTTTCATTGTACAATTATCATTTTGTTTCTTTATTGCATATTTTACATGGGTTATTATCTATTAAACCAAACAATTATTTATGTAGTTTTTAAAAATGTATTCTATTTAAATACATATTATTTATTTATTTATTAAACCAAACAATTATTGACACACCCCGACCCGGAATGTCCACTAGGACTCCGAATCGAGCTGTGTTGGCCGACACCTGGAAGGTGACGATGACACACCCCGACCCAGAAAGTCCACTTGGACCCTGAATCGAGCTGTGCTGGCCGACACCTGGAAGGTGACGAAGCCATAAAATGTGATAGTGTATAAAAAGTGAATGAATTTGAATCCAAAAGTGTCTAAATACCAGAGTGCGCTACGAGTGGGAGCGAACCCATTTCACGCGCGATGTCAGAGCATAAGTAAGGTACAGTAATGTGGGTAAGAATCATACCCTCAAAAATATCCATCAATACTAAGATTCGCCACAGATTCTTGTCGATACAAACTCAGCAGCTAAAACCTGGAGGGCACCAAACAGAAGGTGTGATTAAGCAATAAAATCAAGCTTCCCAAAGTTACTACCTCTTTAAAAGTAATGCCCCTAAATGTAAAACCCGTATCGTTTTCCATAAGACAGTACAACATATATACATATATCCAAACCATACTCGGAAATGACCAAAACCACGGTTTGCCATCAATCCACCATACATTAATAAGTAGGCCAAATGAATTAAATCAATACAAAGTGATATATCAGTCAGAGTCATCTAAAATGACATGTACAACTTATCCATATCTCATCAATCATGGCTAGCATATAAGTCGGAGTCACCTATCCGACTTATCCATATCTCATCAATCATGGCTAGCATATAAGTCGGAGTCACCTATAGTGACCTGTACGACTTATCCATATCTCATCAATCCTGGCTAGCCAATAGCTCAATAAGTCTACCTGCACACGAGTCGGAACCACCTAAAGTGGTCTGTACGACAGGATTGGGTGTAAATAAGTGCTACGATCACGTGAAGACTGGACGAATAATCGCGGGTCACCTACGAGTCGGAACCACCTAAAGTGGTCTGTACGACAGGACTGTGCACCTACCTTGAATCCAAGGTGAGCGTAAGGTGTGGGAGGTGAACATCACGTGAAGGACTGTGCCCTGGCCACGGGCGGGAGCACTAACACCGGGGTGCAGGTTTATGAGCTATACTATATCTCAACACAATCGTACTCACTACCATCACTAACATCAACATGTACTCACCTGAAGCTTACCTGGGTGTCCTGCGTCCACCTTTGCACTTGAAAGCATTCCCAATAATTATATGCAAGTAATATACATATGGATATACCATGATGCAATCTAATACTCAACCATGTCGTAGCATTTTCAATTATACACAATACAGTGAGAAGTGTACAATCAATAACGCCCTACACCCAAACTACTTATTTTTAGGGATAATTATCCATAACAACCCAATTAACACTAATTAACTAACTAATTCACAAAACTAAAACTTGCCTTTACCAATTTCCTTTGCATTACTCAATTTCCCAAATAAGGCTTTTGTCTCAAATATTTTATGGCTGCATCTAACGTCTCGTTAGACTGCCTACGTACCTTAAATAGGGATCAAGCCATTCGTAGTTCATATAGGTACTTCAAGCATTCACAATAATTATATGAAGGTAATATACCTAATCAATTTAAAAGTGTCGATAGAACTCTCAATAATATGCACAATAAAAAGGAAAAGATCCACTCACCTGGGGTCCACGCTATACTTCTCTAGCGCACGCATCGAGGCGTCCTGAATGATCGGTCTCTGTGGCCAATTATCAAATCACATCTCAGAACTCTTATCCGTAGAATACGTAATTCACATAAAACACAACCTCAACGACATTCTAAAATAGTTTGATACCCATTGACCACAAGTCAACCGTCGATTTTGATCGACGGTAGGGTTTACAACCCTATATAACTTGACCTGGAAGATCCGCATATCAGATTTCCAATCCGCAACTCCAAACGATCCACAATATGTTTCTAGAATAACATATTAAAATTTCATTACGATCCAACGGTCAGATCTCCGCCAATTGCCTAAAACAAGTGGCCGTGAACATTTATTTTACTAACTTACAAATCCAATTCAGGAAGATCCGTAAGTCAGATTGCCGATCCGTAAATTCTTATAATCTTTAAATATTACGTATTATAATGTATCCAATTTTGGTGACGATCCAACGGTCGGATCATCGATTCACATTTTTATCAAGTAACGTATCATAACGAATTTAGGTTCCAACGATCAACCTACGTCATTCAAACGACAAAACTGAATTCAAAACATTCGACATAGCCTAAAAATAGCATTGGCGGCTCACTGGCCACGCGCCGCCGCATGTGCGGCCGCGGGTGGCGGTCGGCCGTCCCGGCTCGCCGGAAAATCCAACTATTTCCAAAAATTCTCAAACTTCACAGAAATGAAGATCTCAGTGAGTGGAGCAACTTTCATACCTGCCACGAAGTCCAAAAGTGGATGGAAGATTGTCAATTTTGCCCACGAAGCCGGCGGGTGCCTAAAACTTCCCGACGTCGATTCGTCGTCTACAGTGGTCCAACGGGGTCAAGGTTGGTTGCGTTTTGCTCCTGGGATGATGGGCTACAAAGCCCAAGTGGTGGCATCGGCCATTGCTTTGCCAATTTGCCGGAAAATCGAGAAGGGTGGCCGGAGCACCATTGATTTTCGTCAACTTTCGTGGCCTCAAAACTCCACATCCCATGGTTAATCAAGGTGGTTCTTGGGTGGGTTTTGTAGAGGGGAATGAGAGCTTCAAGATGGTGGTGGTGGCATCGAAAAACTCCACCGGAGTTGGCCGGAATCGGCCTTGGAAAATGGGCACCCGCGGTGGGTGCTGGTGGACGAAAACCCATATTCCCTTTTTTTTTTTTTCTTTTCTCCCTCCATTTCTGATTGGGCCTCCCCCACAAAGTGGGGATTTAATTTAAATAAACACTTACCTTGAATAACCAATTTCGAACGTCCGTAACTATACCGTTATAATCCGGACTCGCAAACGGCTTTCGCCTATAAGTTCGTACCAATGAGTACTACGAGGATATGCTAAAAGAATAAGTCCCACATCTTTCAAGTCGATGGTCAACTGAAGTCAAAGTCCTTGCCTCTAGGGCAATTTCGTAAATTCACGCTTTTAAAATAAAATAAAAACGTAAAATTTGGAACGGGTTGTCACAGACGAAGCCATAAAATGTGAATAAATTTAAACCTAAAAGTGCCTATATACACGAGTGCGTGGTGAGCGGTTTTGGACCAATTTCACACGTGGCACAGAGCATAAGAAAAGTACAGTGAGGTAAGATAATAATTATACCATCATAAGGAGCTACCTAAACTGGGGAGTGTCACAATTCCTCGTCGATACGAAACTTTGCTACTAGAACCTGGAGGGGTACAAAAATAGAAAGTGTGAGAGAGCAACACAAAGATTTTCAAAATCATTTCAATTATCAAAGTTAGTGACCCCTCGCCCGTAAAACCTATATAGTTTCCAGAAAATCATACTACATATAAGTATGAAATCAAAAGTATACTAACAGTAAATCCAGAAGTATACCACAACACAGCATCTCATTAGCAATATAAATAATCATGTGCTTAATAACCCATACTAGCACGCAAGTCGAAGTCATCTATGGTGACCTGTGCAACTGCACACATATCTCATCAATCAATGCTAGTACATAAGTTAGAGTCACTTGTAGTAATCTGTACGACTCATCCATATCTCATCAGTCAATATCCAAGTAATATGTCAGCCGGATCCACCTCTTGTGGCCTGTACGGCTGAACCCATAGCTCATCACATATCCAAGTAATATGTCAGCCAGATCCACTCTCGTGGCCTGTACGGCTGAATCCATAGCTAATCACATATCCAAGTAATATGTCAGCCGGATCCACCTCTCGTGGCCTGTACGGCTGAATCCATAGCTCATCACATATCCCTGCACATGAGTCGGAACCACTTCTAGTGGTCTGTACGACAGGACTAGGTGTAAATAAGTATGCTCAAGTGCTACGATCACGTGAAGAGTGTGCGAATAATCGCGGGTCACCTACGAGTCGGAACCACCTGTAGTGGTTTGTACGACAAGACTGTGCACCTACCTTGGATCCAAGGTGAGCGTAAGGTGTGAAAGGTGAACATCACGTGAATGACTGTGCCCTGGCCATGGGTGGGAGAACTAACACTGGGGTGTAGGTTTATGAGCTCTAATTGTAACTATTATAACATGTACGACTCATGGGCAACCTGTACGACAATGTCAGAGTTGCCTATCATTGCAACCTATACGACAAGGTCGGAGTTGCCTAAAACATAAATATAGTCATGCCATAACTCGATCATTTCAAGTAACACCATAAACTCACATGAACTTACCTGTACGTCTTGCGTTCCTCTTCGCACTTCCAAGCATTCACAGTAATTACTTACAGGTAGTATACACAAGGATATGCCATGATGCAATCTAATACTCAACCATATCACAACATTTACCAATATATACATATATATATAACATGGCAAAATATGCATAATATGTAATGCCCCACTCCCGAACTATTTATTTCGGGAATAATTATCAGGAACAAGTCCAACCAAATATTACTTTAAATTAACTATCAATGCTTACAATCCTTTACTTCAATCTCTCAATTCCTCACACATTGATTTATGACCAACATTTAACTACCAAAATCTTAAGGTTAAATCTCACATTTTCACCAACTTCCTTCACATTGCTCAATTCCCCAAACAAGGCTTTTGTCTCGATTATTTAATCTCATTTATTGTATGGCTGCATCTAACGTCTCGTTAGACTGCCTACGTACCCTAAATAGGGATCAAGCCAATCGCAGTTCACACCAATTATTTGTAGGTAGCATGCATATGTATATACCATAACATAATCTAAACTCAACCATCTCGTAGTACTTTAGAACATATAAATATATATAACATGGCACAAATTGCTTAATTAAATTTAAAAGTATTTTTGCAATTATCAATCATGTATATATATATATATGATAAAAAAGGAAAAGATTCACTCACCTAGAGTCTGCCCTATCATTTTCCTAGCATGTACATCGAGGCGTCCTGGACGAACGGCGCCTAGGACAATTTTCAAACCACATCTCAGAATCCTTATCAATAGATCATGTAACTTACGTAAAACACATCCCTAAAGACGTTTTAGAATGATTTGATACCAATTGATCAAAAGTCAATCGTCGGTCAAGGATCGACGGTAGGGTCCATAACTCTACGTAACTCAATCCGGAAGATCCGCTCATCAGATTTCCAATTAGAAACCTCCAAAGATCCACATTATGCTTCTAAAACATTATCCTAAAATTTCACTGTGATCCAACGGTTGGATCTCCGTCAATTGCCAAAACAAGGTAGCGGTTAACGTTTATTTTATAAACTTGCAAATCCAATTCGGGAAGATCTGAAGGTTGGATTCCTGATCCGTCAATTCCTATAATTTCAAATATTATGTGTTATCACATATTAAAGTTTAGTAATGATCCAACGGTCGGATCGTCGATTCATATAATAATCAAGTGATATACCTTAATGAAACTAGGTTCAGAATAATCCATTCACATCATATGGATATCAACTATGAACTCAGGCATCTAAAATGACTTAGAACGACATCTTCAATCTGCTGGCCACGTGCCGCCGCACACGCTGCCACGGGTGGCAGTCGGCCGCCTCGACTCGCGGAAAATTTAACTATTTCTACAAATTCTCAAACTTCACAAAAATGAATATCTCAGTGAGTAAAGCAACTTTCATACCTGCGACCAAGTCCAATTTGGCCTGGAAAAGCCCCAATTTTGCTAAAACTCGTCTGAAACCCTAGATTTGGGTGACTTCGATCCGTCACCTCTGGTGCTCCACCGCCTCCAAGGTTGTTTAGGCTTTGTTCTAGACCTTAAGGGAAGTCTATTGGTGGTGTCAATTGGAGGGAATCGTTTCAGGTTTGGTGGATTTCAGACTAGAGTCCTTACGGCACCCATGGTTCCCGTCGAGATTCCCCCCTCCCCCGAAAATACAACCAATTTCATTACAATTTCAGGTGGAAAAAGAAGAGGGAAGGTTATGGATTAATTTAGAGGTATTAGATGGGTGAATTTCACCTGAAAAATGACATAATTTGGCCGGAAATAGAATCGGGTCGAAAGGTTTGGCATGGGTCGAGGGGGATCCGACCGATCCCCTTCCCCTTTTCCTCCTTCCTTCCCCTCCTTTCCCTCCTTTCCCTCTTGCCTGATTGGTTCTTTCTCTCTCTCTCCTCTCCTCATTCCTCCACTTCTCTCCCGGTCCCTTCGGTGCTCTCTTTTTCCCCTCTCATTCGTTGCCATCAAGCAACCTCTCCCTTTCCTCCTTCTTAATTTTTCTAACCACCTCAAATAATAAAAAAAATAACAATAACTATAAGAAATGAATAAAATAATAAATAACAATCGTCACCAATGTACTTTTAAATTTATAGTTCCTTAAAACCTCTATCGTAGTTCCGAATTCAATAATTTTTTTTTTGCGTGCGTCTACGCATTCGCACCGCCAATTATATTTGAAATATGGTAAGGTAATAGTTCATATGCATCATGAACTAGCGATCAATGAAAATCAATACCCTCGCCTCTAGGGTATTCTCGTGAATTCACATTTTAAGATTTATAAAATCGTAAAATTAGGGACGGGTTGTCACAATTATTATTTTATTTTTTAAAATCGTAACAAAATTTTGGGGGGGGGGGGGGGAATTTAAAATTTTGGGCGGATTTTTGCCACCATTTTGTTTCTGTAGGTTATAACTGACAGTAATGAAAATTTTCTATCGGTTTTTATTTTAAAAAAAATGTTTCTGTCAGTTTTAACCGACATTAATGAAAATTTTCCAAAATAAAACCCCTCCATCTCTTCCTTGCGCCGGTGCTTCTCCCTTCCCCATTTTCTCATTTCTTTCTCCTTCTCTTCTCCCTTTCTCCTTCTCACTTCAATCACCATGGATGAATAAGGCAGAAGCTATGCAAGCCCTTGAGCATAGAGACAAGCAAAGCGCTTGTAAACACGAAAAATTCCTGAAACAAGAAACAAGAATACCGTGTACAAAATATATTTTTGTGTTTAATGATTTTGGGGTTACAATCTCTTTGTAATTTGATCCTCTGATTTTATCTTCGTAGGGTGTAGGTTTGTGGATGAGCTGTTGATCCAAAGGGTCGTCGGGGCTTGATCTAGGGATGAACAGTTGATGAATGGATCTTCGAGGGCTTTTGGGCTTGATCTTGAAGACTGGGTGTATGGATTTCTTCAAGGGCTTTTGGGCTTAATCTTGAAGAACGATTGGATGTGTGAATTTGTTGAGGTTGTTGATCCAAAGGGCCGTTGGGGCTTGATCTTAGGATGAACGATGAACACTTTCTTCAAGGGCCGTCGGGGCTTGATCTTGAATAATGGTTGTGTGGATTTCTTCAAGGGCTTTTGGGCTTGATCTTGAAGGTTGATGGATGAGCGGATCTTCAAGGGCTTTTGGGCTTAATCTTGAAGAACGATTGGATGTGTGAATTTGTTGAGGTTGTTGATCCAAAGGGCCGTTAGGGCTTGATCTTAGGATGAACGGATGATGAACACTTTCTTCAAGGGGCCGTCGGGGCTTGATCTTGAGTTGGTGGAAGTTCTTCAAGGGCCATTGGGGCTTGACCTTGAAGGAGGATTTGACGAAGAACGAAGAGTGTTTTCTTGATCCTTCGGGATTTGCTTGAGAGCTTTAGAGTTTCAAGGCTTCAAGGTTTTGGTGTGATTTAAATTCCCCTCTTTCTTTCTTCCCTCCTTTTTTTTTCTTTTTTTCTTCTTTTCTTCTCCCAAAATGAATGCCTTGGCTTCCTATTTATAGAATTCCAAAACTTGATTTTTGGATTTAAATAATCAGATGAAATAAATCATTTCTGCCAGGTATTGACACGTGTCCTATTTGATGACTTTTCCAATTTATTTCGATTTTTCGTTGAGTCACACGCTACATGTAAAATTTATGTGACACGTGAGTGTTGAAATTTTAATTATTGGTCAACATTCATTTCACCGAAATTTTGATGTCTACAAATGCCCCCACTTCAAGGCGCGTCGTAGACATGTGCTTGTCACGTGTAGAAGATGCGTTTTGAAGTCCCGTAATGTAGATGTCAACCCAAGGGCCGTCGAGGCTTGATCTTGAATTGGGCTGGAAATTTCTTCAAGGGCCATCGAGGCTTGATCTTGAGTTCGACTGGAAAATTTTCTGGTTTTCCCCAATCGTTGATTTTCCACAGGCTTAATCTTGAACTGGGCTGGAGATTTCTTCAAGGGCCATCGAGGCTTGATCTTGAGTTCGACTGGAAGATTTTCTGGTTTCCTCCAATCGTTGATTTTCCTTTGTGCTACTCTTGAACTGGGCAGCAGGATTCTTTTGGTCTCCCCCGAAGGTCTAAGCTTACCCCTTTTATCTGTTTCTTTGTTCAATCTCTCCAATTCGTATTGAAGAGGGTCAGAGGATAGCTCAGCATATGCAGTTGTTGCTTGTCTCCACATGCTTCAATGTATCATTTTCACTTGCCTTACTTGCTCCCCTTTGCAGAAGTGGTCCCTTCTCTGGAAGTGTATCAACCGTTGAAGATGACTACTCGAGAGCAACGCTAGGTAAGCAACCAGGGAATAGATTACAGGCAGTCGGTTCCAGATCGGAAGACTGACTCCAAATGCCGGCTGATTGCTTCTTTCACTTTGCCATGCGAGTAAGAACAAGGACAAAGGAAAAGACAGGGAAAAAGCATGATATGAGATACCTTTGCTTTCAAAGAAGCAGCGAATGAATCAGCACATATATTTGTTGTGCTTGTCTCCACATGCTTCGATGTATCATTTTCACTTGCCTTATTTGCTCCCTTTGCAGAAGTGGTATTTCCTTATGCAGGTTTGGCATTTTCTCTTGTAGTATTTGTCCTCTGATGCAGGAGTTGAATGCAAACTTTGCATTTGAATGGACCATCACTTCTTGGTGGCAGCACAAGTTTGAGTGGAGGTTCCGGCATATTGCTTTCTCTGTCCTTATCCTGGCAGGTGAGAACAAGGGCAAAGGAAAAGACAGAGAAAAAGCATGATATGAGATACCTTTGCTTTCGCCCTTGATGATATGAGATACCTTTGCTTTGGAAGAAGCGGCGAATGAATCAGCACATGTATTTGTTGTGCTTGTCTCCACATGCTTCGATCTACCGTTTCCTCCTGGCTCATCTGTACTCCAGGTATCTGGTATCATCTTTGGGGAAGAAGAAAAAATTGAGTATTTCGACAGGCTTTGCTGGGAGTGCGCCCTCAGAGGTGAGGAAGAGTTGGGCATTTTCTTCAGGTCTGCCTTGCCATAAAAGATGAAGGTCGACATATATAGGGATTTCCCAATAGCAAGTGGTGGTACTGTTCTTTTACCCTTGTCGACAAACGTCTCTTCGATTTTTGAACAAGCGTCTCTTCGATTTCTGAGCGAGCGCCTCTTCGAAAAAGTAGTCACGGGTGCAGCTCTGTCACCACGCTTGTTGGCAAAGGCGCGTAGTTGGGATGATAACCTTCACGTGTTTTCAACTTTGTCAGAGATCTTTTGACAAAGTTGAACGCGTTATCTGAAAAGCCGCGAAAGCGTCGCCGAACTTCACGCAGGAAAATCCGGTTTTTTGAATCGGTGGTCGTGTCGCCTTGGCTTTTTATAGAGGTATCGATCACCTCTAACATGCACACTTTGAAGATCGCCCGTTTGTGAAAATCGTCTTCGGCCCTTTCTGATTTTACTCCATCCACCTTTCTCTTTTAACCCTTTGACAATGGCTAACCCGTCTAACATTTGCTTAGATTTGAGTCTCAGCAGTGATCTGAGTGCGCCGCGTCAGGTAAATGTATGGTGCCCTTTTTTCTTATCTTCTAATAGCCCTTTGACAGGTGAAGATTCTGTGATGAAGGACGCAACAACAGCTACGATAGTAGCTAGGAATCTCCTCACTCCTAAAGATAGTAGGCTGCTTTCAGGACGGTCCGATGAGTTGGCCGTTCAAGAGTCCCTAGCTCTCAGCGTTCAGTGTGCGGGCTCTGTGTCCAACATGGGCCAACGCCTACTTGCTCGCCCCCGTCAAGTTGAATCGTTAATGGCAGAGGTGGAAAATCTCAAGCAAGAGATCAAACAGCTTAAGTACGAGAATAGAAGTTTGCACGTGCTTGCAAATAACTATTCGTCGGGCATGAAGAGGAAGCTTGATGAGCTGCAAGAATCTGAAGGTCGAATTCAAAATGACCGTCAAAAGCTTGCGGCTTATCTCCAGATGCACCTTTTTCCTTGGTCATCTAGCGTTCCACCCAGTATTGAGGCCTGGAATGCTCTAGCTCCTATGCCTTCCGCTCCGATGCCTCCTGCTCCGATACCTTCCGCTCCGATGCCTCCTGCTCCGATGCCTCCCGCTCCGAGAGTTTTGCCAAGTAATGGGGCTTCACGTGAACATCCTTTGTGAAAGCTCCATTTTTTTTTGTTTTTGTTTTTTTTTTTTTTTTTGTACGCACTTGTAATTTCTTAGAGATTAATGGACATGCTTTATTTTATTCAGTGTATTGTGCTAAATACAAATAAAACATATACATCACCGTCCATCATCATTCCTTTTTATTTTATTTTATTCTTTTCTTTGCTTTCGGTGGCGCTGATCCACCATTCATTTATATATATATATATATTTCAGATGGTGCCAGAAGCACCACCATTGTTTTTTTCTTTCTTTTTATTATATATATATATTTTTTTTTTTCTTTTTGCACATGGTTCCAGAAGCACCATCATTGTTTTTATTATATTTTTTTTTCCTTTTTAATTTTTTACTCTTCTTTTCAAAATGGGCTGATGGATTCCACCATTATCTTTCTTTATAATTTTTTTTATGTCTTCCACAATTACCTTTCTTTATAATTTTTTTATGTCTTTCATCATTAGTCTTCTTTTCCCTTCTCTTTTTTTTTTTTATTATTATTTTTTTTATATATATTCCCCACATGGGGCAGGGAGGAAATGCAGAGGAGCTTGGAGTAGTAGGAGGTAAGAGACGGAGAAAGTCTTTGGGTGTGAGTTGACAAACTTTGGTTTTGTCAATCACATTCAAAGGCAGCAGCAGAGGCAAGCAGATGTGAGTTGACAAACTTTGTTTTTGTTAATCACATTCACAGGTAGCGACCATGGCGGAAGTGCAGAAGCAGCCAGAGCTTGAAGCAGAGTGTAAGGCGTCGAGTTTGAAGACCGACTAGTCGTTTGACAGCGGTCAATGAAGCTCTTCGTTGATTTTGATCATGGTGGCCAGGGTGACGAGCTCGAGGTTTGTTGGCAGCGTGAGGAGACAGAGGGAAAAGCTCCACCATCACCATTGAGCACAGGCAAGGAGTACAGACCACCGATTTTCCACGACCTTCGATCCAGTTCACCGCAGCGGGCTTCCTGTCAGAGCAGTAGTTGCCGGAAATTCCAATCACATCCATGTCAGGGAAGTCGTTCTGGAGGAAATCCAAAACGTTTTGCACACCTTTGGAGACCATGTTCATCCCCATAGCATCACCGGTGCTGCAGATGAATCTCATGTACAAGTTCTTCCCAACAATGGCACACGTAATTGTCTGAAGCCTACCGAATCTGCTTGACCTGTTGAAAACCGTGGACAAGGTGTCATAATTGTTGGGTTCTTCCAAGTAGAACTTCAACTCGGCAGCTCTCTTAGCAGAGTTGAACCTCACACAAGGTGCTCTGGTCATCCCATCTCTCAGCAATACACTGGTGGCTCCGCCGGACAAGTTGATAGCTTTGAAGCCACGGTTGGTGCTGGCAACCAAGCAACCTTCGGTGGTGATCAGATTTTCTTGAAGATCAGGATGAGCATCAACATGTCCTGGTGAAAGTGGGTTGAGCAATTGCGGAATGGTCTCAGTAGACTCGCCAAAAAGTGCCCGAAATGATGAACTTCGCTTTGTTAGCAGTCGAAGCTCTTTTGCTGCTGCTTTCTGATCAGATAGAGATGATGACATCTTCTCAAGCAATGAATTCAGATATCCTCGGTCTGCATTGGTGACAAGTTGCTCATCAATATCCTGAACAGGTTTCGGAAGCTCAATTTCACGCTCCCTGCACCATTGTGAAATCATTTCTCGAACCAGGTGATTAGGGGTAAGGACAGTATGAGAGATGACTTGGTTTTTTTGAGGGCATGTTCTGTGGCCTTCGTTCAACCATCTCTGAATGAATGGTCGATCAAAAGTCTCTCCAGTGGCCAAGACAACAGGGTCGGCCATGAGCTCTCCGGAAATGGGACATATGAATTCTTTAGGAACGCCCGCAAGAACACCGCCGCCATGGCTACCGCCTTCAGCGAGTTTGAAAGAGAACGACTTTTGGGACTTCAAGTCTTTCAAAGAAGCCAAGGTTCTGATGGCCTCGTCGGCTGTCTCGACCCTGTAGTCATCTTCGTCGACAATGGCCTTCACCAGCCTCTCCAGCTGCTTCTTTATCTCTACGGCCTTCGCCTTCTCCGCCGCCGTGGGCGCATCGGCGTCGGTCACAGTTCCCTCCCCGGAGACGAAACCTTTCCTGGCCATTTGCGGAAGAAAGAAGAAAAATTGAGATCAGGGGTTGCTGTTGCTCTGATTATTCGTCTCAGATGAATGGGACGTCGAGAATTGTAGACCGCTGCTGCAGCTGCATCGTCTCGTCTGTCAAAGGAAGGCGAGAGAGCCACAGAGAGAGATGCTCTGTTTTCCTGGATTTCTTTTTGTTTTGGTTTCTGTGTGCGACTGACTGAGAGGAGAGAGAGCTGGGCCTGGATTTGGGCTAGTGGAATCCGGCTGCTCCTTTTTGTGGACTTCAACTTCCGTTTCTTTGAGTTGGCATGGGTCTTAAGTGTAGGCAAACCCACTTTAACATGTATATATATACATATATTATTTATTTATTTTTTTTTTTTGTTTTATTTTTTTTTTATTTTTTTATTTTTTTTTTTAGTAGAGAATAAATATATATATATATATATATATATATATATTTTTTTTTAATACATAGTAACATATGTATTTTTTTTTCTTTTCTTTTGTAATAAAATTGACTTTCTTTAATGAAACATTTATTTATTTATTTTGATGTGACTGTACTTGAAGTTTTGAAGTTTCAAGTTGCCTACGTACTCTTCCAAAGAAGAGATCAAGTCATAACGTAGTTCAAATGAGTGATGGTTTTGATGATGATTTTGCCGTACACAGTTTATGCTCTTGCGGGCAAGGAGCTTTTGGTGTCGTTTGCAGTTTTAACTCGTGCAGACAAGGAGCTTTTGGTGCCACCTTTTAGGCTCATGCGGACGAGGAGCTTTTAGTGCCATTTGCAGTTTCAGCTCATGCAAGCAAGGAGCATCTTGGTGCCGTTTGCATTTTCAGCTCATGCAAGCAAGGAGCATCTTGGTGCCGTTTGCATTTTCAGCTCATGCAGGCAAGGAGCGTCTGTTGTCGCCTTTTATGCTCGTGCGGACAAGGAGCTTTGGTTGTCGCCTTTTAGGCTTGTGCGAACGAGGAGCGTTTGATTGTCGCCTTTTAGGCTCGTGCGAACGAGGAGCTTTTGGTGCCATTTGCAGTTTCAGCTCATGCAAGCAAGGAGCATCTTGGTGCCGTTTGCATTTTCAGCTCATGCAGGCAAGGAGCGTTTGTTGTCGCCTTTTATGCTCGTGCGGACAAGGAGCTTTGGTTGTCGCCTTTTAGGCTCGTGCAAACGAGGAGCGTTTTTTTTTATGATTTTGTCAAACGATCTTAGAGAGGCATTCCTTGCAATATTCATAGCAAGGAGTCTTGACTAAGTGATTGAAGAAGTCTTCTGGGAAAAAATCGCGCATCGTAATGGCAACGGACGATCTTTGTGTCATAATTTCATCATCCTCAACATTTTCATGTAGCTTTGAAGGTTGACGGTAGCTGCTTTGCCCCCTTTCCGATTGGTGAACTTGTGGAGGAGACCTATGTTTCTTGTGCATTTTCTTTGGAGTGACATAAGTCCATCCTTCAACTTCACTTGACTTGACTGACATGGTTTTGGAGCATGCCCCCAGCGGTTGAGGTGAAGATTTTGAGTTCAAAGAGCCAGAAGTGACGGTGGTATAGTTTGACTTCACCACATCATTAAGATCTAGCTCGATGATCCCTTTCTGAGCCAACTTCATGATGAGATCTTTTAGCACAAAGCACTTTTCCGTCGGATGACTAATGAAGCGGTGGAATTTACAGTACCTTGGACTGTCAGTACGGTTCATATCTTCTGGCCGTTTGCACTCAGGTAGGTCAATCACCTTTTTGTCAAGCAAGTCTTTCAACATGGCAACCACGTCAGAGTCGGGGAATGGATAAGTCTTCTCCTCAAGCTCCTTCAAAGTGCGTTTACATATCTCTTGATCACGAAAAGCTTCGGTTTGAATCGCCTTGCTTCGTGTATGGATTTTGACTGGAGTTGTGTTGACCGTCATTGCTTCCTTGGTGGGTTTCCACGCAGCCTTATCCACCTTTGGCCCCAAAACTTTGTCATTCTTGTAGTCGACGATCTGTTCTTTCTTCCCATAACGGGTGATGCTTAACTCCATATCATGGGCGCGGGTGGCTAACTCCTCAAATGTTCGTGGTTTGATGCCTTGAAGGATGTAGTGTAGTCCCCACTGCATGCCTTGAACACACATCTCAATGGCGGAGGTTTCAGAAAGCCGATCTTTGCAATCCAGGCTTAATGAACGCCATCTATTTATGTAGTCGACGACAGGTTCATCTCTCCACTGTTTCGTACTGGTCAGCTCTAGCATGCTTACAGTACGACGAGTGCTGTAGAAACGGTTGAGGAATTCCCTTTCTAGCTGGTCCCAACTGTTGATAGACTCAGGTTCGAGGTCAGTGTACCAGTCAAAAGCGTTACTTTTCAGCGAACGCACGAACTGTTTGACGAGGTAGTCTCCCTCTGTCCCAGCATTGTTGCAAGTTTCAACGAAATGGGCGACATGTTGCTTCTGGTTGCCTTTTCCATCGAACTGCATGAATTTTGGGGGCTGATAACCCCTTGGCATCTTCAAAGCATCAATCTTCTTGGAGTAAAGCTTTGAGTACAGTACGGAGTCATGCGAGCTTCCTTCGTACTGTGTCTTGATAGTGTTTGCGATCATCTCTTGTAGCTGCTGGATAAAGAGAGATCCCATGAATGTCGTTGCTTGGTCTAGCTTCGGCTTCTCTTCAACTTTCTCCGCTGGTGGCTCCTCTTCTTCGTCGACTTCTTTCTTTAATAGGCCAACATCTGGGTCGACTTTCACGTCGGGCAGCGCATCTAGTTGGTTGACAAGTGCGGCAATCTGCAAGTCCTTCTCTTCCACAGTCCGTGTGAGCTTTGCGATTGCTTCATTCATCCGAGCTAGCTGCTCCTCGATTGAAGTTGCTCCAGTGGTCATGACTTGCATGGTTGTACTGCCGCTCGGATCAGCGTCGGAGAGTAGGGACTCTGAGTATTTCCTCGGGCTTTCGTCTTCTTTACCTTCTTGAACCGTGATGTAGAAAACATCTTGGATCTCCTCTTCAGTGCCGTTCTCTTGGGTTTGTTGGCATGAAGATTTGCCAGTGTGGACGATGATGCGCCTCCTTACCTTCAGTGGTCCTTTTGTGTCGACCTCTAGGATTGCTTGGCGCTTCATCCTTGAAGGAATCAAGCTTCGAGCGTCGTCTTTTTCTCCTAACCCATCGAGCTTTTCTTCCTTTGGTGTTGTCTTCCTCTTTCCAAAAGGCTTACCATTATCTTCAAATCTTTCTGAAGTTGATCGTCGCAGAGGAGAGATAGCTGTGTTGCTTTGTTTCTTAGGCTTTAACAACCTTTCAAAAATAGAGCTTTGGGATGTTGGCGCGTTAAGCCTCTTGAAGACAGAGGTTCGGTCTTGACCACCAATGCGATTAAGCACTGAAGTTTTGGAGCTTGAATGGCTCATCCTATTGAAGACCGACGTCCGAGGGGAGGGTTTAGGCTCTTCTTGGTCTTGTTCAATGCTCACGCTGATGTGTTGAGCGCTAGCTTTCTTCACTTTGCTTGAAATCTTCACGGGTGCATTTGGTGTGAAGCCAAGTCTAGCTTTGTTGTTGTCAACTCCATAATCATGCTCCTTCAACTTCTTTTGAGTCTCGGTGAGGTCGCGATCTTTGTCATTGACGGTGTTTGAAACCTTTTTTCCAAGATTTGAAGAGGAAGCAAAGTCATGCCTAGCCTTTGACATGAGTTCGTAGGCATTTGGGTTGAAGCCTTCTTCGGTCCTCTTAGTTGGAAGAGAGCTTGGTTTCACTATGACACCATGTTGCGCCTCCAGACGGTTGATGAGTCCGGCGGTTTGCAAGTTTTTCTCCTCTGCAGTCTTTATCAGCCTTGCAATTGTTTCCTTCATCTGAACCAGCTGTTTTTCAATGGAGGTAGTGCCGATAGTCATGACTTGTTCTTTGTTTGAAGCCATGGACTGTGCTTGAATATCTTGAACGGAGACAGAGATGAGAGGTAGAGATGGTCCCACTGGGCGTGCCAAATTTGTAAACACGAAAAGTTCCTGAAAACAAGAAACAAGAATACCGTGTACAAAATATATTTTTGTGTTTAATGATTTTGGGGTTACAATCTCTTTGTAATTTGATCCTCTGATTCTATCTTCGTAGGGTGTAGGTTTGTGGATGAGCTGTTGATCTAAAGGGCCGTCGGGGCTTGATCTAGGGATGAACAGTTGATGAACGGATCTTCGAGGGCTTTTGGGCTTGATCTTAAAGGTTGATGGATGAGCGGATCTTCAAGGGTTTTTGGGCTTAATCTTGAAGAACGATTGGATGTGTGAATTTGTTGAGTTTGTTGATCCAAAGGGCCGTTGGGGCTTGATCTTAGGATGAACGATGAACACTTTCTTCAAGGGCCGTCGGGGCTTGATCTTGAATAATGGTTGTGTGGATTTCTTCAAGGGCTTTTGGGCTTGATCTTGAAGGTTGATGGATGAGCGGATCTTCAAGGGCTTTTGGGCTTAATCTTGAAGAATGATTGGATGTGTGAATTTGTTGAGGTTGTTGATCCAAAGGGCCGTTGGGGCTTGATCTTAGGATGAACGGATGATGAACACTTTCTTCAAGGGGCCGTCGGGGCTTGATCTTGAGTTGGTGGAAGTTCTTCAAGGGCCGTTGGGGCTTGACCTTGAAGGAGGATTTGACGAAGAACGAAGAGTGTTTTCTTGATCCTTCGGGATTTGCTTGAGAGCTTTAGAGTTTCAAGGCTTCAAGGTTTTGGTGTGATGTAAATTCCCCTCTTTCTTTCTTCCCTCCTTTCTTTTTTTTTTTTTCTTCTTTTCTTCTCCCAAAATGAATGCCTTGGCTTCCTATTTATAGAATTCCAAAACTTGATTTTTGGATTTAAATAATCAAATGAAATAAATCATTTCTGCCAGGTATTGACACGTGTCCTATTTGATGACTTTTCCAATTTATTTCGATTTTTCGTTGAGTCACACGCTACATGTAAAATTTATGTGACACGTGAGTGTTGAATTTTAATTATTGGTCAACATTCATTTCACCGAAATTTTGATGTCTACAGCGCTATAAGTCCTTCCACATGCTTCCACCTATGATTTAATTTATGTTTTTGTTGGATATGAATAATTCATATTTTGGCAGATATCAATAAAGGCTCCATCTTATTGGTATTTCATAGATATTTAGGGATTTATCCGAGTAGTCCAAAATTATTTTCACAATCAGTAATCGTGTTTAGGAGAGTGCCGTGTTTTTTCAAGCTGAGGAAGAGGATGATGCCGACACAGATGATGCGGAATCTGGCTCAAGCATGTTGGCCGAGTGCGCCATTTTTTCTCTTTATTTTTTAGTTGTAGAAGTGTTAAGAGGGAAAAGATACTGCTAATGTTGAATGTTGCTGATGTCTTAATCTCTCATGAGTATCTTCTGTCTTGAAGAATTGAAGAATATGGTGTACCTTATTAGCTCAATCTGGTTTGCTCATTAGCTGCAAAATCTGGTTCAAGCATGTTGGGTAAGAATGCTCAATGAGAACGAGAAGGAGAAGGGAGAATGCTCTCATGCCCTTTTCATATTTTTTTTATTATTAATATATTTTCAGTCGATTTTATCCGACAGAGAATGGTCTTACTTATTATTAATATATTCCTTATCGGTTACAGACGACATAAGTTCTGTCGGTTTTATATATTTTCTGTAGGTTTTATCCGACAGAGAATGCTCTTATTTATTGATTATTAATTTATTTTCCATCGGTTTTAATTTATTCTCTATTGTTTATATCCGACACAATTTCTGGCTGTTCTATCTGACACAATTTCTGTCGGTTTTAAAGTATTTTCTGTCGAAAAATTCATTTTCTGACGCTGGAAAATTTGTCGCTTATTATATCCGCCACTGCATCCATTTTCTGTTAGATTTTGCTTAATATCCAACAATAATACACATTTCTTGTCGGTTATCATAGCGACACTAATAAATGATTTTGTAATAGTGCTTGAAGATTTTCAGACTTTTACTTTAAGGTATTTTCATTCTTTTTCTTCATAATAATATTTTCTATGATTTTAATTATGAATATGCATAACTAATTTGTTTTGCTAAGGCAAAGCCTTGAGCCTTAGCATGAATATGTAATTTGTATTTAATTGCTTATGATTGATTGCATGCATGCTTTGAATTATTGATCACCGTTTTAAACTGTTTAGTTGTCTTAATGCTTGATCACCATTAGGATATTTAGAAAAGTAATTTGATGCAAATTTGGTCGAAATGTTCCTTGAAATTAATGCTGACTTATTGTGGTTAATAATTGTAATTTCACTTAAGATGAACATCATGTCTTAAGGGTTGCATGGTTTTTCAAATGGTTTTCATAAAACATAATGAGTCTCTCATGTTCATATTTGATCCAAACGTCCAGACGGATTGCATGTTAGATATACGTTCTATGTTGGAGGTTCCAAGTAGAATATATATTAGGAAAACATAACCTTCAAAGTGGCATTTGTAGATCATAAGTAATTGGTAAAAATACATAAAACGAATTGGTATTTAAAACTCTTTTCTTTTATCGTATTAGTTTTGGGAGAATTTACTATTTGTTTTTAATTAAAATTTGTTTTTAATATTACCCAATTTTAAAATCCCCTTTCTCAATTTTTAGTTTTAAGTAATTAATTAGGAATTGTTTTTACATAAATTATTGAAATAGTCCTTGTGGAGAACGACCTTGCATGAGAATCTATACTACAACATCCTTGTACTCTTGAAAGTATTTTATGTGATTTTAACCCTATTTGTCTAGGCGGTAAAAATCCTATCACTCATCTATAGGACCAATTGTTGTTCAAACATAGAGTGGTGATGTTTGCAATTTGTGCGCTTGCCAAAGGACTATGAGGATGAAATTGAACGTTTGTTGGTTTAATTTCCATACCTATTTAGATGTTATATTTTTAATCTCAGTTATTCAATTTTTGTATCATTCAATCGTAGATAATATTGAAGGAGTCACTAAATTATGTTCTTTGTTTGACAATGCTTTTCGTTTTATTAGATTGATGAAATGTTTGATACGACTAAGATGCAAAATTAAAATGGTACAAAAAAGAAACTAGTGGAGATCATTGGTGATAAATTCGGAGATATGTTTACTGAATTTTGGTCCATCGCCCATGATTGTTTTCTAATTTTAGTTTTTCTTTTCTTTGTTAACTAAATTGCTTATAAATTGGCATAACTGACAAGGAACAGGTGTAGAGTTTAAACCTTAACTGCTGCATTCCTTGTTGCAGACTACGATTCCAGTGTTGATAGTGTTGCTCGTCATTACCAACGTTTTGACCTTGGGTTGAGTTCTTCATGCAGCACCATCAACCCTGTGTTGTGGCTTATTTCTGCGTCTTTGTCATGGCCTATGGGCCAATTCCAAATATCCTCTACTCTGAAATATTTCCCACAAGGGTGCGTGGCATGTGCATTGCCATCTGCGCCTTGGTGTACTGGACTGGGGACAATTTGTCACCTACACGCTACATGTGATGCTTGATTCAATAGGTCTAGCCGGTGCTTTTGGAGTTTACGCTATGATTTGTGTCATTTCCCTTGTTTTCGTCTTCTTGAAGGCTCCGGAAACCAAAGGCATGCCCCTTGAACTGAGTTTTTATATGGGAATCAGATATCTAGGGAATAGCTCTCACATGGGTTTGGAGATTCTTAGGCAACCACCTCCAATGCAAAACTCCGCTCCTCCTATTCAAATTTCACGTCGAAACTTGAACATGAGTGGTTATCCATTGCAGAATTAGTTGACAAATTACTGGGGATTATAGAAATTTTAACGGAATGGGATGAAGTTGTGATATGTGGAACTCAATACACACCATTTATTGACATGCGAAGTTGAAGATAAGAGATGTCACCTTAATAAAAATTTAGTCAAAGATATGAAAAGTTGATTATGAACCGATACATAACTCAAAGATTATATCTGAAAAATGATTACAAGATAAAAGTTGTCGCTTCAACAAAAATCCAATCATAAATTTGGAGAGTTGCTCACGAATCAACACATGTAACCTGAAATCATATTTGATTAATAATTAAGATTCAATATAAGGTTTCACGTGGACTAAAATTTCATGTAAAACCTTGCCTAATGGTTCTTAATCCTACACGTGTCATATTTGCAAGAGAATATTTGAAATGTTATATGAACTTTCACACATTTTTTCAATTTGCCATATGAACTAAAATTTTAGGGGATTTGTCATACCAACTTTCTAAAATCATTAATTTGACATCTCACCCAAAGTCCGTTAATCTTTCATCCAAAATAGGTCATGTGTTGTGCACATGACATGTGTTCTTGATTATTTTGGACATTTACTTAAAAAATATCATCCAACTTTCTATATTTTTTTTAGTCATCTTCACTTTGAAACACAAAGAAACGAGTGCAGGTCATTCTTTTTTTCTAAATGGCAACCCCTCTGTTTAAGCCTAAAATTACAGCTTGGGCCGATATGGGTTGACTCAAAGACCATGGTTCTTAGTCCTGAAAATATCCTTCATGCTAATGGGCTTTTAGCCGAAGAAAAGGATCAGTACGACCGAGTCCTCATGGAGGTAGGACTGTGAAAAGATTAAGTATGCGGTGGCTCAATCGAATCCTACACAAATCGAAATTGCCAAGAATCAGACTAAGCTGTGAATAAATAGGGATCATCCTAAGGATTAGAGTGGCTACGTGGTTGGATAAAGATGAATGAATCTCATAAGGTGATTAGGTTCATAATCCTAGTTGGAATCAAAGAGGTCAAAAATGAATGTAGATGAAGTTTTGGTTAAGAAAGGATAAAAAGAATATTCAAGTAAACGTTGAGCAAACACAGTCCCATCAAGACCCTGCCTCCACATGCTTGTTTATCATGGAAGCCTCGCCTATAAATAAAGGATGCTCTGCAACATTAAAAGCCCCATTCAACTCAACAAACAACTCAAACGCTCCATGTCAAAAACCTCGCACTACATGGAACCTTTCTCACGCTCTTGAGCAAAACACTAACTATCCTAACCTTCCCGTCAACACATCTTCAATTCTCGAACAAGTGAACAACTCTGTGCTGGCCACCGGTGACTTCTTTGATTTGGATTAACAACAATGAAGTTGTAGAATCAAACATCTTTAGTTTGGATAAGTGAAAAACACTGCTTCTGGTTGGTTGGTTATCCATCCAAGTCTTGATGGGCGAAGAGTTTCCAATTATTTCGCCTAAAAAGGTCATCTCATTTGCTTCTTGGTGAAGCAAGGTGTTACCAGGTTACCTCGTGTTCAGCATAATGAAACCCGAACAATTATTGAATTTCGTAGTGATATAGTAATCTCATCTTTAGGTTCTCGAAACCAAGGTCGAGGGATGTGTTCCTTCCTCGATCGTAATTGCTCAGGTGCATAAGTCAGTAGCATATTTAACACCACCACCACATCTATTCTATTCGCCTGTCTGAGCTCGATTGCGAGTTGGCACACCTGCATTCACAAGAAGAATGTAGTTAGCTCATAATTACTTGGCTTGCTTGTCACATATGCATTGTAATTTCTAGGGTCAACACCCTCAAATCCTCGTATATAGGATCAACCTTTTTTTTTGTACTTTTGGTTAGAGCACTCTTGTATGGTTGTATTGGTAAAACATCCTGATCTGGTGGTCTTATTAGAGTACCTTAGTCCGGTGGTCTACTTAGAGCGCTCTTGTTTGGTTGTCTCGGTTGAGCATCCTAAAGAAGTGGTTTATCACGTGCCATGGGTCTTCTTCATCCAACGAGGATCTAGTTCACAGTCAAAGGGTCTTCCTTCACAATGATGTCATGGCAAGAGTGGGACAAGGACCAGGTCTGGAGACCTGCGTTAACGATACTATATATTAATTACACATTAAAAGGAAAGAAAAGTGGTCTGGAGACCTGCATGAACAATACTCTATATTAATTATACATTAAAAAGAAAGAAAAGTTTGAACTCATAACGTAGTATGTTAAGAAGAAATGTCTTAACGACAAGAATAATTCAACATTTAAAAATAATTTTACTTTACTATTTTAAAGTAAAGGGAAAAGATTCGAACACGATTGCATAGGTGGAGAAAAATAGTATAGAGACCAAAGAAGCAAATTTACCCTAAAAAAAAAATTGGAAATTAGTAGTAATTGTCCGAAAAATGACCTTGAATCAAAGTTAGCAAAGAATGAGGAATGTATACCACTACCGTCGCTGTCCCGTTCTCCCTCAGATTCCCAATCATAAATCTACTCCTTGAGATTCAAAATCAAACCTAAAGCCTAGAGCCTAGAGGGCCCAAAAGCCATGGGAGCTGTTCATTCCTCACTTGTGCATTTCCTATAAACCCTAATCTCAATTTCCTATTCTCCAACTCAAATTAATTGTTTGTTTTTATTTTTCTTTCAAATTCAAACCCTTTGAATTTCCTTCTCTGCTACACGAACTTATGGGCACAGGTATCTCACATAAACCCTAACTAATTGTTGTTTTTCTACATACTCATTTTCTTTTGCTTCTTCGTGCATTTTAGATATTATACTTTGGTAATATTTAGTGGTTCTAATTGGATTAATTTTTTGCTTACTCCTGCTGTAATGTGTTTATGTGTGTAATGTGTGTGTGTGTATTTTTTTAATTCTGTTGATGAATTCCAATTTCCAGCTCGTAATTTGATGGAGGAAGAGAGAAAGAGGGGGAGGGAAATTACTTGGGATGATAAGGAGGTCTGCGGGCACTACTTGGTTTGTTTTTGCCCGTTCGATCTCTTCGCCAATACTCGAAGCGATCTAGGTGCATTGCTTTTAAATTTCATATTGAATTACACCTGTTTAACAGTCTATTTGGTTGATGAGAAAGAGCAAGCAAGAAATGTTTGAATCACGATTCGATTCCCAAACCATTTGCTTTTCGGATGTTGGGAGAGTATAACACATCACTAACAGCAAATCTTTTGTTTATGAATCAGGACAGTGCCCTCAAATACATGACCCAAAGTTGAAAGAAAGGTGACTAACTGGACATTTTTTCTAGATTAGGATCTTTTTGAGGGAAATGTTTCTTGAGGTTTTCATGTTGCCGTACTTTGTACATCTAGATCCAATGCAATTAAAGGAATTGTGTTTTCTTTTTCCATCCTAAGTTAATTTGTTGTACTGGTTTCGCTACAAAAGCTCTATTTTATGCATAATTAACAGATTCATACATGTGGAATGAAAATTCAATATCGCAATACTTCAACCATGGTATTCTAAGCTGCTGCTATAAGTTATCGGTATTTTTTATAGAATAGTTGATTGCCTATAAGGGAATAGAAATGTATCCATTCCATTTCAGCAAGTTAGCTTACTAAAATAGTTGCTTGCTGATGTTTCACATCCCAATATCTACTACTGTCTTTCTTTATTATTTTATCAAGGGTTTCTGTTCCTGGAGCTTGAAGCCTTTTGCGAGCTTCTTTTTTATTTCATTTTTGTTACGTGAAAATGTTGAAGAATAAATTTTTAACCATCTGGAAAATGGTATACAATTGCTTTCACTAAGCTTTTATGAGAGTATTTTGATTGTTTTGTTGAAACTTGAAGTTTAGATTTCAAAATCAGATCATCATCTGAGGTCATTACATATGCTTTGTTCCATTTTATCAGAAATTTACGAGCTTACTGTCTGCCTTTTCATCATAAATCCATCAGCTGCTGCCTTTTATTTCCCTTCAAGGCTCTTGTGGTTCCCCTCACCCTTTTTCTACTTGCTATTGGACTGATTATTTTTTTGTATTTTATTTCTAAGTGTGTCTTTTTATTTTGTGATTGTAGTTTTGAGAAGTCACCACAGCATGATGCATATGTTCCCAAGTTTGAAGCCGAACTTGCTCAGTTTTGTGAGATGTTGGTAAGTTGCACATCTTTCCATTGGGCTTGATGATCTAGAATTATTCACCTATATTTATGCTCAATGAAAATAAAATATTCACCTGTATTTCTTTGTCATATCTACTTGCATTACAGGTTATGGATTTGGATAGAAGAGTAAGGCGTGAGCGAGAACGCCGTCATCAGGAGGTGGAACCTGCTCTACCACATCCACTGTCAAGTGAAAAGTCTGAACATTTGTTTGTTCTGGAGGAAAAGTTAAAGAAGTTGCTTGAACAAGTGGAGGTCCTTGGTGAATCCAGCAAGATGGATGAAACTGAAGTGTCCATGAGAAAGGTGCTATTCTTGCCTGATGTTTATGTTAAGCATTTGTTTCTGAATTTTGCAAAAATATAAATGAAATAATGGTGTGGACTTACAAAGATGTTTTTATCCTACGATAGATGTCTAATAGAAATGGTGTGGAGAATCCTCAAGTTGGTCAGGGCCATCAGGCCCAGGGTGGTTCAAGTGACCCAACTCTCTTTGGTAATATCCAACCAAACTGGTATGGTGTCATACTCCAACAAATCTCAGTCTATGGTATAGCTGCTGGTTACTGCTTATCTGCCTCATTGCTTTCCATTATCAACAAATGGGCTGTCGTAAAATTTCCTTATCCTGGGGCACTAACTGCTTTACAGTATTTTACAAGTGCTATGGGGGTCCTTGTATGTGGCTGGCTTAAGTTGCTAGAACATGATTCGCTTGACCTTCTTACCATGTGGCGCTTCCTACCTGCAGCAATTATATTCTACCTCTCTCTCTTCACCAACAGTGAGCTCCTTCTTCATGCCAATGTCGACACTTTCATTGTCTTTCGTTCAGTTGTTCCAATCTTTGTTGCTATAGGAGAGACTCTCTTCTTGCACCAGCCATGGCCATCAATTAGGACATGGGCCTCACTTGCCACAATTTTTGGGGGAAGTGTGATTTATGTGCTTACAGATTACCAGTTCACAGTCACGGCTTATAGTTGGGCTCTAGCTTACTTGGTAAGCATGTCGATAGATTTTGTCTACATAAAGCATGTGGTAATGACCATCGGCTTAAATACATGGGGTCTTGTACTCTATAACAATCTCGAGGCTCTTCTACTGTTTCCAATTGAACTACTAGTAATGGGAGAATTGAAGAAGATTAAGCATGAAATCACTGATGAATCAGATTGGTATTCTTTTAATGTGCTTTTGCCAGTGGGGTTATCTTGTTTATTTGGTTTATCTATCTCTTTCTTTGGATTTTCTTGCCGAAGGGCAATTTCTGCAACTGGATTTACTGTTCTTGGTATAGTGAACAAGCTATTGACTGTTGTGATTAATCTGATTATTTGGGACAAGCATTCAACCATTGTTGGTACAGTGGGGCTGTTAATATGTATGCTAGGCGGTGTTATGTATCAGCAATCTACAAGCAACAAGCCTAAGGTTGTGAATCAGGTAAAAGCACAAGAGATGGAGGAAGAACAACAAAAGTTAGTTGAGATGAACACCAGCTTAGAGCAATGAGATGGAACGTTGAATCTCGACGGGGAAAACTAGGAGAGGGAATTTTCAAGGTAATATTGTTATATACTTTGCTGCTTCTGGGTTTTAATTTTCTCCAGTCCAAATTATTGGTTAGTAAGTCTCCCCCAGTGGCAACTTCTCATGGAGATGACGCAACTTTCGAGTTTCACAGAATGCCTGTGATGGATATGTGGATAAAGATAAGTATTGGGCCTGACAACTTGGAAAATTGAATTATTTGTTGGCCGGAAACTTGTGTACTGAAAATTTTTGTTCTGAAGTCGATTCTGCTACATTTATTCACCTTGGGAACACGCAGTCAGACGAAATTTTGCATTCTTTTCTTTTGTAAACTTGTATTCATCAGATAGTCTCAATAGAAATACCGTATTTTTAACCGTGTACTTGTAGGCATTACGGGTGATAGTGTTGGTTTTTAATTTTCTTTAATTATGTGTAAAAGTTTTAGTATGAAGTTGGCAAAATTTGCCAATTTGTAATTGAGAGGGAATTTGTTTGTTATATTTCAGAATATGTTATTGTTTACATTTTTGGTTGCTGTTCTAGTTCTAGTAGATGAGCATTTTACTCCGAATTCATGGTCACATTTCAAATCTTCCTATATAGGATTAGCAAATTGTTATTGTCGCAAATTAGTTGAACTACCATATCCATAAAACTTGTGGATCTTGGTAAGTTATCTCATTAGGTGAAGGGCATGCAATTAATGTTTTGTTCTAGTAATATCATTGTCTAATAAATGATCGTCATATGTATAAAAAGTAAGTTAACTATTTAATAAATGATTACCCATGTGGTGAAATGGCGATATAAGAAAATCTTTCCCATTAGGTGGGTGGTGGGTGGTTCTTGAGTTGGGGGTTAGTTGTTTGTTTGTATTATATAAATGGGTAAATAAAAATTTTGGAATGGAAGAACTGAAGTGGGCGGGAATGAGCAAATGGGAAAAATCAAACCGTTGTTCCAATAGTAAAAACAAAAAGTAAAAGATGAAGGCTTACTAGACTTTTAACTTTGAATATGTGTGGTTAAGGTAGGCAGTACGCATGTATGGATCTGTGGCGCAATGGTAGCGCGTCTGACTCCAGATCAGAAGGTTGCGTGTTCGATTCACGTCAGGTTCAGTTTTTTTAGTGTTTTTCATTTTGCCCCTGCACCTTTTTGTCCAGCTAATTGGAACTTCGAACCAAGTAGTAGTATTGAGATTTGTATATTGTTGATTTTAATCACTTTGTTGATCTTGTTTTATTGATAGTCTTCTGTGTTATGCAAACTTATACGATAATTCTACGTAAATATATCTTTACTAATCTTTATCTCCAATATTAGAAAGTTAGAAGTCAAGTTTGGTACCAAAAAGTTTTGGACTAAAAAACTCCTCAAACAAAAAAAACACAGCTTTGTGAAAAAAAACAAGAAGAATTATATTCCTAAGGGTATTTGAGTCCAAACATCTCTAATCTCTAATATGAGAAAACCAGAAGTCAAGTTTCATGTCTCAAGACTTCATCATACATTTTTGAACTAAAAAACCCATAAAACAAAAAAAACACAACCTTGTAAAAAAAAAAAACAATTATTATATTCCTAAGGGTATTTGAGTCCAACACAAATATTCATTCACCAACGTGTTTTGGCAGTTAACACTTCTCACCTCAACACCCTATGATCATAACGAGATCGCGCTTCACCATGATCGTCCTTCTACTTCATCCACGTTCTGCTTTGGTAGTTCACAAATCTCATCCCCATCTCTCACCCGCCCGCCCCCCCCCCCCCCCCCCCCCCACCATTTATATGCGCAGACAGTTACTTAGTTGGCGCTGCTACCACACCATTTGAGAGAAATCCTTGTACGCTGCATCTGTTGTCTCTCCTCCAAGCATGCAATCCTTTGCATCTTCTCTCTCCTCCACCTATGCCGCCTTCATTGCCATCTTCCCAATTTAAAAAACAAGGGTCTAATTTTGGGGTTGTTTTTTTTTTTTTTTTTTTGTCATTAATTTAGAAAGGTGATTATCTTACACAATGCCTGGTGATTGTGTGTGTTGATTTAGGACCATCTTTCAAACTAAAACTCTTTCCCCTTCATTTGATTAGATAGTGTGAGAAATAATTAGCCATACAATGCAAGCCACTCAAACTAAAATATAAAGATAGAGTCCGTCGACAGATTATTGTGTGTTGTTAAAAGAGATTGGGCATCTAGAGAGCTAGGGAAAATCCCCAAAATCCAGTTTTGATTTTTCACCTTTTCATTTTCTTTGTTCTTTGTAGATTGGTGAATAAGGATTGAGACTACAATGACACACCCCGACTGAAGTCGAGGCATGTTGGCCGTCACCTGAAAGTGACATAACCAAAGGTGTAGGTGATGTAAAAATGTGAAAAAAAATAAAATTGAAACTAGAACTTATTTAAACTAATAAAGTGGGTGCGCAGTAGTGGGTATAATCCATAGAATACAAATATTCAAAGCCTAGGCAACAAAAGAGTGCAATCGGAACTAATTATAGTGCTTAATACACAACCAAGACAGGGTCCCTACATTTATTTAGATATGTCAGAATTCGCTGGAGTTTCTTGTATGCCTTAGAGAATTCGGCTGTCTAAGACCTGGAGGGGCGAAAAACAAAAGGGTGAGTGGGCACAAAAGCAAAGGTTTATAAAACACATCTATTTTCCGAACATACTAACCCCTCGCTGTAAATCATGTATAGTTTTCAGAAAATCATACTACGTATAAGTATGAAAACAACTGTAATTAACAATGATGACAGAAATGCGCCAAACTACGATATCTCAACAATAGCATAATGAAAACATGTTGCTCATCAATCTACACTAGCACACGAGTTCATGCAAATAGTTTCTAACATGAACATGACTGTGGCATAATGTATAAGTACGCTCTAGTGCTATAATCACGTGAAGACTAGCGATAATCGTGGTCACTATGAGTCGGAGTTGCCTAATACAACTTGTACGACAGGACCGACACCTACTTGGATCCAAGGCGAGTGTGCGGTGCATAGGTGAACATACACGTGAAAGACTAGCACTGGCCCTGGGCGAGCACTAACATCAGGTTGTAGCAATGATGAGAAGACTACATAAATATAAACATGCCATAACCATTCAATAATTCTAGTTAACAATGTAAACTTACCTGTGCATCTCGTATGATTGTTTTAGTGTTCCATAGCATTATAACATTTCTTATAGCATCTTTAATCATGGCATAATAGGCGTAATATCAATCTAAAAACAACAGTGGCATGATATGCATAAATCAATTCAAAAGCATTTGTGGAAACTATAAGGTTTATATATATATATATATATGAAAACAAAATGCCCACTCATTGGTACGTGGTTGGATCGTAGCCTCCTAGCCTCGCTTGACCTCGTACGTTCTCGAGATAATTTTCACCTATATGTGAAATAACTAAACTAATAAATTAAATAGGACATATTCAAAAAAGCTAGGTAAGTAACATCCCACATCGCCCAGAGGAGTGGATCCTGTAAGCCTTACATGTATATTCTCATCTCTACCTAACACGAGGCCTTTTGGGAGCTCACTGGCTTCGGGTTCCGTAGGAACTTCGAAGTTAAGCGAGTTTGGGCAAGAGCATTCCTAGGATGTGTGACCCACTAGGAAGTTCTTGTGTAAGTTTCCAGAAACAAAACCGTGAAGGTGTGGTCAGGGCCCAAAGTGGACAATATCGTGCTATGGTGGAGTCGAGCCCAAGATGTGGTGGGGGCACGGGCCGAGATGTGATAATTTGGTATCAAAGTCAATACCTGGCCGGAAGTGTGCCGACGAGGACGTCGGGCCCCTAAGGGGGGTGGATTGTAACATCCCACATCGCCCAGGGGAGTGGATCTTGTAAGCTTTATATGTATATTCCCATCTCTACCTAGCACGAGGCCTTTTGGGAGCTCACTGGCTTTGGGTTCCATAAGAACTCCGAAGTTAAGCGAGTTCGGGCAAGAGCATTCCCAAGATGGGTGACCCACTGGGAAGTTCTTGTGTGAGTTCCCAGAAACAAAACAATGAGGGCGTGGTTGGGGCCCAAAGCGGACAATATCGTGCTACAGTGGAGTCGAGCCTGGGATGTGGTGAGGGCCTAGGCCGGGATGTGATAAGGTAAATCTCTCATACATTGCTCAAACGGAAGTTTTGAATATACAAAAATGATCTACACGAAGTCACGGACTTGTACATGTCAAGCACTTGCCGCCCGAAGGCCGGATGCGCCCTCATGCGCCGCTTAGCCCACGGCCACACGCGCAGGCCACACACCTGACAGAGACTGCCGGACGTTAGGAATATTCCATCAGAATTGACGGAATATTTCATTAAATAGTAACGAAGTTACCTGACGCCGTTAGAATATTCCGTCAACTTTGACGGAATATTCTTCGTCTTCTTCAGTGAGCTTCTACCAGTCCGCCGTCGTCTGGTTTCACCGGAAACTGGGAAAAATTTCAAAGCTTCATATCTTCTTCAATTCTTAACCATTTTTTTTTGCACTTTATATGGAAATGAAGCTTATGAAGAGTAGAACAAGATTGTACCTTTCAAAAGTCCAAAAATAGATAGGAAATGGCCTGAAAATGCCTCAAAATTCTCAACCTAAAACTGACTCCTCGAACTCGCTTGTTTCGACATCAACTCGACTCCAAACCTAGTCTGGGGACCCTAGGAGTTGTGTAGAAGCTTCCCTATGTCCTAAAACCTTGTAAATTGGGTTGAAACTCGTTGGAGGAAAACTCACAGAGTCGGAGCTTCTGAGTTGGCGAGTCATAACTCGGTCATTTCACCATCAGCTAGTACGGTTGGGTTTGCGGGTTCGAGAGGAGTACAATAATGGTGTTTTTGAGTTCGATCTGCAAGTTTTGATGATGGTGTGTGTATAATGGTGTTTTTGAATTCAATCTGCAAGTTTTGATGATGGTGTGTGTGTATTGCAGAAGGGAGAGAGTCACATGCGAAGGAGAGAGAGAAGGAGAAAAGAGACAGTGAGGGAGTAGTTTCTGATTGGGGGAGAGGTGTGAGGAAAGGTTTTGATTGGTTGTGAGGGTTTTAGGGAAAAATGAGTGAATGCGAGGGATTTGAGGGCAAACGGGACAATTTTTAAAAGAAGAAAATGATAAGGTTTCTACCCACTCCAATTCGGGTCTAACTCGTGCTCACGCGTTCGTAACGACCGGTACTATTTAATTACACTACTAGGAAAATAAAATAAACGCTGAATACTACATCCACGTCACATTGCCAACCAGGGCAGAAATATCAATTTACACACTCGGGGAGAAATTACATAGAAAATTAGAGACGGGTCGTCACATACAAAGTGAAAGCTATGGAAAATTCTGTTTTGAAATTGGAGTTGTCTCGCCAGTGATTCGAGTGGGACAACTTCAATTTCGTTTACCAATTTTACCTGCTTGAATCACTGGCGAGACAACTACGATTTAAAACGAAATTTTTCAGAGCTTCCACTTTGTAGTCCCAATCCTTATTCACAAATCTGCAAGGAAACAAAGAAAATAGGGAAACAAAGAAAACGAAAAGAGTGAAACATCAAAACTGGATTTGGATGATGGTCCTAAATCAACACACACAATCATTACCCATTGCATAAGATAATCACCATTCCCAAATTAACGACAAACAAAAAAACCCAAAATTAAACCCTAGTTTTTAAATTAGGAAGTTGGATACCTGGAGAAGATGGCAATGAAGGCGGCGTAGGTGGAGAAGAGAGAGAAGATGCAGAGGATTGCATGCTTGGAGGAGAAACGAAAGATGCAACGTAGAAGAATTTCTCCAGAATGGTGTGGTAGCAGCGCCGACTGCAACTGTCTGTGCATATATATGGTGTTAGGTGTGAGATTTGTGAACTGCCAGAGCAGAATGTGGATGAATGAGATGGACGATCATGGTGAAGCACAATATCGTTATGGTCGTAGGGTGTGGGGTGTTGGAGGGACATGTATTAACTGCCAAAACACGTTGGTGAATGAATATCTGGTTATTGGTTATTTGTTTGGACTCAAATACCCTTAGGAGTATGATTCTTTTTTTTTTTTTTTTTACAAGCTGCATTTTTTTTGTTTTTTGTTCAAGGGGATTTTAGTCCAAAAATTTATGGTGAAGCCTTGAGACACCAAACTTGACTTTTGGCTCTCTAATATTAGAGATTTTCATTTTTGATTTCTGGGTAATTGAATGTTTGAAGCTTTTAATTTGTATAATTAGTTTTCATTATATATCGGAGCTGTTGGATAGATAGTTAAGAAGAAGTTTGTATTTTCAATAAATGACAGTGGCTTTTATCAAAACTTGCAAGTTATTGGAAATGTTTACACATTGGTGACATGTTGAAACTTAACTGCAAAGAACCAAGTTACATGACAAACATGGTTGGACAAAAGATATTAAATCACAATGAGACTTTATCCACTCTTTGACACAAAAGACTAAGGCACATTTCAATTGAAAGAATAAGGAATCTGAGCAAGAGTAGCATTCTGCCTTCACTGGATTATGATAATCCAAAGACTTGTATTGAATGCATTAAAGGAAAGATGGTTAATTCACATAAGAAGGATGCAACAAGGAGCAATGAATTGCTTGAGCTTATCCATATAGACATTTGTCACCTTTTTCCTACACCTACATATGATGGTAACAAGTATTTTATAACCTTCATAGATGATTACTCAAGATTTTGTTACTTAAAGTTATTTGAGAAGTCCAGTGCCCTACTGACTTTTCAAATTTCCAAAGATGACGTTGAAAACCAGTTGGACAAGAAGATTAAGGGAGTGAGGCCAGACAATAGAGGATAATACTATGGAAGGTGCACTGAACATGGTAGAAATCCTGGACCATTTGCACTCTACCTACAAAGTGAGGGGATTGTGGCTTAATACACTAATCTTGGAACTCCACAACAAAACGGGGTCTCAGAAAGGAAAAATTTAACATTGAAGGACATGGTAAGAAGCATGATGAGCACTACCAATTTGCCATTATTTATGTGGGGGTGATGCAATCAAAACTGCAAATTATATTTCAAATCAAGTGCCTAGCGAATAAGTGGCAGCAACACCATTTGAATTATGGAACAAGAGGAAGCCAAGCCCACAACACTTGAGAATTTGGGGATGCAAGGAAGAAGCTAGGGCCTACAATCCACAAAAGAGAAAGCTTGATCTTGAAACAGTAAGTTGTTACTTCATAGGATATTGAGAAAGAACCAAGGAGTACAAGTTCTATTGTCCAGACAATTCCATAAGTTTCATTGAAATTGGAAAGATTAAATTAATAGAGGAGATTGCAGTTGGTGTGACAAATAACGTGGTTTTGTCTTTTAGGAGAAAACATAAGACAATGTAGTGAAAACTTCAACTCCAACGACTGAGATGGAGCTTGACAGTGTTCCTTTGGACCAGGTTGCTTCATCTGCAAGTTATAGTGTACAAATGGTGCATGTTGCTTCAGCTGCAAGCAACAATGTACAAAATGAAATACCAAGCAAAAATCATGACATGATGGACAATCCAGTGCCATTCAATACATCAAATGAAGGTGAGCTCGTTCAAATACTAGTCATTGAACAAGTTCAAAGCCAAGGGGAACCCATACTTGGGAAATCGACAAGAGTAAGGAAGCCTGCAATCTCATATCACTTTGTACTATATTTGAGTAAGGCTGACATCAACATTGGTGAGCCATCAATATTCAAGAAAACAGTGAATAGCTTACAACATGAAGAAAGGATGAAATCCATAGAATCTGAGCTTAAATCCATGAAAGAAAATGGAGTGTAGGAACTTAAAGTATTGCAGAAGGATGCAAACCAATTGGATGCAAATGGGTGTTCAAAACAAAGAGAGATTCAAATGGGTGAAATAGAAAGGTTCAAAGCTAGACTTGTGGTCAAGGGATATACTCAACAAGAAGGAGTGGACTACGTAGAAACATTCTCACCTGTTTCAACAAAGGACTCATTCATATTTGTTATGGCATTAGTGGCTCATTATGACTTATTTCTACATCAGATGTATGTTAAGACTACATTTTTTAATGGCAATCTTGAAGAAGAGATTTACATGAAACAACCTAAGGGATTCACTAAAGAATTAGAGAAGGATTTAGTATGCAGACTCAAGAAATCAATTTATGGTTTGTAACAGGCTTCAAGACAGTGGTACTTAAGATTTGATGAAGTCATACAATCACATGGTTTCCTTGAAAACTCAGAAGACAAATGCATCTATTTCAAGTCCAATGTGAGACATATCATCCTAGTCCTCTATGTGGATGATATTTTGATTGCTAGCACATATGACACTGCCGCAAGAGACAAGGCTCATACTCTCTAACAACGTTGAAATGAAAGACATCGGAGAAGCTTCATCTGTACTGGGAATTTAAATCACTCGTGACAAAAAGAGAGGCTTACATGGTCTTTCACTAATTGGCTACATTGAGAAAATTCTCAAAAGGTTTAACATGTCAACTTGTACTAGCAGTGAAGTACCAATCACAAAGGGTGACAAATTGAAACAACAATGTCCTAAAACTGAGATTGAAAAGACATACATGAGTGACAAACAATATGCATCAATTGTAGGCGGCATGATATATGCACAAGTATGTACTTGACTTGACATTGCTTTTGTCTTGAGCTAGGAAGATATCAATCCAATCCTAGACAAGCTCATTTGATAGCGGCAAAGAAAGTGATGAGGTACCTTCAGAAACAAAGGACTACGAGTTAGTTTACAGAAGAAGAAAGAGCTTGAGTTTGCAGGATGTCAGGATTCACTTAAGTCAAATTCTAGCTACATATTTATGATCGCAAGGGAGCTATCTCATTGAAAATTATGAAACAAAAGAACATTCCAACCTCTACTGATGGCTGAGTATAAGGCACGTTTCGAGGCTACCTCTCATCAAGCTGAATGGATAGGAAAATTTATAGAAGGAATTAGGGTTCTAGATATCATTAAAAGGCCATTACAGATTCTTTCTGACAATACTGCTACAATTTTCTATTCTAAGAACAACAAAAGGTCTTTAGGAACCAAGCACATGCATATCAAGTACAGATTGGTCAGGGAAAAGGTCAAGACATTGACATTGGTTCATTATTTATGGAATTAATTTCGAGCTTTGATATGCTGAGTTAGTGGGAGTATGAAATGGTTATAGTTTGAGTTAAATAAGTACGCTAGTTTTCTCACAGAACCTTGAGTTGTAGTTTGTTTCTAAATGGTTTGAATTCATGCATTTGTCTTCATTGTTAGTCATTTTTGTCTAGTTTTAATTCCATGTCTTGTTTGGTGAATACATCTATTTTTGCCTTAAGTCATATTTACCAATGTTTGTTTATGTTGCAGATTGTGTATAATCATTCACTGAATGATGACAGCTTGTATTGGCAAGCATATAGGCTTTGAAGAGGCATCAAGTGTGATTTTTACGTTACGATATGGAGGACCTGAGATGATATAAAGGAAGACGTATTTAGGTTGAGTTTCATCTCTTGATCATAATTTGACGGAATTTCATGTGAATGAGGATCTTAACATGTGTGATTATGAACCTTCTGGGTTGTGTCAATCCAACCCTACAACCTTGTTAGTTCCATGTTAAAAAATGCATTTGACAGGAACTTGGATTTAGAACAGGATGCAATCACAATTACATGGCCGTTAAAGTGACATAGTCTTCAATCTCGAGTATAAACATAAACATTATATTTGTGGACTAAGTGGGAGAATGTTGAATTTATCCAAAATAAATCAACCTCAAATGGTCTACAACATATAATAGGAATGTAATATTAAAGATTAATGTAGATTGTGAATTGATCTCCTAAGATATCAATCTTATATTAGGTTTTTTATAATACAGTAAGAGTGATAGTCCTTGATTTTATGTGAATATGATACCTTAGTTAGAGGCTAAGAAAGTGGGATTAGGTTTCCTGTATGAACGGAAACCCTAGCCCATATCTTGTATAAATATCGGTCCCTGCAAGCCCTGAAACTGAAACAACTGAGGCTTCCCAGAGTCATTGTTACACGGTTAGGAGTTTGTAGAATACTTGGTATTCCTCCAGAACTTCCTCTTGACTTCAACTGCATCCATGGCTTCTGGGCCTTCAACAGGTTAGAGTTTCATCCTTGTGCTCTGTGTTTTAACTGTACAACCATTCAAAGCTAACATTTCCGATATAGGACAACTCCACATCCTTACACCATCTGTTCAAAAAATGTCTCAAAAGAAGCAGCTCGCATTTTAGATGTCGCGTGATGTGCTCTTGCCCAATATGCCCCAAATATAATTCGCATTATCCTCTGGTTTTACCTCTGCCTCAAGACACTTGAACTTTCAGCTACCATTGTATGGTAGAAGCTATGGATACAAAAAATATAAGCCAAAAGAATCAAACAATAGACCACTAAATGTTCCACTTAAAATTTTCACTATTTAGTTTTAGCACAATTGCCTGTCAATTATAAGTAAAATACAGCACAACAATGTTTGCAGCACCAAATCTGACCCACAAAATAAGTAGTTCAAATTCTCCCTATTCACAAGTCAAACCTCACACTCCATTTTCCATTACCATTGGCATTGAATGTCCAATTGTTTTCCCTGATCTGCATATATGGAATCTGAAAAAGGCGGAAAAAACAACAAATACGCAGTGGAACATTCAATGTGACCTTTAATTACAATTTACAAGGATAAGATTCAAAACTGGATCTGAGTTTTTGACAAACAATAGCATAATTAGTTAAATTCATCTAAGCTAGTGGGAGGGAGATTCGATTTGGGAACTGAGTTTGATCAAATAACTCCAATATTTCATTTAGTCCACCAAAAGTGGAATACAAAGAGAAGATGTATACTAATCTTATAGCACAAAAGTAAAATTCTTTGTTGTTGTGTTATGACATTAGTAATTATGCATTCAATAGAATTTTATTTACAAAACAAGAAGATATTGTTGGATGTATGATTTCAAATGAAATGATTCCGACAACGTAAAACAAGACTGGAACAACAAGTCATAATCAAGATTGAGCTAAGCAACAATACCTAGTCCAACAAGTCATAACCAAGTTTGAGCCTGGCATCTTGGTCCTTTTGAAAGTTCAAAATGCTCCATGAAAATTCAGCAGCTCCTGTGGAGTTTCTCTGTGGAAGAATTACAGTCAACGTCAACATACAAAGGTTCTAACTTCTAACTCTACAAAGGAATAACAAACACACTCGAGAGCAAAGATAGAGAATAGATAGCGTATATTTTATTTTGCCGGTATCAAGAGAGCGCATGTTTTGATTCAGCAACCATATAAGGAAGGGGCACAACCACACAAGTGTTTTCAAAGGTCAAAATAAAACAATTGACATCGTACCAACCTCTTTAAATTCTTTGTCAAGATTACATCTTCCCTTAACATTGAAAGCTTAACAGGCCATCTATTGTCACAGGGAACGACTTCTTCCCACGGACAGTGTAGTGCAGTTTCTCACGCTTATCATATTGCAGTCCAACTCCAAGGCTTGCTGAAAACTACAATTGATTTCCATAGTCCTTACCATGCACATCAATTATTATTAATGATAAAAAAAAGAACGCATCCATGTTAGCCTAGAGTGGCCATAAATTGCACAAAATCGAAAATTCTATTTGATTGTTCTTGAGCTGCAAACATAAATAAATTGTTGTAAGCACAACTTAGATATTGGAAAAATCGACATACATCGGGGTAGAAGCGCCTCACAACGGCTCTAAAAAAAAGTGGGAACTCCAACTCTAGTATCTAGTTCTCCATGAACCTGACACGCATACAGAAAAAAAAAATTCAAGAATTTGAGCATTGAACTGAAGTCCCCAACATTCCAGTACAACTCCAATGGCTATAGACTGAGAAAGTTATCATGGTTTGGAAGCACGAAAATTTACTGATATTCACTTACCACAGAGAAAAGGCAATAAATTTCAACAGCAGTCAACCAAGAAAGAAAAACAGGGACAGATTAAAAATTGAAGAAAATCTGGAGAAGAGAGGAAGAAAGGGCACCTCACCTGCAAGTGAGTTTTGCAATAGAGGGGGAGCTTTTGCTTGGCGTGGATTCTTAAGGCCTTGGCATCGCCGCCGTATCTCAGGGAGGTCTCCATCTCACCACCGAAATCCGAAATCCGAAATCCGAAACCCGAAACCCGAAACCCAAAACCCTAGCTGGATATGGCGGAGAAGAGAGAGAGAGAGAGAGAGAGAGAGAGAGAGTCACCTGCTTTTACTCCCAACTGGTCCTTTTCGTTATCTTTGGAGAGGGGAGTTGGGAGTTGGGAGTTGGGAGAGAAGACCATCACGTGCGTTTTTCGCTTCAACAATCCAATCAGCGACAGCATGTCAAGTTCAGCACGTGCCCTGCTTAAAACTGAGCCAGTTGGGCCTTGTGGAAATGGGTCGGGTTCTCTGGCACTCACTGTAACTGGTTCGAGGATTTCTTCATCCTGTAGTCTCGTCGGTAGTCTCGGAGACACGACGCCGTCGTTTCGAGACTGAAGAGACCCAAAACCTCTGAGAAGAGCTGCTGCATTTGCTTTTGCTATTTGCTATTTGCTACACGAGAGAGAGAGAGAGAGAGAGAGAGAGAGAGAGAGAGAGAGAGAGAGAAAGAGATGGGTTTGAGAGTGAATGTGTTTCTGGTGGTACTCTTCGTCGTGTGGGCGCCTGTGCTGTCGGATCTGGTCGTCTCCAAGGTTGACCGACGCGTAAGTCTCCCTCCTCTCCCCACTTTTCTCTGTAATTCACTCACATGGTTTCTGCTTTCCATGATTCCCCGACTCCATGAATTGGGTTGTTTGAGATCTCCATCTTCTCATTTTATTGTTTCATGATTCAGAATCGAAAATTCTAGTTTCATTCATCAAAAGTTTGTTACTTTTTTTTTTAAAGATTGCATTTGGTGTTCATTCATGTTTGCTCTCTGGTTGTTTTTTGGTTGGTTGGTTGGCTGGTTGCAGATTGATTTGACATCACAAATTGCCCGCATCACTTCCACACTGAAGGTGCCCCATTACTACCCTTTTCATTCATTGAATTGTTAATATTGATTCCTTGTTCTTAAATTTATTTGAGACTCAATAAGAAATTAGTTTCTCAGATTTTGAATTCTCGATTTCACGGGTGGTAAGAATCATTACAAGAATGCATGGAAAAGTTATCACCGTTTGAAAATAAAAATAAATAAGAAACCATTGAAATCTGTATATCTTGAATTTGAATTGTGTTCCGTTCATGCTCTGCAGGTGGTGAACGAGGGAAGCAGTTTGGTTTCAGAACTTCTGTTGGCCTTTCCTGAGAGTCAGGCAAAACATTTGGCACATCTGGAGGCAACCCCCAACGCAGGCAAAGGAAAAGCGAAAGGTTCTAGTATTAGTTACCCTGTTCAAAATGTTCACCCAAATGACATGCCCCCTGCTTTGATTTTTTATTCTGTTTCTTTACCAAAGGGACTGGGGAAGGGGGACAGCTTCACTTTTGATGTATTGGCTGTTTTCACACGTGCATTGAAACCGTTTCCAGAGAAAATTACTCAGGCTGACATTCAACTGCTAGTGTTTCAGGAAAGCGCATACTATCTCTCTCCTTATGCAGTCAAGGTGCAAACACTCAGTGTTAAATTGCCTGATGCGAGAATTGAATCTTATACAAAATTAGAAAATACAAAGAGTGTTGGTTCAGAGATCAAATACGGTCCTTATGAGAATCTTTCTCCCCTTTCATACTCACCTATAGTTGTTCATTTTGAGAGCAATCAACCCTTTGCCGTCGCTGAAGAGTTGGTGCGAGAAATAGAGATTTCCCATTGGGGTAATATTCAAGTAACAGAGCACTACAAGCTTGTCCATGGAGGTGCTCAAAGCAAGGGAGAATTTTCAAGGTCTTTTTTTTTCTTTTTATTTGTCTTGTTGGTCATTTGGTGCTCTGCTATTAGGAGCTTAAATTTAATTTCCGCTTGTTTCTTCTGCAGGCTTGATTATCAAGCCAGACCTCATGTCAAAGGTCAGTCTGCCATTAGACGTCTTGTTGCGAAATTGCCACCGAGAGCTCATTCTGTTTACTATAGGGATGAAATAGGCAATGTTTCAACATCTAACTTATGGAGTGATTCTAAGAAGGTAATTATTTTACTTTGTGTGGACTGATATTCCCAGTTGTTATTCCTGATTTTTCTCAACTTGTATATATGATTGCAGACGGAACTGGAAATCGAACCTAGATATCCTATGTTTGGTGGTTGGAGAACTGCTTTTACCATCGGGTATGGCTTGCCACTTCATGATTTTCTGTTTGAATCAGATGGACAACGTGTCCTTAATATCACTTTTGGTTGCCCCGTGAATGAGGTGGTCATTGACACCCTCATTGTGAAGGTTGGTAATGTGATGATTTATTGATACTATTTCCTTTGATCCGTTAATTCTTTTTTCTTCAACTTTTTTGTTGGCTACTTATTTGTTAGATTGTCATACTGAGTTGTTTTCGTATAACTTCCTTCTATAGTGTAGGATGTGTTATATCAGGAGGAATGTTTAAAAAGCATGAATTGGAGTCAAATTATTTGGAATTCATTTCCTGTATTTTTTTTTTTAAATTTTTTGACTGTAAACTGCAGGTTGTTCTACCCGAGGGTTCCAGAGATATATCTGTATCCGCTCCATTTCCTCTGAAACAAGCGCGAGAGGTATTATAGACCAAGTTATATTTTATTATTTCTCTTTTCCCTATTCTCTTTTTTTTATTTTTTAGTTTTTTATTTATTTTTTATTTATTTATTTTGAAAAAGCTTCACTTTTCCTTTTGTTAATTAAATATGTGTACGAATCTTACAGACAAAATTTTCCCACTTGGATCTTGTTGGAAGGCCAGTGGTTGTACTGGAAAAGACTAATGCTGTGCCCGAGCATAATCAGAAATTCCAGGTAACAATTACATTTTCTCATTTAACATGAGATGGCTATGAGAATATTAAATTAGTTTCTAATGTTAAAATAACACATTTACTTAGTTCTAATGTTGGTTAATGTTTTCAAAACCAACTTACATTTGTAGTGATCTATAGAAAACGAGACACTTCGACGTTAAAGCTTCCAGTTTTGCTTAAATGAGAAAAAGGATTTTAGTTTATAGTTGCTTGCAAGTGTCTATTAATCTTTTTAGTGTATCAGACGGGTATGTTTTCTGACAAACTTTCTACTTCATCGTATTCAAACTATTTTCTGTTTTAGGTGCCTAATTGTCTTTCCCCTTTCTTTAGTAATTGTAGTGTAGAATCAATCATCATACTGATACTTAAATATTTATCTATATATAGTAGTGAAAATAACATGTTGGGCAGCTGCCCTGTTGGCTGCCATTTATTGTGTCATCTTCCGTCTTTTCACTCTTTATCCGACTACTATTGTTTTGAGGTTCCTATTGATATTTCATTTCCATGAATGTTGAGATATTAATTCACTGATTTCGTAATTTTTGCATGATGTATTAAGTTTGATTCAATTAATACTAATTTTCATGGCTTCTTTTCTAATAATCAAGATTGAAGCGAATCTCCTTACATGTGCTATGACAATGGACGCCTTTTCACATGGTTTCTGTTCCCCGGTTATACCATATTGTCCTCAATTTTGTCATAGCTTTTAGTATGTTCCATTTGCAGGTCTTTTACAAATTCAACAGCCTGGCAATGCTGACTGAGCCCTTGATGTTGATTTCTGGATTTTTCTTCCTTTTCGTTGCTGGCATTGTATACATGCATGTGGACATGTCAATCTCCAAATCTTCTCCATCTTATTTGGCCAAACTGCAGTGGGATGAAGTAAGATTTTGTCTTGTATTTTTCTTTCTTAAATAATTTACGATAAGAAAACAGTAATTACTGTCTTGTTCTAGGTGCAAGCAGCAATTCAGAAGATCCAAAATATCATCAACCGATGCCTCCTGATACATGATAAGCTGGAAGCATCATTACGTGATCTTTCACGGACAGGAGATGTCCAAGCTTGTAAAGCAGCTAGGAAAGCAGCTGATGGTTCGTTGAAAGAGCTTTCAAAAGAGATGAAGCCCTTGTTGGCATTCTTGCAATCTTCTCAGCAGGCTGCTCATATACTGCCCAAGGTTGGCTGGCCTTTTAGTTGGAATTATATTATCTTTTTATTTATGTACTGCCAACCACTGAATTAATTGGAATTCTTGTCGATACACCAGGTTTGCATGGCATGCGGAATGTTATCACAGTATTATTGCCGTGCATCTTTTAATTATTGCATTTATTATGCGGTTGTTTATACAGGTGGAGGAGCTAGTGGTGAAGGAGAAAGATTTAGAAGAAAGGTTAATGGTTAAACACTCTACAGTTGTGGATTGCTATGAGAAGAAGTATGGCGGAAGAGAAATCGAGAACCGGGTTGCTTCACATCTGCAAAAAATTACTGCCTTGAGGCAGGAGGTTGACGATCTTCTTGAGTTTATTGACGAGATATAAGAAATAGGCATATTGCGTTTGTTATAATATTTTCTGGAAGTTAAAAGTGAGTTAAATAGAAGATTAGTTGCTTCTGGGGGTTTTGAAAATGCACTGTATTAACTTTAACTTGATCATGTTTATTCGCATAAATGATTAATTTCATTCATAAGTTAGAGCATGAATTATTAGGTACGATAAAGTTCAAACTAAGTTGTTCTGTGAGGAGATCGATTGAGCTCAATTTCGACGGATGAAGAATTCTTTGTATTATATACTGAACTCATTCAAACGATTTTTCAAAGTGATTGTCACAAATATGTTGCGTTAGCATTTTAACCAAACGAGTAAGTTTTCCATCAATTGAGTCTGATTCGTCCAGATTACATACAGACAATGCAGATACCACTGATATAAGTCATTGACCTTTATGAAAATGGCGGTTTCTTCTCCCACAGAAACCTGAAGAGGCGGGAGATGGTCGAGCGAAAGTTAACTACAGTAATCAACCTATGCTAGGCTCGCTTTCCGTAAGGCGGAATTACTTTGCACAAGCTCCAGATTTAGCTCAAATGTTGCACCAGGCTGCAGATTTGTGTGGAAAACATTCATGGTGAAAACTCCTTAGCGTATGCTTAACATATTTGTTATGTACAGCAAGTGACTTGAGCTTCTATGAGCTAGCCAGTACACGTTGTTAGTGTTTTGGATAGTTTTGAGCTAGATTTCAAGATGAATTTGTAATCAAATCAATCAGTAATTGAGCTGACATTGAAGAAGGTATTACAAAGATGAGATTCACATAGAAATGGAGTTCATAGCTCCTCAAACCTTCATTCAATCCACAAAACTCGGCTACAAACAAGGTATTATAGCCGTTGCAAACCCACCGAAGCATCGAGACTACGATCACGTGCGGCACACATGCATTCATTTAACTCTTAACAAACTAGACACGTGTCAAGTTATATACGATTAAGATGTTATAACCTTGACCGTTCATTACAAGTTGATAACCTTCAACTACAAACAAACACTTGGCTAAAATTCAAACTTCTTCTCCTTCTTCAACATAGTTGTTGCATCAGTGACATGATCTAGCTACCATGCTTATGTTCCAATACTCCCTTCTAAGTTGGTAGCTGGTTTGAGTCCAAGTTTCTCCCTGAGCATACAAAATCCATCTTTAGGCAATGCCTTGGTGAAAATATCAGCAAGTTGATCCTCTGACTTGCAATAAATCAAGTTGATGATGTTTGACTGCAAAGCTTCTCTGATTTAGTGGTATCTCGTTCCAATGTGTTTTGTTCTTTAATGAAACACATGATTGCTTGTCATAGCAATGGATGATGTGTTATCATAGTAGAGAGGAGTGGCTTCAATTTGTTCTTCACTAAAGTCTTGAAGTACAAATCTCAACCAAACTGCTTGAGTTATTGCTTTAGTAGCACTCATGTATTTCACCTCGGCAATTGACAATGTTACACTACGTTGTTTGACTGAAGCCCAAGAGAAAGATCCACTTCTAAATGAGAAAGCATACGCTGATGTGCTTTTCATGTCAGTTTCATCTCCACTCTAATCACTATTAAATAGCCTATTAGGATTGATTCCTTCCCTTTCTTATACTAAATCCCATAGTCTAATGTGCCTTAAATGTATCTTAGATCCCTCTTGGCTGCTCCCAAGTGTTTCTTGGTTGGACCATGCATGAATCTAGCAAGTAGGCTAGCTGCATACATGATATTAGGTCTAGTGACAGTTAAATACAAAAGACTCCCAACCAATTGCCTTTACACATTCTCATCTGTTTTCACACATTCATCATCCTTCTTAAGTTTGTCATTGACAACCAATGTAGTACTAACAGGCTTGTAGTCTTTCAATCCAAACTTTTGCAGTAAAGTAATAGCATATTTTCTTTGGTTAATGAAGATTCCACTCTCAGATTGCAAGATTCCCATTCCAAGGAAATTATACAAAGGACCCAAATCTGTCATTTCATATCTCATCATCATGTCTTGTTTGAACTCATTTAGCAATTCATTATTGCTGCCTGTGTAGATAATGTCATCTACATAAATAGAAACAATGATGCTTTCATTTTCTCCCTTTAACTTGATGTACAAAGTTGGTTCACTTGGACTTCTAGTAAACCCACATTTGTGCAAATGAGTATCAATCTCCTCATACCAGGCTCCTGGAGCTTGCTTCAGCCAATACAAAGCCTTCTTAAGTTTATAAACCTTGTCTTCTGCACCCTGCACTACAAACCCCTCAAGTTGATCAATGTAACTTCTTCCTGCAATACACTATTAAGAAAAGCTGATTTCACATCAAGTTGAAATAGCTTCAACTTCTTCTGAGCTGCTAAGGCAATAAGAGTCCTAATGATGTCTAATCTTGCAACAGGAGCAAAAGTTTCATTAAAGTCAATGCCAAGTTTCTGTGTATAACTCTTGGCAACAAGTCTTGCTTTGTGCTTTTAAATTGTTCCATCCAAATTCAGCTTAGTTTTCTAAATCAACTTCACTCCAATAAGAGTTTGCTTGATGGCCTGTCAACCAATTCCCAGGTCTTGTTCTTCTCAATCTTGTCAATTTCAAATTCCATAGCTTTCTTCCAAGCTATATCAAAGGCAGCATCATTAAAAATTTTAGGTTTAAGCTAACATTAAATCTAGCATATATCTCACTCAGTGACTTTTCCTTAACTGGTGTGGCTTTGATTGAGCTTATCTCACCACCATCAATTTTAGTATCAGTGACCACCTGAGTTTGACTTCCACTCCCTTCCAGCTAATATTCTTCTCTTCGTGACATTTGATCAATCTCAGGTGCTAAACACATCTTATCTTTTTTAGGTAGATTCAAACTTACTAGAAAAGTTAACTTCTTAGCAGTTTCAGCATTCCAATTCCAGGTACCATTTTCATCAAATATCACACTTCTTGAAAGGAAGACCTTTCTTTGCAAATTGTAGATCCTATAACCCTTCTCCATCTTTCCATAGCCAACAAAAGTACCTTTCAGAGAAGATTCATCAAGTTTCTACTTCAATTGTCCAGGTATATGACCATAGCAAATACAACCAAACACTTTCGAGTGTTGAATTTCTAGTTTCTCCCACTGAATGCTTCAAATGGAGTTTTATGTTGCACTGCCTTAGTTGGACACCTACTAAAAAGATACACAATAATATTGATTGCTTCTCCCCAAAACTCATAGGGTAGTTTCTTGTCATGAAGCATACTCTTGGCCATTTCAACAATGGTCCTATTTTTCTTCTCAGCAACACCATTTTGTTGTGGAGAATATGCCACTATTAATTGCATTCCAAGCCCCATGTCATCACAAAACTGTTGGAACTTATGATAGGTATATTCTCCATCTCTGTCACTTCTCAGTTTTAGAATTCTATAACCACTTTGCAATTCAACCATAGCCTTGAATTTCTTGAATACCTTGAACACCTCTGATTTGTGACTAAGAAAATAAACCCAATACATCCTGGTAGGATCATCAATGACTGTTAAGAAAGACCTATTTCCCCTAAATGTTGTGACCTGCATTGGTTCGCACACATCTGAGTGTACTAGCTCCAATGGTTGCTTGTCTTCTATGTTAACTCTTTACTAAAAGCATCTTTATGCTGCTTTCCAGTAATGCACCCTTCACATACTCCAGATGTCTTCTTGAGCTTAGGTAGGCCTAACACCATTTCTTTATCAGACAATAATTGCAAGCTGTTAAGGTTTAGATGACCAAGTCTCTTTTGTCATTCCTATGCATCACCTTCAACACTTGCTTTCAATGCAGAACCATTCATGTCTTCCATTAGTAGTGGAAAACACCTGTTCCCAGTCATTTACACTGTAACAACATGACTCTCTAAGTTTCCATCCTAAAAGATTGCAACCTGATCATCATCAAATAAGCTGCATCATTTGACCCACACTCAAGAGATTTTCATCTAGTCCTGGCACCAACATTACTTCTTTAATATACTTAACACCTCTCTTGGTTTTAATAACAATGTTCCTATTGCAATTGCTTGAACAAGTTGTCTATTTCCCATTTTGATTCTTGTTGAGACATTTCTATCCAAGTTAATCAACATAGACTCATGTGATTGTTGCATCCACTGTCAATATACCAAACATGCTCACCCTTGACTATTGCAGTAGAATTACAAGCAAAGAACATATATGTGTCCTCTTCTATTTGTTGTGCAACTTGAACCTGCTGAACAAATTTACTTTTATAATCTCTAGCAAAATGATTGAATTTGCCACAGTTGTGACATTTTGATTTTCCCTTGAATATGAACTCACCATAATGCATATTACCCTAAATCTTACATGTCTCCCTTGTGTTCTCCTTGTTAACCCAGGGTTTTGCTGCATATTGAGGTTTGTCATTAAATTGGTATCACCATTTTTATCTCTAAACGTCTAAGGCTTCTTATCCTTGTATCCAGTGGTCCGTGATCCACCCTTGCTTTGGATACTCAGGCTACTAAATGCCTTTTCATTTACTTCCTCATCTTTAGAATGTCTCTTCAACCTTTGCTCAAATGCCTTTAGAGTTGCAACAATCTCATTTGGATCAATCTCATCTAATTTCCTTGTCCCCTCAATAACAGATACAATATTATCATATGCAAGAGTTAGACTAATTAACAATTTCTCAACTAGTCACTTGTTTGGTAAAGCTTCACCAAACATTTTCATCTTATTCATAAGAGCAAATAATCTTGTTAAGTAATCAGAGAGAGATTCATTATTCCTCATCCTAGCATACTCAAAGTCATGACAGATACCTTGTAATTTCACAGCTATAACTTGAGCATCACCCTTGAATTCTTGCTTAAAGTCTTCCCAAACATCTTTTGCAACCTTCTAATTTGCGATTTGGGGGAAAATTTCATCACTCACAGTTCCTTGGATCAATCCCAAAGCCTTTGCATCTTTGGAGATGAGATCTTGAGCTACAAGAAGTTGCTTCTCATCCGTCTCCTTCCCTTCCTTCGACAAAACAAATCCATCTTCCGCAAAGCTCCATAGATTATGTGATTTAAAAATAGTCTTCATTCTGATACACTAAAATTCATAGTTGACACTAGTGAAGATTGGTGCTCAACGATCAGTGCTAGATCCAATCATTTTTGTGCGTCTGAGTTCTTTGTTGAAAAACTCAGATGAACACTCACATATTCACTCCCAGATTCAAATCCAACCTAGCTCTGAGGCCATGTTAGTGTTTTGGATAGTTTTGAGCTAGATTTCAAGATGCATTTGTAATCAAATCAATCAATAATTGAGCTAATATTGAAGAAGGTATTACAAAGATGAAATTCACATAGAAATGGAGTTCATAGCTCCTCAAACCTTTATTGGATTCGATCCACAAAACTCAGCAAAAAACAAGGCATTATAGTCGTTGCACCATGACTATGATCATGTGTGACACACATGCATTCAATTAACCTTAAACAAACTAGACACAAGTCAAGTTATACACCATTAAGATGTTATAATCCTGACCGTTCATTACAAATTTATAACCTTCAATTACAAACAAACAGTTAGCTAAAATTCAAACTTTTTCTTCTTCTTCTTCAACATAGCTGCATCAGTGGCATGATTTGGCTGCCATGCTTACGCTCCAATAGCTGTAACATGTTCAATCATGACTATCAAAGAAAACAAACAACAGTTCAAATCTTTTGAAGATTTTTGTCCAGAATAACAAAGATTCAAATTAAGCAGTGTATTAAACAATAACGATAGACAGCAGTATGACAATGCTCTCATAAATAAATAAAAGAATGATAGATGTTGTGATGCCTAGCCTAGGGTAAGATCTAAATTATGAAATTAAAAAATCTAAAATGAAATCAAGCTAAATTTCAGAAGGAATTTATGTTAATAGCTCAAAAATTTAAAGCACAAGAAATCAATGTAGTTGATTGATATTTTTGGTTTTAAAAGAAAACTATGAATGAAGAAATAATAATACATACAAAGAGAAGGGAATGTTTTCACCACATAAATCTTGAGTTGATCGATCATGTTGCTCACAGATTAGGAACATTATGATGGGTTCTGGCCTGCTAGTGCTACTATACAAGATTAAGTTCAGGTAATTTTGGTGAATTTGCAAGATGTCATGAATCACGATGTGACAAATCATGGTATTCTTGCTAGCTTTCCGAAGCCTCAAGTTTTTCAATGTTGTATTTCTCCCGCATTCACTGCTATAATCGCAAAAATCATGATCCTAATAGGAGGTCAGTATTGTTTCCTTGAATATCTATGTTGGCCATGATGTTAGCTGTGTGTTCAGGAGCTGATGCGTTTTTGTCCATCTTAGCCTTTGGCGGCGGCCTTGTTACTGATTTGCCACCTGAAGATGGCTTAGCTGCTGGCTTTACACTCCCTTTCTTCATAGCAGCATTCTTATGCCATATCTTTAGAGCTTTGTTAGTTTATTCATCAAAGATTGACTTCTTCGCCATCACTCCACCTTGTTGTCGGTCCAACTCGCTGTTGGTCGCATGCCGTCGTACGTTGCACAGACTTTTGCACATCAAAGAAAGGGCACCGTTTCTAGGCAAGGTTGTCGTGAAGCCATCGCTTGTGATGGGGTGACAAAAAAGAAGGATTGAAGTAGCTGAAACACCAGTTTATTGTAAGTAACCTACCTTTTTCGAAGTGTAGATAATATGGGTTTAGGTTTTCCAATTTTTCAATTTTGAATTTTAGGGATTTGTGAGTTCTAATCCCATTTTTTTTCCTATAGTTTTTGGAATTGTGTTTTGTAGTGGGCTTCCTACTTTGTTAATTGTTTTCAATGTGCATGTGGTTTTGTCTTCATATGCAGCCCTTAAACAAACCCTGTATTCATGGTCCCCATTATTTTGTTTTCACCTTTTTGTTCTCATGGTCCTACAAGTTAATGTTTTGAGTTAACTTTTTGGTTTTTAAAACCTTTTTCCTTGACTTTGCAGGCATGCCTGAATTATTTACCCTTAAAATTAACCACGGTGTGAAGTGGTCTGAAAATGCATATACGGGAGGGTTTGAGGCTTGGTTTGATTATGTAGACAAAGACTTCATGTCTTTTTTCGAGATTGATGAAATGTTTAAGAAGTTAGGATATGACAGGTTTATCTTGTATCACTATAGGATTCCTGGGATGTCTTATAGGGAGGGATTAAGGCTTATTGAATGGGACCAAGATGTGGGTAAAATGTGCAAGTATGTTCCAAGGACTAGGGAAATAGAAATGTACCTAGAACATCTAAGTCCGAAGAGAGCTGCCATGAAACATAAGCTTTTGATGAATCTAGATGAGAGTGGCATATTAAAAAAAGGTGTCACTATAGAAGATATTGAGGAATCAAGGGTGGCTATTTCGATTACAAAGGGAAGTGGATCAAAACTGAAGAAGGGTAGAGCAAAAGGGGGTGCTAATCACTTAGAAAAAGGGCTATGTCTTTTTAAAGACATAGCCTACAATGGTGATGATGAACATGAGGCTAAAGCAACTGAGGGAGAACAAGGAAGTGGAGATGAGGTTGAAGATGGTATGTGGATAAAGTTCAAACTCAACCCAAGCATGCCTATCACTACATTTATGGAGATAGTGAAGGAGGAAAGAATGGTTGAGATCCACCTTAAGATAGCTTACAGAGTGAGAGCACAATGTTTGAAAATCCTTTAGGGGAGTAACGTGGATCAGTACACAAAGTTATGGGAGTACTATGATGAGCTTAGGAGGACAAACCCTGGTAGTACAGTTAAGATGAAGGGGTTGCCCTATGATGATGCTCATCTGATATTTCAAAGGATTTATATTTGTTTTGGGGCTTGCAAAAATGGATTTAAGAATGAATGTAGGCAGCTTGTAGGGTTGGATGGTTGTCACTTGAAAGGAGTGTTCAAGGGCCAATTACTGTCTGCAGTGGGAATGGATGCAAATAACTAAACTTGGGTTATTGCATATGCCATAGTAGAGCTCGAGAACAAAGACCGTTGGGTTTGGTTTCTGGAACTGCTGGTTGCTTAACTTAGGAATTGTGAACCAGCATTGTTGGACTTTCAATTCTAATAAACAAAAGGGTTTAATACCGGCTTTTAAGAAGGTGCTACCTAATTGCAAGGGCTCGGGACACAACAAGGCCAAATGCCTAACAATTCATCCTCCTTCAGCTGCTAGAAAATGAAGAAAAAGCAAGAAAAATAGGGTATAATTTTGATATTTATTGTTGATTTTTCATTTCTTAAGTGAATTTATTATTTGTGAAATGTAGATTAGTGAGTGCTAATGTTTTATGGGTTCATTACTTAGGCCTCAACATCTAAGGCACCACAACCTTCTCAGTCATCACAGCCATGCACTCAAGAAGCTCCACAACCTTCACCTCAGCCAACTCAAGCCTCTCAAACCACTTCAAAGTCTACTGCAAGAGGTCATAAAAGGAGGATAAATGTTCCATGATGCTGATTTAATGCTTTAGGTTGTTTAAGTGTTCATTTTGTCATGGTTGAATATGCTCTTAGTTTTTATGGAAACAACTTTTGGATAGATCTTTAGTGTTTTGGACAGATCTTTGGTGTTTTTGGTACTCTTATTTTGGTTTAATTGTGTACTTATATTTTGGAAGAACATCTTGACCCATTAGTTGTTAAAGTTATGGTCTTTTGATACTTTCTTGTGATTTGGAGGGTGTACAACTTGGAATATTGGAAGGTCACAAGACACTGAATTAGCCTAGAGATGGGTGCATATTTTTTCTATCTCTCACGACCTTTCGGTCCCTTCAGTGGAAAATTGGAAGGTCACAAACCGCCTTCTACAGTTGCAAATGTGAAACAGTGGACCCGTGACTATGAAAAATGATTGCTCAATTGAGATTTGAGCCGCCTTGGAGTAAAGCCACATACTCAACAACGTCTCTGTCTGAACTGTGGAATCCCTAAATCAAAACATACTAGAATAACTTCAAACACTGGATTCGCAGATCTACGTGTATTCAAAAATTCTGGTTTTCTTCAATTTCAATCAGGTTCTCAAACCAATCAGGGAACTTCCTTCCAAAGACCAAACCATTAAATCCCACACTATGAAATTTCTGGCAGAACCTTCCCCACTTTTTTCTTCTTCTCTTCATGTATGTGGGTTGCCTGCCTGTCCCGAATAGACAAACAGGAACAAGCTGAAAGAAAGGCGCACGAGAGAGTGGATGATCAACTCACCTCCCCTCTTCCACAATTAGGTGAAAACCAGGGGGCCAGAAACCCCAACGGGAAACCTTTCATCGCGCCACACGATTCTTTCGCGAACTCTCTCTCAGACGTTTCTAATCCTACCCCTGAAAGCAAAGAGGCTTCAAGATACCAGGCGACTAAGTGAAAGTGAACAACCCCGAGCAAATCTTCTAGAAAGCGTACCCTTTCTCTCTTCTAATAAAAACAAAAAATCTAAATATAATATAAATTTTCTTTTCTTTTCTTTTTTTTTTTTAGAATAGACTTTGAGATAGAGGAGACTTTAAGTTAAGGAGATTTTGTCAGGATAAGAACTCACAAAAGTCGAGTAGTCGCAGAAGTAAGGTCTCAGACTCGCACAAGTGAAAAGTATCTCAAGGTTTCGCCGCTTTGAAACAAAAAGTTTTAAAATATCGAAAAAATTCAGCGTGGTTTTTCTGCGGAAGGTTCCGCCAGAAATTTTATAGTGTGGGATTTAATGGTTTAGTCTTTGGAAGGAAGTTCCCTGATTGGTTTGAGAACCTAATTGAAATTGAAGAAGACCAGAATTTTTTAATACACGTAGATCTGCGAATCCAGTGTTTGAAGTTATTATAGTATGTTTTGATTTAGGGATTCCACAGTTTAGACAGAGACGTTGTTGAGTATGTGGCTTTACTCCAAGGTGACTCAAATCTCAAATGAGCAGTCATTTTTCATAGTCACGGGTCCACTGTTTCACATTTCAACTATAGAGGGTGGTTTGTGACCTTCCAATTTTCCAGTGAGGGGACCAAAAGGTCGTGAGAGATAGCAAAAAGATGCACCCATCTCTAGCCTAATTCAATGTCTTTGCAGATTTAGAATTGAAAGTTTATTTGGAATTGAATTTGCAGATTTGGAATAGAAAGTTGTGGTTTTTTCCTATTTAATTTAATTTTTTTTTTCCAAAAAAATTTGGCAGGAAAAAAAGGAAGGCAGTACACAGTTATAGGTTAAGAATTTGGGCAGGATTTTTTTTTTTAAATTTTTTCCCACATGGACCCCTTAATGACACGTGATGCCCAATCATTATCAACATGGGCGCCATGTCATCAGTTAACAAGAGATTTAATAGCCAGACTAACAAATGTATGAGACTATCCCAAAATTCACATTTGAAGTATAACTCTGGGACGAAAAAAACTTCGTGTACCAAATGTTGAAAACCACGAAACTTGAGGGTAGTAAACTGAGATTTACCCTATTACATTTATAAATATAAATTATATACATAATGTATATTAAAATTTTAGGCATTAAGGCTTTCATCTAGGTGGGGTTATCCATGAAATGCCTAGCTTACACCTTCGCCTTTTAAAACATTCATGCAAACTACAAAATCAATTTCACACCCCATTGTCATTGTAATCACTCATAAATAATGTTCGTAGGTTAGCCATCTACAATGGGATTTATATAAAATTCTCCACAAAAAACGAAGAAACCCTTTTTTCCATTTTTATAAGAAAAATGTGCTTCTATTAGAATACACCATATTCCATAATAATATTAGAAGTAAAGGTAGTACAGTACCTGGTGGTCCATAAAGATTCTTGGAAGGGTGCACCAAACCTTTATACTGCAAGTTCATTCCACGAGAGCTTCTTCCACTTATGGCAGTAACAACTGAACTGGTTGGCAAAGATGGAAGACTTTACTAATCACCTCCATCTATAGATGGTCCTGGATGTTCACTTTGTGTTCTTATGGCAACAACATACTCATATGTTGTGATACCCTGCATCAAAACAAAAGATTTTTGTATATGCTTTACATGCATATGAACAGAGGGAGAGGGAATAGGGTACCTAAACAAATCTATCTTTCGAATCAAAACTATGTGGAAAAAGAATAGTTCTCACAAAGGAAAAATGGCAAGAAAAGAGATTGTTGTGCAAAGGGCCTGCAGACGTCATATATACATTTTGTGATGCTATTTCAATATCTGCCAGAATTCTCCTCAACTACAAAACCAAGACCTAGAAATTTTTATTTTAGGCGAGCAGACTAAGGAATTGGACGTCATCATATTATCTGAATATGTAATGAAAATAACCTGAAGACACACAGGAAGCAAACATACCACCACAACGGCAAAAAGGGGCGAGGAAAACCCAACTCTCAGTCTCTCGGCTATCTGATTTTTCATATCCTTTTTATCAACAAAGCATTGAACAAAGACAGCGATACCAACACCGCAATCAACAATAAGCTGTGACATACATGCAAAAAGGATAATGAGAAATAAATTTATTTGGATAGAAAGATCAAAGCATTATGTAAGTAAACCAAATCCTCGTGGTTTCTTATGAAAATAAACAATTGAAAACCATACCCAAGCAAGGCTTGCAGCCATAAGGGACACAATCGTGATATAATTTGTCCTCCCCGCGCAATTGTTCAGCCACTACACCAAAGATATTGATGATATTAGCGACGCTAAGGTACTAAATAAGGAAGCAAACTGAATAACTAGAATTAGTGTCATAGCATAGTTAAAGATGCTAATATTCAGGAGTAATACAAAACATTTTACCGTAGAGTAACAGTGATGAACACCGTTAGTTTGAAAGTAAGAAATTACCTGACAATGATGACCAAATCCATCAACACATTTATTGCAACTTCTACAATGTTTACTGAACTTACGGACCTTTAGAATAGCATATAACGACTCGCACGACATCAAGGACAAGGCTTCCTATAATCTGACAGCAGTATAGAAACTGAATCTTGCATGCAATAATTAGATATATCTCCCCACTTAATCTCCTTGGGGGTGGCAAGTTAGCGTCAAGGGTTTACATCCTCTGCTACCTCTAATAAAAAGGTAAAACGAAAATTGCTCAAAGTTGAAATGTAAATAACCAGCCATCTCGTACCTCAGCATTGCATAAAGTGCAGAAGAGAGCATCCTCTCCAGATTGTTCCTATGGCTGCAAAAGATCTTCATCTTTGTGACAATATTCTCTTACAAAACAACAGCACAATAAACCTCTTATTTTTGAACACCAACTTGAACCATGCCTATCCAAATTTCCTTCGTCATTGAAAGACACATATCCTAATAAGAATACAACTTCAATTAGAAATTCTAGAGAACAAAAAGTCATACTTAAGTGCAATGTCTGCAGAAATAAACAGCTAATATGTAGACCATACAAACCAGGAATATCTATGTCATTGTTTGCTCTGTAAGAAACTATCTTGTTAGCTTCAAGTAGTATAGCAGGATTAGCAAAGATCAATTGTTGTACACTGAACATAGAGTATAAATACAGCAAGTGCTTGAACACCAAGATTCAAACAATTAGATAATGATCTGAGCAAAGGTTTTTTTATTTTATTTTATTTATCTTTGAGGGCTACGAGGGGCAGTTAGCTTACCAAGATAGAATAAACACCAATAGCCACATACTCGTACATGTCCTTCTTGAGAAAAGAAGCAAAGAAGGCATATTATACAATAGTTACCAAGAAAAAAAGGGTTACAGCCACAATCTGCATATATTTGACTATGTGACAATACAATAACACAAATTATCAATGCTTCATAAAAGCATAGATCCAATAATCCATGTTAATATCTTAGGTAATGCAAACTTGTCGATTTTAAATCTATTTGACTAATTTACAATACAACAACACAACTGTAAGTTATTACCTACATGATGTGATGCTTCAATTATTGGAGTCCAATAGTTGCAACTTAACTTAACACAATTTTCCAAATGGACGTTAACATGCTCTCATAATGAAACCTAGTAGATGAAGCAGTAATTTCACTTTTAGACAAGTAGGGAAAGCATTAGAGTGGGAACTCAATTAGCAGAGAAGACCACCTGCTTTAAATGGAGCCAATACAAAACAATATAATACACAATTCCAGGGTTGGTGGAGGGGAGGAGGATGAGGAGGAAGAAGATAGCCTTGGACTCTGTCTCTATTTATTTGCAGGGATTTTTAAAGTAAACAGTTTCTGTAAGTTTCAAGCTCCAACTTACTTGCAAGGCTGTAAGACTTTATCTCTATAACTTTGAATGTGCTGGCGAGAGGTGACCCAAATTTTACTTTAATTAATTCATACGAAATTATACTTTATGTTGCAATCCTATTAGATTAGAAATGTGATTGTGTAAATCCTAACATATCTAGGATATCCTTATGGGATTCTACCATATCTTTAGACTAGATATTATCCTATTAGAGTTGTAATCCTAATTAAGTTATAATTCACTTGTCACTTGGCCCGCCGCCAATTGAAGCTAATAAGACCCGCATGTTATTATTTTTGCTTCCACGATCGACCTCGTTTGGTCCCGATCTATTGAGTTAATTAAAAGTGACCAGTAATCCATTAATCTGACAAGAAATCCAAAATTATTGACTTGAAGATCACTTTTGGACATTAACGATTCAATAATTTATTTTTCTTCTTTGAACCGTTGATATCCTTTCGTAGTCTCGAAGCCCTCATATTTGAGTTCCCGAAGCAACTCAAATCCACTACACTTCAATCATCATATTGTGTTATGTGTTCTTGCAGGAACCTCTCTTTTATGAACTAACCGTTCATAAACTAAATTTAACCTGTAGTTTCAAATATAGTGCCTTTGAAACCCAAAGTTTTCTTAAAACAATACACCCATGAAAACCCGACGTTTTTCATGAAAACCATGTCTTAGAACTCGAATGTTCTAACTTTGAAGGTTAAGGATGATTCATTCCCATAGAACCAATCATAATCTTGTTCCCTCCAATTCAGTGGATTGTCGAACCATCACAAGTTCGATTTCCCTTATTTGGACGTTTCTATCAGAAACCATTTTATGTGGATACAGGACGTAAATCTCCACTTGACTATCAAGAAGCTGAGAAATGGAAGTTTACCAAATTCTTAAATCTGATTACTATCACACTTGTGAGAGAAAGGTACCTCAACAATTCAGATAGGAGGTACCAAACAATATAGACCCTGTTTCGACTAAAGTTTACCGAATGGTGGTGCCTTGCTTCGACAGGGATGCACCGAAGGGCATGCTCTGCTCTGGCAGAGATGCATCGAACGGTATTGCTCTGCTTCAACAGAGGCCTACTGAATAGACCTCTTCAGCTTCGACTGGAGCCTACCAAACCCAAGTCTAGGCATGTCCCTCTCACAACCTAATTTTGAGTTTGTATTTACAACATATGGTAGAATCAGGGCCTGTCAAGGTGTGGCATCATGCCCAAAGCATGATCCTTGGCACCTAAGACCTAAAACTTCAAAAATAAGGGATAATATTTCCAAACCTTAACCCTGCAGAATCTACTTCTGTCTTAATGGAATAGATCATTGGTTATGCACATGTTCGTGCCTTTACCAATGTCATTGAGGAGTACCATTCTCGTAGTCAATATGTGAGACTAATTTTGCTCCACCAAACATCGTTGGAAGAGCAGAATTTTGACATGGATGGCCTTGTCGGCCGAATCCCCTTAGCAAACCATTTACTTTGTGAACATTTTTTTTTTTTTTTTATGTTCTTGGATTCACATTTGGTGTTTGTTTTAGTTATGGATAATCTTATTGATATTGCCCTCGAATATGAGTTAATTGAATCACGTTTCTTAAAACATGTGACCGAATTTAATTAAATACGTGATTAAGTATGAATGTGGGAAAGTTAGTTGTCCGGATGAATGCAATACTACGCACACTAACTTTATACGTAAATCACATCTCTAGCAAAGACTTCAGGTCTATCCAACCTGATTAAGAGCATTGGAATGCTTCTCGTTGTATGAAAGGTACTAAATTACCATTTTAGAGACATTATATTCTCTTCATTTTGGAAGAACGTCATTAAGCATTAAGGATATTCGAGATGACAGTGATTATGAATAAAACCACTGATGGAAAATAGAGTGAAATATCTTTGCACCGCCTCAAAAAATGAGCCCAAAGCTTCATTTTAAGGCCAATAGGCTACCTCTCGATCAGGATACACCACATGTGGCCGGCCTAGAGCTTGGTGATTCGAGCAGTTTACTTGCCTTGGCACGACCATTTGGGACACTTAGGTTGAACAATGATGCTACGATGCATCTCCTTACTTTAAGTAAGGATCTTATGCTTACAAGCATAATTTTCCAAGCCTACTCGTTGGGGAAATTGATTTTCTACATCATCCTTAGCAAAGATACGAAATGAACCTCTTTTCACAGTGGATTCAAGGGAATATATGTGGACTAATCCAACTAAAATGCGGACCATATAAATACTTATGGTTTTGGTTGATGAATCGACAAACTGGTTACATGTTTGTCCACACACATTGCTGCTAAACTTCTTGGCCGATTTTAAGGGTTCACCACCCTACTTATCCCATGAAGTCTGGAAGATTGGATAATGCCGGAGAGTTTATATCGATGGTTTTCGATAAAGTTTATTGCGCCTTTTTTTTTTTTGTTTTTTGGTTTATAATTGAACATCGACTTCCCATGTTCACCCAAAAACAACCTCGTAGTGCGATCATGAAGTGCAATTTAATTGATCGCCCAAACCTTGGTGAACACACCAAGCTTTCGGTTTTTGCCTAGGGCAATGCAATCTTGTAGGCAGCTATGTTGGTCCACCTTGAGGCCCATTGCCACCACAACTTATTTGACGTTACAGTTGGTTACTGGGTATGAACTTGACACTTTGTATTTACACATTTGGGTGTGCATTCCATGTGCCAAGTTGCACCGCCGCAACATACCAATATGGGTCCTTACAGAAGGTTGTGAATCTTTGTCAATCATGATTCTCCTTCACACTAGCTCTCTTAGAGCCCTTGCAAGCGATCTCTTTACCACTTATTTGCGGATTGTCACTTCAATGAGACAATCTTCTTGCCGTTAGGGGGAGATAAGAACATCAACGTTCCTATAAAACGACACAAAATTGCTTGGATGTTGTCCACTATGTTTCATCTCGATCCCCATATCACACAAGTGTGATAAGCAAGTGCGATGAATTCTAACTTTCAAAATGTTGCTCTAGACGCATTCCTCTGATCTAGCTAAAGTGACGAGATCATTACAAGCTGCAAACATGCTTGCAAGGATAGACGTACTTAAAGGATGTCGAGTCAACATTCTCAAAGGATGTGCCACCCCTGTTGGACGGTCTGATACACCGGCGAATAACCAATCAATCTGTCTTGGCCTGAAGCAAAACAAATGGCTCGGTTCATAGGATTCACTTCCCTATAAGAGGAAGACACAACACAAAATGAATCTATACTTGATCGCTGTCTCAAATTATTTCCATCTCATGAGATTAATTCGGATTACTCCTGAGACTTGAAGTTCTTGGTCTAGTATACTAGTTTGGATGAGATAATGGAATTGAAATGAGATTATCATCGATGATGATTTCACTTATATGGTAGCTACCAACATAAATGAAAAGCAATGATATCGAATGGTGTTTCGTTAATTAGTGACAATGTAGAACTGATTGGACAATCGAAATCACAATCCAGGTATAAATTCCTTACCAAAGTGTGTTTTGGACCTATCGTTCCTACACTACCCAAGGTAACCCTGTTGTGTTACTAGTGGGAAAGGAAACGTAATGAGATGAATGAAATAGTGTGATATGATGCACGCATTATGGCGCAAGGTTTCTCTCAAATGCCCTATGATTGATTACAGCATTATGAAATGTGGTTAGTGTTTTTCCATGGGGATGTAGATACGGAGATTGACATGTAAGTTCTTGAAGAATTACATGGACTGACTCAAATAGTTCCAAACCACGGAACACCTTCTTAACTCATTTGAGGCGTTCACTTAAGGATTGAAGCAATCCAGCAGATGTGATATACCCGTCTAAGTGATTATTTGATCAGTTAGGGATATGAATGAATGCCTTTGCGTGTTAAACTATGAAGTCTTATTCTGAATTGCTAGAGTTATAGTTTATGACAAATAACATGAATCTCACTAAGACTCTAGAAGAGCTTGAGAAAACTACCTTGCACTTGAAGACGGAATTTGAGGTGAAGGATCTTGGGAAACTCATTTATGCCTTGACCTGAAGTTGAAGCATTGTTCTAACGGTACTTTGGTCTACCAGTCGAACTACACCCTGAAGGTGTTACCTTTGAGCATACCTATGATATTCCATACACTTTATGCAAATGAGACCCTTGAAGAGGTTAAGGAATCTGAAATTCTATATCTAAGTTCAACTTTGTGCTCTGTTGTACTTAGTTTATTGCATTAGATAGGACATCTCCTTCACTGTTGATTTGTTGGTAAAGATGCAGTACCACGCCTACTCGCAACCATTGAATTAGTATTAAAGATTTTTTTCGCCACCATGAAGGTACTACGAATTTGGGCTAATCCCAACGCATCTCGAGTGGATCCGACCCCCTGATCCTTGGAATAATGCTTGCCTTGTTTGTTATGCTAACGCTGATTACTTATCAGACCCGCACAAGGCACATCCCCGAATGGTTATGTCTTTACCGTTAAGGAATATTGCAATATCTTGGAGGTTCACAATATGACCTTAGTTGCGAAACCTTCGAATCGTTCCAAGACTCACATTACTTCACTACGCCACACGTGAGAAATGATTGAGAGCTCTTGTTGAGCATATTCAAAGTACTTGCTGTATTCATCCATCGTTGAGTCCCAACGACGATCCATGAAGACTATGCAGCGTGTTTCAACTTGACCAAAACATGATACATCAACAAAGTCAATGCCAAGACACATTGCATCTACATCTACATCAACAAAGCATTAGGAGATTGAAGCATTCTTCCGTTGATTTGAGACTCACATTCGCTCGTTGTGCCGATGACTTCATCAATTGTACTTACTTCAACGCTGAAGACCTGATGCACCATTTATTTAAGTATTTACACACTCAAGGGGGAGTGTTGCAGTCCTATTAGATTAGGAATGTGATTGTGTAAATCCTAACATATCTAGGATATCCTTTTGGGATTCTACCATATCTCTTAGACTAGATATTATCCTATTAGAGTTGTAATCCTATTAGAGTAAGGAATTAACCTTCCCTACTACTATAAATAAAGGCACAATAGGGTGGAATAGAACACACCTCACAATTACACATCTATCTTCTCTCAATGTGCCGCAACCTCTCTCTGGCCTTCATAATTGTTTTGTAAATTATGCCTACAACACTTTACTATTTAACAGAATTTTATGAAAACTAGCAGTAGCAAATTCATCAATCAATCAATCAATAAATCATCAAATCCTTGTACAAGTGTTAGTCGCCAGTAATTCTGGTGATTTGGATAAAATATGGTCTAACTCAACTCATTCTTTCAGTAAATGGAGTCAAAAATCAATTATTGTCATCTTTGTTCTTTCTTAAATTTGATGACTAATTTTATTTTTTTCATTCATCTTATGACGTGTTTATTAATTTGCAATTTAAGTGCGTAGAATTGGATTGGAGTTGAAACAAGGAGTCAAAATCCAAATTCTCAAAATTGTGAAACTAACAACAATGCATGCTTACATGTAAATATTGTAATTGAATCCTTAGGTTGTTTATCAAACGAACATTTTGTAATCAGAACGTGAATAATACATATTTTATATAGGTTGCAAGAGACTTTTCTTTCAATTATTCTTACATTTTTATTTGATAAGAAACTGGCAGTAGTTTGTGTTTCATGCTTTGGTGTGAGTTTAACAACTCTTTCATTAATTATGCGAAAGATCTTTTTTTTAATCACATACTACGTGTGTCACATACTACGTGTGTCAGAATATTGAATTGATTTGAAACAAACGCAAAAAATATTTAATTTTCAATTAGAACCGGTTTGTCGGCTTACAACTATGATCGTCACATTGAAACATCAACCACAACATACAAACAACATTTGGAAGATCTATGCTTCCAAGGGTAACACGAGGAAATACACAGTGCTGTTCAAAATATGATAGAAATGTTCAAGACAATAAATAAAAAGCCTGACCAAACAATTTCTCGTTTAGACGAATTTTTGTAAAGTTAATCCATAAATGAAGGATTTAAACAATAAAAAACGGTTTGGATCGTGGGACATACTGATGACTGAGCCCAGCCCAAACGTGCTATTAGTGCCATATTAAAATACTAACTGATTAGCACTTGAGCATTCTGATTTTGTCATTGCGCATCACATTATTTTTCGCCCAACCAAATGCTAAAATTTGACTTTTAGCACTAATAGATTAGTATGAAAGTTGTAACGAATAAAAACACGTCAGATGAGATCCCTTCGGATAAATCATGACCAACAGGTAATTGCTAATCAGGGTTAGGGTTTGTAGTATACAAATGAAGGGAAGAAATAGTAAAACCAACATCGGCCAGCGTTTGCCTATACCAACAATAAAAGCTTATGGTTCGGCAAACTTACCAACAACACCATAATTACATTTACAACCAAATGAATCAGAAGAATAAATAATGACCCCGGAAAGCACACGGCTGGCGGCAGTCCGATAGACTGGGTTGGTTCAAAGACTCTTGTTTTTCCTTTCTATCATTCTGCTACAAGGTTTCAAACTTCTAGCTTTATTCACCAGTGCTGTCCGATTGAATTCTCTCGAACAAGCGATATATCATAGTAGACCTCGACATCTGAGGTTCTCTCTCTAGGACAGCAATCACATCCTTAACAGATATACTACGAGCCACCTTTGTTTGAGGCACAATAACTTGGTTCCTTCCACATTTCCTAATAGTCCCTGTTAGGGAAAATAAAATAAATAAATAAATATGCGAGTAACAACGGATAAGGATGATTTCATAATAGATGCAGTGCCAAAAATAACAATATAATCAAGTCAGTAACATCTCACTAAAGCCGTTAGATGACTATAATATGATTCGTGAACTTGGATAATCTTATTATATAGCTCACACATGCCTACATGTGAATAGCTTTCCAAAATAGCAAAAATTAAAGAAAAGAAACATCTAATTAGCAAAGAGAATGCAGAAGAAGGCCTCAAGTTAGAAGAAAACCACCACCAGCCGCAAGTTTCCTTAACATCCTATCCACAGGATCCATAATGTTGAAAATTTAATGGGTATATAGCACTTTATATGCTTTTGTATTTTGATTATTTCATAACTAGGGATATACTTGAGTTCTAGGGCAAAGGGACCCAAAACAACTTTAATATGATTTTCTGGAATATACTGATAAAAACTGCATGTTCAAAGTGTCTTAATAATTCAATTACCAAAACACCTAATAAATCCTAGCCCTCCAAAGTACTTAAAATGTCACATGACCAATGAGAAACATAAGGAAACCCCCTTGGGTATCTCATACCTTCATTTTTCAGATATGTAATACCCAAAATCAATGGACCCATCTACTTTTTCATTCTATTGGTTGTTAATGAACACATGTACAAGAATGATACCCATACCTTCTAAATCCATTCCTTGTAAGTATCATCTACCAAAACATAAAACAAAAAGAGTAAAGAAGTGAAATAATAAAAGAAGAAAATAACTAAAATCCCAGACTACTTAGAACCCTGCCCTAGTTGGCTAGCTGGCCCTATTAGCAGCAGTCTTGGAAAGCCTTGGATGCTCCTGCATCACAAGGTGCGGGCATTCTCTACTAGCATCAATCTCATCACCTTTGCCAACATAACTCGTACAATTAGCACTAACACAGTACTAACGACGGTGGCATACTCTATGGTACTTTGAATCTTGTTTGGTGCAGCAGCATCCAAGGTAATGACTATGGATACTACAAACTACAAAATCATGATCAGACATATATTCAAGCTTAATGAAACTTACCAGCTGAAGCAACAGGAGTTCCACCGCCTCTTTTCTCTGCTTCTTGATTGTCCTTCATAGTTCTTCCAGCTGTTGATGTAGGCTTGCGGTTTACATCTTTACCTGGGTGGGACACAGATGCCACATCAATCCCACCTTCACGTTTTTGCCGGGCTTGCTCAGCCATAAGTTGCCATTTTGACAACATGTCATCTCCTCCAACAGCAGCTCGGGCAGCAACATTTGCTGCTGTTGTCCTCATTTTGTCATCTTCCTCTTTGTTTGGCTATATCAAACAGAAAGTTACAGGACTAATCTCTCTATTTATTGTAGAGGTAAACATATAAATGCTGAGCAGGGTTTCAATACCTTGAATGATTTAGAACGACCTTCATCCTTGTCCTTATCACCATCAACTCCATTGCTAACCTCAGGCTGTATGCAGTCATATTAAATACTTGAGAAAAATAAACACCCCTACACTCATACAAAAATATTCTGTGTGTTTAGCACAGTAGTAGTTTATACCATGGTTGCCTTGTAAGAATAGCAATGTAAGATGCATACTAGACACTCACTTCATTAAGCTTTCGGAGCTTTTCTGCCTCGGCCTGCTTTTTTTCAAATTCTTCCCTGGCATTCTGGTTGAGATTCATGACTTGCTGCCGAACATCAGAGGTAATAATAGTGTGGTGTCTTGGCTTCTCAGCATCAACTCGCTTGCGGAAGGAGATTCACTCAAAGTCAGCAATTATTATGATGCAAGAGAATTCATGTTCAGCAGAAGAAAAAAAACTAAAAACAAACCTGCTTTGACAGTCTGATCAGATTATTAATTAGTCCCCTCATTCTTTCCTCCACACACTGAAAATTCATTCGTCTTAAGAGTAAGACAACATGGAATTTTATCACAATAGAAAAGAACATAGCAGCTAGCACCTCACCAGCGACAAGCACCTCTCCACATCATTGCTTACGCTTTTCAGTCCACATTTGATCACTGCAAGACCAGCATAAATTTCAGATATCAATTTCCTTCATGAAAGGAACAAATATGTAATTTTAACATGGGAACTGTTATTGGCACTCCAAAAAGGTCATCTTGCACTCCTCCATGTGCAACATATGCCTTATACAATAATAAAAAGTGCAGAATGACTTTTTGGTGTGCCAAGCTCTCTTTCAACAAATCAATGATAAATAGATAGATAGTTTATTAACTAAGTTCTGCCAACTTTTTCTGCAAGGGATCCTTCTGCAAAATCAGTCTTTCTTCTTCTTCTTGCACAAACTTTCGAGATGCTTCAGAAGCTCGACTATCCTCCTTGGGCCCAGAAAACAGCTGCTCTTCCTCTTCCTATTTAAATCAAAAATTCAAAAGGTTCTGAGCATGTTACTTAAAGATAGAAATTGTTCATTTAATTAGCTTATACTCCACAGTAAGATGATTTGAAATGACACGATACTGTACCCTGAGATTAACTCCACTAACAGCAGTCACATCATTCAGTTGCTCAATGCTTTGATCCAAAAAGGTCCCAGATACCTTTTGCTTCTTACTGAAAGAGATCCAAATGTGCAAGGGTTTAACAGAAAGTTATGTTGAAGAAGCAATGAAATCAATCATCCACACGATACAACACAACAATATGGATTTATTATACCTTGACGGAGGTGGTGAAGAACCAAGTACTTCAAGAGGCTTCTTTTGGCCAATAGAAGGCTTTTTGGGAGGTGCTCTATTACTAATCCCAGCAAGAGAAGTTCCAGATGGTATTCGATGGCCTAACTGGCAAAAATAGATAAGTAACTAAGTGAAAAGATAATCAACATATCAAGTAACACATGATTTTAAAAGGTACATATATTTCAGCACAAAGAAAATGAGGCAAAAATGGATTCAACATGAAGTTAGTCCACCCAACCATTTTTTTATGTTACAGTTGAAGGCTGGGACTGGTTGTGAACTTGTGATGTAGAACAAGTAACCAGAATTTAGAATATAGACAGGGATTCCAGAACAAAACTAGAACTAGGATTCAAGATACAAGAACTAGAGGAATTTTAAGACTAGAAGACAGAAAGATTTAAGAAATAGATAGGTCGACGAGAATCCAGAAAAAAGACACAGGATTAGAAACAGAACTGTTGAGAAGAAGATCAAGATGGACTAGAGACTCAGAGATAAAGATACTCGGGAGAAAAATCTGTTTAATCAATCATTCAAGTCTGTCTATAGAATTACAAAGCACATGTTAATAAAGTAATCCTAAATCTACTAGGAACAGGAAAGTAATTAAAATTCTATTACAAACAGGTAACTAAATCATATAACAAAGTTAAAACAACCTCATTTCAATTCCCTAACTCATCCAGCATCAGAGAGAACCCATGGTTATGGACCCAAATCCATTAGTATGGAACATTTTCTTTTCCAAGTGAAATCCCCTAGTATATCAAAGAGTGAAAATGTGCTTTCGTTGTTGTGGCACAATAAAACAATATAATGTGGCCATAAAGCATATTGTTATCGATTAAAATATAACATAACCTGCGCAAATGGATACGAATTACAAGACACTGTAACAAAATAGATTATCTCTTGTTTTACAGAAAACACATCACTAAAAAACATAATAAGTCGGCAACACAACATAATAATGCATATTTAGCGGAGAACCATATATGAGAAGAACGAAAGTACCGAGACATTGGGATCAGCTTGTGTTGTCATGGAAGAAGAAACAGAATTCGGGGGCACTATGCTTGTAGAAGATGAAGTCCCAATGCCTACTGATGCTTGAAGCCCCATTCTTGAAGATTGTTTATCTAAACACTCGTCTGTTGTATTTCCAGGTGACGCATTCCCCTGCTCAAGTTGCGCAGCAGAAGGCAATTCCTGTGAATTAGATAATGGGGGCTTGTGCTGCTGCTCAGCAGTCTGATCAGTCGGTTCCTGTTTTACAAAAGAAGGCATTGATGACAAAGGACCAGCATGTGGCTCTTTATTTGATGATTTCCAAGGAGCTATATTCTGTTGTAAAGTTGAATTATTTGTAAAGTGAGAAACAGATCCACCCTTCATTCTACTAGGGTCCTTCATCGAATTTTGCCTCTCCAAATTGGACACACCCATAACATTCCCTCCCTTTGTTTCCCCACCTGACTGAGCTGAACCCATGCTTTGAAATTGTGGGATTTGCATTAGTTGCGAATCATGAGGTTGCTGTTTGAGAGGCGATGTATTGATACCTGTGCCTGTATATGGGTGATAATTACCACCAGTACTTCCATACATGGAAAGGGATGATTGTGGATAATGCAACTGTTGTTGCTGCTTATTAAGTATTGGCATAGGACCTGAGGAGCGATCCCTTTCTTGATTCCCAGCTACCACACTAGAAGAAGACATTTGACTTGCTTGCATTCCATGAGAGTCTGACTGATGTTCTGCCTCCTGAAGTGTTTTAGCACTGTTTTCAGTGACTGAATGGCTTGAATCAGACTGCATTTGAACTGTTGAAGATGGAATGTACAATGGGTCTGTCGGAGATTTGGTGCCTCTCTGATGGAGTGCAAATGAACGAGGATCAAGGAACTGTGTAGAACCCGCACTAGTAGATGGCATCCTTGGAGGCTGTTGCTGCACCGAAGCCGGAGGCGGTAACTGGTGTTTAGGACCTGGCTGTAAGGTTTTTACATGCTGGTTTTCAGTTTATCAAAAAAGGATACATTACAACTTCATTCAAATAATATTAAACTCATTATACACATACCTGCGATTGTACTTTCATTACTGCCAATTTGAGCATCTGGTCCCCAACAACACTTCTAATGTGCCGAACAAAAGCGTCTTTTGAGATTTCATTGTTCTACAATTGAGAAACAGTCAGAACCAGAAAATATAACAAAAAACCAAACACATTGATATAGAAGGGTAGGACCAACCTTGAGTTTACCAAATAGAGTATTAAGTTGCATGGCCCTGTCTTTATCAAGCTGGGGCAACAGGACAGGCAGTAACAGGCCAAATGGTACTTGTTTACTACGATTCATTGGGTTGCTTGGCTGCTCAGTGATCATTGCCTGTTGACTGCTCATCCTCTGAAGCTTTAAGTACTGAGATTCACTTTGCGGAGTAGGTGTAATGTCCTGCTCCTGTTTTGAGATGGGAATTTTTCCAGAAATCGGCATGCTAGTTGTTTCAGGTACCTGGAGGGGTTTTTGTTCAGCTTGCCTTTGTTGAAGATAACCTTGGGGTTGCTTCTGGGACAATGAAAAGTGACTAAGTTCCTGTGGGGCATCACTTTTTAGCTGCATATTCTCAGCAACAGATCCTTGTTGCTTTAGCTCCATTTCATATGAATGCAGTTCTTGTGATTGTGCAATTTTTTGGTCATGTTGCATTTGGCACGCTGTACCTTCATCCTGACCAGTTGTTTGGAACTGTGGTAATGGCTGACTGGAAGTAATATTGGTTCCTTGAGACAAAACCACTGCATTATTCAGTTGCACACATTACTCTGGGTATGAACATATGCAAACTCCATGACAATTAACTAGAGATTGTGGGCACAACCAGTTGAACAAACTTTTCAAATCACTTCAGATATTTTTAGGGTTAGAAAATGCCCAAAATAAATTGATGACGATGTAATAAGTAGAAGTTGAATAGGATGACAAGTATATTGGTATCTGTCCAAAATTTGAAACATGAAGAATGAACTTCTAAAATCTATGATGTCATAACCTTTGGGTCAATCAATCTCAATAAAACATTTGTTTGATGGCCATTCTAGAGGCAAATTTGCAACTTACTTTATTTTAGGAAAAAGAATCTCACACACCATTTTTCTCCCATGTACACCTTGCTTATTTCTGGCCTTTGGACCAAATCAAACAAAGGCAAATCAAGGGGCAAAAATAATAGGTGTGTGCAGAAGGAGAAAAGGGGAGTGTAGAAATCATTTCCCTTATTTTATTACTGGATAATACTCTCCCATGAAAGAAACGTCTTTGTCCAGGCTCAGTTGAGACCTTTGACCGCGTTCTCTGTAGCAAGAACTTTTCCATTCTCATCCTTGATGCACCTCACTTGGTTTAGGTCCCTTGTCTTCTTTTCCCTTGCTCTAGCTAGTTTATAGAAGGAGAGTTGGATATCTATAAACTAGCTAGAGCAAGGGAAAAGAAGACAAGGGACCTAAACCACGTGAGGTGCATAAAGGATGAGAATGGAAAGGTTGTTGCTAAGAGAACGCAGTCAAAGACAAATGGAGAGGTTATTTTCATAATGTTTTCAATGAAGGACATGAAAGGAGTACTTCTTTGGGGGAATTGAGTAACTCAAAAGAGTGTAGAAACTACTCCTTTTACTACCAAATTAGGAAGGAAGAACTGGTTGTAGCTTTGAAAAAGATGAAGCATAGAAAAGCAGTGGGCCCAGATGATATACCAATCGAAGTGTGGAAAGTCTTGGGAGAGACGAAACCTTTTCAATAGGATTTTGAAAACGAAGAAGATGCCAAATGAGTGGCGAAAGAGCACTTTGGTGCCTATCTACAAGAATGTACAAAATTGCATGAACTATAGGGGTATTAAGCTAATGAGTATATAGCGTTGCATTATACCCATTCTCCCGCATACAATGAAGCTCTAGGAGAGAGTCATTGAGCATAGACTAATGCAGGGCGCAGTAAATAGAAATGAAATAAAATGAAAAATAGGATTGATAGGTAGGCTCCACTATCTCCTAGCGCGAGGAGAGGCCTGAAAACCCTATAAACTTTGGTTCTACTACCAGCCTACAATGTAGACACTAGAAAGAACAAAGATGCAAACTCTCAAACAAGAGAAAGGCACATAAAAAACAAGTTTACAACTCAAATATCAATATGATAATTCAAACTTCTCCCCTTTTCTTTACGAATACATGAATTTATAGATGCTTAAACCCCCTCTTAATAATTACTGATACATGCATCATTACTAGAGTTAATGAACTCATTAATATTAACCCACTTAATCTACCCCACTAACATATATTTATTACATTCAATAAAGATTGAATTATTACATAAAATTCATTACTTCAGAGCCCTTGTATTCCATGTATATCGGCTGAATTTCAAAAGCCAAATGTATTGAATCTTTCGATGATCTTATTTCATGTCCTGCATCAGACCGAGGCAAGAGACATGGGTCTCGGACAACCAATTCGAGTTCATGCCAGGGCGCTCAACCATGGAGGCAATCTACCTCTTACGAAGATTGATGGAAAGATATAGAGATATGAAAACGGATTTCCACATGGTCTTTATAGATTTGGAAAAAGCATATGATAGGGTCCCAAGAGACATTCTTTGGAGGATTTTAGAGAAGAAAGGAGTACAAGCAGCATATATCCAAGCTATAAAGGATATGTATGATGGAGCAACGACTGTCGTAAGAACTCATGAAGGGCAAACCGAAAGCTTCCCCATAACTGTAGGGTTACATCAAGGCTCATCTTTAAGTCCTTAACTTTTTGCATTGGTAATGGATGAGTTAACAGACATATTCAAGATGATATTCCTTGTTGTATGCTTTTCGCAGATGATATAGTGTTGATAGATGAAACTCAGGAAGGGGTAAATGCGAAGCTTAACCTTTGGAGAGAAATGTTAGAATCTAAAAGTCTTCGCCTAAGTCAGTCAAAGACAAAATATCTGGAGTGCAAGTTCAGTGTAAATGGAGGCTCAAATGAGTTAAGGGTGAGGATCGGAGACCAAGAAGTACCAAAGAGCGACCACTTTTGCTACCTAGGATCTATCTTGCAAAAGAACGGAGAATTAGATGGAGACCTCAACCATAGAATACAAGTTGGATGGATGAAGTGGAAGAGTGCATCTAGCGTGTTGTGTGACCGTCGTATGCCACTGAAGCTCAAGGGAAAATTTTATAGGACGGCAATAAGACCGGCAATGCTGTATGGCATGGAATGTTGGACAGTGAAGCATCAACACGTACATAAAATGGGTGTCGCGGAGATGAGGATGCTTCATTAGATGTGTGGACACACGAGAAAGGATAAGATTAGAAATAAGGATATCCGAGGTTAAGTAGGAGTAGCCGAAATTGAGGGAAAGATTAGAGAAAATCGGTTATGGTGGTTTGGACATGTGCAACGAACGCCTACTGACACTCCAGTTAGAAGATATGAGATAGAGGTCTAGGGCCGAAGGGGTAGAGGAAGACCTAGGAAGACTTTGGAAGAGGCTCTAAGAAAAGACTTAAGAGTACTTGGATCTAACAGAAGACATGACACAGAACCGAGTGCAATGGTGTTCTAGGATTCAGATAGCCGACCCCACTTAGTGGGAAAAGGCTTTGTTGTTGTTGTTGTTGTTGTACTAGTATTCTTTCAAGCAAGGTGTTGGGTAACGAGGATTTTTTCAATTTTTTACATTACATAGTGCATTCATGTTATATTGAGTAAAAAGTTTCTCGTGTTTTTCCAAGAATGCTGATTGGCTTAAAGGAAAAAAAAAACCTTCTTTTGGATTTTTCATTTGTTTATAACACAAGGGTGCAGTAATTGGCACTCCAAAAATCTCACTGTGCAACCCAAACCTTCTATATTTCGAAAGAAAAATACAATTATGAGGAGTGCATGAGTTTTTTGGAGTGTCAATAACATCAGCCTAAAACAAAAGTGAAGAAGAATTATACTTTCACTCAATATGGCTTAACTTCGAGGTCTTTTGAATCTTTGGAAGCAACTAAGGAATGAATTACTTTAGCTGATCACTTTTATATTCTTAAGAGGGCTTCTTTTTCTATTTGAAATTAGGTTAAAATAACTATCCAGACCAATCCATAGAAAATCTACATCTTCATTTCAAAATATGATTGCCTTACATGCAAGCGCAACCCATAAGAAAAGTAAGAAAAACAACTTAATTCTAACATGGATATGGTTTTTCGGCAAAAAAGAAAGGTGGAAGCTCGAAAAACCGAAGTGTTTAATCATCAACTGGCTATGCAATCTATAAATATGCACCTTAATGTCTGGCCGATTACATAGGGCCCTAGATAATCCAAACATACTAATTCAAAATAATTTATCACATATTGAAGTTCCAGGGGTAAAAGTGAGATATCGACCGAAATTTGAGAGGCATTGATGAAAGGAGTACACGACTAGAATTCCAAGGTATTGACCTTGTTGGACACAGGCAAGAAAGATGAAGATGCTTAGTTTCAATTTTCAATTTATAACCACTTACAGTATAAGAACTCAAGGATCAAAATAGAAGTAAAGATGGCAAGTTACGCCATAAGGCTTAAATTAATAGCATGGGTAGAATGAGGGTGAAGAGTAACTTTAACGCAATTTCTGTCGTAAACCAAAAGAAAAAAGGATGGAAAGTTGCAACCTTTTCCATACAGACCCAAATTTTGGTCCACAATTTATGGGGTCTTCACAGAATAAACAATTGAAATTAGTAAAATCCTTCCTAAGATCATATTTGAATAACTCATGCCGAACACTATTAACATAAAAAGAACCATGCAAGCAGAGTCAATTAGAGTGGAAAATCTGATCTAAATTTTGTTCCAAGAGATATAAGAATCGCAACAAACATCAAATGGAAAATTGAAGCTTTTGTATCCAAGATACTGATGCTTTCCGAAATTAGAAACACCAAAGCTAACAAATAATGAAAAGTAATATAATTGTAACAAAGTGTTGAGAGGGTAATCAGCAAAAGGTCTATGATTAAGCTGTTTGAGTGAGAAATAAGGTATACCGGAGTCGGAATCAGATGGCTGGGAAGCAGAGACATCTCCTTCAATGTCCTTATTGAGGGCAGCCTGGAAGGCCTCCACATCCGCCCCCGAATGCATGGTTTCGTCCTTCGCACAATTCAAAAAGAAAAACAAAAA